>NC_090850.1:1870000-2610000 GCF_024217435.2 Syngnathus scovelli | reverse complement strand
TGTGAATAGCAAGTGTGTGTGTGTGTGTGTGTGTGTGTGTGTGTGTGCGTGCGTGCGTGCGTGCGTGCGTGCGTGCGTGCGTGCGTGCACGCGCGCGTGTTTGAATCTGAGTGCAAAAATGGTCAATTTGCATAAGCCACTGACGTATTATGCATGCACAGTATGCAATTATTCATCACATACACGCTCGGTTTGTGGAGCAGAGAAGCATGCTTATCTCCAGTCTCTTTGTGTCTCCAACCCAAATGCTCTTCCTCAAATTATGTCCTCAAGATGCTCTTACAACAGCTTTTAAACCGCAGAGAGAGGAAAAATACCAACCACAGTCTTTACACACGTAACGTCAACTATTTTTCTTTATATAAGTTTTGCATTCATTCCCATCATCCATTATGCAACAGTCTACTTACTACTATAATGATTAATCATAACTAACCTGACCATATAGGTTAGTGGTGTCCAAACTGCAGCCTGTTTTCCATTCATGCCGTGCAATTTTTAGCAGCCCTTGGCTTATGTTTACAACTGACACAGCCCATGTTGTCTACCTTCATTGTACTATTTACGTTCTTCACAGCGTAGTAAGCGTGGAATAAATTCCTTATCGTCGCTCACTTCCGTGTTTTCCAGGAAGGGCAAAAGCACATCTTTTAAAAGACCTAGTGTCATGTAAACCTTTTTAACTATTTTAAAGTTAAAGTCCCAATGACTGTCACACACACATCTGGGTGTGGTAAAATTTGTCTCTGCATTTAACCCATCCCCGTGTGATTTTGATCCATCCCCTGGGGGAGAGGGGAGCAGTGAGCAGCAGCGGTGCCACGCTCGGGAATCATTTGGTGATCTAACCCCCCAATTCCAACCCTTAATGCTGAGTGCCAAGCAGGGAGGCAATGGGTCCCATTTTTATAGTCTTTGGTATGACCCGGCCGGGGTTTGAACCCACAACCTTCCAGTCTCAGGGCGGACACTCTACCACTAGTCCACTGAGCTGGCTAACGGCTAATACTGTTATAAGCATAGTTTTGTTAATTTTTTTAACATGATACCCACTCAGGTTCCTAATTAGACTCATACTTACGCGCTTAACAATGAAAATGCTTTTGTTCAGCAATCTCCAGTAATTTTCGCAGATGATGACCTTTCAAGACCCCAAGTCTCTTGTCATCCATTGTTTATTCTGCCGTTCACTGTGAAGGTGGAAAAATCCACTCTTCGTATGAAAGTATAATAAAGTATTTAAAAATAAAATTCTAAAAGTCTTGTGCAGATCCCCTCGCGCCCGGCAGCGGGGTCAGCCGGTCAGCACGGCAAGAGCAGAACGAAGCCGTTGCACGTTTACAATTTAAAATGACGAGCCGGTCAGCGAGCTCGTTTCGTGCGGGCATCTCGTAACACCGCGGGTCAGGCAAACGAGAATCAGGTGGTAGGCGTGCGTGTCAAAACAGACAAAACTGTGAGGATTGACGATTAGTAGTTCCGTATTGGTGACGCGCGCTTCAGAGGTCTAGCCTGGAGGGCGCATGGGCTGGCCGGCAGGGCGAGAGCGGCGACGTGAAACAGCCGCGCACGAAGGAAAAATGCGCCGCCGTGCAGAAACAGTCGGGACAACGGCAGTGAGCGCAACCGCGCATGTAGGAAAAAAGCACTGCCGTCCAGGATTTGGGCAATGAGCAATGTGCGGATGCCCTCGCGCTGGGCTGCCGGGGTGCGTCAGCTGGTCAGCACCGCAAGAGCGGAATGGAGCCGTGACACATTTACACTTTAAAATGTTTAAATGTTTAAAAATACAATAAAGTGTTTAAAAGTAAATGTCACGTCTCGTCCCCAACTGCTCCACTATGTGTCTGTTGTCTTGGTTTCTGTCTGTGTGCTCGCCCCTCCCCTCCTGTGTGTCCATGATCAGTGTGATTGTTCCCACCTGCCTCTCGTTACCTGTCGTGTATAAAAGTCCTGTCTGCCCCTCACTCCCTGTCGGATCATTGGTTGCTGTCGTTTTGGTTGCTGTCGTTTGGTGTTGTCGTACTGTCGTGATGCCGTCATGTCCTGCTGTCTTCTTGTTTCACGTCCCGGTCAGTCAGTCAAGTTATTGTTTGTTAAGTCATGTCAGTTTGCCTTTTGAGTTGCTTCGATAAACCCTGGTCCAAGCTGCACTTGGTCGTCCTGCTCCATGCCCCACCCGACCGTGACAATAAAATTAGAAATGTCTTGTGCGCTTTAAAATGCTTTAAAAAGTGTTTAAAATATAATAATGTGTTTAAAAGTACAATAGAGTGTATAAAAATAAAATTATCAAAGTCTTGTGCGGATGCGCTCTCGCTGGGCCGCGGGGGCGCGTCAGTCGGCCAGCAAAGAATAAAGTGTATAAAACAAAATACTGGTTCATAAAGGTTTTCTGCGGATATTGTAACAATATATTTACCGTGATTTTTGGACTATAAGCCACACCGGACTATAAGCAGCACCAGCTAAAATTCGGGGATATTTTTGTTTTTTTCTTATGTAAACTGCACCGGATTATAAACCGCACGTGTGCATGAGTTATTTACAAAGAAAGACAGTACACATAAAGCCTTTTTAAAGTTTTAATAACATACTTTAACATGTCTTTCTAAACTACTGCTGCGTAGCAGTAGTACCGCAGCGACACAGAAGTGTGCACGCAAGTTATTTACAAAGAAAGACGGTACACTGAAAGCCTTTTTAAAGTTATAATAACATACCTCAACATTTCTTTCCAAACACTGCCTGTGACGTGGCAGTAATACCGCAGCAACACGGAAGTAACACAGCACTAATAGGGCCGGATTAAAATAACATACCGGTAAAAGTCACTGAGATGCGGCGGGAACACAGCAGCAACACGGTAGCACAGCACTAACAGGGCTGGTTAAAAAAAACATACCAGTAAAAGTAAAAAAAAGAGCTCCAGCGTCTCCATCTTCCTCCTGTGCACTGAAACCATCGAAGTCTTACTCCTCAGTGTCCGATTGGAATAGCGTTAGATATCCTTCGCCACACACTTTCTCAGTCTCTCTTTCGTCGTCGCTTTTATGCATTTCTTCTAGCATTTTCCATGCTAATTTTATTCATGCACGAAGCGTTAAATTACATTAAATTAGCAAGCGACACGTATAGCTCCAGAGTAGACGTGACCGGAAAATAAAGAAAAGGGTGACGCAACACAATGTCATCAACGTTGACTGCCTTCAACTTAAAAGCGGCATCGGCGTCATTTTGTCCCCCATAATGACAGTTTGTGTATAAAAGCTTTCTTTCAGTAATGTCCATCTTGATCTCGTTCTGTCTCTTCTTTGTTTGAATTATACGGCACTATTTGCCTGGCGGATGGACATGCGATCAACACACCACTTTTCTCCCCAGTGACCGTGTCACATGTCCCTCCGCCCAGCAAAGCGGTGCCGCACAACAGCGGTCCACAGCCTTTTTACGAGTGTATAAAAGTGATCAAGTCATCACAAAAATCACGGAAAAAATCCTGTATGAGCCGCATCGGACTATAAACCGCAGGGTTCAAAATCTGAGAAAAAAGTTGCGGCTTATAGTCCGACATTTACGGTACTACTTACTACTTTATTACTTTATTTTTACTTTATTTTCCTAATTATTTAAATAAAGAATGTTTATGAAAATCAGGTTGACTTTAAAATGTTTACTAAATTGTTTAAAAATGCAAAAAGCATTTAAAAGTACAATATACAGTGTTTAAAAATACAATAAAATACAATAAAGGTTCATAAAAGTCTTTTATGGATATTGTAACAATATATTTTGTCTACATCGTGGAATTTCACCTATCGCGGTGTTCTTGGAACAGATTATCCGCAATGAATGAGGGATTACTGTATATGGCCAGTGTGCCAAAGTGAAAATCGGTATCAACTGCTGGAGGAGCGTGCACACGTTGAGTGAAAGGCAAAAGACGTTGCTGTGCGGCAGACAGTACCAGCTTGCTTTGAATAAAAGCTTAAACAGACTTTTGTGTTTGTCAGTTTCCATCTTTGGAAGCTTGGTTCCTTTTTTTTTATTTTCTATTAAGTTCTCACTCGTTCTGGACAAGGTGCGTTCAATGACCACTCACACAATCGGAAAACTCATGAATTGTACCAAAAATTAGTATGTGAGCACATTGCAAGGCTTACGTGGAAGCATACAATATTTTTTTAGCCTGACTTTTTCTGTCTTCTCGGTGGTATTTTTAGCAAGTGTAGAAAATGTTTGTGTTTGTCAATCTCCATCTTTAGAAGCTAGGTTCCTTTTCTTGTATTGTTTTTAAGTTCTGACTCGCATTGTGCGTGAGGTGCGTTCAATGACCACTCACACAGTTGGAAAACTCAATAATTACACCATAAAGTAATGGCGAGTATGTGAACACATTGCAAGGAGTAATACGTGGAAGCATACAATAATTTGTTAGTCAGACTTTTTGTGTCTTCTTGGGGCAAGTGTAGAAAATCAGAACAGGTTCCTCCCCTCCCCAAGCAAAGCCAGGATGTCAAGAATAAAGTGATGTTAATTTTTTGTTATAAAGGTTTGAAAAACCAAAAATATAACTGTTGTTTTGGTTTTCAAGTGTTTTACACAGAGTAATGGGGCAAAAAGTGTGACTTTTGGGATAGTCTGGCATGCATTATTTGCTTTTACATTGATACCCATGGGAAACATCTTAGCTTAGCTCTTGAGCATGTGCTTTCTGTTGTTGGCAAGCATGGGTAAATTGTGCGTCAAGCTGGTTTGCAAGGAGGCCGAGCTACGTTGGGAAATAAGGAGTTGTCTTGTCTTATCTACATTGGGCCATTCGTGAAGATTTTACTTTCGGTTGTGCAGTCGCATCCTCCCACATCTTTTGGGGGGTTCTCATTGCAGGCACCCTCCATCTGCAGTCACTGTTGTTTTTCCAGACATTTTCACAATCTTACTCAACCTTATCAGTAAATGAAAATAAAAAGTAGTTATTGCAAACAGCACTACTTGTGTCTCCTAAATGGCAACTGCATGGTAAGCATAAATGTAAATTCTTATTCACCTTATTCCGTTTACTGCTATTGCGTTATTGGCGAAATGGTATTGTTCCCATTTAAGTCGACAGTTGTTTGAGTAGACAAAAGAGAAAACTAAGGCACGTAAATGGACTCTTTTATTCATGCAAAGTCATGTCATTGCCGCACGTAATCAATGAGTCCCTACTTTAAGATTCAATGTAGAAGCTTCATGTTTAAAAAGGGATCAAAGTCTAATATATAATACTAGTAAGATTTCAAAACAACTTTTCAGACTCACTGAATCATTCAGCTTCCCAAGCAGCCTGTCTCCCCACATGATGACTTCTTGGATCGATAAATGTGACATGGCAGTTCAAAATACAGTCTCACCGCAAAACATTGATATGTATCTGATCTAGGACCACATATAAAAAGGACCCAGGGTAGATTTGGAAAAAAAACAAAGCAGAATTGAGCTGTTCAGACAATCATAAAATAAATTGCATATGGGCAAGATAATCACATCTGGTTCGTATTTGCCTGCAGTGTGAACCTAGCCTATTTATTTTTGATAACATTTCAGTTATCCCAAAGGCGGGTGTTTTATTTTGGGGAACGAGCAGCAGGCTAGCATGCACATCTGCATCTAATGTACCGTATTTTCCGGACTATGAGTCGCTCTGGAATACAAGTCGCACCAGCCATAAAATGCATAATAAATAAGAGAAAAGACATATAAGTCGCACCGAAGTACAAGTCGCTTCTTTGGGAGAACTTTATTTGACAAAATCCAACACCAAGAACAGACATGAACAGGCAACAACAGGCTCAACGATACGATATGCAAACGTTACATAAACACAAACAAGGAACTGAGAATGTGCCTGACGTAACATTAACGGTTATTCAAATAACTATAACATAAATAACACGTTTATCAAATCATCCGTGTCACTCCAAATTATTAAATCCATTTAAATCTCCGTCCTTTGTGTAAACAACGCTGCTGCTGACCCCGAAGTGCATGCGGTGCTGACGTCGAACTCGTTGTCTGTTGCAGTTCCAATTATTCCACAGGCCTATAGAACTATGTATAAACTATATATCCAATAACTATAACATAAATAACAATTTTATCGAACCATTCGTGTCATTCCAAATCATTAAATCCATCGAAATCTTCATCCTCTCTGTCACTTGAAGAAAAAAAACACAGCTGCTGACTCCGGAAGTACATGTGGCGCTGATGTCAGGCTCCAATTAATCCACAGATCTATATAGTAACTATATTGTAGTGTTACCAAGGTACCAAGTCGTGGGTTTGGTAACCGGCTCTTTCTTTCACAAACCAAGAGTTCAACATACGAACCAACACACAGTGCGTGTAGCTTCACTCTAACAACTCTCTTTCCATCTCCTCCCCCTCCCGCTTTCACGGCCTCCCTCGGCAATTAGAAATTACTGAACTCTAACAATATCAGAATCTGCTTTTTTGGCCAAGTTTGTGCATGCCAAACAAAGAATTTGACTCCGGTTATCTCAGCCTCTGTACAACATTTAAGTGACTAACAACATTCTGGTGACTAACAACATTTAAGTGGCAAGAGCAGGATGTTATTGCCCAGTGATGTCTCTGAGACTCTATGAGTGGTGTGAGTTCATTAGAGTGACAGCCTGGGGGAAGAAGCTGTGTCTGTGTCTGCTGGTTTTGGTGTACAGCACTCTGTAACGCCGTCTGGAGGGGAGTTGTTCGAACAGACTGTGACCTGGGTGACAAGGGTCTGTTGACAACATAGCATAACACAGCATCGCCATCGAAAAAACAATTGTGTGCATTTTTAGCGCGTGACCGGGATCGGAACGACCACTCGTGTAAAGGTTACATTCAACAACACAATTCATCTTCTTTTTGCTCCAACTCACTCGTAATAACTTGCACGGTTGTTAAAACTTCTTAAAATCAACAAATGTGATTGTGGGTGGTTCAAATTCCTCCTTATTCTAGTGCAGGTATGGGCAAACTACGGCCCGCGGGCCACATCCGGCCCACGGGACCGTTTAATCCGGCCCGCCAACCCTAAATAAATTGTATTATTAAACTTTTTTTTTTCTGTCATTTTGCCTGCAATGACTGCGTTTTCCCAGTAGATGGGGAACCACTCGCCTGCGCATTTACTACCGGAAGCCGTGTCAGAAAGCTCAGTGCACACTCACAAGTGCGTGTACGTACTCAGTAGTACGGAAATGGCGCACTCGCGCTCTATTTGTATCAGTGCCGAATTTAGAGTGTGGGCGGTGACGACAGCATTCTTGTAATTTGCGCGCCGAGCTTTCGGATACAGTTTTACACTAAAGCCACCCACAAACCTTCCCCTGGAATCCTTCCATTGAAATGAGTCGCCCAAGGAAAAGCAAGGTGGACACTGAGTGCCGAGTGTTTAAAAAGAGTGGCCAATTTGGCTCGACGTACGTGATGTGACGTTCAGCCACATGAACATCAACATCAACCCGTCACAGATCTAGGTAAACGGACCAACACCTCGGATCTCTCCTAAGAATTGCCACAACAAATTTTACTCCAGACTATGACACACTAGCAAAAAAAGGGAGACCAACAACACTGTTCCCACTGAAAATGAAGGGGAGGCTTTCAAGTTTGTTGTAAAAAAATGCATTTTGAATATGATCTGTACAAATAGCAGGGATTGAAACTAGCGACCATTCTCATTTTCAAACAATGCAGGATGCTCAAGGACATTGATGCACCACCTGTTTGTGACTAATCTTAACCTGTAAAGTTCTTAAGGCTTACTTTAAGGAAGTGTTTCCCGTTTTCTCACCTCTGTTACGTACCAGGTGTTTGTGAGTTAAAACTCTGCTCTGATTTTGAGATACCCCTCACCGTGTTGCCGTTTTGATTACTTTATTTGGATGTATGCTTTCACCGATTCTTCAAGATGATATATTTGGTCAGAATGTTTTCCGTTTGATGTGATCTCATAAGATAAACATCTTTCATTAATCTGACCTGCAGGCACTGAAGTGATGGAGACTGTTATTCATAATAACAGTGTCGTATTTTATGAGAATCACTGATAGCAGTTTTTTAGGGATGTTTTTTTTAAATGCTGTTAATAAATGCATTTGTTTTCAAAAAACTTTTTTGGAATATCCATGCTTTACTACCTACTAAAGGCCAAAACCTTTTATGCAATGACCTTTACAGGTCGTTTATATTACTTCACACAAACACTCCATCCATCTGCTCCTGGTTCGGCCCGCCGGTCAAAATTTAGAACTTATTTCGGCCCGCAAGTCAAAAAGTTTGCCCACCCCTGTTCTAGTGCATATTAAACATTCATAAGACAGAAAACACATCAGTCATCATATAAAAAATTCGGACGGCCATTTTGACACTGATTCTGCATAGTTTATTGCTTTATTTGTGTTTGTGTTTTATTGTAGGGTAATATGCTCAACAATCAGCATTAGTACTGATATTGGTATGCAGGAATGTTGCAGGTTTGTGTCAAACATTTCTCAGTTATCTTTGCCCTCAGTGAAACCAGAATCGGCAACCCTGGTGATTGCCATCTCTCATCCTAAATCAACTGGAAAAATATCCAGTCCCTCCAGGACCACGGTCTAGAAAAGTGGTATAGAAATGACATAGATGGATTTGTTTGTCTGACTTAAAGCGTAAAAAAAAAAAAAAACACAGGACACAGATTCAAGCCAAGAACCTGTGGCAACAGTGCTCAATATACAACGACTTTGCTGTTGTCGTATTATCCATCCATCCATCCATCTTCTTCCGCTTATCCGGGGTCGGGTCGCGGGGGCAGCAGCTTTAGGAGGGACTCCCAGACTTCCCTCTCCCCAGCCACTTCATCCAGCTCATCCCGGGGGATCCCAAGGCGTTCCCAGGCCAGCTGAGAGACATAGTCTCTCCAGCGCGTCCTGGGTCGTCCCCGGGGTCTCCTACCGGTGGGACATGCCCGGAACACCTCCCCAGGGAAGCGTCCAGGAGGCATCCTGATAAGATGCCCGAGCCACCTCATCTGGCTCCTCTCAACGTGGAGGAGTAGCGACTCTACTCCGAGTCTCTCCCGGATGACCGAGCTTCTCACCCTATCTCTAAGGGAGAGCCCAGACATCCTGCGGAGAAAACTCATTTCGGCCGCTTGTATCCGAGATCTCGTTCTTTCGGTCACGACCCATAGCTCGTGACCATAGGTGAGGGTAGGAGCGTAAATCGACCGGTAAATTGAGAGCTTTGCCTTTTGGCTCAGCTCTCTCTTCACCACAACGGACCGGTACAGGGTCCGCATTACTGCCGACGCTGCACCGATCCGCCTGTCGATCTCACGCTCCATCCTCCCCTCACTCGTGAACAAGACTCCAAGATACTTGAACTCCTCCACTTGGGGCAGGATCTCATCCCCGATCCGGAGAGGGCATTCCACCCTTTTCCGATCGAGGACCATGGACTCGGATTTGGAGGTGCTGACCCTCATCCCGACCGCTTCACACTCGGCTGCGAACCGTTCCAGCGAGAGCTGGAGATCACGGCCTGAAGAAGCCAACAGCACCACGTCATCTGCAAAAAGCAGAGACGCGATGCTGAGGTCCCCAAACCGGACCCCCTCAACGCCTCGGCTGCGCCTAGAAATTCTGTCCATAAAAATTATGAACAGAATCGGTGACAAAGGGCAGCCTTGGCGGAGTCCAACCCTCACTGGGAACGAATCTGACTTACTGCCGGAAATGCGGACCAGACTCTGGCATCGGTGATACAGGGACCGAACCGCCCTTATCAGTTGGCTCGGCACCCCGTACTCCCGAAGCACCCTCCACAGAACCTCCCGAGGGACACGGTCGAACGCCTTCTCCAAGTCCACAAAACACATGTGGACTGGTTGGGCGAACTCCCATGCACCCTCGAGGATCCTGCCGAGGGTGTAGAGCTGGTCCACTGTTCCACGGCCAGGACGAAAGCCACACTGCTCCTCCTGAATCCGAGGTTCGACCTCCCGACGGACCCTCCTCTCCAGCACCCCTGAATAGACCTTACCAGGGAGGCTGAGGAGTGTGATTCCCCTGTATTTGGAACACACCCTCTGGTCCCCCTTCTTAAAGAGGGGACTGTCCCCGATGTCCACGCAACGTTGTAGAGGCGTGTCAGCCATGACAGCCCCACAACATCCAGAGCCTTTAAGATCTCCGGGCGGATCTCATCCACCCCCGGGGCCTTGCCACCGAGGAGTTTTTTAACTACCTCAGTGACTTCGACCCCAGAGATTGGAGAATCCGCCTCAGAGTCTCCAGGCCCTGCTTCCTCAATGGAAGGCGTGTAGGTGGAATTGAGGAGGTCTTCGAAGTATTCTCCCCACCGACTCACGACGTCCCGAGTCGAGGTTAGCAGCACGCCATCCCCACTGTAAACAGTGTTGACGTTGCACTGCTTCCCCCTCCTGAGACGCCGGATGGTGGACCAGAATTTCCTCGAAGCCGTCCGAAAGTCATTCTCCATGGCCTCACCAAACTCCTCCCACGCCCGGGTTTTTGCCTCAGCAACCGCCGAAGCCGCGTTCCGCTTGGCCATCCGGTACCTGTCAGCTGCCTCCGGAGTCCCGCAGGCCAAAACGGCCCGATAGGACTCCTTCTTCAGCTTGACGGCATCCCTTACCGCCGGTGTCCACCAGCGGGTTCGGGGATTGCCGCCACGACAGGCACCAACGACCTTACGGCCACAGCTCCGGTCGGCCGCCTCAACAATGGAGGCGCGGAACATGGTCCACTCAGACTCAATGTCCCCCGCCTCCCCCGGGACGTGGGAAAAGCTCTGCCGGAGGTGGGAGTTGAAGCTCTTCCTGACAGGAGATTCTGCCAGACGTTCCCAGCAGACCCTCACAGAGCGTTTGGGCCTGCCAGGTCGGACCGGCATCTTCCCCCACCATCGGAGCCAACCCACCACCAGGTGGTGATCAGTTGACAGCTCCGCCCCTCTCTTCACCCGAGTGTCCAAAACATGCGGCCGCAAATCCGATGACACGACTACAAAGTCGATCATTGAACTGCGGCCTAGGGTGTCCTGGTGCCAAGTGCACACATGGACACCCTTATGTTTGAACATGGTGTTCATTATTGAAAATCCGTGTCGAGCACAGAAGTCCAACAATAGAACACCGCTCGGGTTCAGATCAGGGGGGCCGTTCCTCCCAATCACGCCCTTCCAGGTCTCACTGTCATTGCCCACGTGAGCATTGAAGTCACCCAGTAGAACGATAGAGTCCCCAGAAGGAGCGCTCTCCAGCACTTCCTCTAGGGACCCCAAAAAGGGTGGGTACTCTGAGCTGCTGTTTGGTGCATAGACACAAACAACAGTCAGGACCCGTCCCCCCACCCGAAGGCGGAGGGAGGCTACCCTCTCGTTCACCGGGGTGAACCCCAATGTGCAGGCGCCCAGCCGGGGGGCAATAAGTATACCCACACCTGCTCGACGCCTCTCACCGTGGGCAACTCCAGAGTGGAAGAGAGTCCAGCCCCTCTCGAGAGGGCTTGTACCGGAACCCAAACTGTGTGTGGAGGCTAGTCCGACTATATCTAGTCGGAATCTTTCTGCCTCGCACACCAGCTCGGGCTCCTTTCCAGCCAGAGAGGTGACATTCCATGTCCCAAGAGCCAGCTTCTGCAGCCGGGGATCAGACTGCCAAGGTCCCTGCCTTTGGCTGTCGCCCAGCTCACATTGCACCCGACCCCTTCGGCCTCTCCCACAGGTGGTGAGCCCATGGGAAGGGGGACCCACATTTCCATTTCGGGCTATGCCCGGCCGGGCCCCATGGGCGAAGGCCCGGCCACCAGACGCTCGCTTTCGAGCCCCGCCTCCAGGCCTGGCTCCAGAGGGAGGCCCCGGTGACCCGCGTCCGGGCGAGGGAAAACAAAGTCCATTTATGTTTTTCATCATAAGGGGCTTGGGTGAGCCGTGCTTTGTCTGACCCCTCACCTAAGACCCGTTTGCCATGGGTGACCCTACCAGGGGCATGAAGCCCCCGACAAGGATCACAGGGGCACGCAAACCCCTCCACCACGATAAGGTGATTGTCGTATTATATTCAGATAAACGTAATTAAAAGAACTAGGGGAAACTAACCCCTCACCATAAGAGTAAAATTCAATTCATTTTAACAAGTGACCACTTGTGGTTCGCTTGCCCTACTTTCAGGCTGTGAATGTCAGGTGGCTCCCCGCAAGCCACAACAATAAGTCCAATTTATTTTAACTTCACTTTATTTATGGAAAGTGCTTAATTATAGCTCTTTCAATAAATGATGAAAGTTATTTAAATTAAAAGAAAATACAGCCTGTCCTGCAAACTAGGTATATTAGTGTACTTTGTGCATGATAAAGGATATATCGCGCTGGGTATAGTTTTTACATTGGTTGTTGTAATCACTGTTATCCATCCATCCATTTTCTTGAGCAGTTGTCCATTTGGGTCAACAACTGGAGCCTATCGGACCTGCCTTAAGGAGAGAGAAGTGGACACCCAAGACTGACGTTTGCCAGATAAACATAAACATGGACAATTGAGTCATATTCAATGGTAGTATAAATAATTGTTGTTGAACACTTATTAATCACAGTTTTGACAGAAATAAAAAAAATATTAGGATTTTATCTCATATTTAATACGTTGTCACAAGTTGGTCTCTCACCACAGCTATAAATTTGAAATTAATTGAATCGCTGTACAAAAAAAGCCCATGAAGTTTGTGACCAAAAAACTTTTTTTTTTCATGTACTATGTAATATTTTGAACAAGCACAATATTTAAAATTTTGAAAATTTGATACACTTTAAATATGTATTCTTCATTTATAACATACCCCTCCTCCAGTGTCTACCTTGTTCAAATTTAAGACTTCAAGTGACTTGAGAACCAGGGCCTTCTGCAGAGGACACTATGAGGTACCGCACGGGAGAACAACTTTTGGACAGAACACCCAACTTCTGGAACAGTGTTCCTCTGCATATACAGGAGAGCCCTACATTGATCAGCTTTAGAGCTCAACTCAAACTATGGCTGAAAACAAACCAGTCACATGACAACGAGACTCCTTACATTTCCCTTACTATATTGTATGTCATATTTTCTTTCTTATGTATTTATATGTATTTATTTATGTATGTATGTATGTATGTGTATGTATTTTCTCTCTTATGTATCGGCCTGCCTGGGGACTATACATGAAAACTAGCTTTGTAGCTATAATCCATCATATTTGCATTTGTTTTTATACTGATGTTCATTAATGTGCATTGTCCCTATTCAAATAAATAAATTAATGGATCTTGCCTATGAATAGTCTAATTCAGGGGTGTCAAACTCATTTTTTTCGCGGGCCGCATTGTTGTCCTAGCTTCTTTCGGAGGGCCATTATGACTGTCAACCCAAATAAATGTATGAGCACCTCATATTATATACAGTAAAAGCTACAAACTGACAAATAACTCGTTTTCAACTCATACGAGTAAAAACTGGTCAAATATTTAAAAAAAAGATATTATTAAAAGAGAAGACAATTTGCAATTTTAGTAATGACACGAATTTGATGCACAATTTGTCTTCGCGGGCCACATAAAATGATGTAGCAGGCCGTATCTGGCCCCCGGGCCTTGAGTTTGACACCTGTGGTCTAATTCATCTAATTTATTTTCCAGCTAATTTTGTGAATTCAAGATTCAAGAGTTGTTATTCGCCATGTTTGAGCGTGCCAAACAAGGAATTTAATCCCAGGGACCAAGGGTTTTTACTAAATAAAAGTATGACAATATATTGAATGAATTGTTGTTTCTTGTAATATATATGTAGTACCAACCGTTTTCATTCCTTAACTTCACATTGTGTATAACCGTGCCCTTTATTATATTTTCTAGAAGCAAAGTTAAATTGGTATAAAAAAAAAAACTCTGCAATAATGTAATTTTAGAAAGATTGTTTTTTACTATAAGATTTTCTGTTATTAGTGCCACGTGGGGAAATTCCAGTAGACAGCAGCCAACAGGGGTTTAAGAACAATGGATCTGCTCTAAGGAGTAGATACCACATCTACTCAGGTGTTCAGATTGACTCATTGGCCGAAGCTACTCCATATGATTGGCTGGAAGGTGACGTTTAAGATTGTGGTCGGTCCGTTTTACGCAAAAATCATCCATGTTTGAACTACCATTTCATTGCGAAAATGGGATAGTACGTAAATGTCACCGTACTGTCCTTCCAGCTGATCATATAACGTGACGTCATCAAAAGGCTTAGACTCCCCAGTCGATCTGAACACCCGAGTAGAAGCGATACCTACACCGGAAGGGAAAAAAAAGCTTTAAAATGACAGAAAATATAATATAAAACATTGGCAATAATACAAACAAAAAATTGTTCTCTCTCTTTATTATACAAGGCGCATGGAACAGCTGTGACCTGTTAAAACTGATGGTGGTGTATGGGAAGAAGGGCACATTTCTCTATCTTTCCTAATGAATAATTAGTGTCGAGAAACCTAAAAGCTACTTTTCCCGTGAATACTGAGTGCTGATCTGCAAGCGCACGAGTCACGCGCCTGCACGGTCATTGGGGAGGCGAATCAAAAAGAAGCAGCATGGAAACAGTTTTTGCTGCAGGGACACAAGTGTGGTTTGTCCTGGTTCCGCTGCAAGACAGAGTACGTAACAGACTGGCTGACAGACAAACCTAAAACACATAAATCTCCGGTCATGATTGTCCACAGCTAAACGCAGCTCCGGAGATATCCGGAAATCTCCACTTTGGCTGAAGTTTTCAGAAACATTATTTTTGAATGAAAAAAATCTCTGGGCAATGTGGATGACAGGAAAATATCTCCCTTTTGCAAAAACCCTGACGGCAAATAGACAAGAATTGGACCTGCATTGTGTTCTGCATCCTGATTTGCCTGTCTGAGAAGATTATTGTGTGGTTCAGAAGAGCCTTAAAATTTCTATAAATGGAAAAAATATAAATAAAATAAACATAAACATACATACACACACACGTACACACACACACTCACACTGCACTGGAGACCTATTTCATCTCAAATGTACTGTCTATTTGGTCATTGGTGGTGTTGAAAGTAAGTCTGTAGGTCCAGAAGTAGATGGACAACAGAGTTCTGAGTTTTGCCATTTTATAACACCATAATGGATCCAAATTAAAACAGTCAAGACACAAATTGGTGGGTTGCGTCTCATCTTTTTTACCTCTTTTCTATTTACTCCCTGTGTTATACCCATATCTGTCAGCCATATCCTTTTCTGTGTCAGAATGATGGGACGTGCAGAGTAGCTGGTGCTGGTGAGCCTCAGGACACCTCGTCGCCTGTGCGAATAAAACATGTATTTAAAAGGGGACTGCTGACGTACGGAAAAGATTAAATTTGGAGATATACTGGGTTCATATCCATCCAAATGCTACCAAACAGGCTACAACAATAGAAATGAGCCAAGGAGTCACCCTTTCCTCACTTAAACAGAAAAGCAACACCTACAGCAGGGATCCCCAAGTCCGGTCCTCAAGGGCACCACTCCAGCCTGTTTTAGATGCAGCCCTACTACAACACATTATTCAAATGATCAGCTCATCAGCAAGCTCTATTAAGCCTGATAACGATCCTGATGATTTGAATCAGATGTGTTACAGTGGGGATGCGTCTAAAATAGGCTGGATTGTCGCCCTTGAGGACCGGACTTGGTGACCCCTTACCTACAGCACATGCATCAGAAATTCCGTCATCCAAGGTTACAAGGATTTAATACTTTATCACCCAAAATCCTATCCTCTATCTTCCGGCATTTATTGAATGCTTTTACCCAAGGGTTTTCCTTGTCAGACACTCCTAGAAAGATCTTTTTAAATAGAAATCATTGAAGGCTGCAACACATGGTGCAAATTCAAACAAACTCGTGAGCAAGAAAAATATCCACACAGCTTGAAGCCCTAAAATGTGGTCTATTTCTGACAGCAGATTGCTTAAATTGTTTGGCTTCCCAGCAAGCTACTCAACAAGCACACTCCTTTTCCTCAAAATGTTGCTCTAACCCAGGTATGGGCAAACTACGGCCCGCGGGCCACATCCGGCCCGCGGGACCGTTTAATCTGGCCCGCCAACCCTAAATAAATTGTATTATTAAACTTTTTTTTTTCGGTCATATTGCCTGCAATGACTGCGTTTCCCCAGTAGATGGGGAACCACTCGCCTGCGCATTTACTACCGGAAGCCGTGTCAGAAAGCTCGGTGCACACTCACAAGTGCGTGTACGTACTCAGTAGTACGGAAATGGCGCACTCGCGCTCTATTTGTAGCAGTGCCGAATTTAGAGCGTGGGCTGTGACGACAGCATTCTTGTAATTTGCGCGCCGAGTTTTCGGATACAGTTTTACGCTAAAGCCACCCACAAACCTTCCCCTGGAATCCTTCTATTAAAATGAGTCGCCCAAGGAAAAGCAAGGTGGACACTGAGTGCCGAGTGTTTAAAAAGAGTGGCCAATTTGGCTCGACGTACGCGACGTGACGTTCAGCCACATGAACATCAACATCAAATGAACACTGAAAATGAAGGGGAGGCTTTCAAGTTTGTTGTAAAAAAATGCATTTTGAATATGATCTGTACACATAGCAGGGATTGAAACTAGCGACCATTCTCATTTTCAAACAATGCAGGATGCTCAAGGACATTGATGCACCACCTGTTTGTGACTAATCTTAACCTTTAAAGTTCTTAAGGCTTACTTTAAGGAAGTGTTTTCCTTTTCCTCACTTTTTTTACCAGGTGTTTGTGAGTTAAAACTCTGCTCTGATTTTCAGATACCCCTCACCGTGTTGCCGTTTTGATTACTTTATTTGGATGTATGCTTTCACCGATTCTTCAAGATGATATATTTGGTCAAAATGTTTGCCGTTTGATGTGATCTCATAAGATAAACATACATCTTTCATTAATCTGACCTGCAGGCACTGAAGTAATGGAGACTGTTATTCATAATAACAGTGTCATATTTTATGAGAATCACTGATAGCAGTTTTTTAGGGATGTTTTTTTTTTAATGCTGTTAATAAATGCATTTGTTTTCAAAAAACTTTTTTTGAATATCCATGCTTTACTACCTACTAAAGGCCAAAACCTTTTATGCAATGACCTTTACAGGTCGTTTATATTACTTCACACAAACACTACATCCATCTGCTCCTGGTTCGGCCCCCCGGTCAAAATTTAGAACCCAATTCGGCCCGCAAGTCAAAAAGTTTGCCCACCCCTGCTCTAACCCATTACAATGTTTTTGTCATTT
This sequence comes from Syngnathus scovelli, assembly GCF_024217435.2. Classification (NCBI taxonomy): domain Eukaryota; kingdom Metazoa; phylum Chordata; class Actinopteri; order Syngnathiformes; family Syngnathidae; genus Syngnathus; species Syngnathus scovelli. Next base: position 2,592,633 of record NC_090850.1, on the reverse strand, counting down.
GTCTGTTTTTCAGGGAGCTTCTTTAGTATAGAATGTAAGGTTTGGTATATTGAAATGTCTGGCTTTGAAAGCTATCATGGCAATGTAGGTCTTTGTTACCATTTATCAAGATGAGTGCTTTAGATGGTAATTGTGCAACCCATTCCTAAAAATTCGAGTGACACGTACATTTTCTCGAAATTCACATCCTCTTTATTCAGTAAGAACAAATAGAAATTAATTCTACATTCCAGGATAAGAGAATCGTGAGTACATACTCTGTTTAGGTTATACATTTCAAATTAAGAAACAGGAGACCTGTTTCATCTAAAATTCTATCTCAAATCCATATTCTTATGATTAAAAATAGTGAACCACGGGGTGAATTTAGGATGAATAAAGGAGGTACAATAGTAGTGGATACATTATAATATATAATATTTATAATATTCTTAGACCCCTGGAAAACACTTGTCCTAACATCTTTTTTCCACATCAACATGGTGAGGTGCTTTAAACGTATGTTCATATTCTTCCAAAATGCCTCGATGCCAATGTAACAATCCTTCAAGCCATGAATAAAAAAATTAAACCTTCAACGTCTGAGGCTTGCAAGCCTTGCAAGCCTTGCAAGCCTTGCAAGCCTTGCTTTATAGTCAACAATAACTTGGAACTGGCGGATGTTGTTCTTTTGTTCCCCAACATAAGAAGGGCTCTCCCGGTTCATGTTTTGTGGAACGTCTGCACACTGGATCCAATCCACAACACAAACAGACACATTTCATTTTGTAAGTGTACACTGATTTTTGTTTTGTTTTGTTTTGTTCATGATATCAAAGAAATACAAATATAGAGGTTTCTTCTTGTGGTTTACAATAAATATGTTCCCTTTTTTCTTTATTAATTAATCAACTGAAATACTAAAAGGGGGCGGCACGGTGTCGCACTGATTAGCACGTTCCCTCACAGTTTAGAGGTGTAGGGTTCGATTCTGGCTCGGGTCTTCTTGTGTGGGTTTCCTCCGGGTACTCCAATTTCCTTCTACATTCCAAAGACATGCATGGTAGGCTAATTGGCCACTCCAAATTGCTCGTAGGTGTGTGAGTGCGACTGTGAATTGGTATTTGTCCTGCAGTTGGCTGGCAACCAGTTCAGGGTTTTCCTCTCCTTGAACCAGCTCAGTGGCCCAGTGGTAGAGTGTCTGCCCTGAGACTGGAAGGTTGTGGGTTCAAACCCCAGTCGGGTCATACCAAAAGAACGACTTCACTTCCGCCTGACTTCCGCCCACGTCGATCTTCGGACACAAAGTATGGCAGCGGACCAAGAGGTTTGTACAGCTTCGTGCACCAACTGCACCCTTCTCTTAGAGATGTTGTCCCTGCTAGAGGGACGTGTCCGCCAGTTAGAGCAGAATAGTGCGATAACAGTAGATGTGGCGCACACAGACGCGGGCTGTAGTCAGCCGGCTCGCCCGGTTAGCATTATCCCCAAGCGGCTTGCTAATCGCGATGAGCCAGGTAAGACGCATAGCCGTCCAAAGTCATCTCGGTCTACTGGCCCTCGCACTTTGGTCATAGGTGACTCCATTACCCGAAATATTACGCTTAAAAATCCAGCCACGATAATGTGCATTCCTGGGGGCAGAGCACCCGACATAGAGGCTAATCTTAGGGAGCTGACTCGCAATAGGCCGAGTCAACAGCGTAGTTCCACCAACACTAACTACTCGGACATAGAGATATACGTCGGCTCCAATGATGTTAGGATGAGACAATCAGAGATCACAAAGAAAAACATAGCGAGGACTTGTGATCTCGCCAGAAAGATGAGTCGGCATTGAGTATTTGTCTCTGGCCTGTTGGATTTTGTCCACAATTTAGGGAGCGAGCAAAAGCCATTGCCAATCACCTGTTATCCAATTTACTCACTTCGTGCTCGTTTGATTTCTTCAGATTTAGGAAAATGCTAAGACACTGAAGCACAAATTAGACTTACACAGGTTGGTTGAGTTCAATCACAATTCTTGTTCAGACAGCTCTGTTTTCAGGAAAGTACAATACAGCGCTGGGCCCTTCAAGAGCGGAAAGTCTCCATTCAGAAAAGGCAATGTTCAAGATTCTTTGATCAGCTTATATTAAGTTGCACATTGTGGGCCGAGATTGATGGGTGATGAGTCTTTGGGGTGGGGCAAGTTCGCCATGGGAGTGGGTGCTGGTTATGGGCGATTCGATGTGTGTGGGGGCTGTTGTCTTCCATCCCGTCTTTCGGCCTTGGCGATCATCTTTGGCCGAGTCCTTGGCTGGCTCCCTCTGGCACCTGCTGGTTTTATCTCCACGTGACCTTCCTGTGAACATTCTTCTCCAATCTTGGACATACAATGTCGTACCTCATTCTTTCTTTGTTAGGCAAAATATTTCCCTCTGTGCAGAGCGTTCAGTAGTAATCAAAAACTGGCGTCTAGCATTAGTAAAAACATAAGATACAATCAAGTACTGAACGGTCAAGACGACTCTAGCCGTGTCCATGATTTAGAGAAAAATATCAGGCATGCATTACACAGTTCCTTAAGGGTCATTAAGCTTTTTAGGCAATATATCAAAAGACATTTGTTATTTCAAAGTGCTCAGAAATATATATCAGATCATAAAGTTTATAAAAACCTTTCGCATTACCACTTATCAAAAATGTCTAGTTATGTCTTCTTTATTGATTTGGTGTGTAGGTATAATTATATACTTAAAATGTTTCTTTTATTGATTTAATATGTGAATATATACTTGTCTGCTAATGTACTTTATTCAATGAGGTTTGAGCACATCTGTTTTTGTAGCTAGGCAGGACTTTTTGTATTTTGACCCCATTCCTTCAGGCCCCCTGCCTGGGAGAGGCACTGATGAGAGGTTTAGTAGATTAGTCTCCCTTAATCGATGGATGGCTGGGTTCTGTAAAAAGCAGGGACTGTATTTTATAGATAACTGGTCCTCCTTCTGGGGCCGCCCCGACCTGCTGAGGAAGGACGGCCTTCACTTCACCCTAACCGTGAAGGCGCTGTCACTCTTTCTAGTAATATAGATTACTGTTTGAGCCACTCATGACAGGTCACTTTAGAGCAGGCCAGGGCACAGGTGATTAGACCACCTGTGAGGATGGGTTTGAAGTCTGTTAAGTTAAAGTTAACTAGCGCTAGGCTAGACTTTCAGCATGCACATAGCTCCTCGTGTAGACTAAAGCGCGACAGTTTGAATAGTGGTACAGTACACATAAACGCACTTTCTACTGGGGTAGTAGACAAATCCAATCACTCCACCCCAACCGGTCTTGCTGATGAAACGGTGCCTGTTTTAGATAACTTCACATGGGTAACAAATATTCACCATCAAATTCCCACCGTCGTTTCGCCCCACCGCGCTAATAGACTTTTGAGAGGTGATGTCAGGCCTAGAGAACACAATCTTACTCGCATCCCATTTAAAAATCCTTCGATAGATACGCACCCTGATCGACTGATTACACTTAAACTCGGTTTTATGAATATTAGATCGCTTCATACGAAAGCAGTTCTCGTTAATGACCTTATCACGGAACATAGTCTAAACGTTTTTGGTCTTTGCGAGACCTGGTTAAAACCTAATGAACTGCTGCCGCTTAACGAGGCCTCGCCTCCAAATTTTGTGAGCTCGCATGTGGCGCGTCCTCGAAAAAAGGGTGGGGGTGTCGCCCTCATCTCAAATTCTGAGCTTAGATTTCGGCCTCATTCGGTTAACGTATTTAAAACATTTGAAGTTCTCATTGTCCGATCCACCGCTTTACCGTCATTTTATCTTGGTGTTATTTACCGTCCACCCGGGGCTTACTCTGGCTTCCTGGATGAATTTTCAGAATTGGTGGCTGATCTAGTGACAAATGCAGATAATATAATTATCATGGGTGATTTCAACATCCACATGAATTTACCGTCAGAACCACAGACTTCGGCGTTTCAGACTTTAATCGATACGTTTGGTTTTACGCAAGCCGTACAGCCAGCAACGCATAAGAATGGAAATACCTTAGCTCTGGTATTATCCCGGGGACAAGCAACCTCAATATAGCAGTACTGTCATACACTACTGTTTTGTCTGACCATTTCTTAATAAAATTTGAAATTTTAGTTCCTTGTCAAAGACAAGAGAGCAATCAGAATTATAGCAGCCGTAATTTTAACTCCATGACTGCAACTGCGCTATTTGAGTTACTGTCGCCGGCAACCGCCATAGTTCCCGCATACATCAGCTCTATTGATAATCTTCCAAATGAAATCAATGCGACATTATTAAAAGCCATCGACTCTGTGGCGCCACTACGTCTGAAAACTCGCCATAGATGGCCAACTCCGTGGTTCACAGATGAAACACGTACGCTTAAGCAATTATGTAGAAAGCATGAGCGCAGATGGCGTTTAACCAAACTTGAGGTTTTCCATCAGGCATGGAAGGACAGCCTCCTGAAATATAAAGATGCGCTTATCTTAGCAAAAACTCGTTATTTTTCGCAAGTCATTAATCTCAATAAAAACAATCCTAAACACCTATTTGATACAGTGGCAAAGCTAACTCTACGCCAGCCGACCCTCGATAGCTCCTTCCACTCAGCTGACGAGTTTATGAATTTTTTTGCTCAAAAGATTCAGTCCATTAGGGACGAGATCAAGAATACCATTCCAATCGCTCCGCCGGTTACTAGCGCTGGGGATCATGCAATAACCCTCTCAAATTTTAAAAGCGTGTCCCTTGAAAGGCTTACACAATTGGTTAGTGCGGCTAAACAAACAACATGTTTACTCGACCCGCTTTCAGCCAAACTACTTAAAGAATTATTTCCAATTTTAGGACCGTCCGTCTTAAATATAATCAATCTGTCTGTCTCCTCTGGGATAGTGCCAACAGCCTTTAAAACCGCTATTATTAAACCGTTACTTAAGTGAGCAAATCTTGACCTGGGCTGTCTCAGTAATTATAGGCCAGTTTCAAACCTGCCATTCATAGCAAAACTTCTTGAAAAAGTAGTAGCGCAGCAGCTTATTGATTACATGGTCGCTACTAATCGATATGACTCTTTTCAGTCTGGTTTTAGAGCTAATCATTCCACAGAGACGGCACTTGCTAAAGTGACTAATGATCTCCTCATAGCTATGGATTCAAATACGTCGTCTGTATTGTTACTACTCGATCTCAGTGCTGCCTTTGACACTGTAGACTTCGATATTTTATTAGGGCGTCTTAAAAGTTGTGTTGGTATTTCAGGGTCAGCACTAGGCTGGTTCTATTCCTATCTATCAGACAGGACTCACCGAGTGGTCCATGGCAATACGTCCTCTGAGCTCTATAATGTTATGTGTGGTGTCCCACAGGGATCGGTACTCGGACCGATTTTATTTAAAATTTATATGATTCCGCTTGGGGACATAATACGTAAATATAATATTAGTTTTCAATGCTACGCGGATGACACCCAATTATATATGCCGTTATCGATGACAGATCCACGGGACTGTTGTAATCTTGAGGCGTGCCTTGCGGAGATCAAGCAATGGATGTCTCTCAACTTCCTTCGTCTTAACCCAGATAAAACTGAGATGTTGATAATTGGTCCTACTCGTTATCAACATGTTAGGGTTTTCAGGTTAGTTTGATCCTATGATTATGTTGGAATGTAGACTGTAATGATTAAATCAATCTTGTCTTGCCCTCACAATGTAATGATTAAATCAATCACGTCTGGCCCTCACAATGTAATAATTAAATCAGTCACGTCTGGCCCTCACAATGCAGAGTCTGTTTCCCACAATAGTGTAAAACACCCCCTGCTCTGATCTTATCAGAGGCCGGGGGTTCACCAAACCTGTCCACTCCCACCCCCACTCTGTTCCTCCTAATAAATATGCCCTTGCAGGGAGGAGACTTTTAGACTTCATTCGATAATCGCTGTTCAGACAGCGACGAATGGACTCTCCACCTGCAGGTGTCTAAAAGAACTTGCTTGTCTCCTGTTTCGTTCTTGCAAAATAAGTTGGAGTGAGCAAATCTCTAACACAACACTTATTTAAGGAAACCACTATAACTATAGATAACCGTACTATCACTCAGAGTGATACTGTAACTAATCTCGGGGTAATATTTGACCAAACGCTCTCCTTTCAAAAACACATTAAGAATATAACCAGAATTGCGTTTTTTCACCTTCGTAATATTGCTAAGATTCGTCCGATCCTCTCGACCCGGGATGCGAAACTATTATACATGCGTTCGTCACGTCGCGCCTGGACTACTGTAATGTATTATTCTCTGGTCTTCCTAAGTCCCTCATCAAAAGTCTACAGTCAGTACAAAATGCTGCTGCGAGGCTGCTCTCACGGACAAGAAAATTTGATCACATTACCCCAATATGAGCCAACTTACATTGGCTCCCGGTCCATTTAAGATGTGACTTCAAGGTTCTTCTACTAACCTATAAATCACTGCATGGCTTAGCGCCTTCATATCTCGTCGACCTAATTGTTCCTTATGTTCCGTCTCGTAACCTTCGTTCGCAAAACGCTAGTCTTTTAGTTACACAGAGGGCCAAGAAAATGTCTGCAGGTTCTAGAGCAGGGGTGTCAAAGTCAAATGGACGGAGGGCCAAATAAAAAAAATTGCTACAAGCCAAGGGCCGGACTGATCGAATGTTCATTGACATTTTTTTAAATGACGCATATAGTCTAGTGAACCTAATTGAACCTACTGAAAACCTAACAAATATATTCCAATATGATCAGATAAATAAAGCAATATTTTCTTATGGCTCTGTCAGTAATCTTTAATTTTCAACAGACACAAAAGACAAATTTCCTTTATATAAAAATCCCCATAACATTAAAGGGAAATGTGCTTTCGGCAGTTTGCAAACATTTTTTAAGGTTGTGTTAAACTTATAATCATATTAATATAATATCTAGTATCGGAGTGCTCATGTGGATTGGTGGGTGGCGAAGAATGTGCAGGTAAACTGCATGAACTTGTTTTCTTCGAAGTGTTGTGGAATAGGCCCAGACAGGGAGTACCGGACGAGAACACCTCAAGGTCGGTGAGAAACGAGAACAACATCACGTCCAGGTGGTCGGGCTTCGCGGGGAAAACCCAACCGCCTGACCTCAGTAATAACACCTAGACGGGGAGGAGATGGCCATCAACCAATCATCACACAATGTTTTGCATGCTTTAATATTCATATTGTGTTTCTTCAAAACTGGGCAACCCGGAAGAATGTGTCGTCTTTTGGTGGTCACAAAAACGCTCGAGTTTTAGTGTGAGGGACCCGGGACCCAGGCCAGTATTAGTGCGCTTTGTCAGGAATAAACAATTGGTAAATTTGGTCTGATTGATCTACTGGTCTTCTCTTTGACAGAACAAACTTGCAAAATTGTTAGGTGCGCCAGTGTGTGGATTGGGACATAGCAACTCATGTGTTAAGTGTTGATCGCAATTTGGAGTCAGATCAATAACTAAAATCCGTAGCCTAACAACATGAACATTAAATGAAAGAAACCTGTATTGTTTAAGGCACCATCAGTAACCTATATTTTATATTTTAGCAAAAGTGGTCTAAATTTACTTCAAAGAAAAAAATAATAGCAATTTTCTTTCATCCACTCAACTGAAATATTTTTAAAATATAATTGGATTGAAATACAATAAAATAAAGTGCAAAAAATCTATTAATCAAAAACACTTTCCTCAAGGAGAAGTAACATGCAGTGAAAACAAATATTAAACTTTAACTTTTAAACTTTCTATTTTAGCAAAAGTGGGCTAAATTTACTTCAAAGAAAAAAATAATCCGCGTCTTTCGTTTCATAATGTCGTCTCAGATTATACTCTTTCAGTACCGCCACACTTTCTCCACACAGAAGACACAGGTTTTCCAGCTACCTCCGTGAAGATATACTCCGACTCCCACTTGTTTGAAACCCCCAGTTCTCAGTGTCCACCTTCCTTTTTGCCATTTTTGAAAGTTAATTTTACAGTTATGCTGACTGCTAATAATAAACACTGAAATGAAGCAGCGTACTGCTCGGTGCGTCACCGTTGCATTGTGGGAAATGTAGTATTGGTGCGTGTAAAAGATCTGCGGGCTGCCGGCTTGCTGCGGTCTGCGGGCCGGTTCTAATAATAAATCAAGATCATCCCAGGGGCCGTAAAAAACCTTCTCGCGGGCCGGATGTGGCCCGCGGGCCTTGACTCTGACATATGTGTTCTAGAGCATTCTCTATTCGGGCTCCAGAGCTTTGGAATCCCCTACCAATGGTTATTAGAACTCCTACCTCAGTAGAAACATTTAAGACACGTTTAAAGACACATTTCTAAGAGATGGCCTTTAACTAACTTGTAGTGACCGATTCGGCCGGAGTTTGTTTTTGTTCTCTCTCCCCACCCTCCTCCCTGGCTGGGGAGGGGGTTAGGTGGCGCAAAAGCTGATAGCGGCTAGCTGGATTCTCGGGGACCAATTCAAGATGAGGAAACTGCAGCTCAACCTCCTTGAAGACACTGCCAGGACAATCGAGGGCACCTCCGACATCCATTTTTTCATTGATTTTCATATTATGTATTACTTGTGCCCTCTCTGCATTCATTACAACCTGGTGATCCTGAAAGGGGGATCCTTCCATCTGTGGTCCCTTCTCAAGGTTTCTCATTTTCCCCTGGTAGGTTTTTTTTTTTTAATTGTCAATTTTTGTCTATGTGAAGCCCTTTGAGAATGTTTGTGATTTAGGGCTATACAAATAAACTTGACTTGACTTGACGATACCAAAGACTATAAAAATGGGACACATTGCCTCCCTGCTTGGCACTCAGCTTTAAGGGTTGGAATTTGGGGGTTAGATCACCAAATGATTCCCGAGCGCCGCACCGTTGCTGCTCACAGACGAGGAGGAAGGGGGCGGTAGGGAGGCGGTGAGGACGAAGGGGGCGATAGGGGGCGGCAGTCCGAAGTCAGAAGTCCGAACGTTTGTTTGTACACAACATGTGCGGCTGTGGGTGGACGGATGACAATTTGTACACAACATGTGCGGTTGGACGAGTTCACTAGGGAGCCAAGCGGGCGCTAGTCTGAAAAAGTTTGGGAACCACTGATCTAATTCATTGGAGGCAATTGAACACACTCACTCACCAGTCACAACTTTAAAGGGACACTAAAGCAAAGATGGTTCATTTTTAATTGACTAGCCCAATTTATGTATTTTTGATTAGGAAAATGAAAACAAAGTTTAAATTTTATTTATTTGTTTTGGAGAAATAATGAAATAAGTAATGAAACAATGAGAAAAATGAAACACACTTTTAATGAGGAATATGGCCACACGCCCCTACCCTCCATGTCTTAGTTGATAACATCACGGAAGGAAGCAATCATAATTTCGTCATCATTGATAATAATACACAGTCTGTATTGACACAATCAGTCATGTCCAAAACTGAGGTAGATAGACTTTTTACAGCACTCTAGAGTGGTCACTTGCAGGTGCGTGCCCCATGCATGTACTGTATGTGCGTGATGGTTGCCTGGGCATTGACCCTTTTTCTCCTTAATGCCCAAAGTGCCCTTTGACCTTTTTTTTTTTTTTTTGCAAGCTCTTATCTAGCATGAGCAAGTCTGTCCATGGACTTTCCAAAATAAATGTGGTGTGTAACTATCCCAAAAATGTGATAAGATACAGCTAATTAAGTAATCAATAAAGATGTAAGCATTGACTAATGCCAAGCTCAGAGTATACATTTGTCCTGTCTTGTGTCTCTGACACCGACCAGACACTCGGGTTCATTCCATGTCATTTCATCAAATGCCTCCCACCTGACCATCTGTGATGTATGTAAAAATTCTAGCAAAACTACACATTTGTTAAATGTAAAAATCCAAAATATCATACTCTGAAAAGCCATTTTTAATCAGCTGTCAGTGTCCACGTCTCCTGACGTCCATGAATTTCCCCTCATGCTCATTGTTCACAGCCACGCCCCTATGACGCAGCCACATTGCTCACAGCCGCACCCTGCAGCAATCAGCGCTCATTGTCTGACACCTGCTGTTCGTCATCACCACACCTGCTCCCGGCTAATTTACTCCCCTATTTAAACACTGCACTCTCCTTGTTCATTGTCAGTATGATGCTACCCATGTGCACACTGTGTACCCTCCGTCTGAATCCTATTTTCCGATTTTGCCCGTACCTCCCTGAACGCTGGTCTGACTTCCTGTCCAGCCGACACCAACAGGTCCGATCTGTTGCTCGATTGCGGCCATGAACTTGTCTTGCTGCTTCCCAGCTCAGCTGCCCTCGACGCCCGCTGGTCGAGTTTCTCGTCTGGTCGTCAGCTCGCTTCCTGCCTGCATGCTCTCGGCAGCAATCCAGTGCCAGACCTCAGCAGCTTTCGTCCTGGCTCCGCTGCTGTATCTGCTCTGTCAAAGCTCCTGTCTACCATGTCCCCTCTCCCTAACATCAATAAAGAGAATCTCGTAACACACTTAGTTGGCTTGTCTGTTCTGTCACATGAGCGACATCTGGAAAACTGAAGTCTGTAGCCTTAAAAATTTCGACTGATATTTATGAATATATGTAGCTAATAGCCTCCAAATTTGGAATGTCAGGCGTGGAGTTCAATTGTAACCTAAGTATGGTAGGTAGGTATGTCTCCCTAAATTTGGTTTGTCAAAATGAAATAGCAAATTTGAAGAGTTGTTGAACCCCCATTTTTGCAGATTGAAGATCTCTATCACTTTTGCCTCTACCTCTAGAGCAGTGGTTCTTAACCTTTTTGGAGGTACCGAACCCCATCAGGTTCATATGTGCCAGAACCCCTCTTGGGGGGGAGGGATGTGCTACTGTTGTTTTCGGCCATCCGCTGACGGGGGGGAGGGGGGGGTGCTACTGGTGTGTTCGGCCATCCACGGACGGGGGAGGGGGGGTGCTACCGGTGTGTTCGGCCATCCGCGGACAGGGGGCGCCTGGTTAAGAACCACTGCTCTAGAGGTAGGTTAAATTACAATCACCAAAGTATGGTCTCTGAGTTGATCAGTTTGACAGATATTGAGGCTAAAAAAAATAAGTAAACAAATAACATATTCGCTGCCATATCTACGTACTTCTTTTCCTTTTGGCTTTTCCCCTCAGGGGTCGTCACAGTGAACCATTTGTTTCCATCTCACCCTATCGTGTGAATCCTCTTCTCTCACCCCAACTAACTTCATGTTCTCTTCCACTCCATCCATAAATCTCCTCTTTGGTCTTCCTCTTGACCTCCTGCCTGGTGGCTCCATCCTCAGCATCCTTCTACCAATATATTCACCATTCCTCCTCTGAACATGTCCGAGCCGTCCCAGTCTAGCCTCTCTGGCCGAAACACCTAACATGCGCTGTGCTGTCCCTCAGGTGCACTCGTTCCTGATCTTATCCAACCGCGTCACTCCCAAAAGAACTTCAGCATCTTCATCTCCGCCACCTCCATCTCCGCCTTCTGTCTTTTCCCCAGTGCCAGTCTCTAAACCATACAGCATTGTTGGTCTCACCACTGTCTTGTACACCTTTCCCTTCATTTTTGCTGATACTCTTTTATCTTTTCTCCACCCGTTCCACGCTGCTTGGATGCGCTTCTTCACCTCTTTTCCACACTCTCCATTGCTCTGGACTGTTGACACGAAGTACTTCAAATGCTCTACCTTCCTTCTGGATCTCTACTCCCTATAGCCTCTCCATTCCACTTGGATCCTTCTCATTTACACCTCCCATCTCGCCCGCAAGGCAACCTCGATTGCGAGAGATGTGAGTCACCCGGCTCACTCTTTGTTTGACCCTCTGCTCTCTGGGAAGAGGTACGGGAGCCTGCGCTCCCGCACCACTACACTCGCCAACAGCTTCTTTCTCCAGGCTGTTAGGACCCTGAACTCGCTACCCCCTTCTGCGTAGCGTGCGGCACTGTTGCGCTATTTTCTGGAATGTCTGCTGTACGCTCACTTGCTCCTTTTTGCTCCTCTTATTTATTTATTTGTTGTGTTATTTATTCATTATTTATTCAGCACGCTGTTGTTTACTTGTTTACTTGATTGTCTGTTGTGGGCCATGTCTTGTCACCGTGGGATGGGGGGAACGAAATTTCGGTTTCTTTGGGTGTCTTTGGCATGTGGAGAAATTGACAATAAAGCTGACTTTGACTTTTGACTTTGATTTACACACACATATGCTGTCTTCTTTCGGCCAATCTTCATTCCCCTCCTTTCCAGGGCATACCTCCACCTCTAGATTTCCTTCCACCTGCTCCCTACTCTCACTACAGATCACAATGTCATCTGCGAACATCATGGTCCACGGAGATTCCTGTCTGACCTCATTTGTCAGTCTGTCCATCACTATAGCAAACAAGATGGGGATCAGAGCTGATCCTTGATGCAGTCTCACCTCCACCTTGAACTCCTCTGTCATTCCTAAATTCTAAAAACAATTGTCAGCCCTACTGGAATGACCAGTAAAGTAACTTGAAGTAATAATGTTTTCAGCGCAACACTTTGTAATATTGTAATACAATGTCTGGAGCTGTTTACATGGGTGGTGGTGAATTATTCAGAGTGGCAGATCTTTAATATTGTACTTCATCATTCAAATTGTCATTTAAGATTGAATTGAGAGAACCATTGTTGATCATAGTCAAGCATTGCAGAATGATAATATTGAAGACGGACTACTGGCAGAAGGATAACATTGAAGACGGACGACTTTGTGCTTGCTTTGCTAAAGATCTAAGCACAAATCTTTATCTCTTTGCTCTGTATAATACCAAGAAAGTGCCCAAGGAGGTATCCCCAGTCTTGGTGATACATGGAAGACATGAAGTCATAGACGTCTCCCATGGCTTAGCCATGTACAAGCGCTGCTCACGTACCAACGAGCCCCTCTGGCTATCATAATGACATTGAACTCAATGCGCAACACCTGGAGAGACCAGTTCATTTCCTTTGAGCTTTCCACAGCACACACAGGCCAGGGTTCCATTCAGTCTTCTCCTGATCAGCTCCCAACTTCATCTCCAAATGTTAACAGAGCACACACTTCACATGGCATTTCCGTGGTTGGGTGTGTTGAAAAAGCATGTCGAAGTACATGTCAACGGTAAAGGTAGGCCAGTGACAGGCATGCATTTTAGACTGCTACGATGTCACCAAACCAGATGCTTGCACATGTGGACATACTTTGACAACTAAGACAGTCTTTCCAGCTGCTTCCCAGCCACAATTGATTTCCCACTCCAGCTCTCTTTTCTTCCCTTTGTCCAAACACTCCTTACCAATTTTGTCAAACCAAGTGTCGAGCGTGTCATTTTTACTTATTCTTTTCCGTTTGTACTGTGATGCCTGCTTGCTGCGAGTCTCTGACATATTCAATCTTACTGTGTATCTTCTTGTAGTAGGACAAAAACAATCGTTTTTGCACCTCAAGTAAAAATTTGAGTTTGTACTTTATTATTATTATTCCTGGGTTTATTTGCAGGGCTAATCTTCAGTCAAATGCACTTTTGTTGTGCACCTCTTTCAGAAATAGTATTTTCTGAGCCCCCTTCCAAGCGTTTTTTTTTTTTTGACAGTTGTTTTGTTCCCTTTTCTAAATCAAAAGGAACTTTTACATATGTGAACTCTTATAGCTTTGCTCTTTGTAGTCCTAATGACTGCTAACCTCTGGTCCAGAAAGAAGGTACAGATATAGACTGTTGTGTTAACAAACAAGTCAGTCATCAACATTACAGCTTATGTGATGTTGAAAAATTTGGAAGCTTTCCTCACCTAAATATATGAGGACCACCTTTTTGTCAACCAGAAATCATGTTTGGCTTAAGATTTACAGCTTGTAATAATGAAGAAGAGAGTGCTCCGTATTTCTTAGTTTTTGAAAAGACAATACCTGCTTGTTACATTTTCCTTCACTGAACTGAATATGTGATCCACGTGATCCAAGTTGTCACTTTTTAGGGTGTACCTCTTCTACCTTTAGATTCTACTGTAAATCAAGCCTTGCTCTCAGACAGTTCCCAGAAACCATGTGGACTACAGGGTGGCTCTCAAGTTGTCTCAGCAGATATGGTTTTGTTTGGGATGCAATCAGTCAAACACTGTGAAAACTATGAAACGTTTATAAGTTACTCCCATCACCTATCACGTCTCCACTCCACCTGCACCCTGCTCGGTAACTTTCCACCACACACATGGCCAGCGGCCATGCCCCTGTGCTAATCAGCGCTCATTGCCTGTCCCCTGTTCCTTGTTACCGGTTCATCAGGGCGTGTATTTAAATGCTGTTCTGTCACCACTCCCTGTCAGTTCCTCTGTGTTGCTACCCATTCCTGTTCGCTGTCTGGCTGTTCCCCAAACTGAGCTCCATTACTGACCCTGCCTGACCTCATTACGTTTGATCCCGACCTGATGAAAATGCCTTTACGGAATTAAAGATGTGTTCAAATCATTTTATCCTGAGTTTTTATGGGCTACTTCAAAAGAGAAACCTGGAGAACATTCTGAAAGCTGACATTTTTTCAAGTGGCCTGACCTCGATTGCCTTATACGACCACGATTGATCCCGACGTCGATTGGCTGAACCGACCAGGATTGATCCCGACCGCTGCCTGGCCTGACCACTATTGCCTGTACTTCGCTGTGCCCTGCCTAATCCGACGATGCCTGTTCCCCTGGCCTGTTCTCCTCTCGCCTGCCTGCCTGCCTGCCTGCCTGCCTGCCTGCCTGCCTGCCTGCCTGCCTGCCTGCCTGCCTGCCTGCCTGCCTGCCGCCCGCCCGCCCGCCCGCCCGCCCGCCCGCCCGCCGGCATGCCCGCCTGTCATTTCAAGATAGGCTGTTCGGTTAATGTTTACGGATCAATATGCAACGGAATCATGAATAAGCAGCACTAAAATGTTAAATCGGTCTTTAGCCGGTTTCGATCACTTTAATGGGAGAGAGTTTGAGAAACGTGATTGTTTACAGGGGGCTGCCATGACACTTTGCTGAGGCTCATGGGAGTCTGCTGTCACGCCCGTGCAAGAGGACGCTCAGCCGGCAACTTCCCTCAGCCACACCCCTTCATTACCGCAATGACTGTTAGGGTTTTTCAGATTATCCTTATCGTATGATTATGTTGGAATGCAACTGGTAATAAATAACCTACCTTGTCTCATCCTACACAACGTCGTAAAAGTTCCCCCTGATATGTTTTGGGCTTCCTATTCAGTCTACACCAGCCCCCACTTTCTCTTAATAAATATGTCCTTGCAGTTGGGAGGGTTTTCAGACTTCATTCCTTGAGCGAGTGAACTCTCCACCTGCAGGTGTCTAAAAGAACTTGCTTGTCTCCCGTGTGGTTCTTGCAAAATAAGTTGGAGTGAGCAAATCTCTAACAATGACTGTCACCTGCTCCCTGATGTATTTAAACCCTGTCCATGTGTTTCCTCGCCGTCAGTGTCTCCTGTTTCTTCCCGTTTGTGTCCGCGCCTGTTGTGTCTTCGCCGGGTCTTGTGTGTAGGCTCACGGTCAGAACCTCTTCCTGGTCTGCACTTGGTACGAGGGGAATCACGTTTCCCGCTCGCTGTCCGTGAGCCTCTTTCCGCCGGTTCCTTTGTTCACCTTCCCCCTTCCCTTCAATAAATCCTGGTTCAAGCTGCATTTGGTCGCCCTGGCTCAACTCAAACCTGACATCTGCGAGTTGAGCCTCATGGGAGTTTCCAAGTGGCTAATGCTATAATGATAGCTGCTATACACACGAGGCTCTTTCATTTCAAAATAGGCTGCTCTGTTAATGTTTCGAGTAAATTTATGGATCGATATGGAAGGGAAACATAAGTAAGCAGTACCAATGTGTTACATCGAACTTTAGTCGGTTCCGATCACTTTCATAGGAGGTAGTTTGAGAAACTTGATTGTTTACGGAGGGCTCATTGGTTATTGGCTAGTGGATGGCATACCGCAACCCTAGTCAACCTTAGTTTGATGCATTATAGCTTCTATTTTATGCGCCTTTTAATCCGGTGCACCCTATAGATGAAATAATTTCAAAAATAAAAAAAATCAATGAGGGTGTGCCTTGTAATCCAGTGCGCTTTATGGTGCGAAAAATACGGTAGTAGAGTAAAAATTGGAAATGAGGAGCATCATGGTTAGAACTTGGCGCTTGAAAGAGATTAAGACTTCAGTTTGCGTTAATGTATTTATTCAGTTAGCCCCTTTGTAAATGATAAATTTTGGGGTACATTTTATGAATTTGATTTATCAATTTTTTCCAAGTTTAGTATTGCATTTAAAAATCTTGACATTATTTGTTAAAAAAGTAATGTAATGATATAAATATTTTCCCTAAAAATTAATAATTGTGATTACAATCTTGATAAAAAAAGTGTAATTATGATTTTGAATGTCACAGGTTTAAGCTACACAATATTTTCCTCCTGTTTACCATAAGTATTAATCACAGTTCACATTTCTTTGTCTTCCATTTAATCGCTCAATTAAAAAACAATCATATCCTCAAAGGCACCACCACAGACAACTGTAACCAGACACTGCAATTACATGTTGACATCCGGAGAGCTCCCAAATTGGGTACCATTTCAATCAGCAGAAGAAAGGCGGTGGTCGGCTTTTTAGGAAGATTGGGGGCACCGGACTTGTAGCGGCAACCAAAATCACAGCAGGGCAACATAGAAGTAACAGCATTTACTCCTGGCTTCCAGTCTGTTGCCTCCCATATCAGTTTCTATTGCCTAGAGATTGCACCGTGACGTCACTGAATCAGACCAAGTAACCTATGATAGGTGGCTTCAGTTGACAGCATGTAATTGATTACCCCGTGAAGTTATCACAGCTGAGTGAGAGGTTGGTTCGATAACAATAACACTTTGTCAACCTGGCTACAGTGATGAATACAAACACTTTTTGTGTGGTGTTGTTGTTGTCTCCATTTTTTGTGAAGAAAGATGAATAATGGGCTGATACACTGTTTGTGGCCATCTATATTTTCTAGGTTTTCTCCAGACTTTCCTTTTGGTATTCTTACATTTGCATGATTAACAACAAAACTACTGTGCATTCTCTTTGAAATGTTTATATCTCGGGATTTTACTCTAATTGCTTTTTTTTTTCTCTGAAGCATGTTCAGTGATCACTCCAGGCTTGGTTCTTTCACTTCACATTACAAAGTAGTCCTCAAACATCACTATCTGTCCCATCTCCTAACAACCCAACGATACATAGTACACACAATCCTTAATGTCTCCCCACCGCTTCAATAAACTCACACCTGGCTTCTTTTAACTCACAGGTGTCACTGCAATGTACTGCATTACATGCACCACTAATTTAAATGCACATGAGTCGCCTGACATCCTTGCACATTACTACACCTCCTTTATTTGTCCTCCCTGACACGTTCTGCAATTGGCTGGCGACTTGTTCAGGTGGTACCCCACCTACCGCCCAAAGATTGCTGGTATAGGATCCAGCACACCCGTGGCCGACTGACCGTTGTGAGTATTCAGCAGTTAGGAAAATGGATGGATGGATGGATGGATGGATGGATGGATAATAATCACATGAAATTATTTTCCATTTTAGTTTTCTGGTCTGTGCTTTCCATTTGTTTTCTTTTTAAATTTAACAATATCCGTGATTTCATTGTAAAATATTTCCTTCAAAAAAAGGGCAGGAGGATGAGTGTGGCAGTGGTCAATCAGGACCCTCGGTTGCACAATTTTTCACAAAAAGCAAAAATAGTTCAGAGCAATGAACCACCTAAAAAATACTCAACAATAGAGACTGGCAAGCACCTGTTTTGTCTCCCTTAATGTTTCCAATACATTTTCAGACACTTGTAATATGCATTCTGATTTTCCATAGTTAGGCTAATACATTTAATATTTGAGTGTTCTGTATTTATTTTTGCTGATTACATACACTACCGTTCAAAAGTTTGGGGTCACCCAAACAATTTTGTGTTTTCCATGAAAAGTCACACTTATTCACCACCAAACGTTGTGAAATGAATAGAAAATACAGTCAAGACATTGACAAGGTTAGAAATAATGATTTGTATTTGAAATAAGATTTTTTTTACATCAAATTTTGCTTTTGTCAAAGAATCCTCCATTTGCAGCAATTACGGCATTGCAGACCTTTGGCATTCTAGCTGTTAATTTGTTGAGGTAATCTGGAGAAATTGCATCCCACGCTTCCAGAAGCAGCTCCCACAAGTTGGATTGGTTGGATGGGCACTTCTTGCGTACCATACGGTCAAGCTGCTCCCACAACAGCTCAATGGGGTTCAGATCTGGTGACTGCACTGGCCATTCCATTACCGATAGAATACCAGCTGCCTGCTTCTGCTCTAAATAGTTCTCGCACAATTTGGAGGTGTGTTTGGGGTCATTGTCCTGTTGTAGGATGAAATTGGCTCCAATCAAACGCTGTCCACTGGCTATGGCATGGCGTTGCAAAATGGAGTGATAGCCTTCCTGATTCAGAATCCCTTTTACCCTGTACAAATCTCCCACCTTACCAGTACCAAAGCAACCCCAGACCATCACATTACCTCCTCCATGCTTAACAGATGGCGTCAGGCATTTTTCCAGCATCTTTTCATTTGTTCTGCGTTTCACAAACGTTCTTCTTTGTGATCCAAACACCTCAAACTTGGATTCATCCGTCCACAACACTTTTTTCCAGTCTTCCTCTGTCCAATGTCTGTGTTCTTTTGCCCATCTTAATCTTTTTCTTTTGTTGGCCAGTCTCAGATATGGCTTTTTCTTTGCCACTCAGCCCTGAAGCCCAGAATCCCGCAGCCGCCTCTTCACTGTAGATGTTGACGCTGGTGTTTTGCGGGTACTAGTTAATGAAGATGCCAGTTGGGGACCTATGAGGCGTCTGTTTCTCAAACTAGAGACTCTAATGTACTTATCTTCTTGCTCAGTTGTGCAACGCGGCCTCCCACTTCTTTTTCGACTTTGGTTAGAGCCTGTTTGTGCTGTCCTCTGAAGGGAGTAGTACACACCGTTGTAGGAAATCTTCAATTTCTCGCATGGAATGGCCTTCATTTCTAAGAACAAGAATAGACTGTCGAGTTTCAGATGAAAGTTCTCTTTTTCTGGCCATTTTGAGCGTTTAATTGACCCCACAAATGTGACGCTCCAGATCTGAACCCCATTGAGCTGTTGTGGGAGCAGCTTGACCGTATGGTACGCAAGAAGTGCCCATCCAACCAATCCAACTTGTGGGAGCTGCTTCTGGAAGCGTGGGGTGCAATTTCTCCAGATTACCTCAACAAATTAACAGCTAGAATGCCAAAGGTCTGCAATGCCGTAATTGCTGCAAATGGAGGATTCTTTGACGAAAGCAAAGTTTGATGTAAAAAAAATCTTATTTCAAATACAAATCATTATTTCTAACCTTGTCAATGTCTTGACTCTATTTTCTATTCATTTCACAACGTTTGGTGGTGAATAAGTGTGACTTTTCATGGAAAACACAAAATTGTTTGGGTGACCCCAAACTTTTGAACGGTAGTGTAAACTTTAGATAAAGTAAAAAGTGAGACAGATAGGATTCTGCCCCCACACCTTAATAGGCAACGGGACTCTGCCTCTACACCTTAACAGGCAACCTCCTTCAGTGTGGCTGTCGCTGTGAAAGGGGCATATGAAAGCAGACATGTTCACAATGGTGCAGTTCTTTTACGCTGACACCCAGCCAAACTGCACCAGCTTAGCTAACTCAACCTCTTTGAAGTCATTAGAACTAGTACTGAAAAGTGCTCCCACTGTGGACTCCCTTGTTCTACTGTGGAATTTTAACACTCACATGAGCAATGACAGTGAGACGTCAGGAGCAACAGTCCCCGCAACCAGACTTCAAGTGGTGTTCTGTTATTGCACTTCTGTGCAGGTCACAGATTGTGCATAACAAAAACCAGAGGTGGACACTTAAGGAAATTTTGCCACTCCGCCCTCAGTGCTTTGTCCACCATTTTCGTCCTTGTGCGTCTGTCCTTATTCATAATATAATCGTCTGTCCATCCGTCTTCATCAATTTAAAAGGGCTGACTTCATCAGTACATCCTTCCATCCGTCGTCCATATAAAAGTCAACAGCTGATAAACCCAATGTGATTAAAGTGGTGAAGTGCAAATATCAAAATATCTACACCATTCAGTGGCTGCCAAACGTTTACAAAAGCATCACATTCACCTTTTATTAGCAACATTAAAAGGCCCAAATGTTTGAAGTACTTAAACCAGGATCTCGCTTTGGATGGGTACATGCGGGCCAAGGGTAGATTAAAATCCAAGTGGTTTATTCCGGTGTTGTATAAAATATTATCCAGCGCTCATCCTAAAACTGATTAGACATTCTTCTCTGGGTCTTCCTATTTTGCCATGGATCACAGCATGAATGAGAAGTTAATGTGAAAGCTTTCATAATACATAATAATTAACATTTAAATAGAATAATCTACAAACCTAGAGATAAACTCCAGCGGCCTGTCGAGGAACAATTGATGTTTCGATGTGGAAGCAAACCAGGACCTGTCACGGACCATTGTCAAATGCTGCATTTGCATATGAGCGTCTTTTAAACCAGGGCTACGGGGCATCAACAATCAACGTGACTGAAGCCTGGAGTGTGTTCATTTGAAAACTTTATTTTTCTACAGGGTGTTTTTACAGTCGGGTGACTGAATTTTTTTTTTTAATTTATGTGCAAAAGCATCGTTGATATTTTATTGTATTAAGTACAACGGTGTGTTTTGTCCACAGGCGCCCTGCGTGAGAGGCTCAGGAGAAGGGGCCACATGCTGTTGATAGCTGCACTGATGGCCGTCAGGTGTGGATCAGGACTGCGCAAGCTCTCGCCAGCTCCGTCTGCGGTCGAATGAGATATCGACGTTACATCGAGAGCAACATCAGCGGGTTGCAACATGGTGAAAATTGTATCACCAGACATCATTTGTAAAAATGTTTATTGTGTTAGACGCATACTCACAAGCATGTTTTAATAATTCTAAGACATACAGATACTGATACATACAAAGCTTTCTCTATTGTATACTTTTCCTAATCTAATCTAATATATAATGGATTTCTTTCCGGTGATGGTTAGACTCCACTAAGGCTGCCCTTTGTCACTGATTCTGTTCATAACTTTCATGGACAAAATTTCTAGGCGCAGCCGTGGCCTTGTGGGGTCAGGTTTGGCGACCTCAGAATCGCATGTCTACTTTCTGCTTTTAATGTGGTACCGGCATTAATCAGATATCAAATAACTATTATATAAGCAATATTATCAAACCATCTGTGTCACTCCAAATCATTAAATCCATCGATCAAATTCCTCGTCCTTTGTCAACAACGTCGCGCGTGCGCCCTGACGTCAGCCTCGTCGTTATTCCACAGATCTAGTATATTCCTCGTCCTTTGTCAACAACGCCGCGCGTGCGCCCTGACATCAGCCTCGTCGTTATTCCACAGATCTAATATATAACTATTGTAGCGTTAACAAAGTACAAGGAAAGACGTGGGTTTTGTAAACGGCTCTTTATTTAACAAAACAAGAGGTCAACGAGCCAACAACTACTGAACTGTAACAATAAAAACATATACAAGTTGCTACACGAAATAAAATATATCAAATAACTATTACATAAATAGTTCACCACCACACGGCCACAAGCACCGGCGTCGACTTCCAGGCGTGTGGCGGCATGGACTTCCATCCCCGGAGGTGGCACTTCCAGCCACGGAGGTGGAAGAGAGCTCCATAGAATAGGACCGGGCGTGCGTAAAATCCATGTCCGAGCCCCATCCACCGTCCCCGGACAGCCACCCGGCCGAGCACCAGCCCCCGACTTCCATCCACGGAGGTGAAAGAGAGCTCCGTAAAGTAGGACCGGGCATGCGTAAAAGCCATGTCCGACCCCCATCCACCGTCACCGGACAGCCACCCGGCCAAGCGCCGGCCCCCGACTTCCATCCACGGAGGTGAAAGAGAGCTCTGTAGCGTAGCACCGGGCGTGCGTAAAAGCCATAATAGTTTTTCAAACCTTCTGTGTCACTCCAAATCCTTAAATCCTTCAAACTCTTCGTCCTCCGTGCAACTTACAAACAAAGCCGCTAATGATGCCGGTAGTACGTGGGGCCCTTCGTCATCTTCGTCATCCCGTGATCGAATCTTTGTCCCTTTTGTAAACAACCGACATGCCGCGCCGCGCTGCTGACGCCACTTGAAATTCAAATTACAGTAATCCCTTGCTACATCGCAGTTCGTCTATCGTGGTTTCACTTTTTTTTTGGGGGGGGGGGAAATTGTTGAAAAAAAACACATGTAAGTCGCTCCTCAGTATAAATCGCCCCCCCACCCAAACTATGAAAAAAAAACACGACTTATAGTCGGAAAATTACGGTACTTTATTTATATTTCAAAAACCAGAAGCCATTCATTTACAAATGTGATTACACTTTAGTTTACATATTTAAATGATATCAAGATATTAAGATGTGATAGACAGTTTTTGCATGATTTGAATGAGGCAAAATAAGCTTTTTCTCTTGAATATATTGATATAATCATTTGTTTCAGATGTAATCATGTTTTGTATACAAAATTAAATTTGGTGTTCAAAAAGTCTTTTTTCAAACTTGAGTCTTGAAAAAGAGGGGGTCATCTTATAATCAGGGCCGTCTTATATTCGGGCCAATACGCCTAATAAACCAAATGCACACAATCTTTTGTCAACCTTGTCAGTTTGTTAGTGTCCTCCACTGGTTTGGAATTGGCAGTGTTGGCAAAGTTCATTTTCTACACAAACTAGTAGTTCAAAGTTAAGTTCACAAATTTTAAAATGAACTTCTTCAGTTTGTAATTGAAGTTCATCGTTCCAAAAATGAAAAGTTCATAGTTTCCCCCCCCCCCCAATCAAAAAGAAAAGTTTCTGCAAGATGTTACCCTCTGGCATATTGGCATTTTTTCATTGTTTCCACCCATTCCATTCACACTAGTATCCAGGTGCTACTATCACCCTACAATCTCAAATACAAGAGACAATTGCTTCTGTCTTTTCTTTAATGAACCGTCTGCTGTAGGTGCCAGACTGAGGTAGGAAACAAAGGATGTACAAATGAAGTATTAAAAAAAAAACATTATATTTGTTTAAGTAACTTTTCATTTTTAGTAAATGTATTATTTCTTAACTTGTTTGCTTAAAGAACTTGTAAACGATTGAAGTTTTCGACATATAAGTGCAACGGTCAAGGTGCACAGCCCAAATAAATTAATAAAACAACAACAAACAATCTCATTACAAGTAATTTGTGTTTAAACGCCCCTGAGAGCACTACATTGACTCCTAGAATTCCTGAATAGATGATGCCTTACGTTGCTGTTTGACAAGAAAGGGCGAGTGGAGCTGCTTGTCGCGCGACATATGAGTTTACATTGACTGAAGCGTCATCACGCTTTGTTTGCTCCTCCATGTACATGTCGCATTTTGATAACCCGGGCCGTGCGACTGTTTGTGGCCGGGGTTGCCAATCCCTTTTCTCCCGCCTCATTAAGCCTGGTTGATAGTGTTTAGCAGAGTTTTGTTATGAAGTCTAAGAGAAAACTTAGCACCCTTGAACTAACGTGAACTTCTGTTCCAAACCGTTTATTGGCCCCAGAATGAGTGTGTTCATAAAAGTGTTCACGAAGCAAAAATGCGCTATGTTCAGTTCATGTCCGTCCAAAACTTTAACAAGTTCATGAACCTTTGTTCATTGAACGCGTTCAGGTACAACACTGGGAATTGGTAATCCTAACATACCTCTACATTCTCCCACAGTTCCTTAATGTCTCTTTTCTGTTTGCAGTTGGTCCTAAATTCAGCACGCAGACTAATCAGAACATCATCCAAACTTTGTCACATTAGTCCAACTTAGCTTCTAGTTTTTTTGTTTCTTATTGCTATTAATATTCCTACATATTATTCCCTATTATTTGAAGACATATCCTAACCCTAACCCCTACAATATACCATAAAACCCATTCAAAATTGTTATCAAGTGTACTGTCGCTTCTTCCACAATGTTTGTTATACACATTGATTTTTTTTTTTTTTCTCTTGGTGATGGTTTGATGGTCTGAAGCTGGTTTGATACTTCAGGACCTGGATGACTTGGTGTGATTGGTAGAACCATTAATTTTGCTCTTTACCGGAAAATCCTAAAGGAGAATTTTTGGTCATCATTGTGACCTCAAGCTGAAGTGATTTTGGGTTATGCATCACAACAACAATCAAAAACACATCAGTAATTCAAAATGACGGTTTAAGAGTGGCCTCGTTGAAATCCAGTCTGATTGAAATGTTGTGTGGCATGACCTTTAAAGGGCCATTCATGCTCAAAAAGCCTCCAGTGTTGCTGAATTAAAGCAATTCTTCACTAAAGGGTGGGTCAAAATGTCTCCACAGAGATGGGAAAGAATAATTTCCAGTTGTAAAAAACGCTTCATTTCATGATTTTAGTTATTGCTGCTGAGAATGGCCCAACCACTTATTAGGTTTAGGGGCAATTACTTTTTCACACTCATACGTTTTTATTGCCTCCCACACCCCGCTCAATAATATAACCCTTTATTTTAAAAAAAGCTATTTGTGTTTACTGTTTTTGACTTATTTTTTGATGTATTTGATTTAGGGATATATTTGTGTGACAAATATGCAAAAAAAAAGGAGAGAGGTCAAACACTTTTTCACACCACTATACATATGTGATAAGAAAAGATATGAAAACTGTGTGTGTGTGGATTGTGTCCTTGAAAGGAGACAGCGTGCAGCGATGTCTGAACATCTCTGAACGCGGTGTCCCCTCTGAGAGAAAAACATTCCATCCTAACAGCTGCAAGATGTGCATTGCCCAACAAGGGTACGACATGCGCAGCTAAAGACTGAACGATTTTAAGAATTTTCTTTTTGTATTCTTTTGATAGGTATTGCGATTTCGATTTGATTTTCGATGTTCTTGATCTAGTTTTAGTGCAAGATTCACAATACGCTGAGTAACATTTATAAACATGATAGAAAATTACATCTAAAAACATTAAGCTGTATGACTACACTCAACTCAGAGACAGACTAAGGGCTAACAATATGGCCTGAAATTCATATCATGGTTAATTATTAAAGATAAATATTTCCATTTAAAAGAGTCAGAAAGTATAATGTTATATTTATAATACTGATTTGACAGCCCAAGTACTACCATGCGTATTCATTTTTTATTTTATTTTTTGCTTGAATGCATACGTTAGAACATTCTTAGAAAATCCCTTCACAAAATATTTACAACATAGATGCAAGCAGGTAGTACGTCCTAACAATTGAAATAATCTCTTAAGCAGGTAGGACATCCTGCACAAGAAAACACACAATGCTTAAAAGCTATAACGGTAAAACTCACACCAAAAAAGTTTTGAGGCAAAGAAAAAGTTTAAAATATTACTTTGCTTTATGACTGTCTTTGTACATTTTCCTTGTTGAGCTCTGCGAAGGTGGACTAAATGACATCCGACTTTGTTTTTCTCTCGCTCACTTCGGTAAAACATCTGTCGAACATACAAAGAAATATTTTTTTCATGCTTTATTTTTTGTGTTGTCTTTAATTACTTTAAGCGACGGAAAATGATACAACTTGGTATTTTCTGAAATTACTCAACATTTGGTCTTTTAAAAGGGACCACAGATAACAGGCAACAAGAAACTGGAAAATACAGAATTTCGTCTATCCTGAAATTAAATCAGATCAAAACCCAATGCCAACTAAAACCTAAAGGTCCAGTCAAAGGTCATGACAGACAACAATTCATCGAGCTGTTTGCCTATGTCTCTTTTTGTTAGCATGCCAGATCATGTTCCCTGGAGGATGTACAGGGGTGTCAAACTCTTTTTTGTCACGGGCCGCATTGTAGTCATAGTTTCCCTCGGAGGGTCATTATGATCGTCAATGTCTTCTATATACAGGCTACAAAACAAACTGATGAATAACTAGTTTTGAAATTAGAGACTAGTAAGAACTGTTCAAATATTCTAAAAAAAACAAATGGTGATAAAAATTGCAAGTAATGTCTTTTTTTAAAGTGAAGACAATTTGTAATTTTAATAATGACACAAAGTCAATGCAAAATCTGTCTTCGCGGGCCATCGCGCTGGACAGTCGTGTGGAGTTTTTGTGGAGGTTACCTTCATATTTGTGTAAACCTGCTGTGTTCTGGAATGTAGCTAACAGTGAAATTAAAAACCCAACATATTCAGATACTTTTGGGGGTTTCCATTACAGCCATTGCTCACTTTGTTTTACTGCTTTCACTTTAAGTAACTGGCATTTCATTCAACTGTAATCTGGTTTGTTTGACTCAGAAACATTAAGCCTAAACAGCCATTGAGCTTGGTTTGTATGAGAATAAAGCTGTTGCATTTATAATGAGCGGAAGTTCAAAAACTGTTTGCCATGTCTTTCATGTCCTTGTAGTCTGTGATCAGTGTTAAGATAGAGTAGGTCACGTGACTAGAATCAGGAAGTAAGCGCATGTTTCAGCACAGTGTTGAAAGAGAACGCTGCTTGTTCTATTCTCTCCTGCAGTTCGGCAGAACTACTACCTACATGTTGTTATACAAGGCATCGTTGGTATGTATCTTTGTTTAAGTTATTATGGATCGAAATAGATCTTTTGATTTTTGAAATTATAGTTTTCAGTGATGTTAGACAATAGGATAAAAGCATGATTGAGATTTCATATCGATTTAATTCATTTAGTTCGTATGACTGATTATACAATGTGGTTTGTATTCTCCCAGTTTCACCCTTTCCTTTGTTATTAAACCTGGAGTCAACCTTCAACCTGTCCTTCAGAGTCTTTATGAGTGAAAGTGGTTGAGCTTACTGTCTTCGAATACTCAACATATTTGGAGGGCAGGATAGTGAAACATTTTCATCGCAGAAGGTAACAAAGTTAAACGCCAAACTCAGACTATGGATGGACAAAAAGAACAGTCACTGAAGTCTAGATCTTACAAATCACGTTCTACAAAAGCTTTTGGCAATGCTGCTGCCATGGCCCGCGCCGAAGCCGAGGCAGCGAAAGTACTCCTTTCCTTCACAGATAAAGAAATGATTCTGAAAATGGAAAAGGCACAATTAGAGGCACGCATGGAGATGGAAAAGGCACAATTAGTGGCACGCATGGAGAAACTCTCATTAGAGAAAAACGTGGCTGCGGCTGAGGCCAAAGCAGAGGCTCTAGAAGCAGCGGCTAGCATCAACGGTAGTGAGCGAGGTAGCAGAAAGATTCAACTCAATGAGAATCCCTTTAACCCACTGGAGCGGACCAGAGAATATGTCACTCAGCAGTCCAAGGAGCATTCAACCGTCGCGCGGGAAGAATACGCTCCTACTGAAACTGACCCGCTAAACATATTATCCAACCTGCCTCCGCACCTTCTCACTCAGAATGACACTAACCAGCTATACACAAAGCCCCCAGTGCCGCCACGTGTACTCTCCCAGGATGAGCCTGTTCAGCTACGTATTCAGCTAACCTTGGCATCACAACCATTTTCTCAAGACGAGCCTGGACAGCGATTCACAGAGCCAACAATGGCACCACATCTACACTCTCACGATGAGGCAAGATGGCTACACGTAGAGTCTACATCAGCACCTTATCTTCCACCGCAAGGTGACAATTCATATCTACATGCAAATACCATGATAGGTAACTCTATTACAGCTCCACGGCCCATTTCAGAGAATGGTCCGGCCGATGTCAACCTCACCTATTCACCAGCGAACAGACTACCAGCTCATTGCCCACAACAACATGCCCCTATCACATATCTTATTCCAAGAGATACACAGGGCCATCAGGGCACATATACAGCTACACCCCGATCCCGGGGTCCATCACGTTCTACCGTGCCCAACTACACACCCCAACGCAACCAGCACAACCAATCAGGTATCAACGACGTTGTCAGATATTTCGCCCGTCGCAAGCTGGTCACTACAAGCATGACTCAATTCAACAACAAGCCTGCAAGCTACAGAGCTTGGCGACTGTCCTTTCAAAACGCGGTGAGAGGACTCAATCTCACTCCCAGCGAGGAGATGGATCTACTGGTCAAGTGGCTCAGGAAAGAGTCGGGAGAGCATGCAAAGCGTATCAGGGATGTCAATGCCAATCACCCCAAACGAGGACTCCAGATGACATGGGACAGACTGGACGCATGCGACGGAGCCCCTGAAGTAGTTGAAGAGGCTCTCTTCCAACGCGTCAACAATTTCCCAAAAATCACCAACAAAGACTGTGCAAAGCTCCATGAGCTCAGTGACCTCTTGATGGAATTAAGAGCAGCCAAGGCAGACGGAACCCTTCCAGGCCTTCAGTACCTAGACACAGCCAGAGGAATAAGTCCCCTGGTTCAAAGGCTGCCCTTTAGCCTGCAAGAGAAGTGGCGGACTAACGGATCCAGCTACAAACAATGTTATGGAGTTTCATTCCCCCCTTCGGAATTTTCGTGGACTTCATCTTCCATCAGGCTAAAATCATGAATGACCTGAGCTTCAAGGCCATTAGCCAAACGGACATTCCTGAACCAAGCAAGAACACGAAAATGCACAAAGGGAGATCTCAGTCCACAAGACGGACGTCGGTGCTGTGGAGCGCAGTGCTGGAGCCGAGAGCCCCGATCGCCAGTGCCCTATTCACAAAACGGCCCACCTGTTAAGGAAATGTCGGGCTTTCCGGGAGAAACCCATAGAGGAGAGGAGAGCGTTCCTGAAAGAACACAGAATCTGCTTTAAATGTTGCACGTCTACTAAGCACATGGCCCAGGACTGCAAGTATACAGCCACATGTATTAAATGCGGGAGTGAGAAACATAACTCTGCACTTCACCCTGGACCAGTATCGCAGACCAAGGAACCAGCCCCCACTACAGAGCATGGCGGGGAGCTAGGCCCTACAGCTCCTTCGGAGGTCACAAGCAATTGCACCGATGTCTGGGGTGGCGATCAGAGCGACAGATCATGCTCTAAAATCTGCCTTGTCAGGATCTACCCTGTCAACCATCGTGAGAAAGTGACAAAGGTCTACGCAATCATTGATGAACACAGCAACAGATCCCTGGCTCGTTCCGAGTTCTTCGACACCTTCAATGTCCAAGGACCCCCTTCTCCATACTCTCTCCGCACATGCTCTGAGTGACAGAAACCATGGGGAGAAGAGCTCCGGGCTACCAAATCGAATCCATGGACGGCAAAGTTAGGCTTCTCCTACCAAGTCTTGTAGAATGCAACGACGTCCCAAACAAGAGATCCGAGATACCAACTCCGAATGCTGCATCCAACCACCCTCACCTGAAATCAATCGCTCATCTCATCCCAGAACTTGAACAGACCACTCCCATAATGCTTCTCCTTGGGCGAGACATCACCACAGCCCATAAAGTCCGCAAGCAGGTGAATGGTCCAAGAAATGCTCCATTCGCCCAGAAACTCGACCTTGGATGGGTGAGCATCGGAAATGTGTGTTTGGGAGGGGTTCACAAGCTTGACACCATAAATGCCCTGTATACCCGGACTACAGAGCAGAAACGCCCCTCCATCTTCGAACCCTGCCCGAACGTCTTTCAGGTGAAAGAGAGGTACAGTCAATTCCAAGACTCAGCCATCAGTCGACAGAGAAACTTACCTGCAACGGAGAAACCGACCAGCTGGGTTCTACATTGTTTCAACAAACAAAGGATGATAATAAGGTGGCTCCCTCCATTGACGACCTCTCGTTCCTGAACATTATGGAAAGGAAACCAGCGATGAAACAGCATTTCCTCACCTTCATGGAGACGGTCTTTCGGAACAAACACGCAGAAGTGGTCCCTCCTCTGAAGGAGGATGAAGAGCAGTAGCAGCACGTGTCTACAGAACTGAATCCTGCAGATATCGCCACGAGGTCCGTTACTGCTGGACGTCTCTCAGACTCCAGCTGGCTGTCTGGACCTGCGTTCTTGAAGCAGCCCCTTAAGGTCCAGCCTGAAGAAGACTCCTTTGAGCTGGTGAATCCTTCATCACGTCCAGACATCCGTTCCCTAGTGTCGACTATGAGCACAACCATGTCGAGCAAACAACTCGGGTCTCAGCGCTTCTCCAAGTTTTCAAGTTGGACATCGTTGACCCACGCCATAGCGCGCCTAACCCATGTTGCACGTTGTTTCCAGAAGAATTCTACAACCGAAGCCAGTGGCTGCAAAGGTTGGCATCATTGCCACGCAACAATCTCAATCGATGAACTCTCTCAGTCTGAAAGAACCATCATCCGGGCAGTTCAAGAGGAGATCTACCCTCACGAGTACGCCTGTCTGCGAAAGAAGGAGAAACTTTCTAAAGGCAGCCCTCTCAAAACCTTAGATTCCTTCATCGACGCTGATGGTCTGCTGAGGGTCGGAGGTCGTGTCAGAGAAGCACAGCTCCAGAAAGAGGAGAAAACCCCTCTCATCATACCTGGCAAACATCACATAGCAACACTCTTGGTTCGACACCACCATGAGGAGACCAAACATCAGGGACTGTTCACTGAGGGCGCTGTGTGGGGCGCTGGTTTCTGGATAATTGGCGGCAAAAGGCGCGTGAGCAGCCTGATCCACGGGTGTGTCACATGTCGCAAACTGCGTGGCACCCCCCAAACACAGAAGATGGCCGACCTTCCAGCACACCGCCTCTCTACCGAACCTCCATTCACGAAAGTGGGCATCGATGTGTTCGGACCATGGACCGTATCATCACGCCTTACGAGAGGTGGCCTCGCTCACAGTAAGCGGTGGGCAGTGTTATTTACGTGCATGAGTGTACGAGCCGTCCACATCGAAGTCATTGAGTCCTTAGACACCTCCAGCTTCATCAACGCCCTACGGCGTTTCCTTGCTGTCAGGGGCCCTGTGAAGCTCATCCGTTCCGATCGAGGAACCAACTTTGTTGGCGCTTGTAAGGAGTTGAAGATCCCCTCGAACGGCAACGCTTCCTCCTGGACCAAGGATGTGCCTGGAAGTTCAACGTTCCACACGCCTCTCACATGGGCGGTTCGTGGGAGAGGATGATTGGAGTAGTACGAAAGATCCTGGACTCAATGTTCCTCCAGCTTGGAACTTCGAGACTCAGCCACGAAGCACTCTCCACACTGATGGCAGAGGTCGCTGCGATCATCAACACCAGACCTCTGATTCCAATGTCTACTGACCCGGACAATCCTTTCATTCTTACTCCAGCAACCCTCCTCACCCAGAAGGTGAGTGTACCTTCAGCCCCAGTCGGTGACTGGATCAAAGACCTCCACAAGTCCCAGTGGCGCCAAGTACAACATCTGGCCCAAACGTCCTGGGATAGATGGAAGAAGCAATACCTCACATCACTTCAGCCGCGACAGAAGTGGCGGGCTCCCACCCCAGACGTCCAGTCTGGGAGCATTGTCCTTCTCAAAGACAATCAGCTCGTGAGAAACAAGTGGGCTCTGGGACTGATTGCTCAGGTCTTCCCCAGCAACGATGGCATGGTACGTAAAGTCGAGGTCAAGGTCTCTAAGATGGGCGGGACAAAACTGTACCAGCATCTCGTCTCCGAGATGGTCCTCCTTCTTGCCCCCGATAAGAAACAGTAAGAATTGTATAATGGACTTTTAAGGTTGTGGCAAAATGCCAGACCGGGAGTGTCATGTCTTTTATGTCTTTGTAGTCTGTGATCAGTGTTAAGATAGAGTAGGTCACGTGACTTGAATCAGGAAGTAAGTGCATGTTTCATCACAGTGTTGAAAGAGAACGCTGCTTGTTCTATTCTCTCCTGCAGTTCGGCAAAACTACTACCTACATTTTGTGTTATACAAGGCATCATTGGTATGTATCTTTGTTTAAGTTACTATGGATCGAAATAGGTCTTTTGAGTTTTGAAATTATAGTTTTCTGTGATGTTAGACGATAGGATAAAAGCATTATTGAGATTTCATATCGATTTAATTCATTTAGTTCGTATGTGGTTTGTATTCTCCTAGTTTCACCCTTTCCCTTGTTATTAAACCTGGAGTCAACCTTCAACCTGGCCATCAGAGTTTTGATGAGTGAAAGTGGTTGACCTTACTGTCTTAGGATATTCAACATATTTGGAGGGCAGGATAGCTTCTTTTGAAAGACATGCAACAGACCAGTGCAGTAATTAAATAAGCAGGTAATTGGCTCAAGCAGAGTAATTTTTCAGATCCCGGTCGTGCATTATTTCTCTGATTCTGCTGCACTTGTTATAATAGTGTGGCTCACTATTATATATATCTTATCTATATCTGCTGAGTGAAATTAGGGGTTGATGCAAACAAAATAACCATCAATTTCATCGAAATCGTGACCAGATTTTTAACTCGTCCATAATGGCTATGCAAATTTTTAAAATGTAAGAACATTTGTGGACCATCTGCACAATCATGGTAAACTTTGTTAATATTATGTATGATTTTGCTAGACTAAAGTATACTGACAATAAACAAGAAGAGTTCCACAATGGAATGGAACGCTGGGGTAATGTAATTACTCTCTGTCTTACTTGACCAGTAATTCCTTTAATTTACACAAATTAAAGCACTCGTTATGGACACTTTCACAATAAACAACACAGATTTATAATCCATGAAATGAAAACGTGTTCCAAAAACATGCTTGGTAGGCCGATTGAAGACTCCAAATTGTCCCTAGGTGTGAGTGTGAGTGCGATTGGTTGTCTGTCTCTGTGTGCCCTGCGATTGGCTGGCAACCAGTTCAGGGTGTCCCCCGCCTACTGCCCGATGACGGCTGGGATAGGCTCCAGCACGCCCGCGACCCCCGTGGGGACTAAGCGGTTCAGAAAATGGATGGATGGATGAATGGATGGAAATGAAAACGTTTTTGAGATTACAGATGCAATGTGTAGTTGTTTGTCCCTATGCTAAAATTTTGCCTTGCAATAACACTATGATGTGT
This sequence comes from Syngnathus scovelli, assembly GCF_024217435.2. Lineage (NCBI taxonomy): Eukaryota > Metazoa > Chordata > Actinopteri > Syngnathiformes > Syngnathidae > Syngnathus > Syngnathus scovelli. The sequence goes on along the minus strand of NC_090850.1, from coordinate 2,559,549 downwards.
GGTTGGCTATGCCTAAACCCCATCCAACCATGTGTATCGAGAAGGTTTTTATTCTGTTTTGAAGGACGGTTGGTGGAGGAAATAGATTATTGGAGATGGTCATGATTTAATTATTGTGCAATTATCTTCTGCTACAAATATTTAGAATAATATATTTAGTTAGCTTTTTGCAAACAGGAGACTTGGATTAGCGTTGCACCCATTTCTAGGTAAAGTGCATAATTTCCACTACATCATTCTGAGAATGGATGGAGAAGGATATGATTTTGTAGTATATGCGGAGTGTGATGGGGAGCCAGTGGAGCTGTTGTAGGACGGTTGGGATGTGGTGATGGAAGGGTGTGTGCGTGATAATGCGGGCGGCTGAATTTTGGAACAGTTGGAGTTTATGGAGTGATTTTTATGGGAGGGTGAACAGGAAAGAGTTGCAGTAGTCTTTACGGAAAGTGACCAGGCTATGGATGAGGATGGTGGTGGTGTCTGGGGTGAGTGAGGGACGAAGGCGGTAGATGTTTCTGAGGTGGTAGTAGGCAGACCGGGTGACGTTGTTGATATGGGAGGTGAAGGAAAGTGTGATGTTGAGGATGACACCCAGACTACCTGAGGCGAGGGGGAGATAGAGGAGCCATCGATGGATATGGAAAAAGAGTTTATTTTACTTGGGTTGACTTTGGTACCGGTCAGATGGAGTTCTATTTTATTACCTTTAAGTTTGAGGAAGTAGATGGAGATGTAGAGCTGGGTGTTATCCACGAAACAGTGGAAGTGAATGTGTTTTTTTTTTTCTGAAAATGGAACCAAGGGGGAGAAGGAAGATTAAAAAGAGCAAAGGACCAAGGACAGAACCCTGAGGAACACCTGACGTGACGGGGAAGGGGTGTGAGGTCAATGACTTGAGCTGAATAAACTGGGAGCATTCTGAGAGGTAGGAGCGGAACCAGGAGAGGGGAGTACCTGAGATGCCAATGGAGGAAAGTCTATTGAGGAGGATGGAGTGTGAGATGGTGTGAAATGCTGCACTGAGGTTTAGCAAGAGGAGGATAGAAAGTGAGCCAGAGTCAGCAGAGTAGGAGGTTGTTAATGATTTTCATAAGGGCAGTTTTAGTGCTATGGAGGGGACGGAAGCCAGATTGAAATTATGGGTTGAGCAGCAATAGTTTTTTCGAGAAGTTTGGAAATGAAAGGTAGGTTTCAAATGGGATGGAAGTTATTGAGGGCAGACGGATCAGAACCGGGTATTTTGGGAATCGGAGTGAGGACAGCAGTTTTGAGAGGGGAGGAAACAGTACCAGAAGTGAGAGAGGAATGAATGATGTGTCATAAAGGGAGACAGTGCAGGGATGGAACTTTTGATCAGGACAATCGGGAGAGGATCTGGTTGACAGGTGGAGGATTTGTAGTTTTGATTGAATAAGATTGAAGCGATTTGGGTGACAGAGGGCAGGGTGAAAGAAGAAAACAGATGCGTTGCAGATGCGGAAGATGAAACGTGTGGGTTTGAAACAGAGAGGTTGATGGATCAGTTGAATTTTGGTGGTCATGGAAGCAGCCAGGTTATTGTAGAATTCAGAGGAATAGAGGTGAGGTGGAAGTGAGTCCGGGGGTTTTGTGATCCGTGAGAGGAGTGAGAATAGTGTTTTAGAGTTACTTTCATGTGATCTGATTACATTTTAGTAGAATGTGGATCTTGCTGTATGGTGAGTCCAGTTTTCCTGTACAGTCTCTCCAGTCTGCGGCCTTGACTGTTGAGGTGTCTTAGGGTGCAGCGTGAGTAGCTTTAGCTTTTATTTTATCCAGATAAGACCATTAAGAAGAGATTCTCATTCGCAATGCCAACCTGCAGGGGTGAAACAAAAGCAAATACAAATCGTATTTACACATTTTCAATAAACTGTACAATGTGATGTACACAAACACATAATAATTATTATGTGTTTATCTGTACAGAAAAATAGCCACCACAATAACCAATTTCATAGGAACTTGGATCACCATTGTGCTAAATGAAATATATTATCCAAAACATACCTATAATTAACTGTGGAAAGCTTAAAATAGCATCATACAGCTCCAAATGAGTCAACAAATAAATAAAATCATTCTGTTAACTCATCAATGCATCCACGTCAACGCACCCCCTTACCTCAAGGAACTGGTCACTCTCCAGTCTTCCATTTGGAGTCCTCGCTCATCAAACACCTACCTCCTCAAAACCTCCAAGACAAACCTCCGCTCCGTGGGACACCGGGCTTTCTGCTTTGTCTCCCCCGAACTGTGGAATGCCCTCCTAGTCCACCTGAGAGCATCACAGTCGGTTGACACTTTTAAAATCGGTCTTAAGACATTTCTTTTTAAAAAAGCATTTCTGTAGCACTTTGAGATTCTATGCAATGTAAAGTGCAATATAAATATAATGTGTTATTATTATTATTATGATTAAATCGTATTTACACATTTTCAACACAGTTGTACAGTACAATTTGTGATGTACACAAACATCCATCCATTTTCTGTACCGCTTTATCCCCAAGGGGGTCGCGGGCCTACTGGAGCCTATCCCAGCAGTCATCGGGCAGTAGGCGGGGGATACCCTGAACCGGTTGCCAGCCAATCACACAGAGACGAACAACCATTCGCACTCGCACTCACACCTAGGGCAATTTGGAGAGCTCAATCGGCCTATCAAGCATGGTTTTGGAATGTGGGAGGAAACCGGAGTGCCTGGAGAAAACCCACGCGGGCACAGGGAGAACATGCAAACTCCACACAGGGAGGGTCGGAGGTGGAATCGAACCGGCACCCTCCTAACTGTGAGGCGGTCGTGCTAACCAGTGCACCACCGGGGACTCCCATGTACACAAACACATAATAATAATTATGTGTTTATTTGTACAGAAAAATAGCCACCATAATAACTAATTTCATAGGAAATTGGATCACTATTGTTGTATCATAATTAACTGTGGAAAGCTTAAAATAGCATCATACAGCTCCTTTAGTTCATACATGTATGTATGTATGTATGTACGTGCATGTATGTATGTGTGCATATATATATATATATATATATATATATATATATATATATATATATATATATATATATATATATATATATATACATATATATATATATATATATATATATATATATATATATATATACACTATATGTATATAGTATAGTATATATATATATATATATATATATATATATATATATAGAGAGAGAGAGAGAGAGAGAGAGAGAGAGAGAGAGAGAGAGAGAGAGAGAGAGAGAGAGAGTGCCGCCCTAGTGACTGAAAGAAAAAAACAACAGAGCTACATATGATGGAACACGTGCTTTCACAGCCACCACTGTATGCCCCCAAAATATCTAACCATTCATTCATTGTTCCGTTTAGCTTGCTTTCATTGGTCGTTTGGCTAGTAATTAGTATTTGTGTTAGAAAATTAATATCATAATGTGTAGAAGGTGAATTTTTATCAGGATTGACAAAGGACATGATATGAATTTGCAACCCAGATTATCCTCATACTCACTGTTTGTTGTTTTAGACCGGATGTTTTTTCGAACAAGGAATTGGTTCAGGTAGTCAGATACAGCACCAGTGTTATCTGCTTGAATTGCAAAGAAAGAATTTAAGACAAAGTGATACTGAGTTAACTGACTGGACCATTTACATTAAGAACCCTATTTTTGTAGATGGGCAAACATGTGCTCATCATATAAATTGGTGCATTTTTATTTTTAACTACTGTTGAGATGGTGCCATAATACCTCGTGATATATGTACAGAACAATGCAATATAATACATCAATATTTCTGTTGCACTTTCACAACAGCTTTTGCCATAATGAAGCGCTTTCCAAAAACATGTAACAATACTGTCATGCCTCCAATCCTTCTGCACCCTGGTCAGTTCTTTTCCATGAAGCCATTTCGCTCACAGCCACGCCTCCATTGACGCACTTCATACACAGCCACGCCCGTCCTAATCAGTGCTCATTACCTGCCACCTGTCACATATATCACATAAAACATTGGCATTATTACAAACATAACACCTATCCCTTTATATGCCTTGTTGTTTGAAATTACTTGAAATAAGTCTCATATTTGCTTCAAGTTATATTTTTTTACTCTTCTAGATGGCTATGTTCAATACTGGGCTGAAATGAAAGCATAATGATGTTCTTAAACCCCTTTGTTCAAACCCAGTGCCATCTAGATGAGTTAACAACAACAACAACTGGGTCATGAACTGCGTCAAATTTGAAACTTAATTGAAAATTAATGTTTATAGTGTGTACTTGCATCATAATCCCATTTTTCTATTGGTCCCAAATCAGTGTTAGTATTGCTGGCTAAACTGTGACATTTGCTTATCTGTCTGTGGGTTTTGTAATACTTATAATGTCATTGTTGTGTCTTCATTACCATATTTTTCGGACTATAAGTCGCGTTTTTTTTTCATAGTTTGGGTGGGGGGGGGCGACTTATACTGAGGAGCGACTTTATGTGAATTTTTTCACAAATTTTCAAGATAAAAAAAATAAGTGAAACAGCGATAAACGAACCGCGATGTAGCAAGGGATTACTGTAATTTGAATTTCAAGTGACGTCAGCGGCGTGGCGCTTGTTTACATAAAGGACAAAGATCCGATCACGGGATGACGAAGATGACGAAGGGCTCCACGTACTACCGGCATAATTTGTTTGTAAGTGACACGGAGGACGAAGAGTTTGAAGGATTTAATGATTTGGAGTGACAAAGAAGGTATGGCAACTCTACGGAGCTCTCTTTCACCTCCGTGGATGGAAGTCGGGGGCCGGCGCTCGGCCGGGTGGCTGTCGGGGGACGGTGGATGGGGCTCGGACATGGCTTTTACGCACGCCCGGTCCTACTCTACGGAGCTCTCTTTCACGTCCGTGGATGGAAGTCGGGGGATGGCACTCGGCGCTCGGCCGGGTGGCTGTCCGGGGACGGTGAATGGGGCTTGGACATGGCTTTTACGCACGCCCGGTCCTATTCTATGGAGCTCTTTTCCACCTCCGTGGCTGGAAGTGCCACGGCTGGGGATGGAAGTCCACGCCGCCACACGCCTGGAAGTCGACGTCGGTGCTTGGGGCCGTGTGGCGGTGAACTATTTATATTAGTTATTTGATATATTTTATTTCGTGTAGCAACTTGTATATGTTTTTATCGTTACAGTTCAGTAGTTGTTGGCTCGTTGAACTCTTGTTTTGTTAAATAAAGAGCCATTTACCAAACCCACGTTTTTCCTGGTATTTTGTTAACGCTACACTATAGTTATATACTAGATCTGTGGAATAACGACGAGGCTGACGTCAGGGCGCACACGCGGCGTTGTTGACAAAGGACGAGGAATTTGATCGATGGATTTAATGATTTGGAGTGACACAGATGGTTTGAAAATAGTATTGCTTATATAATAGTTATTTGATATATAATTTATATATCGTTATATGGTCCTGTGGAATATTTAGAAGTGCAAGCGCCGTCAGCAGCGCGCACCCGCCGGCATTGTTTACATAAAGGACGATCAATGGATTTAATGATTTGGAGTGACACAGATGGTTTGATAATATTATTGCTTGTATAATAGTTATTTGATATATAATTTATATATCGTTATATGGGCCTGTGGATTATTTTGAAGTGCAACCACGGTCAGCGGCGCGCACCCAGCCGGCATTGTTGACATAAAAGACGATCGATGGATTTAATGAATTGGAGTGACACAGATGGTTTTATAAACGTGTTATTCATGTAATAGTTATTTGAATAACTCTGAATGTTACATCACGGCCGTTCTCAGCTCTTTGTGTTTATGTCACGTTAGCATACCTATCGTTTAGCCTGTTGTTGCTCGTTCATGTCTGTTCTTGGTGTTGGATTTTGTCGAATACATTTCCCCCAAAATGCGACTTATACTCCGGAGCGACTTATATATGTTATTTTTCACGTTATTGTGCATTTTATGGCTAATGCGACCTATATTCCGGAGCAACTTTTAGTCAGAAAAATACGGTACATGAGGTGCAAACCTTGCTTTTTGCCATGCTATTTTTGCCAATGTCATTATTAAGGCAATCTATTATTTTAAATTAATGATCCTTGAGTTGTTCCCATTGCTGTTGGTGGTAATGGCAAAATGACACCACTTCACACCAACCGTCGACGTTGATCGGGTTGTCAGATTGGCGTAATGAAACAAACATAAATACCTTTTTTAGTTGCTTTCTAAATAGGCAAACCGTGTTGAAATACAGATTTCAAGCAATAAGCAAGATGACAATTTAAGTCATGTAGTTCAAATCTAACTCAAGTCCAAGTCCCATGTCAAGTCGTCTTTAGGTTTTTGGCAAACAAATGTCCTAAAAATGGCACCTTGAGTCTGACTAGAATGAGATACTGGGCAAGAGCGTGAGAAAAACACAAGCGCGCGATAGACCGAGCGATAGACCGAGCACTAGCGAGTGAAAGACCAAGCACGAGCGAGATTTCTGGCCTCGCGGTGGGAGGCAAGTAGTGGTCGCGAGCGATCATCACCTGGCCCAGTGGTGGAAGGCAAGTGTCGGTCGACGCGTCAAGTCCGGCACAAGCCACGAGCACATGCACGAGCGAATGTCTCCGAGTCCAGCTGGAAGGCAAGTGGCAATCAACCCATCGGGCCTGGCACAACCACCAACAAATAACACAATAAGCAGCTACCATCAGCAGCTACCATCAGCAGCGGTTACTACCAACACTAGCAGCTGTCACCTCCACCACCAGCTGAGAACACTATCACCACTATTAACTGTCACTGTTCCGTCCGGCGAGTACCTTGAGGCCCGGCAAGAGGCTAGCACTGAGCGGCGAGGATTTCGTGGTGTGCGGCCCAGCGAGACCCTACTGGTTAACCGCGAGGACTTACATAGTTGTAACTGGCATGGTGTGGGCTCAATGGGAAGCGGGCAGTGAGCTGCAAGGAGCTCGTGCTGGGGACGATAACCACCGTCACCAGCGACCACAGGCCTCCACCCCAAACACTGCACAGCCCAGTAAGAATCAAACCAGCTGCAGTCCATCGAAATCATACCAGACAAACAAGTATTCATGCTCACAATCACACCTACGGGCAATTTGGAGTGGTCAATCGGCCTATTATGCATAGTCATCAATCAAAGTCAATGTCATATGAAAAAAGTCCCTCATCTCTGCTATGAAGCTGTCTCTCTCATCTGTTGTCATTCATACAACAAAATAAGATGTGGCTTTCTGTGAGTATATCAGCTTGTGTTCAATTACACAGGCCCAGATTTCGAAGTAAGAACCGTAAGTAAATGAAATTGACACGATCATGATCATTTAAGTTTTCATACTTTTTGTGTTATTTTGGTTTAGTGTTGGGCTGTGGGATGTTTCAAATGTAAAATGGTTGCCTTAGCTCAGTAAAGGTTATGAAACGCTGCTGTAGCCTGCTTAATGTCCTCCAAGCACTGCGATATGTCTGTTTGACTTATTAAGACTAAAGAACAGTTCTGAAAATAAAACAAAATAAAATTAATGTAAATACACAAACTGATGTGATGTTGAGTATTCGTGACATAACATCCAATCATTCATTCTCCACATGTGAATGGGGAATGTGAGCATAGACAGCTGTTTTGTAGCACTTCATGCAGTTTGACAAAAAACAACAAAAAAAAAAACACACTAGTTTTCTTGGTAGGCAGCCTGCCTAAGTGGTTGGTGCTCTCAGCTGTCCCCTTTTTGAAATTCAAAAACAAAACGACAGTCGGGGTTTCACAATGTTATTTCCCCTAATCACCCCCCCCCCCCCCCTACCACCAGCATAAAAAATGAGGGACAAAAAACATTTAAGCAGGAATTTGTACAAAGGTTTGTACAAAGTATTGTTGTCTTCAGATCTCATCGTACAGGTACCAACACACGCACCCACACACCCACACAAGGGCGCCCATACATGCACACGCGCACACACAAGCACCATACAGACACGCAGTGGGCGTGTCTTCCCTCCAGTATGAGTAAATAGAAGCGCGCCTCTGTGCTTCCCAGTCAAGAAATGACAGTGTCTGTTCGGTCGGCTACCGGCACCCGCTGTTGCACATCTGCTCCATCACTGCAGGCTTTCGAACTCTTAAATTTGAGAGACACAGATTATTTACAACATTGCGGTAAGAATTTACCCTTCCTTAACACTGTTGTTGTAATTGTTTCTATGAATATAACGGAATAATGACAGAGAGGGTCAGTTGTGATTTATCCGCTTGGAGCCACAGGTGTGCATCTTTTTCTGTGTGTTTTGCGCTCTTCGGTTCTAAAGATGAAGGTCTCCCCGATTGCGGGCTCAAGGTAGCTTCAGTGTCATTAAGTAGTAAATTGTTGGACTGTATTGGACTGTTGACAAAGGTACATTTTGATGGAGCCCACTCACCGTGCCTGCACGTGCAAGCGTGACTATATTTCCAAGTGAAGTGCACCGAACGTTTGGCAGTTCTCGCTTTTGGTTACCTTTCACGTTGGCGTTTTCTTAAAAAAACTAAGCCATTAGAAACAAAAAATAAAAATGCTAGTTCAGTGGTCTAACTCGTGTGTGCAAAGCCTACTCGCTCTCTGACTCCAGCGGTAACAAGTGCATTCTCCTGTGCACCCCGCAAGTATAACGTAATGTAAGTGAGCATTTGTTCTCTTGGCAAGTAAAAATGCTCCTGTCTTATCGTTTTCGGGAATTGATGTCTCCCCATTCCACTATTTACCCCATTATCCTACCATTCTTACTGTTTGAAGAAGATAAACAAGAACAAAAAAGGTATGCAAAAAAGCAAGATCAAGAAATAAAATTACCATAAGACACACCCAATGGATTAAAGCAAACAAACAAGCCAGTATACAAGAGTCTACAAATACAAAACATATCTACAATGTGTACTGTAATATTGCCACAAGAAAAAACATGACAAACCTCCCTCACACGAGAAAAAAAAGTAACATACAGAATAAATAATGCTGAAATCTAAAATGACATTTTGAGCCAAGACCTGAGAGTTAACAGTACAAGGGGTGAAAATGTGAATCACAGGGTAGCCAAATCCCAATTGTCATTCTGTGACAGCACTATACTGTTCACCTCCGACTTTCAGATGAGACATCGGATTGGATAGGAGCAAAAATATTCCCTCAACAACAGAGCCAAATAAGTGTACAGTACAGTGTCTTGCATGAATGAAATGTCACTGTGGTTGTTTATGTTTCTGATGTCCAAACTTGCACAGGGTTGCTGATTTTGTTTGTTGTATTTAAAATGTGATGTTCTTTTAGCTCACACAAATATCCATGTAATGTGTGTTTACCATGATCCTGCCATGAAATTATCTTACTTTTTCACCTAGATCCAAGCATCAATCTGATACTACTCTAGTGACAGAAACCGCAGCTGTATATTCTTTGGTAGGGCAGATTTATCATTAACACAGTGAGAAATTACAAAATTGAGTACCCGAGCTAATATTAGTGACCCAGTTGTGTTCCTTTGCACAACATTGTCGCCAACTATGTTATTACACACACTCCATTCTACAGCAGCAACATATTTTCTGTTTCCTATGGAATAAAATGTGTTCTTACTGTAACCAACAGCCACATGTTGGGAAATGAGACACCATTGCTCTTCTTTGTTTTTGTTTGTTAGCATGTGGCGCTCCAACTGATGATTTCAATCTGGAAGTCTTTTTCTACTGTTTTCAATTGGAAAACGTAACTAGAGTGGCGTCAATAAGTACACAGTGGAAAGGTACCATATGACAAGTGACTAGGATAGCCCTAAAATGAGGTTACCAACCTTCTTGAAGTTGAGAGCTACTTCTTGGATACTGATTAATGCAAATGACTACTAATTTGATTCACACTTATGAAATAACTAATAGAAGAGGATTATATATATATATAAGAAAAAAAAAACTTTTCCTCACCCCCCGTGGGTGGTCTCTTTTTCCCTTCAAGCTCAGGTCCTCTACCAGAGGCCTGGGAGCTTGAGGGTTCTACGCAGTATCTTTGCTGTTCCTAGTACTGCACTTTTCTGGACTGAGATGTCAGATGTTTTTCCTGGGATCTGTTTCAGCCACTCCTCCAGTTTGGGGGTTACTGCCCCTAGTGCTCCAATGACCACAGGTACCACTGAAGTCTTAACTCTCCAGGTCTTCTCCAGCTCTTCTCTGAGCCCTTGATATTTCTCAAGTTTCTCATGTTCCATTTTCCTAATGTTACCATCATTTGGGATGGCTATGTCAACCACAACGGCTTTCCTCTGCTCTTTGTCCACAATGTCCGGTTGGTTCGCCATTACCATTCTGTCTGTCTGGATCTGGAAGTCCCAGAGGATCTTGGCTTGGTCATTCTCTACCACCTTTGGGGGTGTTTCCCACTTGGATCTTGGGACTTCCAGTCCATACTCTGCACAGATGTTCCTGTACACTATTCCAGCTACTTGGTTATGGCGCTCCATGTATGCTTTACCTGCCAGCATCTTACACCCTGCAGTTATGTGCTGGATTGTCTCAGGACCTTCTTTGCACAATCTACACCTGGGGTCTTGTCTGGTGTGGTAGATTTGGGCCTCTATTACTCTGGTGCTCAAGGCCTGTTCTTGTGCAGCCAGGATCAGTGCCTCTGTGCTGTCCTTCAGACCAGCTCTTTCTAGCCATTGGTAGGATTTCTGGATATCAGCCACTTCAGCTATGTTTCTGTGGTACATCCCATGTAGGGGCTTGTCCTCCCATGATGGTCCCTCCAGCACCTCATCTTCCTTTGATGCCCATTGTCTGAGACATTCACTGAGCACGTGATCCGTTGGGGCCTTATCCCTGATGTACTTATGGATCTTGGATGTTTCATCTTGGATAGTGGCTCACACGCTCGCTAGTCCTCGGCCTCCTTCTTTACGGCTAGTGTACAGTCTCAGGGTGCTGGACTTGGGATGGAACCCTCCATGCATGGTTAGGAGCTTTCGTGTCTTGATATCTGTGGTCTGTATATCTTCCTTTGGCCACCGTATGATTCCTGCAGGGTATCTGATTACTGGTAGGGCGTAGCTGTTAATGGCTAGGGACTTGTTCTTGCCGTTGAGCTGACTTCTTAGGACTTGCCTCACTCGATGGAGGTATTTGGCTGTGGCTGCTTTCCTTGTTTCCTCGTCAAGGTTGCCATTTGCCTGTGGAATTCCAAGGTATTTGTAGCTGTCCTCAATGTCTGCTATTGTTCCTTCTGGGAGTGAGACCCCCTCTGTGTGGATTACCTTTCCTCTTTTAGTCACCATGCGGCCACATTTCTCAAGTCCGAATGACATTCCGATGTCAGAGCTGTAGATCCTGGTAGTGTGGATCAGGGAGTCAATGTCCCGCTCGTTCTTAGCGTACAGCTTTATGTCATCCATGTAGAGGAGGTGGCTGATGGTGGCCCCATTCCTGAGTTAGTATCCATATCCCGTCTTGTTGATTATTTGGCTGAGGGGGTTCAGTCCTATACAGAACAGCATTGGGGACAGAGCGTCTCCTTGGTATATACCACATTTGATGGTCACGTGTGCAAATGACTTGCCATTGGCTTCAAGTGTGGTTTTCCACTGTTTCATCGAGTTGGCGATGAAGGTTCTCAGAGTCCCATTGATGTTGTACAGCCTCAAGCATTCAGTGATCCAAGTATGTGGCATTGAGTCATATGCTTTCTTGTAATCAATCCAGGCAGTGCTCAGGTTGGCACGTCTGGTTCTGCAGTCTTGGGTGACTGTTCTATCCACCAGGAGTTGATGTTTTGCTCCTCTGGTATTTTTACCAATCCCTTTCTGAGCAGTGCTCATGGATTGATCCATGTGCCCGCTGATCTTATCTGATATTATGCCCGACATCAGCTTCCATGTTGTGGAGAGGCAGGTGATTGGCCGGTTGTTGGATGGGACTGTACCCTTTGAAGGATCCTTCTGGATCAGGATCGTACGCCCTTGGGTTAGCCATTCAGGGTGAGTTCCATCCCTTAACAGCTGGTTCATTTGTGCTGCCAGGCGCTCATGGAGAATTGTAAGTTTCTTGAGCCAGTAGCTGTGGATCATGTCAGGGCCTAGTGCTGTCCAGTTTTTCCATTCCTGAGACTCTTCTCTGGATGTCTGCCACTGTGATGGTTACTGGGTTCTGTTGAGGGAGCTTGCTGTAGTCCTTTCTCAGAGCCACCAGCCACTGTGCATCCTTCTTATGTGATACCTCCCGCTCCCATATATCCTTCCAGTACTGTTCAGTTTCCAGCCTTGGTGGGTCTGCTCTGCTCTTATTCCCCTGCCACTGAGCGTACACTTTCGCTGGTTGTGTTGTGAACAACCTGTTTATTCGTCTGGCTTCATTCTCTCTTGTGTACCTCTTTACGCGGCTGGCCAAGGCTTGGAGTCTTTGTTTGGCAGTTTCGAGTGCTTCAGGTATGGGCATCTGGCTGTATTTCTTGGGAACTTGCTTTTTCATTGCATCTTTCTGGGCCTCTGTCATTTGGCTCACTTCTCTCCGTGCTATCTTGATTTTGGCCTCCAGCCTTCTCTTCCATGGTGGGCACTGTTGTGGTCGCATATGGTCATTCTTCTTGGAGCCAAGCATTTCTAGGATCACTGCTGCTGAGGTGTATATCAGCTCATTGGTTTCAGTGATGGTAGCCGTGGGAATTGTTGTCAGTGCTGCATTCACATCTTCTAGGAGACTTTCTGAGGGTACTTCACTTAGCCTCTGCAGTGTGTATCTAGGTTCCCGAGCATTCATTCTCACCGTGATCTTGTTCTTCAGGTCAGTTGCTGCCTCGTTCAGCTTGATTGTGCTTATTGGGGTTTCGTACCCAACCTCTGGACTTGTACATGGATTTAACTCGTCTCTGACCTGATTGACCTTTGCTATGGCATTTGTGTTGTATCTCATCAATCTCGAGCTGTGATAGCAGGTGCCGTTTATGGATATTGGAACATTGAGCTACTAGTTGCTTAGCCGATAGTGTGTGTGTGTTTGTGTGTGTGTGTGTGTGTGTGTGTGTGTGTGTATATATATACACACACACAGACACACACACACACACACACGCACACACGCACACACGCACACACGCACACACGCACACACACACACACACACACACACACTATCGGCTAAGCAACTAGTAGCTTATATATATATATATATATATATATATATATATATATATATATATATATATATATATATATATATATACAATATATAAAATAATTAGATAATATATATACATAATATATTATATATTTAATATTATATATATTCATAATTAAGACAAATCATTGCTAATGCTCACTTTTTAAATGATCGTGTTTACATTATTGCGAGGATATCTTAATGTCCCATCACTGTTGTGCGATTTCCAAAACAGGCCAACGGGCTACTCATGTGGTCCTTGGGAGCTACCTGTTGGTGATGCCTGCACTTAAACATTCAATAATATATATGATCTTGATGATGATGGACATACAGTGTTGAATGATTATTTACACTGGCAGAACTAGAAGGGGGGCTGCGTGGGCACTGCCACCCCCTTAATTATGCTTGGATCTCAGCTGCCAGGCTAGCTAATTAATTTTTCTTTTTTTTTTCCTGAGAATTGTTTTCCACATTTCCCCTTCGTCCCACATAGGGATTGTATAGTGAATGTTTATCTGTGTTTTCTGAAGAATTTTTGTGGAAAGGTTTGCTTTGTTTTGCAGATCCTCTGAAATATCATTGGCTCCCCAACCCTTAGATCAGGGGTGTCCAAACTTTTTGCAAGGAGGGCCCGATTTGATAAAGTGAAGGGGCCCGGGGGCCAATAGTTTTTTCGGACATTTTTTAACTACAAAAATTTCATGCAGATTCACACAGTTATAAAACAAATTTCATTGTCCCACTTGTCTTTATTTTTTAAATGACAAATAACCAAATATAACCCACTCAGGCATATGTGAACAACTCTAAAAACACAAATTCTGCCTTTCATTCATATTTGAAGAGTCCGATAACATTGAACAAACTGTATGAAATACCTTACATTTACATGAGTTTAAAATTATTTTTGCCTCATGAACATTTTAAACAGGAGTTATAAGTAATGCAAAGTTGTCTGTTATTATTAGAACTTAAAACAAGTGAATTTTGCTCTTGTCATTTACAATATCTTTCAGAAAGTAATAGTTTGTGTCACGTCTACAGGTTCATAACATCAACAGTATTAACATGGCCACTTCGTAATATTTAATATTAAGTAATATCTACTTTTGATTTACTTTTGACTCATAGCCCCGCGTGAAGAATCACTGTTGTGATGCCAGTTCAGCTTGGAGCTGCTTCACTTTATCAGCGCGGCCACTCCCTGTTAGCTTGTCGTATGTGTTAGCATGTTGAGTCTGATAGTGTCTCTTTAGGTTGAAATCCTTAAACACGGCAACAGTCTCTTTAGAAATTAGACAAACACAATTGCCTTGATTTTCAGTGAAGAAGTATTGTAATTCCCATTTCTCTTGAAAGCGACGGCCCTCAATGTCAAATTTCCTCGTTTTCTTTGCAGTCGCCATGGCAGAAATGAGCAGAGAGGGGTGGCCTGCCACCTTTTGGTAATAGGACGAATTACAGTTTCAAGTTTCATGATTTTGTTTTTTTTATTCAGTTTGACAGTGCAGGAGGGCCATAAATAATACATTATAAGACCGAAGCTGCGGGCCATATGAAATCTGACCGGGGGCCGAATTTGGCTCACGGGCCGGACTTTGGACAGCTTCATAATACATTTTTTTTACCTTTTCATATTCCAGGTATTCCTCAAAAAACATGTTTCTGACGTAATGGCATTTATATTTTTAACTTACCGTATTTTCCGGACTATAAGTCACATTTTTTTCATAGTTTGGCCGGGGGTGCGACTTGTACTCTGAAGCGACTTATGTGTGTAATTATTATATCATTTCACATGTTATTTTCACACTAAACCGCAAGAGGGCACTCTAGGCCTGTGTTGATAATTTGGCGATGAGTCTGACGTAAGCGACGCAGAAGAAGCGCCTCATCTTCTACAGCCGGAGTTAGCAGAGTTGTTTGAAAGTGACACTTTTAGTTTGATTGGATTTAGTGATTTGGAGTGACAGGGATGGTTTGGTAAACTTGTCAGCATGTTATTTATGCCATGCTTATCTGAATAACTCTTAATATGTTACGTCAGGCATGTTTTCAGTTACGTCAGGCATGTTTTCAGTTCGTTGTTTATGTGTCAAGTAACGTTGGCATACGGTATAATTATTCAGTCTGTTGTTGCCTCTATTCTATTTTTATTTTAAATTTCCTTTAAAGATGATATGTCTGCTCTCGGTGTTTGATTTTATCAAATAAATTTCCTTCAAAAATGCGACTTACTTATTTTACACCAGTGCGACATATTTATGTAATTTCCTTCTTTATTATGCATTTTATGGCTGGTGCGACTTGTACTCCGGAGCGATTTATAATCCAGAAAATAAGGTATCTTTTATTATGTATTTTAAGAAATTGTAGTTTTTGTATTACTACCCCAAACTTCCATAAGTGTATGTTCTATGGAATCCAATGGAAATGTTTGATTTTTATCAACTGTAATTGTTTGGAATAAATAAACTGTAGACAACTCAGATCAGAAGTGTCACCCTTCAAGACACCCTTTAGACAGCAAGACCTGGTACGTGTAAGTATAATCTTCATCATAATATGATATGAATAATGATAATAATATTGTGTGTGTGTCTTTCATGACTGTTATTTATCTACAATTTATTCTACTATATAACTAGCTAACACTAGCTAGCTACCTAAGATATAGCTAACATTACTATACGTGTGTATGTATGTGTGATTGTATTCATTTATATCGCTACATATTGTTTTATTTCAATAGTTGAAAACTATTTGGGTAGTGGGACAGGTAGTTGGCAGGTAACACCTGTCAACACCTGTCAACAGGAGAAGTAAGACACCTCCTTCCCTCCACTAGTCTGCGGGAGGCCCTTGGGCAAGGCCAAGTACCCGCTTAGCCTCCCTATCTGGGTTACGTAAAGTCGTGGCAGGCAGGCGATGGATGAAGTGCGGGAGCAGCTGGGGGAGCGCCAGAACTGGTCTCGCATTTCCTTGTGCCGGGCAGAAGATACCAATGTAGGTACAATGGCTGGGACTCCTGTCCAGTATGGGCACTGCTCTGGTAGAAAGCAATGGCAAACTACTACCAGTAAACGATGCAGTGGAAGCTTGAACCATGAATGCAAATAACGCGAAGAACGATATGGGACTCAGTGGTGAGACCCCCAAGCTAGATGAGTCTCTCCTGTGTATTGGGGAAGAGCCTGACACCGGGAGGAGTACCACCCAAGCTGATGAAGGCAGAACGCCTGATTGTGCTGGAATGAGAAACAACCGCAATAAATGGCTTAAACGGAGACACAAACTGGGAACATGGAACGTAAGAAGTATGCCAGCTGGTAAACTGAACACCATCACAAAGGAAGCAGTTAGAATCGGTGTAGACATCCTAGGGCTGGTCGAGCATTGCTGGCCAGGAAGCGGACATTTTACAACAGATTGCGGTGGTCGCATGGTATATTCAGGCAGGGAAAAGGCAGGCCAGGGAGGAGTGGCAATATATTTGTCAAGAGCAGCAGCTCAAGGTCTCATAGGCTACAAACCAGTGAACGACAGAATTGTAACAGTTAGATTGAAGGGCCAGGCAAAAGATATTACATTGATACAAGTATATGCACCAACTTCTGCAGCAACAGATGAAGAATTAGAAGAATTCTACGAGAATTTACAAAAAGAAGTAGACAACAAAGAACGGCAGGACATCTTAATCATTTCAGGAGATTTCAATGCCAAAGTCGGAAGCAAAAAAAAAAACAGTGAGGAAGATGGACTGATCGGAATGTCAGGGCTAGGGGAAAGAAATGAGAGAGGCTCTAGACTTGTTGAATTTGCACTCTCAAATCAATTGGCAATTAAAAACACAATGTTTGAGAAACATCCAACAAGGCTGTATACATGGACATCACCAGATGGAAAAACAAAAAATCAAATTGACTACACCATGGTTGAAAAGCGATGGTCATCTGTAATACAAGATGTCACGACAAAACCAAGTGCTAACTGTGACACAGACCATGAACTTCTCGTAGGAACAATGAAACTGAAATTAAAGTGTAAGAAGACAACAACAAGATTTGTCCGTTACGATGTACGAGACATAGATCAGAACTTCACCATAGAAACAAGAAACCGTTTCCAAGCACTGTTGATTGACATTGAAGAAAAAGAACCGGACGACATTGCAAATGAGGCAAAAAACATATTAATGGAAACAGCCAAAAAACATCTAAAGAAAAAGCGAGGCAAAGAACAACCTTGGATGACAGAAGAGACACTAAACAAGATCGACGAAAGAAAAGAAGCAAAGAAATCCTATGGACTACATAGCAAACAGTACAAAGCAATAGCAAAAGTTGTGAAGCAAATGTGCAAGGAGGATAAGAAAACATACCTGGTTAAAAAGTGACAGAAAATTGAGGACCATATGAGAAAAAACAAAAGCAGAGAAATGTATGAAGAAATAAAGAGTCTCACAAAAACTTTTCAACCCGGTCTTGGGGTAATTAAGGATGAAAACGGCAACACACTGACCGAGAATCAGGCAATTGTGGACAGATGGAGGAGGTACTGTGAGGGGATGTACGCACAAAATGATGCAGAAGAAGTATTGGACCAGATAGAACCAGAAACAGAACCACAATTACCACCACTCAGATCAGAAATCGAATGGGCTATCAAATCCCTTAAAGAAGGAAAAAGTCCTGGATGCGACAACATACAAGCAGAAATGTTGAAAGCAAGTGGAGAAGAAGTAGAGGTATACCATAAATTGTGCACAAAGATATGGCAAAAAAAACAGTGGCCGACTGACTGGAAAAGGGCACTTTTCATAACTTTACCAAAAAAGTTACAATTGTGTTCCAACTACAGAACAATATCGCTCATCAGCCATGCAAGTAAAATACTACTCAAAGTTATCATGAAAAGACTGGAAAGTAAACTGGAAGAGGAAGTTAGCAAAACACAAGCAGGATTTAGAAAAAACAGAGGAACGAGAGACCACATTTTCAATCTACGAATGATGATTCAGAAACATCGGGAAGTGAATGTAAATCTTCATACATGCTTCATAGACTACTCAAAAGCCTTTAACTGTGTCAATCATAAAAAGCTCTGGCTAACTCTCCAGGAAATGAACTTCCATCCACATCTGATTAACTTGATTAAATCACTCTACAAGGGCCAACAATCAGCTGTACAACTCGAATGTGGAACAACAGAATGGTTCCCAGTAAAAAAGGGAGTGAGACAAGGGTGCATACTTTCACCACACCTATTTAGTCTTTACACTGAAGGAATCATGAGGGAAGTGGAACACGACCATAGGAGATGTGAATACAACGAAGCAAGAATGCAGGGGCTGACCATCAGAGACCTAAGGTATGCCGACGACACTGCGCTGCTGGCCACTACTCCAAGAGGGCTGGAAAATCTCATCAGGGCGGTCAAACAACACAGCGAAGAGAAAGACCTACATCTGAATGTGAAGAAAACGAAAATTATGGACACGGACAAGTGTGAAGAGAAGGCGGTAATAACGATTGGTGATGAAAAAATAGAAAGGGTCAGTCATTCTTGGAGCCAGAATAGAAGCAAATGGAAAAACTACCCCAGAAATACGGAGAAGACTGGCAATGGCATTTGCCAAAGTGAAAAAGATGGAGAAGCTCTGGAAAGGACAGTGTATAGACACAAAAATGAGAATTCTAAAACGTACAATATTTCTAATTGCAACTTACTTGAGGCGTGGACCATCAACAGTACTGACAGCAAAAAGATCACCGCCTTCGAAATGAAATGCTACAGAAGGATTCTGCGGATATCGTGGATTGATAGGATATCAAATGGCGAGGTGTTGACATGAATGGGAGTTGCATCACCAGTACTGCTGCAGACTGTGAAAAAATTGAAACTGCAATATTTTGGGCATATCAAACGCCATGAGTCACTTGAAAAACACATTCTGGAAACAAAGATGGAGGGTAAAAGAGGAAGAGGAAGACCAACAAGAAGATGGGAGCAAGACATACAGGACTGGTTGGGGACGACAACAACAGAAGCTGGCAGAATAGCAGAAGAAGTGCTGTTTCGCAGGAAGGTTCAAGAGGCAACGTCCTACAGCGGGACAAGCTAAGGAAGAGAGAGTTGAAAACATTACTCGTGTTGTTTCCAAGGTGTCATATTTGCTAGATATACTGTACAGCTGAAATGGTTCTACAGATGCTGATGGATGTTGGCGAGGCAGCTACAGGGTTGGACTCAGAGTCTGAAATTTCTGATGATAAGAACCCAAAGATGGTAGTTGTAGTTGTCCACCTGGAAATCCAACTGAACAGGATCAGTCTGACTCAGAAGATTCCTCTTCTCTATCCTCTGAAGAAGAAAGGGTCCAAATCATGTCCAGCAGAATGAGTCGGAAGGGCTCTTATTGGAGTGAGTTACCTTCCACCCAGGGCAGAGCACAGAGCCTTAATATCTTCAGAAATCGATCAAGGCCTGCACATGCACTACTGTCTCACCAAAAGATGCATCAGAGCGCTTTATCACTGATAATATACCGTATTGGCCCGAATATAAGACGACCCTGATTATAAGATGACTCCCTCTTTTTCAAGACTGAAGTTTGAAAAAAGACTTTTTGAACACTAAATTAAATTCTTATACAGAAAATGATTACATCTGAAACAAAAGATTATAACAATATATTCAAGAGAAAAAGCATGTTATTTTGATGAAGGCAGAACGCCTGATTGTGCTGGAATGAGAAACAACCGCAATAAATGGCTTAAACGGAGACACAAACTGGGAACATGGAACGTAAGAAGTATGCCAGCTGGTAAACTGAACACCATCACAAAGGAAGCAGTTAGAATCGGAGTAGACATCCTAGGGCTGGTTGAGCATCGCTGGCTTTTGTTACCAATCATCAGCTGCAACCAACATCGCAAAATGCCCAAACTGAAATTCTCTCGCCAACTTAGCCTCAAGATTTAAGGTCTTCTAAATGAATCATGTGCAACTTGGCAGCAAGCTTGTTGGTCTCAGCACCTTGCAGCTTGGCCTGAAAGAAATTCTATTAAATCATTTATTTACACTCTAAAAAAAATAAATTAAAAAAAATAATAAAAAAAAACTTAGGGATATTGGGCTTCTGGGTGAAATTTTAAAATGAACTCTAAACCATAATTAAGCAATATAACCCAAAATCAAATACTTAATTTTTAAATACTAAGTCTGGATGACTTAGCCAAACAGCTTTCAACCCTGGTAAGTACACACAAACATTTTTCCCGATTTCTTTTTTAGCTTTTACTTTTTAAAATACACCACATAATTTACCACAATTTCACTATAATGTTTAGCATAACCATAACCCATATCAATTTTACATATTAATTTCCAAAGCCACCCAGATGTGAGTTGTAGCCCCATATTCAAATGTCCAAAGCCTCACCGGCTCCTTCTTTTGTTTCGTTTACCAAGCTTTCCGCTGGAGTCCTGCCCTTTGGAAATGCTGCCTTGTCCAAATCATAGTAGGGTACCGTGACCTCCAACACTCTCCCTCTTAATTAACCCCACCTGGTGCTCTCAACAGCCTGCCTCCTTCTGTGTGGCTGAGACACACCCAGGCAGAGAGGGTGCGGCTTGCAACTCATCTCAACAGTATTTTTTATATCAACTATTGTTGCTGAAACAAATTTCCTTAATGTGGGACTTTATCTTATCTTAATAAAGTATCTTATCTTTATCACAGTCTCATTTAGTGTTGCTACATAAAACTGAAAACACAGACTGCAACAACTCAACAACTATGTACCTAAGTAGTATCAGATAAAACTCTAATTCTAATACTACCCTGGCACAACACCTTTTCCAACTCCTTTTATCTGGTAGGAGGCTATAAAACACTATGCCAAAATCACGACCAGACATTTGAACAGCTTTCCCTGCCATGCCGTCAGCTTTAACGATTGATTCAGAAATTTACTGTAACATTTACCATCTTCTCTCACACTTCATCGTCAATTTAGAGCACAGGTGTCAAAACCAAGGCCCGACAGCCAGATTTGGCTAGAATTGTTATTAGTAATAAAACAAGATTTTGCAAGAATTTGTTACCATTTTTACAATATCTTCGTCATTGAACAAACTATTTATTTTCTAATTTCAGCACTAGTAATCCGAGCGGCACAAATGGAACACTGGTTAGCACGCCTGCCCCACAGTTCAGAGTTACATGGTTCGATTCCGGCTCCGGCCTTCCTGTATGGAGTTTGCATGTTCTCCTCGTGACCTGTGTGGAATTCCTCTGGGTACTCCGGTTTCCTCCTACATTCCAAACACATGCATGGAAGGCCAATTGAACACTATTCAAATAACTATAACATAAATAACATGTTTATCAAACCATCTGTCTCATTCCAAATCATTAATCCATCGATCGAATTCGTCCTCCTTTCTGTAAACAACGCCGCGTGTGCAGCGCGCCGCTGACGTCGGACTCGTCGTCAGTTGTAGTTCAAAATATTCCACAGGCCCATATAACGATAAATAACTATCATATAAACAACAATATTATCAAACCATCTGTGTAATTCCAAATCATTAAATCCATCGATCGAATTCCTCGTCCTTCATGTAAACAACGCTGCGTGTGCGCCGCGTCACTGACGTCGGACTCGTCGTCAAATGCAGTTCAAATTATTCCACAGGCCCATATAATTATAAACAACAATTTTATCAAACGATCTCTGTAACTCCACGTCATTAAATCCACCGATCGAATCCTTCGTCCTTTATGTAAACGCCGCGTGTGCGCCGTGTTGCTGACGTCGGACTAGTCATCAGTTGCAGTCCAAATTACAGTAATCCTTTGCTACATCGCGGAACGTTTATCGCGGTTTCACTACACTGCAATTTGTTTTCCCCAAAAAAATAAAATAAATAAGATTCAAAATAAAGCTTTTAAATTGAGGAATTATGGCACAAATGTTGCCCACTCGTCAGCAGAAGGCGGGGGTGCCCACACAATTGCAGGGCATACACTTGTACCTTTTTATGAAAAAAATGTTATATTAATAAGAGTTCTAAAAACACATTTGAGTGTTATAACTTGTTAAAGAAATATCGTTATAATAATAAAACTGTTCTAAAAACATATTTACAGTATGTACACTTGTACCTCGTTATTAAAATTGTTATAATAATAAAAGCTGTTCTAAAAAGATATTTACAGTATGTGTTAAGAATTCTCCATGTTATTTATGTTATTCAGCAGTGCTTTGATTTGAGGTAGGGTGCTTTATTTTGAAGGTCGCTTTCAGATGATCATTAAATCTCCTGACTCTGGAAGTCAATGAATGGAACTCATTGTCAGTGAGGCTCCAATTATTCCACAGCCATAGTGCGCCCTCATGCGGTTTGAAGTGAATATAACATGTGAAATGATCAACTATACTAGTAAGTAAGTAGTGTGTTAATGATCAAGTAAAAATCTGTGAATAATTTCTGAGTATAAGTCGCCCCCCCACCCAAACTATGGAAAAAAACGCGACTTATAGTCTGAAAAATACAGTACTAATATGATGATACAATTAAACAGTGGTTTCACCATCACTTTGAAGTAAGCCGTAATTGCAGAGGCCGGTGACAAAAATGAGTTTGACAATTTGTGCCAGTATCATTGATACTGACTTAGTTTTGCACACTTTCTGCTGCTGATGAGAATTTTACTCAACTGAATTATTATTTCTTTAAGATGTTCCATCTCTACATCTGTGTATACTTATATAGCCTGTGTGTATCAACACTTCAATGCAGTCCAATTGTCTGAGCTCGCCAGCTAGCTTGATAATCGGGTGCGAGGGGGAAAAACACTGTAAAGCGCAATCATGTCCGTTCATTCTCAGTGAATTACTATATTGGTTTTGTCTGCCTTTGTGCTGCCACTTAAAATTGTGTACTGTATATACGTATGCAATTGAAAGGCTCAAACTCTAGTCTTGAGATACCAATTGTAACACAAAAAAGTAAAATGTGAATTTGTTGAACAAAATACGTACACCTAGGTACTAGGTATGCAATTACAATGTAATTGCACATTTCCATTTGGTTAAAAAATGTATAGTTGCATCATAAAACAGACACAAATGTGAAGGCAATGTTTGTGTTAGCAAAAAAAAAAAAAATAATAATCCTGTCATGGCATTTAAAATGAAATTACTAATGCTGCATATGAGGGTTGGCAAATTGACCCTACATTCTTCCATTAATGGGTCAAAAATGACCCATATTAGATTCACTTCTATATTAGGATATTCTACCTGGGACCACAAAAAAATGATTTCATCTTTGAAATATCTTTATTTTGAACTTCTTTGAACTTCATTGAAGTGATATTTATGGCAAATGTCTTCAAATCTTCCAACAGTCATAGTGCCTTTGTACATGGGATTATGTAGGGAACCACCAAACTGCGCATAGACTAATACATCTCAGTTCTTCTCACTTCTGGCAAGCAGGATCAATCCAATGAAGGCGATCAAATCTTCTTTGGTGACATTTTTACGTTCTCTATCTTTTCTCTCCGTCCTTTCATGTTCGTGCACTTCATCACCTCTTGAATTACTGTATTGGCCCGAATATAGGACGATGTTTTTTGCATTGAAATAAGACTGAAAAAGTGGGGGTCGTCTTACATTCGGGGTCTAGGCATTATACCCATTCACTTGTGCGCAGCAGTAAGTTAAATGTTGCGGGTATCAACTAAGTGTGTTGCTGTGATCATGTGCATCTTTGACACAAAGTGAGTATATACATTTCATTGTTACTACTTTCCACTGTTGTGCCATTTGTCCGATCGCGGTTTGCTTCGTGTGCGCACTGTTTGACAGCTCCGGCGCGCTCCTTTAAGTTTGCCTCGCATCGTACGAGCAGCGTACACGCATGACTACAGCCATTACGCAGCGGCACGGCGACTAACGGTCGCCAGCAAATGTATTTTGTTGTCTTGATGACTTATGTTTGGTGTGTTGCCGAGAATATTTCATTTATGGTTATTTAATATAGCAGGAAGCGTTACGCGCAGTTAGTTATGTAATGTGTGCCGTCTACTAGTGCTGTGTGACGTCAGAAGTTGAGCGTCGATTTACATGCTATAATTCTGTCTGTTGCAGAAACACACACACACACCCCACACACCCTTCACACGCTTCATACAATAATCACACACACAAGAATCACATTCACACACCCAAAGACTCACCCATGTACACTACACACACCTGCTCTCACATCCTTACGACCAAACTGTGCCTACCCCTATGAGCCACAGTGCCTGTTACTTTTTTGCCAGTAATTCAGTAAAGCAATAAAACTGAACCACGTCTTCCCTCCTGTGCTCTGACCGAAATCCGGGGGCGAAAAGAGCATAACCATCCGAGCCAACCCCCTATACAGTCCTCAGGCTCCCCAACAATAGCAGTAGCAGTTTGCATTATTTTATTGCAATGTTTTTCCTTATTCAGATTTGTTTCAAGACTACAGTTAGACTTCTCTTTGATGGTTAATGCAGTTACAGTCAAACCTTGGTTTTCGACCACAATCCGTTCCAGAAGGCGGTTCGAGAAGTGAATCGGTTGAATTCCGAATCTATTTTTCCCATTACAAATAATGGAAAACATTTTAATCCGTTCCAAGACAAAAAAAAAAAAACGCCTTTTTTAAGCATTTTTTCATTTGCGCATTTTTGTCCGATCGCGCAACTGCAGCGCACCGCCGAACGTGCAACCGTAGCACGCCACCGACCGCGCAACTGCACCGCGCTGGTCGCATTATTATGACAGAGCCGTCACTAAAATTTAGAAAATATTTTTAAAGTCCTGATGTACTTTCCAAAATGTAAGTGGACCTCAGTGCGCAGGGAGCTTAATTCGGGCCGATCGCGCAACCGCAGCGCGCTGGGCACTCACTGTCGCATTGCTTTAAGAGTGTCTTTGTGTTTTAGGATGGCTTTACTGCTCCCACTTGCGTTCTTTAGAGGCATGATTAGGGGTTAATACCATCCTCAAAGTAACGAAAATCCAATAACGAACAGTCAGTCGGCATCCAGGCCTCGCGGTCGGGTTTTCTCACGTCCTTTCGGCTCATCTCGCGAGATTCGACCTCAGAATTATGTTAGACAAACGAAGCAAAATAAATCTCGAATTTTTCGTTCAAATTCCGATTTGTTCGACGTTCGAAAACCGAGGTTTGACTGTAGTGCAATTTTAAAGTCCCAATGATCATCGTCACACACACATCTGGGTGTGGTGAAATTTGTCCTCTGCATTTAACCCATCACCATGTGATTTTGATCCATCCCCTGGGGGAAAGGGGAGCAGTGAGCAGCAGCGGTGCCGCGCTCGGGAATCATTTGGTGATCTAACCCCCCAATTCCAACCCTTAATGCTGAGTGCCAAGCAGGGAGGCAATGGGTCCCATTTTTATAGTCTTTGGTATGACCCGGCCAGGGTTTTGAACCCACAACCTTCCAGACTCAGGGCGGACACCCTACTACTAGGCCACTGAGCTGGTTGTTTTGTTGTTTTATCACAGTAGATTGGTTTATTTACATTTCAAAAACCAGAAGCCATTTAGTTTACATATTTAAATGTTCGGATATTAAGATGTGATAGACAGTTTTTGCATGATTTGAATGAGGCAAAATAACATGGGTTTGGCTGTGTTTGGCTGAAGATAATCAAAAATAAACCAAAGACAAGGAAGAAAAACCAGTCATGATCACTGAGTGAAGTCCAGTTCAAGTCCTTTTGTCCAAGCGCCTTTCAAGTGGGGAGCTTCAGTTTAACCCCACAAAAGTGTGGGCCACTTGACAAATACAAAACGGCATGCAAAGAGAACACATAAAATGTAAGCATTGGTATGCGCGCCAAGCACAGGCCATAAATAAATAAGAGGCTATAAATATTGGGATTCGACTTTTCAGGAATGGAAACAGTGCCCAAAGAAAACACATTGCACAAAATAAAAAAAAGCACAAATCATCCAATGTCTTCGTAATAATCTCTGTCAAGTGCAATCAGGAAGGAATGGCGGAATCGCTCCTTCACACAGTGTAGGAGCTGTGTGGTGCTGTTAGAGTCCTGGAAGGGCTCGGCAGGGATGACCAACGTAGAGCATTGGAGAGAGCTGGCTCTTTTTACCTGTTTGTTCAGCCTCTTTTTGTGCCGAGCAGACATGGCGCTTGCCCAGCTGATTGATTTGTAGATACAACCATCGAGTTACAAAGGTTTTTCACAAGTGTCTATTAAACCCTCAAAGTCTCATGATCTGAATTTCTGGACTTTTGCATTGTTTTGAGTATGCTTGGCTTTTTTTCATGTTGTTCTTGTTTTGTTTCCACCTGTTCTCATCAGCTTAGTCCCATGGGTAAACCAATTGGCTCCCTGTGACCACTTGGGTCTTGTCCAGTTGCTCCTTGCTATCTCCTCAGTTTGTTTTTATTTTGTTACCTGTTTATTTTCCATCCTTGTCTGGTCATTTTTCTTGTCAAGTCATGTTGTCAGTTATAGTGATTCTGGCCTCCTGTGCTACAAATAGGCTCCATTGGTATTTGGGGACTTTTGCATGATGATGATGATGATGATGATGATAGAACTTTATTCATCCCACAGCGGGGAAATTCACTTGTCACAGCAGCGCATATGAGTGCAAGAATAATACGAGTGCAAGAATAAAACAAGTGCCAGAATCACAAAAAAGGGTAAATAACAGAGAAGGACAAACACAAGTGCTGCTAGCAGAGATGAAACACATTCATTTTATCAGGTGGCATGCATGTTGTAAAGTCTGACAGCAAAGGGAATGAAGGACCTGTGGAACCGTTCCTTCCTACACCGAGGGTGCAAAAGTCTGCCGCTAAAGGAGCTGCTCAGGGACCGCACAATCTCATGGAGGGGGTGAGAGGTGTTGTTCATGATTGATCTAAGCTTAATCAATGTCCTCCTCTCACCCACAACCTCAATGGAGTCCAGGGGACAGCCCAGGACAGAGCTCGCTCTTCTGACCATCTTATTCAGTCTCCCCCTGTCCCGGTCAGTACTGCCCCCACCCCAGCAGACCACAGCGTAGAGGATGGCTGAGGCCACCACAGAGTCATAGAAGGTCCGGAGGAGAGCCCTGCACACACCGAAGGACCTCAGTCTCCTCAGCAGGTGGAGGCGACTCTGGCCCTTTTAGTACAGGGCGTGGGTGTGATCAGTCCAGTCCAGTTTGTTGTTAAGGCAAACACCCAGGAATTTGTCGTTCTCCACTACCTCAATGTCCAATCCATGTTAAATAATGATTCTGAATTGTTTTTTATTTTTTATATGCCTTGTTGCCAATATTCTTTTTGGTCTTTTTTTGCTACTCTGAATTTGGGTGTTCACGCTAGCATGCAAACCACTGAGCCTGACAGAACAACTTTAACACTAATGGACCCCTATTTGCTATTCTATACTGAGGTGAATTGCTTCACCGGAAAACATTAAAGCACATTAAAGGATGCTCTGCAGTACCTAACATTTAGTATAGATATCCTGGTTGCACAGGTGGGCAGATTTTGTCTCATTCCCACCTGGAAACAGCTAAGCATATCCTGCAATCCCCTCCCGTCCCCCTGTTGGAATGCACTATCCGTTCTTGCTCTGCACATGTCGGGCACCCACCAGCTGCTCTGGTGCTGCACGTCCTTTGGCCGCCACAAGACCTGGCCTCCACAAGATACCGCATGTCCTGCGACAGAGGTATGCATTCCATCCCAGGGACAGAGCGGTCTGTCCGTCTGTCCTGGACATACGCCGATTTTGCAGACAAAGGAGGAGGATTGACAAAGTTAGAAAAAGGGCGCATTGAGGACAGATGGAAGTGTTTTTTGTCCGCCAGTGTAATCGTCCTGATGCTGGTCAAGTGCCAACTAAGGACCTTTTTGGCACACTAACATGAAAGACTGCCAAAGATAGGTTCCTTTGTCTTGCGTGTGCATACCAATACATTGTGTTTTTTGTTATTTCTTCCTGCTTATGTATATAAGTATTTGTTTATTAAATAAAGGACAAGGAAAAAATACCAAGTTCAGACCAAATCTGAATGTTAACACGGAAGTGGATGCCACTGTCCCTAAGTTAAGTGGATGTGAATAATCATTGAGATTCAAATGTTTATTATTATTTCTCGTTATGAAACCTCTTAGCCTCTTGCACCATAATGCATGGCAAAAAAAGTGAAAGAGTTTAGAGAATGTCCGCTCAGCTTCAGGATGATCCTCTGCACTGGCAGATAACCAGAATAATCTTGAGCTGAACCATCGAGGTTTTTCAGATGAAGTTTACATTCACGTTGTCTGCATCATCTCTGGACTAGATTGACAAACTTCAAGGAGTATATCCTTCATATCAATCCTTCCATCCATGATCAGAACTGCTTATCCTCACGAGGGTCACGGGTGCGCTGGAGCCTATCCCAGTCGACTTCGGGCGTTAGGCAGGGGACACCTCAAACTAGTTGCCAGCCAATCGCAGTGTCTCATATTAATTGTGTATTAAATGCTGCCCACTCGGCAGCCATTGCAGCTTAGTCATCCTGGAAGGGGTATTCCCCCATTGGTGGCCCTTTTCTCAAGCTATCTCATTTTCTTCCCCAGAGTTATTTTGTTTTCCTTTTTTCTTGCCCTCCTGTGGGTAAAGCTCAGGGGATGTCATTAATGTTTGTCAACATTGGGTATGTGAAACCCTTTGAGACATTTCTGTAATTAAGGGCTGCATAGATAAAACTGACTTGACTTGATTTCAGGTCGTCCAATGCTTCCAAAGACGTTCAAAACACTTCATGACCGCAAACATCAGAGCAACAGGCACATTCAGTCCCAAAATGCAGTTTCCTTGGGAACTATAATGATAGTACTTAACACAGCAGTATTAAAATACAGATTTTATTTTGACAGTTCATGACCTAGTTTTTCTCTGTTAAATCCTTGAGCATAATAAAGAATAATCTGGGTGTTCTTGCGCCAATGTAATAATGCTCTCAACTATAGTTTCCGTGTAAAATTGTGACTTGTACACGTAAACTAAATTGCTGATGGTGTTTTTCTTCTTTTTTCTGGTAAACAAATATTTGATCAAACGTTGCCTTGCTTTTATTTATCTTTGGAAGTGGAATATAATCTAACTAAGCCATCTTTTAATGGCTAAACTTGCAGCATGAAGCACCAACCATAATTATATGGCTATTGAATTTATTAAAAATATGTGTTCTGGTAACAAATATGATTAATGTAATCAATAGCATGTAAACATTGCACATAAGAATGTCTATATTAAATGGAAAAAAAGACTACATTTACTATTGTTGTATTGTTATATGGTCCTATGTTAATTCATTTGTTTGCGTAAGTAATATAAATGTGTTCACAGTGGTCTCTTCCATAAACTAATTGCAAGTAACCCCGTAAGCAAGGAAGGAAATACTTTTTCTAAAGTCCCTTCCTACTCACTTCTCACTTTGAAACTTTCTCATGAAAGCAATATAAAGAACATGACTTTTGGCAGCTACAACGTCCTAATTTTCCAGTGTAGGTTGTAGTTTCCACTCGTGCAAACACACATAGAATGAGAAGTCTTAGCAGAGAGTTGACATGAGGGATGAGGGCAGACAGCCAAATTCCCACAGTTTACTCGAGAAAACCATCAACTCTTAAAGAAAATATGTATTTCCTCTGGTCAGGCCTGTGATGCCCTGCATTCTAAATATGAAGAATTACCACTCCACTGTCTGCGCGGTAGCATGAGCAGAATTCAGAATGAATATTTTGATACATTTATGAATTTCTTAATGAGCTTTAATATTGTCAAAAAGCAGTTGTTTGTTTGTCTCGAGGAGCTGCTCCACTTCTGTCCATAGCGTGCTCCTAAATCCATAGGGCAATGACCAAAATACAATGTGCAACATAACTTTCCATGGAACACTTTATGCAAAGAAATGATTCCCAGCATTGCAACAGACACTTGTGCTTTGTCCGTGACAAAAAAATAAGCAATGAATGTAGGTACTTAAAGACAGTACTTTGAATAATTGTTTATTGCTTAACTCTACCAAACTGTGAAAATTTTGGATCAATAAATGAAAGAGCTGTACTCGTACATTCTTATAGACTAAGAACAGTAAAATCACTACAATCATCCATCCATCCATTTTCTATACCACTTGTCCCAATGGGGGTCGCGGGCGTGCTGGAGCCTATCCCAGCAGACTTTGGGGACACCCAGAACCGGTTGCCAGCCAATCGCAGAGCACACAGAGACGAACAACCATTCACACTCGCACTCACACCTAAGGGCAATTTGGAGTGCTCAATCGGCCTACGAAGCATGTTTTTGGAATGTGGGAGGAAACCGGAGTGCCCGAAAAAAAAAAAAAACACGCGGGCACGGGGAGAACGTGCAAACTCCACACAGGAAGGGTCGGAGGTGGAATCGATCCCGCCTCACCACAACCAGTTCAACATATTAAGTAAATTAATATTTGGCCAAGATTGTTACAAGTACCTTCATTGTTTTACCCCACTCCAATCTCCTAAAAATATTTACTTTAAGATGTGATGATTCATGCATAATAGCCCCTGCCTTTTCTTGTCAGAAAAAGATGGCTTCCAAACAGAGTCAAAATATTTTTGAGGATGGTGGAATAGATGGCGACATAATAGAAATAATCGCTGTCATGTCTCCTCATCCACTTTCCCACAAAGTTGACAGGTGAAAACACTGCTGGTAATTTCTTCGTCGAGAAGTCAAATGTGAAGCTGCTGCAGGGTCTTTTTGAAACACGCCAAGAAAGCCTCAGGAGTGATTAGTAGATTTTAAGCAGAATTACAGTAGGCATGGTGCTGTCAAAAGAGATAATGAAGCATGTCAGTGCACTGAGAAAAGACCAGATCTCCCCAATAACCCCCACACCGGTGAGAAACCCGTGTGAATAATGACAGAGCATGCTGACATTCATTTGTTGGTGATCTTGCTTGCTCATTGACCTATACATGCTAAGGCATGTGTTTGGACAAGCAAACATTGGTATCCATGACTAAAAAGGGGTGTGTGCTTGATGTTTGTGATAATAATGAGCACCTGCAATTAACCTCACATGCCAGATGATTTGTTTTCCAAGAGTTCATCTCAAAGATACAACCGAGAAAGAACTGAGAATCTTGTTTGTGCACTGACAGGTGTATTTGTATTTTTAAAGATCACTAGTCCAAAGCCTTGTTTAACACTCAACATTACTTGTCAATTATTGTATTTTTTTTTATTTTAAAGCACAAGTCTTAGTGATCCAATAAAAAATAAATGAATAATATACTTGATGATAGTATAGATGAGACTAATCACTCTTTGCTAACATCATACTGATACTGACCCTACTGTGGCAGTTAAAGCTAATACAACTTATGCAACTAAAAATCAATGTTTACCAAATGTTGCTTACACTTATTTCACATAAATTAACAAAACTGCGTTAAGTGTACAGTACAGCATTGCTTCATAAAGTTTAACATCATAAAAAGCAGTGCTGACTAAACTTGGCAAATGGAAAATACTAGTATTTCACTGATTGGCTGCACAGTGTGTGTGAACACAGAAATGACAACGTTCTAGCACAACAGAAGTCAATAATTTAGCATACTTCGTACGTTTCACAGTTTGGTCATTAAAAAAACAAATATAAGAAACTAAAAGTATGATTCAAAAGTGACTTCTTAATTGACTCTACCTTCTGAATGCTAGTATCGTAATGCTATTTTTTTGTCATTGTTGGCATGCAATAGCAGGGAGGCTACTTTAAGATGAGAGACATAAAACTACACAGTAACATATCACACTGCTGTTTTGCTTTCTTTTCTCCTCCTCCTTTTTTCTTTTGTTTTTACTGCAAGAAGGATAACTCCTCTTCATTTTGTTGGGAGATGTGAGGCTGTTTGTTTACTTAGGGGGCATTCGGACATTCACTCTGAACACGCACTGGTTCAAGTTTGACAGCTTGAAAATTCTATTCGTTGCACGATTCTGCAGTTCGGAGATTCAAAGTGCACCAAAAATGGAGCGCCAGTGCTTGCACTCGTGCCTCCAACTGGGGACACGGTGCTCCGATGCATTTAGAAGTACAAGATGGAACATAACACTGATACATTTGGAAATCAAGGAAAGTAGCGCATGGGCATTAGTATGAATTTCCAAACGTGCTCTTTGAATAAAGAGTGAAGAACGGGCACTCTGAGTATCGTATTTTCGCTCCGGAGAATAAGTCGCACCAGCCATAAAATGCATAATAAAAGAAAAAGACATATACCGTATTGGCCCGAATATAAGACGACCCCGATTATAAGACGAACCCCTCTTTTTCAAGACTCAAGTTTGAAAAAAGACTTTTTGAACACCAAATTTAATTTTTATACAAAAAATAATTACATCTGAAACAAATGATTATAACAATATACAGGACTGTCTCAGAAAATTTGAATATTGTGATAAAGTGCTTTATTTTCTGTAATGCAATTAAAAAAACAAAAATGTCATACATTCTGGATTCATTACAAATCAACTGAAATATTGCAAGCCTTTTATTATTTTAATATTGCGGATTATGGCATACAGCTTAAGAAAACCCAAATATCCTATCTCAAAATATTCAAATATCATGAAAAAGTATACTAGTCGGGTATTCAACTAATCACTTGAATCATCTAATTAACTCGAAACACCTGCAAGGGTTTCCTGAGCCTTGAAAAACATTCAGCTTGGTTCAGTAAACTAAATCACAAGCATGGGGAAGACTGCTGATCTGACTGCTGTCCAGAGGACTATCATTGACACTCTCCATCAGGAGGGTAAGACACTAAAAGAAATTTCTCAAAGACCAAGCTGTTCACAGAGTGCAGTTTCAAAGCACATCCACGAAAAGTCTGTTGGAAGGAGGAAATGTGGCAGGAAACGCTGCACAACCAAGAGAGATGACCGCACCCTTAACAGCATTGTGAAGAAGAGTCGCTTCCAGAATTTGGGGGAGCTTCAAAGACAGTGGACTGAAGCTGGAGTCCAGGTATCAAAAGCCAATGTTCACAGACGTGTCCGCGAAATGGGCTACAATAGCCGTATTCCAATGGTCAAGCCACTTCTGAACTCAAGACAACGGAAGAAGCGTCTGACTTGGGCTATGGAAAAGAAGCACTGGGCAGTTGCAGAGTGGTCCAAAGTCCTCTTTTCAGACAAACCAAATTTTGTATTTCATTTGGAAGTCAAGGCGCCAGAGTCTGGAGGAAGGCTGGAGAGGAGCAAAATCCAAGTTGCTTGAAATCCAGTGTGAAGTTCCCACAGTCAGCGATGGTTTAGACCAGGGATGTCAAAGTCAAACACACCGAGGGCCAAAAAAAAAAATTGCTACAAGCCGAGGGCCGGACTGGTTCAATGTTTATTAAAATATATCGGAATGATTGCACATAGCCTTTTGAACTAAGACCTAACACAGTGTACATTATTTAATGATTAAATGAATATGGCAATATTTTGTTATGGCTCTGTCAGTAACTTCAAGGGAAAACATTTTCAACAGCCAAACAGCAAAAAATTCAATTGTTTTAAAAACAAAATGTGTTTCTTAATATCAACATAAATGCATAAGTAAAAGTGCATGCATTATAAACTGAAAATGTATTATTGTGCTGCTTTATGATCTACCGATCATTGCTTTCAAATCGTAAAATAAAAAAATAATCAAATCAGTTATATTCTTTCTCATGGCTCTTATCTGCAATTTTCCCTTGGTCCATTCAACTGAAAAATAAATATAAATAAATAAAATTCAAAAATTTACGGCACACAGACAAAACAATACTTTCTTCAAAGAAAAATCACGTCTTGTAGAAACGAATGTAAAAATGTAACCAAATTAAAAAACGGAAAATACGTTACTGTTCTGTGATGCTCACTTGTCTGAGGCTGAGCCTGATACTTAGAGGTGTCTCATTGTTTGTACAAGTTCATCAATGTTCGGGGTTAGGCTCTGAGGCTTAAAACCCGTTTTTGATCAACTCTCCTTCTGGAAAGGACCGGGCTGATTTGGCGATCTCTTTTGCCACAATTAAGCTAGCCTTGGCAGCAGCCTCGCTTTGTGATTTAGCATACGTGAACATAGCCTGTCTGGACTTAAGGCCTCGTTTTAATTCTTCCACCTTCTGTAGCTTTTGTTCATATTCCATATTCTTGTCTTGGTCTGTGTGTTTCTTAGACGTTTGATAGTGCCTTCTTAAATTTAATTCTTTCATTACAGCCACATTTTCTCCACACAGAAGACACACAGGTTTGCCTCTTACCTCCGTAAACATGTACTCTGCCTCCCACCTGGCCTGAAACCCCCTGTTCTCAGCGTCCACCTTACGTTTAGCCATTTTTGAGGAGAGGGGTATCAGAAAGTTGAACTCTGCTCTGACTTCTGATGAATAATGAAGCCGCTTGTGCGAGCTGCAGGGACATCGCGGGCTGCCGTTGCATTGTGGGAAATGTAGTGTTGGTGCGTGCAAAACACCAGCGGGCGGCTGTGGCCTACGGGCCGGTTCTAATAGTAATTCAATATCATCCAGGGGTCCATAGATAATCAATTCGCGGGCCGGATCTGGCCCGCGGGCCGTAACTCTGACATATGTGGTTTAGACAGCCATGTCAGCTGCTGGTGTTGGTCCACTGTGTTTCATCAAGTCCAGAGTAAATGCAGATTTTAGAGCACTACATGCTTCCGTCTGCTGAAGAGCTCTATGGAGATGATGACTTTCATTTTCCAGCATGATCTGGCACTTGCCCACAGTGCCAAAACCACCAGTAAATGTTGTACTGATCATGGCATTACTCTCCTCGATTGGCCTGCCAATTCTCCCATAGAGAATTTGTGGGGTATTGTGAAGAAGAAGCTGAAAGACACCAGACCCAACAATGCAAATGAGCTAAAGGCCGCTATTGAAGCATCCTGGGCATCCATAACACCTCAGCAATGCCACAGGCTGATTGACTCCATGCCACGCCGCAATGATGCAGTAATCCGTGCAAAAGGATTCCCAACCAAGTACTGAGTGCATTAATGGACATTTTCAAATGTTTGATTTTGTTT
The DNA here is from genome assembly GCF_024217435.2 of Syngnathus scovelli. Classification (NCBI taxonomy): domain Eukaryota; kingdom Metazoa; phylum Chordata; class Actinopteri; order Syngnathiformes; family Syngnathidae; genus Syngnathus; species Syngnathus scovelli. The sequence continues at coordinate 2,524,141 of NC_090850.1, read as the reverse complement.
TGCTGTTACAAATCTTTTTTTTTTTTTTTTTTACTTGGTCTGAGGAAATATTCTAATATTTTGAGATAGGATTTTTGAGTTTTCTTAAGCTGTAAGCCATAATCAGCAATATTAAAATAATAATAGGCTTGCAATATTTCAGTTGATTGTAATGAATCCAGAATGTATGACATTTTTGTTTTTTTTAATTGCATTACAGAAAATAAAGAACTTTATAACAATATTCTAATATTCTGAGACAGTCCTGTATTCGAGAGAAAAAGCACGTTATTTTGCCTCATTCAAATCATGCAAAAACTGTATCACATCTTAATACCTGAACATTTAAATATGTAAACTAAAGTGCAATCACATTTGTAAATGAATGGCTTCTGGTTTTTGAAATGTAAATAAACCAATCTACTGTGATAAAACAAAAAAATTGCAATAACCATCAAAGTGAAGTCTAACTGTAGTCTTGAAACAAATCTGAATAAGGAAAAACATTGCAATAAAATAATGCAAACTGCTACCGCTGAGGATTGTATAAGGGGTTGGCTCGGATAGTTATGCTCTTTTCGCCCCCAGGTGTCGGTCAGAACACAGGAGGGAAGACGTGGTTCAGTTTTGATTGCTTTACTGAATTATTGGCAAAAATAATAATAATAAATAACCATAAATGAAATACTCTCGGCAACACACTAAACATAAGTCATCGATCGAGACAATTTGCTGGCGACCGTTAGTCGCCGTGCCGCTGCGTAACGGCTCCTCATACGATGCGAGGCAAACTTAAAGGAGCGCGCCGGAGCTGTCAATCAAATGACGCGCACAGGAAGCAAACCGCGTTCGCGTTTTGGGGTGAAATTTAAAATCCAACACCAAGAACAGACATGTAATCTTGAAAGGCAATTTAAAATAAAAAATAGAATAGGCAACAACAGGCTGAACGGTACGCTATGCTGACATACATACATAAACATAAACGAGGAACTAAGAATGTGCCTGATGTAACATATTAGGAGTTATTCAAATAACTATAGCACAAATAAAGATTTATCGAACCATCTGTGTCACTCAAAATCATTAAATCAAAGGAAATCTTCATCCTCTGTGTCACTTATAGACAACTCCGCTAACCCCGGAAGTAGAAGATGCTGCACTTCCTCTTCTACGTCGGTTACGTCAGACTCATCGTCAGCTGCAGTTCCAATTATTCCATAGGCCTAGAGCACATAATGTGTTAATAATTTTACACATAAGTCGCTCCTGAGTAGAAGTCGCACCCCCGGCCAAACTATGAAAAAAACTATGACTTGTAGACCAGAAAACACGGCACTAGCGAGAGGCGCGGATTTTACTTTGGCTAATTGTCATTACAACATTCAACTACCCACTACCATTGTGTGGTGAATTCTTTCTCTCGGGCACTAGTGTCAAACTCAAGGCCCGGGGGCCAGATTTGGCCCGCCACATCATTTTATGTGGTCCGCAAAGACAAATGTGTTATTACTAGAATTGCAAATTGTCTTCACTTTTAATAATCTCTTTTTTTTTTTAAATATTTGACCAGTTTTTACTCGTCTGATTTGAAAACGAGTTATTTGTTCATTTGTTTTGAAGCTTTTACTGTATATAATTTGAGGTGCTCATACATTTATTTGGGTTGACAGTCATAATAACCCTCCGAAAGAAGCTATGACTACAATACGGCCTGCGAAAAAAAAAAAAGAGTTTGGCACCACTGGTTTAAATCTAGGGTTAGGGTTTCAAAGTAGGGTTTCATACTAGAGTTAGGGTTTCAAAGTAGGGTTCAAAGCTAGGGTTAGGGTTTCAAACGTGGGTTTAAAGCTATGGTTAGGATTTCAAACTAGGCTTGCAAACTAGGGTTATGGTTTCAAAGTAGGGTTTAAAGCTTGGGCTACGGTTTTAAACTAGGGTTTATACTAGAGTTAGGGTTTCAAACTAGGGTTTAAATCACAGGTGTCAAACTCAAGGCCCGGGGGCCAGATACGGCCTGCCAATTCACTTTGTGTGGCCCCTGGAGACAAATTGTGCATCAAATTCGTGTGTCATTACTAAAATTGCAAATTGTCTTCACTTTTATTAATATCTTTTTTTTTTTTTTATTTGACCAGCTTTTACTCGTCTGATTTGAAAACGAGTTATTTGTCAGTTTGTTTTGTAGCTTTTACTCTATATAATATGAGGTGCTCATACATTGATTTGGGTTGACAGTCAAAATGGCCCTCCAAAAGAAGCTATGACTACAATGCGGCCCGCAAAAAAAATGAGTTTGACACCCCTGCTCTAGGGTGATCATGTGTGTTATATCTGCTCGTGATCTCCCACGGGGGGGCTTTGCTGGCTCGGGGGCCCCAAGCAATTGGCTGGTTTGCTGAATGGGATGCTAGGCCTCTGAAAAAACACCGCCTTCTCTCAACTCATGTGTCCGCCTGCTCTTCGTAGATTTCTCACCACTTCAACACCATCATCCCAGATCCCGTGGTGAATTGAATTATTGGCACTCTGCGCATTCTCATCTGCAGTATGAAAAGGCCTAAAGCAACCATTTTGAAACTGAGGGCCTCTTCTGGGGTATTGATTAATGCGAAGAGCTACAAGTTTGATAACCACTTCTCATATAATTTACTTTCTCAAATTAACTTTAGGAACAATATTCAACTATGAGAAGACACTGATCATGTTAATTCATTTCTCACAATATTTAGGAAACACATATGCATCACTTTATTTTTAAAAAAAACTAGAAAATCAGACCAAAACCGATCTTTGGCAAACTTCCATGTTAGTGTGTTGAAATGGTCCATCGGACGGAGTGAGGTTATTTGCCACTTGACTCAGATAGGAACAATTACATAAATAAACGAAAACCCACTTTCATCCATCCTCAGTCCATCTTTTTTGACCTCGGCCCTTGTCTGCAAAATGGATATCTGCTTGGAAAGATGGAATACCCATTTTAGCCACTTCTCATTTAGCTAATGCAGCATGATAAATGTAATTAATTATTTGCCACTGGTTTACTCCCTTATAGAGTAGGGTGCAAACTGAATAAATCTAATTTTGATCATCTTAAAATTCCATTTACTTTTAACACCGCTTATACTGTTCAGGGTAGCAGGAACCTATCCTCGGTGACATCGGGCGAAAGACAGGCCACACTCTGAACTGGTCCCCAGCCAGTCACTGGGCACATACAGAGACAAACAAACACACTCACATGCACACCGTCACAGAGCGGGAATCAATTTCACGGTGCCTGCACACTAGTCAGGTGTGGCACCTCTACACCATCTTAAACTTGTACACTTTATATCGATACATACTCAAACATGCAATGAATGCTGTTGGGATTCAAGTATTAATCAAGCATGTAAACAATTGTATAAAAATGATTAGTGTTAATAAAACTGAAAATTAAGATCTAAGTCTTAATCTCCATCCTCACTAAAATTTAAGCATTCAACCTTCCAACAGAAATCGGTAATTGATACTTTCTTTTGTTTCCCTGCGTGGGAATAATCCAACAAAAATGTGTGTGTGTGTGGGTGTGTGTGTGTGCGTGCGTGTGTGCGTGTGCCCGCCCGTTTGTGTGGTTTAAGTGCTCTAGAGATAAAGAGAGATTGAATTGGTGAAAACTCGTTTCAAGACTTATTGACTGTAGGAACACTATTTTTAGTCTAGGATGGAGAACTAAATGTCAGCTGCAGCCAAGCACATCTATCTTTCCCTCATTTGCTAAAAATATGTGAGATCACGGAATATGTGTATAAAGGAAAATATGAATAGTTAAATGTCAGAAATATCAAATATCAATATCTTGAGAGCTCTCGTGCCTTGTGAAACTTGGATTGGATTATTAAAAATAAGATCATTCTTTTGCCGTGGACAAAGACTCTGTTGCAGAAGAATCTTGAAGAGCAGACTGCTGAATAAACCTCATTGACAGCGCTTATAAAAACAAATAATGACAGTTTGGAAAATTCATTTTTGTTGAGAGGCTAGCTGACCTAGGAGGTGAGGGTGTGACAAAAATCATCTGATGTTTTTACACTGCTCAAAAAAATTAAAGGAACAGTTTTTTATCAGGGTATGGCATGAATTCAATTACACTGTTCTGATAAAGTTTTGGTCAGGTACGCGGCAGAGGGGGTTGTTAATCAGTTTCAGCTGCATTAGTGTTGATGGAATTAACAACAGGTGCACTAGAGGGTCAACAATGAGATGGTCCCCAAAACAGGACTGGTTTTGTCGGTGGAGGCAATTTCAAGTTCCTCCCTCTTGATCTTTTTTAACTGGTTTTCCACAAGTGTCAAAGTCTGCTTTATTGTCAATTTCCTCACATGCCAAGACACACAAAGAGATCGAAATTACGTTCCCACTATCCCACGGTGACAAGACATAGTACACAATGTACATACAAGTAAACAACACAAGAAAATAAAACAAGAAGGCGCAAACAAAGAATAAATAAGAGTGATGAATAAATAATAAATAAACAAATAACACAATAAATAAGTACAGGACGCTACGCAGAAGGGGGAAGAGAGTTCAGGATCCTAACACAATTTGCCTAAGTGTTGGCTTTAGTTAGAGTCATTATCACGACTGGGAGCATGAGGCGATTTCTTAACCTTCCTGAAGTTGAGCAGATTGTCCAACTCCTCCTGGATGGCACATCCATGCGTGCTGTTGGAAGAAGATTTGATGTGTCTCCCAGTACAATCTCCAGAGCATGGAGGAGATTCAAGGAGGCAGGCAGTTACTCTAGGAGAGCTGGACAGGGCCGTAGACGGTCCTCATCCCATCAGCAGGACCGATATCTGCTGCTTTGTGCAAGGAGAAACAGGTTGAGCACTGCCGAACTCTACAGAATGACCTCCAGCAGGCTACTGGTGTGAATGTCTCTGTCCAAACAGTCAGAAACAGACTTCACGAGGGTGGCCTCAGGGCACGACGTCCTGTCGTGTTTCCTGTGCTCACTGCTCAGCATCGTGGAGCTCGATTGGCATTTGCCATAGAACACCAGAATTGGCAAGTCCGCCACTGGTGCCCTGTGCTTTTCACAGATGAGAGCAGGTTTACCCCGAGCACCTGCGATAGACGTGAAAGGGTCTGGAGAAGTCAAGGAAAGCGCTATACTGCCTGCAATCATTCAGCATGACCGGTTCGGTGGTGGGTCAGTAATGGTTGCAATGTTGTCAAGCATGCATACAAGCACGTGGGGGCCCACACAAGATATTGAAAAGAATTTTGAGTTGCAGAAATTGAATTTTGGCAAAATGGATGAGCCTGCTACATCATTTTTTCACTTTGATTTTTGGGGTTTCTATATACTGAGCCCTCTGTAGGCTGAAAACTTTTATTTCCATCAAAAGATGTGGCATCTTTTTGTTCCTGAGACATTAAACTGTCCACATCAGTATAGATATCTAACATTTTTGTTGTCACCATTGAAATCTGATGTATTTTCAAAGTGTTCCTTTAATTTTTTTGAGCAGTGTATATGGACTTATACGGCTATTTTTCATTAACAAGATTAAATCATACTGATAATATAAAAAGTCAAAGACAGTGATATACAGCTAAGGTATTAAGATGAGCAGAAATTACAAATGTATATGATGTTTTACATCATTCCTTTTTCATAAAGCACATCATTATAAGGTCTGGAACTTCTTTATCAGCTCCTGACGTAATCCGTGCTCGTTGATTGACTATCGCTTCCTTAAATTCTATTTTGACTGTACTGGCAGATCAAATTGTTGAAATTTTCACTACACATACAACCAGTTATTTTGTGAACGAACGTAGTCTGTGTGTTAACAGGATTAAGTGATTTAAAGATGAAAAATACAAAATACAAGCTAATTTAAAGTTAATGGCCTTTTATGTACTTTAACATAAAATAATATGTAGCAATCCATAAATTGTAGCACCTGATGTAGGGCTTTGTCAGAAATGGCCACATCAAATAAAGCTTTAAATTGAATGATTGATGGTAATGTTTTTAAAAAAAAAAAAAAAAAACTGATGTAGAACTTCTTAGGTATGTGGCCAATGATAAGGTGTTTTGTTTTGGTGTTTTGCTCCAGGCAACCTTGTACATTAGTGTCAGACAAAGACCAAAACCTCTGCAACTGCAAGCGGAGTGAACAGCCTTTTTTACCACAACAGCAAGCAACTTCCGAATAGTCTCATTTCGCAAAAGGTTCCTTATTTTTTTTAATTTTTTGCTGCCAAACCTCCTTAAGCAAAGCTCTGGCTGATCACCCCTGTTGGCTGCAGGTTATACCGTGTGCCAATTAGATAGCATGAGATCTGTGTTGCACGATGCACTACACAGATTCAAATGTGCTTCAGAATTGAAAATGAGGAAATGCTTCTGGATTCCATGCTGTTAGTTGCTGGCTTCACCAGCTCATTTTGATTTTCCTGTAACTCAGTTATGTGTTTGTTTGCATCTTCCACTAACACTTTGGTTCCATGTGGTCTCTCCCAAATTTTTTCATGGAGAAAACCATCAGCGCTATCCAAAGTGCAAATCTCGCTTTAAATACATGGGTGTCTTGTACTTCTACACCTATTGCCAGCATGTGCTATCTATTAGTGAGTGAACATGTGATTTAAGTGCTTGCTATTTGGGATCTTAGTAAAAGATCATAGTGGATCACTCGCGAAACACACAATCCCCCCAAACAGCACACAGAATCTAATAGAAGATTGTTTACCTTCTGAACCAACCAAATTTCTTCATCTATTTTTTAATATTAAGAAAGACATATTAGTATGCTTATAGTGTGCTAGTGGCATACTGGGGACGTTAGCAGCTCTTTTCACTGGCAGAGCAATTGGGAGTTGGGATGAAACCGTTTTTGATAAGTTGCTGTTGATTAAATATAGCAAACTTGCTAATGTAATGGTAGTGATGCAGTGCTGTGGAGCCACATCTGGACTTCAATCCTGCACTCACAACAGTTGGCTGGCTGCTGAGCTAAAAGCCCGCACTCTCATTTGAGGCTTCCAAGGGGTGAGGTTTGTGTCTCGACAAAAACATCAAGACCTCAAGAACATTCTGAAACGTAAAACAGTTACCAGCCTCTTGCAGAGATCTGCAGCAAATGTCATAAATTAGGGAAAGGTACGGTAGTTTGTGCTAAACATTACTTGAAAATACTCCCCCCCCAAAAAAAAAAGTAATTCTGAAATTGTATTTGTGGTGTTGGATGTTGTTTGGGGGGGGAGCTCTAATGGACAATGAGAAAGTGTCCTGTAAGTCTGAAGGGAATAGGCTAAAGATAAGATCACAGACATTTTTTTGCAGCCTTAGATACAGATCATAACATTATATGACATGACTTTTTCATATTTGACTATTTGATACACACATAACCCCAGTTTGTCCAACACTTTCAACCTAGGGAATATCTGGGCCATTTCTCCAGGAATGTTGGAGAGTTTAAAAGAGCTGGCTGCAACCTGGCATTCTAATGGAAAGGACAGAGTGAGCTGAGGACACAACCGATCAAACGTTCACTTCTTGAACTTGTTTTTTCAAAGAACCTGCTTCGATTATGCAAACAGTGTTGGTCAACATTGATCATTTACAATACTATACATTGCTAGGCATAATGTAGGTAAAGTAATCCCTCGTTTATCGCGGATAATTGGTTCCAAAAACCACCCGCGATAAGTGAAATCCGCGAAGTACGGTCACCCTCGCATTTGTACATTTTTTTTTATCTGTACATTTTTTTGTGTGTCAATAAACGTATATGAACACATTTAAGCGCATATTTTATTATTAAAACATTAAATACTTGTTTCAAACATGTAAATAATACAATAATAGTATAGATAATATACAGAAAATGTTGTATAAATATTGAAAATATAAATATTATATGTGTGTGCGTGTAACATGTTAACAAGAAGTACTGGGCAGGCTAACGAGTTAGCGGAAAGATGCTAATTCGCGATCGTGCTAACACGCGAAAACGGACCTCTAAAGAAATTTAAACGAACATTTGGAGCAATACTACATTGTCCTAAAGGTTAGACATATGTGATCGTTCATTTCTCTTGTTAGGAGCAGGGCTGTGGACTCGGTCGGATTTTTGCACCGAGTCCGAGTCCGGCCTCTTGACCACCGAGTCCGAGTTCGGCTGTCCATTTTTTCTGTTAATCCATGGGACTGCTTAGTATTTATTCAAGGCTAATTTAGATCAAAATCTACCAGAACAAACGCAACTGCTTTCACACTGGCTGGTTCGGCTTATATAGGATCCCTTGCTGAGAGCGCGGACGTAAAAGTGAGGCGACGTTCCAATCGGACGTCGGATCGATAACATTTTCCCTGCCCTACCAGAGTTGTGCTAGTTCATAACGTAGATCACTCATGGCGTAGTCATAAATGTACGGTTGACAATTTAACCGATAGAAGTGGATACATTGGAACATAACCTACACTCTAATATATTATTTGACATGGTATTAAATGTGTGGCTTTACAAAAACAGTTATTGAAGCCCACCCTTAGCCCTGAGTGCCATTGGCATGAGGCAAAACGCTTGAAAACACACACTCTCGCCCAATTAAATAACCATTCTGAAACACAGGACATGTAAGATAATATGTTTTAATCATTAATTACACCATTATAGCTCAAACATTTATCTAAACACAAATAATTAGTGACGACCCCACAACTATCCAAACACATCAATGATATAAGCTGGGTGACAATCGTCCTTGACATTGGTACATAATGTAAACATTAGCCTAAGTGCAACTCAACGTGGCCGCATTGATCGTAAGCAGGGCTGTGGACAGTATTCCTACGCGCATTCTCAGTAGCATGATGAAAATAAAATTGAACGTATTTTTTTTATTGTCGGACTCGGTGGACTCGGTCAAAATCAGCACCGAGTCCGACCGAGTCCGAGTCCCCGAGTCCGAGTCCACAGCCCTGGTTAGGAGACCCACTTACATCGTCAATGACTCTTGTACCACTGTAACCGACATATGTACACGAACGTAAAACAGGAAGTGGTATCGCCTGAAAACGCCCTTCAAAATAAATCACCCTACCTCAAATCAAATCAAAGCACGGATGAATAACATAAATAACATGAAGAATTCTTAACACATACTGTAAATATGTTTTTAGAACAACTTTTATTATTATACTTTTTTATAACAAGGTACAATGTACATACTGTAAATATGTTTTTAGAACTCTTATTATCATAACGATTTTTCTATAACAAGGTACAACACAAAAAAAAAAAAAAAGTACGGGGTGCCGAGCCAACTGATAAGGGCGGTTCGGTCCCTGTATCACCGATGCCAGAGTCTGGTCCGCATTTCCGGCAGTAAGTCGGATTCGTTCCCAGTGAGGGTTGGACTCCGCCAAGGCTGCCCTTTGTCACCGATTCTGTTCATAATTTTTATGGACAGAATTTCTAGGCGCAGCCGAGGCGTTGAGGGGGTCCGGTTTGGGGACCTCAGCATCGCGTCTCTGATTTTTGCAGATGACGTGGTGCTGTTGGCTTCTTCAGGCCGTGATCTCCAGCTCTCGCTGGAACGGTTCGCAGCCGAGTGTGAAGCGGTCGGGATGAGGGTCAGCACCTCCAAATCCGAGTCCATGGTCCTCGATCGGAAAAGGGTGGAATGCCCTCTCCGGATCGGGGATGAGATCCTGCCCCAAGTGGAGGAGTTCAAGTATCTTGGAGTCTTGTTCACGAGTGAGGGGAGGATGGAGCGCGAGATCGACAGGCGGATCGGTGCAGCGTCGGCAGTAATGCGGACCCTGTACCGGTCCGTTGTGGTGAAGAGAGAGCTGAGCCAAAAGGCAAAGCTCTCAATTTACCGGTCGATTTACGCTCCTACCCTCACCTATGGTCACGAGCTATGGGTCGTGACCGAAAGAACGAGATCCCGGATACAAGCGGCCGAAATGAGTTTTCTCCGCAGGATGTCCGGGCTCTCTCTTAGCGATAGGGTGAGGAGCTCGGTCATCCGGGAGAGACTCGGAGTAGAGTCGCTACTCCTCCACGTTGAGAGGAGCCAGATGAGGTGGCTCGGGCATCTTATCAGGATGCCTCCTGGACGCCTCCCTGGGGAGGTGTTCCGGGCATGTCCCACCGGTAGGAGACCCCGGGGACGACCCAGGACGCGCTGGAGAGACTATGTCTCTCAGCTGGCCTGGGAACGCCTTGGGATCCCCCGGGATGAGCTGGATGACGTGGCTGGGGAGAGGGAAGTCTGGGAGTCCCTCCTAAAGCTGCTGCCCCCGCGACCCGACCCCGGATAAGCGGAAGAAGATGGATGGATGGATGAAGGTACAACACTGTAAATATGTTTTCAGAACTCTTATTATTATAACAATTTTTTTTTTATGAAAAGGTACAAGCGCAATTGTGTGGGCACTCCTTGCCTTCTGCTGGCGTGTGGGCAAGTTTTGTGCCATAATTCCTCAATTTAGAAGTTTTATTTTGACTTTAAAAAAAAAAAAAAATTGGAAAAAAAATCTGCGATGTAGTGAAACCGCGATAAACGAACCCCGATGTAGCGAGGGATTACTGTATATTACATCTTGTTTGTTTTTTTTGTCAAAAAACTACAACATACCACTGTGGATGCACTTGTGCCTTTGCTGTTGGCATACAATGTATATATTCAGTATGTCTCAGTGAAGAAGCCAAATATAATTTGTGGCACCCTTCTGTGTCTGGTACTTTTACTTTTGTTTAGCTGTAACTCTGTCTTACCCCTGTTTTCTTGTGCATTTAATGATACATTTATGAGCTGAGGTAGTTGAGATGTTTATTCCAAATGATAGATTGTTTTTGTTCACCAACCACTAGACTGTTTAACAAGTGATAATCCATTTCTCTCAGTCAGTCCAGATATAATTGACCTGGATGCCAGGGCTACTCTGGGGAATTGCTGGCTCGCAGCCTTCATAGCCATGATTGAAAATTATGTTTTCGATTGTTCTCTCAGTGTCTTTGTTGTCTTCTTCCTGCCTCTCTTTTAGTCATCCACATTTCTATATCATTCGTTTCAGTTTAGAGGTCCTTTTACAAACATTACATTACTATGTGACTTCAATTTTGTCAAAACAAAGTTACTAAAATGATTATTTCTGCAACAAAATAAATAAATTAGGTTCCTTTCAATTTGCGCTTAGTAGGGTTGCCTGTTTCCATATCTTTGTGTTGATTTGAGTTTAATTCCTTCCTTGACCACACTGATAATTAAAACACTCACACATGGGGCGGCGTGGCTCAGTGGTAGAGCCTCTCAACTCTAAGGTTGTGGGATCGATATTCAACACCGGTGACCACGTCGAAGTGTCCTTGAGCAAGACACTGAACCCCAATTTGCTCCCAGTGTGGGAGTTCCCAGCACCTTGCATGGCAGCAGCCTCCCATTGGTGTATGAATAGTATGTGCGTGAATGGGTGAATGTGAGGCATTGTAAAGCGCTTTGGGCACCATGCGATGTAGATAAAAGCGCTATATAAGTGCAGTCCATTCACCATGCCAAGTCATCTTTCCTCCTTAAAATGGCATTAATTGCTGTCAGCCCCCCACCCCTTAAAAAGAAATGCAATTATTTTTAAAGAGAAACGTAGTTTTCTATAATATTACACTTTATAAAAACATACAATAATGACAAACATTCATTCTCATTCAAATGAACGCACATTTTGACAGTCTTTTGTGCGTGCTTTGGCCATGTGGTGGCAAATTTGTACTTGTTATTTATGTTGCACTTAATTACCTGGATCCAGCAGCGAATCATTTTGCAGCGAGGCATGCGCTGCCTCGAACTCAAGTGCGACTCACGTGATACAAGGCATGTCCTGCCTACAACTATGAGATTTATGGACATGTAGTAATTCTTTGCAAAGGATAAAGTATACACGATATGACCGTGAATTAGGGGTCTACATCTCTCCAACAGACGATTTGATACATTTCTCGATACATGGGGTCTGAATCGAATGAAGTAACGATTTTAAAATGTAATGACTTAATTTGTTTTGTTTTCAAATCAAACATAAGAGTCAAATTCAAAATCACATGATTTTTCCTCTCAAAACCACATTCTTGCAGGCCACACAAAATAGTTTTGTCTAATTCTGCACATAATCGTTACCACTAAATGTCTCTTCTGTAAACTGTTTAAGACAGTCTCTTACCTAATTTGGGTTCCACTGCTGTCATCAAAATTGCTTTTTCTGACAGGATTACCAAGTCACACAGTTAATATCTGAGGCTATGTGAGTATGGATGCATGTGTGGCATCCCATTACTGTAGACTCAAGTCCCGAGGCTTCAGTGGTTAGCAAACACTATAAATAGCTGTGATGACTCAGAAGTTCCAATGTTTTTTTCTCCAAGTATAATTTTATAATCTGTCTATGCAGTCAGAGGATATTAAGTATGGTCTCAGTGAACATATTTTATTCAAAACCAAAGTTGTTGCATTTTGCTGCTGTATGGAGAGGTGTGTCTTGATTGCAATGTCAAAAGACAAGAGAATGTTTTGAACATGACAACTATGTGAAAGTGCCACAAGCAGTCACTAGAAAGTAAATTAACAGTGAGATTGCATTTAATATGAAATGAGTAACAAGAATCCGCCATTATTGTCATTCTGTGTTTTCAGACTTCGCTTTTGAAAGTTTTCTAATTGTGTACAGTAACAGTATTACAAGAAAGATTTGACTTAAAAAAAATATAAAACCATCCCTAAGATGTTTGTCCTTTAACTGTATAGTAATTATTTAGCTGTAAGGATAATTCCTATGCAAATATTTAATGTCTAAATCAGGAAAGGAAATTAATTGTGTTAAGTTGAACATTTCTTTTTGCTCTGAGGAGGAGTGCATCACCCAGAGGATTACCTGCCGTGCCTGCGCACATTAATCTACTGTTGGCAGCATACCCTTGTGAATGGTGGCTGTACCACAAAATATGTCTCATGGGAAGCTGAGGTTGCTGCTTCTGGCTGTTTAAACCACAAATCTCTGAAATGTCAACTGTCTCTGTTAAAAGAAAAAAGCAGACAAAGTGCTGTTTCATAACCTTAACCAGCTGAGTTGTGTATGACTTTTCAGTACAAAAGTTGTAATCAAAATTAAAGATCGCATTGCCTTTCAACTTTGTACAACTTTGAAGTAGACAAAACCACAAACACTTTATCTCTCACTTGCGCTATGTCTCTGCTGTATTTTATTTATTTTGACATTAGACATGTTTCTGTCCTGACAATATTAAGAGTTATTGAGCTCTATGCGAGTCACATTAAAGGCCAAGGGGGAACATTAAGGAGACAGGTTGAGGCGACTTCAGTAATTTACTGATGAAGTCACTGTAATGTAATGTCACCGCTTTCCAGTTATTTGCGTGAGTAATTGTAACACAAGAAGTTGGGTGCTGATGTGTGGGAACAGCATTAAAAGGTCTTTACATACAGACCGCTTGTCAGGTCAGAAAACTCAACCCTTCTGGCACAAGACTGAAGTAACTCTATAGTTTTGGATTTTTTTTCTTTTCTCATAAACATTTAAACCCATTATCTACTTGCAGGCATACTTAAAAAATGTGTTTAGTGACTTGTCAAGTTGCAAGGTCTGGGAAAGGGACCCAGTTGCATTTGATATGAATATTTGTTCGCTTGAGATTAACATTTACTTTTTAAACCTGACATTATTCAAAGTGACCCCAAATAAATATTCAAATGTATTGTGCAATATATATATATATATATATATATATATATATATATATATATATATATATATATATATATATATATATATATATTGCACAATACATTTGATATATATATATATATATCCAGTGCGCCACCGAGCCGCCCATATATATATATATATATATATATATATATATATATATATATATATATATATATATATATATATATATATATATATATATATATATATGGCGCACTGGGTAGCACGTCCGCCTCGCAGTTAGGAGGGTGCGGGTTCGATTCCACCTCCGGCCCTCCCTGTGTGGAGTTTGCATGTTCTCCCTGGGCCCGCGTGGGTTTTCTCCGGGCACTCCGGTTTCCTCCCACATTCCAAAAACATGCTTGGTAGGCCGATTGAAGACTCCAAATTGTCCCTAGGTGTGAGTGTGTGTGCGATTGGTTGTCTGTCTCTGTGTGCCCTGCGATTGGCTGGCAACCAGTTCAGGGTGTCCCCCGCCTACTGCCCGATGACGGCTGGGATAGGCTCCAGCACGCCCGCGACCCCCGTGGGGACTAAGCGGTTCAGAAAATGGATGGATGGATATAAGAGAGCGAGAGAGAGAGAGAGAGAGAGAGAGAGAGAGAGAGAGAGAGAGAGAGAGAGAGAGAGAGAGAGATTGGCATTTCTTTATACCCTGCGATCGGCTGGCAAACACTCCAGGGGGTACACTGCTCCCGTTCAAAGCCAGCTGTTATAGGCGCTACCTCATGGATGGATGGGCTGTTTGAAATTAAAGGTCATAAATACAGTATCAGGGTGGCACGGTGATGCACTGGTTAGCACGTCCACTGCCTGAGTGGGGGTTTCCTCCGGGTACTCTGGTTCCTCGCACATTCCAGAAAGTAGGTAAATTGGGCACACTAACTTGTCCTTTGGTGTAATCGTGAGTGCAAATGTTTGTTTGTCTATGTGTGCCAGTTCAGGATGTACACCGCCAACTGAAGTAAGCTGGGGTAAACTCCAGCATGCCTGCGACCCTTGTGAGAATAAACAGTTCAGATAATGGATGGATGGATGGATGGATGGATGGATGGATGGATGGATGGATGGATGGATGGATGGATGGATGGATGGATGGATGGATGGAATGTGTTAAAAGTGGAATGAAGTGAATCAGATGAATTACGTGGAAGTAGTTAAGCTAAAAATATAAATAAATAAAAAAGAGGCAGAAGAATGCAGAAGAAGTTGAATAATAGTAAAGTCAAGGTAAGTCAAGTTTATTTATATAGCCCTAAATCACAAGCAAGTCTCAAAGGGCTTCACATGTACAAACATTGACAATTTAAAGTACAGGAATAATATGTGTGAAGGCCACAATGATGATGATGACAGCAAAAATGTTTCTAATTGGTTTTGATAGGTTCAAAGGGGGAACGTGGAAGAAGGTTTTCAAAATGTGTGATATAGCGTGACTCCAGTATCAAGAGTAAGCATTTCTTTTAATTCTAAGAGTAATTGGCATCAACAAAAATGAGAACGATAATCTTCAAGGTGATAGTGTAAGTGGCAGGAGGAAGCTGTGTATATTGTTTTTTAAACATTATTTTTACTATCATTATGTTTTAGGAGGAGGGTCAGTAATGTTTGTGAGATGAATGAAGGAACAAGGTAACAGTAATAGGGAGAGTTCTATAAATTGTTGGTTCTTTGCCAGAGGTAGTTATTTGGAGGGATGAATTTAAACTGAAAATGTGTAATTCAATGTGAAACTGAAAGCAAAATGGAACTGCTTTAGTGGAAGAAAATATGGGAAGGTGGAAATATTGAAGTTACAGCTCAACACAAAGTGTCAAATAGTCAAAAAGTGTGAGATGTGAGCAAACAAAATGGGGAGTTAAATTATTTTCCAGCAATATGCATATTGGCAGGCGATGAGAGGACAGTAGACCAAACAATTAGATATTACTTCACTGGTTTCTTTTATATTTTTGAGTAGGAAAGGTTCCTTTAATAATTTCATATGTTATGTTTTTCGTGTGTTGTGAGATGTTTATCTGTAATGATGCATGAATATCTAGTCTGTGCTTATGGTGTGGCGTTTGTGTAATGTGAATGGTTAAAGTGATTCAAAGTTGGGGTGATGTGATCACAGCAGAGGACAAAATTCCTCTCACCTGAAAAATATATAGATAATACAGATTTGAAAAAGCAAGAATGATCAGGGCTAATTTTACACTAAATCTGGGTTTAGGATTACTCTGGGGCACCATTAACAACAAAAGACTTCAATGGATAAGGCCCATTTCAAGATTGTGACCAGACGTGACTATACCAGCATTGGATGGATGGATGGATGGATGGATGGATGGATGGATGGATGGATGGATGGATGGATGGATGGATGGATGGATGGATGGATGGATGGATGGATGGATGGATGGATGGATGGAATACAGTATAAGGCAAGCTGGAATCACAATTTCACTTTGATAACCACATCAAATTACAGACATAGTATCCTGCCTGTCTTTGGTATTTCAGTCTCTTTGGTGGACAAGTTAATCCATGTTTTGCTTTCTTTGTAATTAAATCTAGGGCTGATGTTCAAATACTGATTGCACATTTATATGTTCAGCTATTTTTGACTTTATATTCATGCATGTGTCGGCTTGTCAAGGCTGAGGTTAAGCTTATTAAGATCACACTGAAACTTAGATGACTCTGTGCAATCGTGCAAGTGTCAACAGGTCAGGGAATGGGGATTAAACTTGGGAAATGACAACAATGCAGTTAAAGGTATTCAAAACTTTAACTGTCAGTGACAGCTAGGCTAAATTGAGACTTTGGGAACTTGTAGATGAAATGTTCAAATTTCATGTCAATAATAGTAGTGACAGGCAGCACGGTTTTGCACTGGTTAGCGCGTTCGCCTCACTGTGCAGGGTTTGTGGATTTCCACAAGTGGGTTTCCAGTTCCGGCTTTCCTGTGTGGCGTTTTCATGTTCTCTCCGTCCCTGTGTGGGTTTCCTCCCAACAGTGCTGTATCTGAACACGTTCAATGAACGTTCACGAACCTATTCATAATTTGGTGTAACGTGGACAGAATGTTGCACATTTTTGCTTTGTGAATGTTTTTGTGAACGCGCTCATTCTGGGTCTAATGAACGGTTTTGAACGACAGTTCATTTTCGTTCAAGGATGCCAGGTTTTCTTTTCTAGGATTTCAAAATAAGTCGCATGGTGCGTGCAACATCAACTAAAGCGCGATGAGAGACGCTCCAGTCGATGTAAACTCGTCGCATGTTGTGTTTGCACATTCTGGATCACTTTTGACAATGACGAAACCTTTTTTTTTTCAGTGGTACTTTTTCATAGAGTGAGAAATTTAAGTAAAGCATAAGAGAGTACAGAAGTGTTTGAGTTTGACACTCAATGCATGAGTGTTGATAGCTCTGGTATAGATGATGTTTCTGGAGATAATATGTGGCAGGAAAGATCAATATACTTTCTACATAGTTTCTACCTAGGAATATACAAGCAATCAAACGTTTTGGCACACTCATGCAAGGCCTTGTTTGAATTTGATGTAAGCAGAAAATGTTGTTTTCTTAAATACACACTCGTCATAGCACATTATTAATACATCAGATATTAAAAATCTCTGACACTGCTACTACGTCAGCACCTGCAAATAGGCAACGCTGACAGCTGGGGTGCTGTTGTCCTTCCGCGTTGCCACGCCAAATAGTGCATCCTATTGTAAAAGTAGAAGCTTTAATGTCTAACAGCAGACAAGGAAAAGCAGAACAGATGGCAAAACACTCAACCCAAAAACAACAATGAAAAAAAATCCCTTAACCATGCATAGAAGTGACTGCAGATCTTACTGAATGAAGCACTGCCAAGCTTACACTCTTTTTCATTTTGATTTTACATTCCGCTTCTCTACAGAGGTTCCTTCAGTCTTGATCAACAAATACTTGAGTTGGAACTCCAATATCCGTGTGTATAAATGTATACTCCCCTCCAAAAAAAATGTCGCTCTAGATTAAGGCTTTGCTTGTGAATACTTTTTTTGTTCTAGTTAGAGGTGTAATCAACATGAATAGAGCTGTCTATTGGTAATTACCAACAACCTTCTGAAGGCAAAGAATACCAACATACTGTTTGCAGAAGACTTCGTGAACAAATACGGATGGTATATCAGAACATAAAATAATATATCTTATTATCCCAAACAAATTAGTCTGTGAAAGTCAGTGGAGGTAGTGTAATAACTTTGACTGGTATGGCTTCTTCTGGGACAGGCTCATTAATCCCAGTTGATTAACAAGAAAACTGAAATCTATAGAAGCATTTTGTGTCACTTTAAAGAAATAAGCAAACAAACTGATTGGGAGAGCCTTCATAAATCGGCAAAAAATTGCTCCAAAATGCCTAACAATAGAATGTGTTCATTGTAGACAATAAGTTGAACGTTGTGGACTGGCAAGTCAATCAGTCCATATTCATTCACCTCTTCAAGAGCTGAAGAGAATTTCCAAAACAAACATCAGCTAAGAGGCTTTGTATTTCAGATGTAGTAAATTAAATACCTTGTCTTGAAAAGGCAAAACTGTTGCATGCATCATTTTATCTTTTGATTCTTAACCTAGTTGTTATCTATATAGAGCAAATAGAACCTAACTAATCACAATGTACCAATACTTTTTGAGAGCCTTGTAATTGTTGACCTTGGCTGCCACCGCTAACAAGTTATTTGTCAAGATTTTATGGAGAATCATCATAGAAAGTAATTTGTAATCACAAATGTGATCAGTTTTATCTAGCTTAGTCATAACCCTCTCTGAAAGATCTGGTCGTATGCCAAATAATGTTGTTGTTGTTTGCCTTTTTGGGAAAATATTAAGTTGGTATCCCAGTCTTGAAGATCCAGAACCATCATTGTGGACTTGGAAAGTTCTTTTTTGGTATGTATGAAGTACACCTTATGGCTTTTAGACTCTGTCCTAGAGTGTTGCTGACCTGCATGTTTTATTTGTCTTACTCCTCCAACGCACCAGACTCAAATCATTAGGATCATTATCTAGCTTCTTCAGAGTTTATTGATGACGGATCATTTGAATCAGGTGTGATGGAGGAGGGAGACATCCAAAACATGCAGCACAGCGGGGCTTGAGGATCGGAGCTGATCATCACTGCCATATGGTGGCTTTTTGACTTTAGAATGATTTGGGCAATGTGCAGGGAAATCATGGTGTACTCAAGTGAAATGGACGTACTGCCAAGAGGGTAGACACTTGCACCTGGTGCGTGAACAAGAGAAGTGAAGCATGAGGCTGACAGGTGCTGTGGTGTTACAATTAATGCAGGTATTTGTGCTGTGTTGAAGAAAGTGAAGAGCGGGAGGGCAAAACTCTTAATTTAGCAGGTATTCCAAATTCCAGTAATGTTCTTAATGTGCATTCCAAATGTGAGAGTTGACTCAAATATAACTGCACTTTTATCAAGAGTCAGAGTGCTCCTGTCCTTTAATAGGTGCTGATGATGAGCAGGGCCAATAGTCAATGTAACAGTTTTATCAAAAAATGGAAAGACATCCATTGTTTAATTTCAGTAAGGCACGACTCTAGCTCACAGCAATTGCGCGTGCGGATTTCTTCTTTTCAACAGCATGTAAATGAGTATCACCACAACAGTGAAAAAAAAATGTCCTGGAAAATTCTGACTAAAATAAAATAATAATGCTCTGAGTTTTAGTTGACTAAAACTGAAGTATGGGCATGACTAAAATTAATAAAACTAAAATGACAGCTAAAACTAAGACTGCCTGCCGAAAACAACACATAGGAGACAGGGGGAATGACCAACCCCAAGTTAATTGCTGGGTGCGCCACGTCCCCTCCTATTTTTGCCATGTTAGAATGCATAGAAGTATTGTTTAGAATATTGTTAAAATCTTATTACCGTATTTTCCGGACTATAAAGCGCACCTAAAAACCTCAAATTTTCTCAAAAGCCGACAGTGCGCCTTATAGTCTGGTGTGTCTTATATGTGGACCAAATTCCGGCCCGCGGGCCACATTTGGCTCTAAATTTAAACTGACCCGAAGCATTGTGTCATAAAATCAATCATAAGTGGCCCGCTGAAGACTGTGAATCATGAATCAAAAAGACTATGGATCATTATTTTGTGATTATAAAGTAATTTGTTGCATCTAAAGTTGAAATAAAAAAGATAAAATGGAGAATGATTTGATTTGGATTAAAAATCTGACATGATGCAACCTGGCCTGTTTACTGCAGTCACAAACACCAATATCTCCCTTCTTATTCATACAACAATAACAACAATAAAACAAACTTAATACATCTAATAACAAATTCATTCAACTTTCATAAAATTGTTAATTTGTTATTATTTTAATCTTTAACTTTAACTTTTAAAGTTTACTGATCTATCTGACGGTTTTGTTTTGTACTTATTAAAGTAAGCTTTACATGTTTATTTTGTGTGTTGTGTGATATTAACATTATTGATATATTGTTATTGTTTTCACTATTTCAAGTTATTATATTGTGATTGCATTAATGGTGCGCCTTATAGTCCGGTGCGCCTTATATATGGACAAAGTTTTAAAATGGGCCATTCATTGAAGGTGCGCCTTAGAGTCCGGTGCACCTTATATTCCGGAAAATACGGTAATACCCATCACTGGTCATTACATATTTGCGACCCTCCATAACTTTCGCTTTGACCTCTGACAATCTAAACCCAAAATGTCACTTGTGTATCCTAGAAGTGTGAGATCTTTCACTGACCTTACACAATATGAAGCAAAGCAGACCTCTCTTGTCTCATTGTGTATGTATTTTAGCTCTCAGGACTTTTCAATTTGAGAAATGTCTTTTAAGATTTGTCCATATCACTGATGAAAGCAAACAAAATCAATGACAGGATCAGAGCAGCATAATCCCCTCTATTCATCAATCTTTCTCTTTGATTTGCAGACAACACAAAGTATCAGTTCTCTCCATCAAAAGTAATTGTGACAAACAAGCAACCTCTGCAGATCCGTGACTCAGTGGTTTGTGTTGTGTTTGTATTGGCGGCATTTAAACATGAAGTCATTCATCTCTGCAAAGGCCACTGGCCGCAGGCCTTCACTTTATTTCAGTGACTGGATCACCTAATGATAACTTCACAGGCAAGATGACAAAGAGAGAAGGAACTAAATTCTAATATCTGTCAGTTCTGTGGGCTATCTTTGTTGGCAATTTGTTTGTTTATCAGTGGAGTAATTGCGGAGGATTATTCTTCATTTGTTGTCCAATTTTAGCTGGTAAAATGAAAAATATAAAAAGGTTAAAAAAAAGCAGGGTAGCACAGTAAAGAAGAGCACATCCACTTCACAGTTCTGAGGGTGTGGGTTTTAATCCGGGCTCTGGCTATCTATCTGGAGTTTGCATGTTTTCCCTGTGCTTGTCTCATGTGTTTTCCTTGGCAGGGTTCTTTCCACAATCCAAAAACACGTTTCTTCGGTTATTTATACACTCTAAAATGTCTGTAGGTGTAAATGTGAGCGTGAATGGTTGTTTGTTGCGTATGCATATGTTGCATGTGATGAGTTAGCAACCAGTTCAGGATGTACCTACCTCTTGCCCAAAGTGACACTAATGTGCCCGTGGTGTGGGGTGGGGGAGCAGGACACTGATCACATCCTCAACATATGTCCCGTCATGAGACTGGCGGCTGGAGGCATTCAAACCGTGCTGAACTGTGATGAGGCGTTTAGCAACTGGCTGAGAGACACAGGGCTTGTGGTGTGACAGCCAAACGATACTACTATTACTAACTCATTGATATGCAACTGATCAAACGTCGCGTTATTAGATTTGAGAGGCCAGAGCGTCCACACCCGAGACGCATATGGATACATTTGATCAGTATCATATTTGAAACCATTTTCCCCATGTGATTTAGGTCTAGCTCAATAGATTTGATTTAAGATGTCTTCATAACACACAGATATGGTTTTGGGGCTGCCAGTCTAAACAAAGCCTTAGAGCATGTGTCAAACTCAAGGCCCGAGGCCACCCGCCACATCATTTTATGTGGGCCGCCAAGTGAAATCAGTCAACTACATGTTTCTTGCTAAAATGCCACAAATATAAATTGTCTTCACTTTTAATCACATCAAGGAGTTGCAACATTTCCTGTTATCCATTCCCCTTTTAAAATAGATTTTTTTTACAAGCTTCTGTTGAGATTATTCATTGATATGGGTTCACAGTCATAATGGCCCGACGAGGGAAACCAAAATGACAATGTGGTCTGCGACAAAAATGAGTTTGACACCCTTCCTTAGAGGCTTCAATAAATCCAAGAAGCATATTTTTGGGATGTGGAAACAGAGTACTGTTCGAGAGAATTGATGTATGCACAAGGAGACTTACAAGTCAAAATCCAACAACCAGTCATGTAGATTAAGGAACAAGTCTTACTTTATTACCGTATTGGCCCGAATATAAGACGATGTTTTTTGCATTGAAATAAGACTGAAAAAGTGGGGGTCGTCTTACATTCGGGGTCTAGACATTATACCCATTTACAACGCTAGACGCGCCAGATATCTTTAAAGCGAATGCTGAACTTAACTCCCCAGGCCAAAGCGAACCCCTGTCACAAAGAAGAAAAATAAAAATAGCTGTTAGAAAGGTTCCTGTGTTGATGTTAAAATGTAGGAAAGTTACGTCACCGCGCCTTTAAGTCTCGCGTGAGTTACCTCAGCTTATCGCAATTGTTGGAAGTTGTGCGCAGCGGTTAGTTAAAGAATGCTGGTATCGACTGAGTATGTTGCTGTGATCGTGTGTGTCTTTGACACAAAGTGAGTATATACATTTCATTGTTACTACTGTCTACTGTTGTGCCGTTTGTCTGATCGCGGTTTGCTTCGTGTGTGCGCCGTTTGATTGATAGCTTTGGCGTGCTCCTTTAAGTTTGCTTCGCATCGTACGAGTAGCCGTTACGCAGCAGCACGGCGACTAACGGTTGCCAGCAAATGTATTTTGTCGTCTCGATGACTTATGTTTGGTGTGTTGCTGAGAGTATTTAATTTATAGTTATTTAGTATAGCGGAACCGTTACGCTTAGTTATGTAGTGTGTGCTGTCTACTAGTGTTCTGTGACATTAGAAGTTGAGCTTTGACTTACGTGCTGTATTTCTGTCTGTTGCAGAAGCACACACACCACACACACACACACACACACATACACCCCACACACCCTTCACACGCTTCATACAATAATCACACACACAAGAATCACATTCACACACCCAAACACTCACCCATGTACACTACACACACCTGCTCTCACATCCTTACAACCAAACGCGTGCCTATACCCTTTTGCCAGTTTGCTTGTATGACCCTATGAGTCACAGTGCCTGTTACTTTTTTTGCCAATAAATCACTAAAGCAATCAAAACTGAACCACATCTTCCTTCCTGTGTTCTGACCGACACCCGGGGGCGAAAAGAGCATAACCATCCGAGCCAACCCCCTATACAGTCCTCAGGCTCCCCAACAATAGCGGTAGCAGTTTGCATTATTTTATTGCAATGTTTTTCCTTATTTGGATTTGTTTCAAGACTACAGTTACAGTTAGACTTCACTTTGATGGTTGATGCAGTTATTGCTATTTTGTTGTTTTATCACAGTAGATTGGTTTATTTACATTTCAAAAACCAGAAGCCAATCATTTACAAATGTGATGATATTAAGATGTGATAGACAGTTGTTGCATGATTTGAATGGGGCAAAATAACATTATTTTTCTCTCGAATATATTGTTATAATCATTTGTTTCAGATTTACTGTAATTATTTTCTGTATAAAAATTAAATTTGGTGTTCAAAAAGTATTTTTTCAAACTTGAGTCTTGAAAAAGAGGGGGCCATCTTATAATCAGGATCGTCTTATATTCGGGCCAATACGGTATTTCTGATAACTTGTAAAATTAGGGAATACTGGAAATAAAAGCCAACTGTTTGGAAGGCTTTGGATGGATGGATGGATGGATGGATGGATGGATGGATGGATGGATGGATGGATGGATGGATGGATGGATGGATGGATGGATGGATGGATGAGATATTATTTATATGCATAATTCAAAGCCCTTCTCATCTGGTTTCAGCTGAAAGTCACAACAAACTAAATCGGGTGCAAACTCCAGTCCTCAGGGGCCGCGTTCCGATGCTCAGTTCATCCTCACTTTCTGCAGGAGCCTCATAATGATCCCGATTAATTAAATCAGCTGTGTTTAACGAGGAAAACTTGGAAAACATGTAAAAATGCGGCTCCCGAGGACTGGGGTTTGACACCCCTGGACTAAATGCATTGGTCCTCTGTTGATTGTCACTGCTGCTGAAGTGCATTCTGTCATGCGGTCGCGTTTATTTTTCCGGGTTTCTGTCTCGTCGATGTCGTAATTTTACTTCCGGTTTTATTTTGTCGTCCCTTCCGTTTCAGTTTGTGTTTCCTTCCTCGGTGTTGGTTGTCTTGTCTTCCCTGATCCCGATTGTGTGCACCTGTGTAATTGACAATAATGGTCAGCACCTGTGTCCACGCCCTTTTGTGTGTATTTAGTCCGTGTCTTCCCCTTGTCCTGTGCCAGTGTGTCTTGCCTCGTCCCGACCTCCAGCGATTCCTTGATGTCCGAGTTCTCAGTAAGACCCCTCCTCTTTGTCTCGCCACCGAGCGACGCTTTTGTTTGTGCCTGGATTCCCATAGCCCTTTTGTCTCGCCTCAGTGCGACGCCTTTTGTTTGTACTTTTTGCCGCGTGTTTTCCCTCATAAGAGGCGTTTTGAGTTGTACTTTTAGCCTTTTTTCTCGCCTCAGTGCGACGCCTTCTGTTTGTACTTTTTGCCACGCGTTTTCCCTCGCCAGAGGCGTTTTGATTTGTACTTTTGATCAGTGTGCTTGCTGGAATAAATCCAAGAAAGAAACGACTCTGCATCCGAGTCCTTCGCCTTGTTCCCTGCCTGACACATTCTTCTTAAAAACAAAAAGAAATGTTTTAGCTTC
The DNA here is from genome assembly GCF_024217435.2 of Syngnathus scovelli. Taxonomy (NCBI): domain Eukaryota; kingdom Metazoa; phylum Chordata; class Actinopteri; order Syngnathiformes; family Syngnathidae; genus Syngnathus; species Syngnathus scovelli. Next base: position 2,499,308 of record NC_090850.1, on the reverse strand, counting down.
CAATTCCACCCACTCTGTGTGGTTGCCAGGACAGTCAACATTTTATTTATTTTTTTTGCCTTTGAAGGGTTTGAAGACTAAAGGCCATTTTATGTATTTCTTATCCTTTCTTAGTCGACGGTAGCTGCACTGCATGGTACATTCGGTGTTGCCTGCAGTTCATGACCAACAATATGCATTTTTCACCCTTTTTATATTAACTACACTTCTCAAGCATAGTTGTGGGTATTTTAGGTATTTGGGATTTGTTACATTTTTGGGACGCAACAATTATTTAATATGCGCTTACCTGAGAAGTAGTGGCACTTGCGGTAAATGTGACTTTTGTCAACATCTGATAATTCTCACCTCTATACTGCATGGATTCTTATTGCACAAACAACATGACTTAATTGGATTGTGCTGTCCCTGAACTCGCTACCCCCTTCTGCGTAGCGTGCGGCACTGTTGCGCTATTTTCAGGAATGTCTGCTGTACGTGCACTTGCTCCTTTTTTTTTTTCTGCTCCTCTTATTTATTTATTTATTTATTTATTGTTGTGTTATTTATTCATTATTTATTCAGCACGCTTTTGTTATACTTGTTTACTTGTTTGTCTGTTGTGAGCCATGTCTTGTCACCGTGGGATAGGGGGGAACGGAATTTCGGTTTCTTTGTGTGTCTTTGGCATGTGGAGAAATTGACAATAAAGCTGACTTTGACTGTGACTTTGACTGATCAACATTTAGTGTTTGTGTTCGGCATTGAGCATGGAGTGTTTTTATTTCGGCACATGCAATCAGCAGGAGTTCAGCAGTTTTCTAGGATCTCACATTTCCTCTTTTGTCCTCCCAAGAGGTTTTTAGTCCTTTAAAGTTTTGGAAATAGATTTTGACTCTGAACGCCCTCAATGTTACCATGGAACAGTTCTCATGTCCTGGAGGCAGATCACTGGCAAGAGAGAAAAGAAAACCTCAAAACGTCCACAAACTTGTCTATGGTTCTGCTTACGAGAAAGGACAAGCATGCTATGAGCCCAAGTGACTTGAGACCAGACCACCCAGGACAAATACAGGTTAATGTGTCATGTCACGTAAGACCTCGCTGGCGTGTGTGTGGAGAAATGCAGGTAAATGTGTGAAGTCATGTAAGTCTCTCTGGCGTGTGTGTGTGTGTGTGTGTGTGCGTGCGTGCGTGCGTGCGTGCGTGCGTGCGTGCGTGCGTGCGTGCGTGTGCGTATGGGTGTGGGTGTCTGTGTACTGGCAGGAATAGGTTATCATTCCAATAAGGATTGAAAACAAAATCAAACACAACCACCTTGCTAGGATTAAATATAAATGTTTTTATTTGATATAAACCATACAAACTAAATAAACTCTATGTAGCAATTACCACTAGCTGTTGGCTGAACGAGCAGTAAAGATGGCAGACACTAACCAGGAAAAACAAAAAGTTTCATTTTAATGGATAAAAATGTGTTTTTGTACACATTCGTGCAAGGCAATGTTACCTTCCTTATTTAACATGAGTTAATTGCTCTTGTGGACATGCCAATTTCAAGCATCACCACACCAGCAGCCATGAGAAGTTTGTTGAAAGCTATGCAGAAAAAAGCTCCCCGCATACTTGCAAGAGGAATAACATGTTTTGTTTGGTTTTACAAAGCCAGTAGGTGAAATTAAAATAAGGCAGTAATCCAAGGTGTCATTTTGCAATTTTTACCTTTTAGTTTAACATCAGAAAGCAGTTGGAGAATTTCGTAAGAAGGCAATTGCAAAATATTGATAAAAATGACAAATCAATCAAAAGGTACTTGCAATTACATGGCTTGGTACACCTGTTAGAAGAACTTTATCACCAGGTGTTGATGAGCAGAGTTTTTCTCTGAAGCTTGATGAGTCATTAATATGATGCTTTCTCCAGCTGTCCTCCATACATTTTTCCCTGAAATAAATTTATGTTCATTAAGTTGTCCAATTGTGTGAATTTGAGTGTTAATTGTTGTTTGTCGATATCTGTGATTGAGCAGCAATCAAGCCAAGATTAAATTCACCTCTCGCCAAAAATCTGTTGGAATCTGTTCCAGCTCCGCGGTTTGAACTTCTAGCTGCATCTGATCATCACAGAAGGAGATTCATATTTTTGCATTAAGTCTCTTTTTCCTTTTGATCTCCAATACTTCAGTTAGCTCATGTTTCAGTCAAATAATGTCTGTAATAACAAGGGTATGTTATTTTTCAATCGATACCTGGAAGGTTTTCATTTTTACAGTCCATAAAACTTCAGAAGCTGTTAATTGGGTAGATGCCAGTCAGAATCCTGACTACAGTCAACCACCACATACTTGGGGTTTGGCCCGCCCTCCAGATTCACACATTCACTGGTTTTATTTTTTTTATTTTTACATAATTTTCAAATATTTTGATATCTTAAATTTCCCTATCCCCTACCCCTCTTGTTTTTTTTTTGTATAGAGCTTCAACTGTCTATTGTAATTCTTTTGGTAATTTTTGAGGGTTTGAAAAAAAAATCTCTAATACATTTGTCTGTACTGCCGAGGTCTGAGTAGTGTTTCATCAGTAGTCTATCCCATTTATTATATTCATCATTCGAGAGATGAATCATATCCCATCTGATTGAGAGTGACTGCTCACTCACTAGTCAATTACATGACTGACTCACAAAAACAGAGTACATACTGTAATTTCCGAACTATAAGCCATACCTGGATATAAACCACACCAGCTGAAACTAGGGGAAATTCCTGTTTTTTTCATGTACAAGATGCACCAGACTATAAGCCACAGGTGTTTTACATGAAATGTCCTAACTTTCATATTACCTGTATTAGCAAAAATATAATATAATTATATGATATAGTATTGTGATGTCATAAAAATCATGAGAAATCCATATATAAGATGGAATGAACTATAAACCGGAGGGTTCAAAGCTTGTGCAAAATATAGTGGTTTACAGTCCGGAAATTAAGGTACCGTATTTTTCGGACTAAAGGTCGCTCGGGAGTATCAGCCATAAAATGCACAATCAAGTGGAAAAAAACAGATAAGTCGCACCAGAATTTAAGTCGCATCTTGGGGGAAATTTATTTGACGAAATCCAACACCAAGAACAGACATGAAGCAGCAACAACAGGCCAAACGATACGGTATGCTAATGTGACATAAACACAAACGAGGAGCTGAAAACGGGCCTGACGTAACATTAACAGTTATTCAAGTAACTATAACATAAATAAGACATTTATCAAACCATCTGCGTCACTCCATATCATTAAATCCATCGATCGAATTCGTCATCCTTTCTGTAAACAACGCCGCGTGTGCGGCGCGCCGCTGACGTCGGACTCGTCGTCAGCGGCAGTTCAAATTATTTCACAGGCCCATATAACAATATATAAACTATATATCAAATAACAATAATATAAACAACAATTTTATCGAACCATCTGTGTCACTCCAAATCATTAAATTCATCGGAATCTTCGTCTTGTGTCACTTAAAAAAAACAAATAAAACACAGCTGTTGACACCAGAACGAGGTGTGCCGCTGACGTCAGACTAGATATATCAAATAAATGCAATATAAACAACAATTTTATCGAACCATCCGTGTCACTCTAAATCATTAAATCCATCGTAATCTTTGTCTTGTGTCACTTAAAAAAAAAAAAAAAATAAAACACAGCTGTTGACGCCGGAACTACATGCGCCGCTGACGTCAGACTAGTCATATCAAATAAATGTAATCCATCCATCCATCCATTTTCTGAACCGCTTAGTCCCCACGGGGGTCGCGGGTGTGCTGGAGCCTATCCCAGCCGTCAACGGGCAGTAGGCGGGGGACACCCTGAACCGGTTGCCAGCCAATCGCAGGGCACACAGAGACAAACAACCATTTGCACTCGCACTCACACCTAGGGACAATTTGGAGTGATCAATCGGCCACCACCCCCCCACCCTCGCTGCCTTCACCGTCTCGCTAGACAATCGGAAACTAACAACATACACGTTGCTACTCTAAATAAACTATATGTCAAATAACTATAACATAAATAACAAGTTTATTGAACCATCTGTGTCACTCCAAATCATTAAATCTCCTGACTCCGGAAGTCAGTGAATGGAACTCATTGTCAGTGAGGCTCCAATTATTCAAGATTCAAGAATTTTTATTGGCCATGTTTGAGCATGCCAAAGGAATTTGACTTCGGTACATCTCAGCCTCTGTTCAACATTTAGGTGACTAACAAGTATTCTCAAACATCCCCTGATCTTAAACTCACAGGCGTTTCCACAGCCATAGTGTGGCCTCATGTGGTTTAAAGTGAAAATAAGTGATCAACTATACTAGTAAGTAAGTAATGTGTTAATGATCAAGTAAACATTTGTGAATAATTTCAAATACAAGTCGCTCCTGAGTATAGGTCGCCCCCCCACCCAAACTATTAAAAAGAAAACGCGACTTATAGTCCGAAAAATACGGTAATTAAATTCACACTGTGTAAGGTGAAAGGTAACACAGAAAATAGTGATTTTTAGTGAAAAGGCAAATAGCATGAGCAAGCAAAGTTCTCAATCTATTTTATGAGTTTAAGATCTGCTATAGATGATTGACATGTTTTTACTCAGTGACCGTGCCATTAGATTTCAGATTTCAAGATTTCAATTTCCAATCTTTTGCAGTAAATTACTGTGAATGTTTTTTCCTCATCTGTGTTGATTTGTCTGTTTGGTTTTAGCCTTCTTGTTCTCTCACATAAGAGGCACAACCACACAAAAGAATGCAGAATGGAGAGATAATTGTGCTCTGGCACAGAGAGCTTGTGATTTAGTGTGATGCTGAAAGCATAAGTGTATTTTTAAAGATCCTGCTCAGACGCCAGTATCATTCCTGTCTTAATTGCTTAGATTCACTGTCCCTTGACAGGCAAGCTGTTTCTGCAGTCACTTAACATCCGCTTGCTATGTTTAAAAATATTTTAAGGTTCCAACCTGACATCTGATGCCATTGCTATTTCCCTTGGCTGTATATACATTTGCAAACTGCACTTGCCTGCGTTATGCAGCTTTGATTGGCTATTTCATGAACTTGCATTACTCGCACATCTGCACATACAAACATAAAGATCGACTGGGTTTAGAGTAAAGATTGTTCCTTACATTAGTGGTTCCCGACCACCTTGGACTAGACCACAGCAGGGCGCACAAATTAAAGAAAAAAAAGTCACAGCAGGGCGGACAAGTTCCATCCATCCATTTTCTATACCGCTCGTCCCCACGGGGATCACGGGCGTGCTGGAGCCTATTCCAGCAGTCATCGGGCAGTAGGCGGGGGACACCCTGAACCGGTTGCCAGCCAATCGCAGCGCACACAGAGATGAACAACCATTTGCACTCGCGCTCACACCTAGGGATAATTTGGAGTGCTCAATCGGCCTACCAAGCATGTTTTTGGGATGTGGGAGGAAACCGGAGTACCCGGAGAAAACCCACGCGGGCACGGGGAGAACATGCAAACTACACACAGGGAGGGCCAGAGATGGCATCGAACCTGCACTCCTAACTGTGAGGCGGACGTGCTAACCAGGGCGCACAAGTTAAAGAAAAAAAAAAGTCACAGCATTTCTGGTTTATTTATTAGCCGAGGCTGAAACATTTTTTATTTTATTTATTATTTAAAGCCACCAAATTTGCCTCATTACACTCGTTTTTGACTGACTTTTGACATATATATGAGGGGGTGCATTGTCACATCACCAAGTGCGCACACTCAGAAATGCACTTGATGTTGATGTTCAAATGACTGATGTCTCGTTCAAGGTTTTGTCAACAGTTGGCAGCTGTTACTGTGACTATCCGTGCCTCATGGCAAAAGCCAGAGCCAATCACCTGTTATCCAATTTGGGTGATGAGTCTTTAGGGTGGGGCAAGTTCTCAGGAAAGTTTGATTCCATGGGAATGGGTGCTGGTTCGGTGAGAGCTGGTTCCGTGGGGTTGGGTGCTGATTATGGGCAATTCGATGTGTGTGGGGGCTGTTGTTTTCCTTTTCGTCTTTCGGCCTTGGCGATCATCTTTGGCTGGGTTCTTGGCTGTCTCCCTCTGGCACCTGCAGGTTTTATCTCCAAGTGACCTTCCTGTAAACATTCTCCTCCATTCTTGCACATACACTGTCGCACCTCGTCTATTCATCATCCTTCCACTTTTGTCATTTCGTACGGACTTATGTGAAGTTTTGTGTGTGACATCATCAATTCGTTAATGTTCCCTGACTATACAAAGTTCTTAGTCACCACTTACCATGCATTTGTTTGTTTGTCACATTCTTAGTTTAATTATGCTTCCGACCGTAGTTTTCATTATTAGTCAAAACATTTTCTTTCTGTCCAGAACATTCAATAGTAATCCAAGGCTGGCGTCTAGCATTAGGCAAAATACGACGTCACATCAAGCATTAATCAAAACGCAAGATATAATCGTGTACAAAACATTGTTAGACACCTTGGGCCGTGTCCACGAATTAGAATAACATCAGGCATGCATTAAATAGTTCCTTAAGGGTCGTTATGCTATTCAGGCAATATACGTATGAACAAACATTTGTTATTTCAAAGTGCACAGAAATACATATCAGATCATGAAGTTATAAAAACCTATGTCATCACCATATATAAAAATGTCTAGTTATGTCTTCTTTATTGGTTTGGTGTGCAGGTATAATTATATGCTTGAAATGTTTCTTTTATTGATTTAATATGTGAATATACTTTTCTGCTTATGTACTTTATTCAATGAGGTTTGAGCATATCTGTTTTTGTAGCTAGGCAGGACTTTTTGTATTTCGACCACATTCCGTCACTCCCTCTGTTGACCTCAGTTTAACTGAGGTCACCAAAACCGTTGATACCACCAGGGTCCCTCTGTTGGCACACCACGTCCCTCTGTGGCGCCGCTTCAAGTCCCTCTGTGGGGCCGCCAATGATTGAGGAAAATAAGCATAGATCAAATTCATACCCAGACATTTGTCAAGATGGAGAGTGGAAAGGCAATTGGCCCAGATGACATTCCAGTGGCAGCATGGAACTATCAAGGAGAGATGGCAGGGGAGATTCTTAAAAAGCGAGAAGATTCCTGAGGAAAGGTGCTGATTCCTATTTTTTATTTCAGACCACGGCGATGCGCAGAACTGCAGTAGCTACAGAGGTGTTGTTATGTTGATCAGGCACAGCATGAAGTTATGGGAAAGAATGTTAAAAGTGGGGCTTGGAAATCTCAACTGGCCCAAATAATGGAGAGTGTGGCAGAGATGAAGATGTTGCATTCTAATTTTATAGAAGTGGTGCGGGAGGACATTTGTTGGTTGGTGTGGCTGGACAGAAAGATATGGAAACGATTGCTCTGCTGTTGCGGCCCCTAACAGGAGCAACCGAAAGAAGGGGAAGAAAAAATGCAAGAGAAGAATACATGAACAAATAACGAAATACATACATACATATATACGTACATATGGACGGACAGACATCGAATGGTTGCCCACTTGGTCACTCAGTCACTTGGTCTCGGTCATTCTGTCACTCGGTCACTGTTGCGCTATTTTCAGGAATGGTCTGCTGTACGCGCACTTGCTCCTTTTTTTTTTTTCTTCTGCTCCTCTTATTTATTTATTTATTTATTTATTTATTTATTTATTGTTGTGTTATTTATTCATCATTTATTCAGCACGCTTTTGTTATACTTGTTTACTTGTTTGTCTGTTGTGAGCCATGTCTTGTCACCGTGGGATAGGGGGGAACGAAATTTCGGTTTCTTTGTGTGTCTTTGGCATGTGGAGAAATTGACAATAAAGCTGACTTTGACTTTGACTTTGACTTTGATTGTAAACAGGATCCCCAAACTACTGGTCAGTTAGCGCAAAGCCTGTTCAGCCACTTGCTAATCGTGCATGAGTGGCAAATCGGAGAATCTTGAGATTGTTGTTGTGGCATCGGCAGATACTCAGTTTAAGTGTGTGGTGTTGTGTGCTTTTACTAACAGTGACACTATGACGGCTGTGGTGCGTTTTCGGTCTGATGGAAATCAGAGCATGTAGTTCATTGGGAGAACCTGGATTGTTCATTTTTCTCCAACATAAAATACACAGTCAAGTCGAGACACCTCGACTGTGATAGCCACTCAGCTGCTGTCAGAACAGCAGAGCGCCTTTAAAAGTGACTTTGTTCTTAATGTCACAATATTTATAGAGCTAGTTTACAACAGTAAACAAAGTCATATTGATTCTTTTGGATTTTGATCACAATCACTTTCAATAGTTTATTCCTTGCACTGTCTAAAACCTTTTTTCAGAAACTGTCACTTTTATCTACAAAAGAAATACAATTTAAAGAATGTTTAGTATTTATTTTTATTCAATTATTCGACCCTCCATACATATATAGGAATAGAACTTTACATCTTTTGTTGTAATATAACTGATTTTAATATAGAAGCTGGTGTAACGCTTAACAGATTTTTGTTGGTGGTGTGCCTCGAGATTTTTTCCAATGAAAAGGTGTGCCGTGAATGAAAAAAGGTTGGGAAACACTGAGTTAGTATGAGAAGTCTGAAAGTCTGACAAGTCTATGACCCAGTGGTTCTTAACCTTGTTGGAGGTACCGAACCCCACCAGTTTCATATGCGCATTCACCGAACCCCTCGCTAGTGAAAATTAATTTTTTCACGTTTTTTACTGGTGCACAAAATGAGCCGTGGATGAACATAACCTTGTTCAAAGAACAAAACCAACACAATGCATAAACTCACAACAAATTACATACTGGAAAATCAAAATTACACGATAAATCAGGTTTGTTCAGACCTACTCAGTGGAGGCTCTGTTGAACCCCTGAGACCGACTCACCGAACCCCTAGGGTTCGATCGAACCCAGAATAAGAACCACTGCTCTAACCCTAACCCAAACTCCAAACAGATGAAGTTAATGATGGCTAACAAAACAAGAATTGAGTATGGACAACAGTACACACATACTTACACTATTTTTGTTTGTTTTTGTAGAAATGTACATGAAAATGGTGTAGTCAAATGTTTAATTTCACATGAAGAAATCATAACAATGGCACGAGAAGTGTGTGACTGTGTGTGTGTCTGTGTGTGTGTGTGTGTGTGTGTGTGTGTGTATATATATATATATATATATATATATATATATATATATATATATATATATATATGACAAAGTTTGGGCACCCCTGATCATTTTCGTGCTTTTCCTTTATAAATCAATCATTCGTAGTTCGGATCAGCAATTTCACTTAAATACTATATCATATAGCAGGCAAACAGTGATATTTGAGAAGTGAAATAATGTTTATAGGATTTACAGAAAGTGTGCATTCCTTGAACAAACGTCGGCAGGTGCATAAATTTGGGCACCCCAACAGAAAAATCCTCCTTTTGCAGTACCGTATTTTTCAGACTATAAGTCGTGTTATTTCTCATAAAACAGATGGGGGGGGGGGCAACTTATACTCAGGAGCGACTTATATGTGAATTTTTTTCACAAATTTTTACTTGATCATTAACACTTTACTTACTTACTAGTATAGTTGATCACTTCACATGTTATTTTCACTTTAAACCGCATGAGGGCGCACTATTGCTGTGGAATAATTGGAGCCTCACTGACAATGAGTTCCATTCACTGCCTTCCGAAGTCGGGAAATTTAATGATTTGGTGTGACACAGATTATTTGATGAACTTGTTATTTAGGTTATAGTTATTTGACATTTAGAGTAGCAATGTGTATGTTGTTAGACTTCAGTAGTTTCCGATTTTCTAGGGAGGCCGTGAAGGTAGCAGGGGGGGGAGCGGAAGAGCGATCCAGGGCGCTTGCGTGTGTTGGCTCACATGTTGAGCTCTTGATTTGTGAAATAAAGAGCCGGTTACCAAAGCCACGTCTTGCCTGGTACTTTGGTAACGCTACAATATAGTTATATACGTAGATCTGTGGAATAATTGGAGCCGCCAACTGACAACGAGGCTGACATCAGCGGCGCACGTAGGTCCGGAATCGACAGCAGTTTTTTTTTTTTTTTTTTTTTTACACAGAGGATGAATATTCCGGTGGATTTAATGATTTGGAGTAACACGGATGGTTCGTTAAAATTGTTGTTTATATTACATGTATTTGATATATCTAGTCTGACGTCAGCGGCACACGTAGTTCCGGTGTCAACAACTGTGTTGTTGTTTTTTTATAAGTGACACGGAAGACGAAGATTCTGATGAATTTATTGATTTAGGAGTGACACAGATGGTTCGATAAAATTGTTGTTTATATTACATTTATATGATATATCTAGTCTGACGTCAGCGGCGCACTTAGTCTTTCCGGCGTCAACGGCTGTATTGTTGTTGTTTTTTTTTCAAGTGACATGGAAGACGAAGATTCTGATGGATTTATTGATTTGGAGTGACACGGATGGTTCAATAAAATTGTTGTTTATATTATTGTTATTCCATACATAGTATATATATTGTTATATGGGCCTGTATAAAATGTTGAACTGCAACGCACCGCTGACGTCGGACTTTACATAGAGGAGGTCAAAACTCGATCGATGGCGTTAATGATTTGGAGTGACACAGGTGATTTGATAAAGGTGTTATTTATGTTATAGTTACTTGAATAACTGTTATTGTTACATCAAGCCCATTCTCAGCTTCTCGTTTGTGTTCATGTCACGTTAGCATACCGTATCGTTTAGCCTGTTGTTGCTCGTTCATGTCTGTTCTTGGTGTTGGATTTTGTCGAATAAATTTCCCCCAAAATGCGACTTCAAAGTCAAAGTCAAAGTCAAAGTCAGCTTTATTGTCAATTTCTCCACATGCCAAAGACACACAAAGAAACCGAAATTTCGTTCCCCCCTATCCCACGGTGACAAGACATGGCTCACAACAGACAAACAAGTAAACAAGTATAACAAAAGCGTGCTGAATAAATAATGAATAAATAACACAACAATAAATAAATAAATAAATAAATAAATAAATAGGAGGAGCAGAAAAAAAGGAGCAAGTGCGCGTACAGCAGACATTCCCGAAAATAGCGCAACAGTGCCGCACGCTACGCAGAAGGGGGTAGCGAGTTCAGGGCCCTAACAGCCTGGAGAAAGAAGCTGTTGGCGAGTCTGGTGGTGCGGGAGCGCAGGCTCCTGTACCTCTTCCCAGAGGGCAGAAGGTCAAACAAAGAGTGAGCCGGGTGACTCACATCTCTGGCAAGCGAGGTTGCCTTGCGGGCGACATGGGAGGTGTAAATGTCCTTCAGGGAGGGTAGCGAAGCACCAATAATCTTACCAGCCGTATTCACTATGCGCTGCAGGGCCTTCAAGTTCTGTTCAGTGCAGTTACCACCCCAGACAGCGATGCAACTGGTGAGGACGCTCTCAATGGTGCCACGGTAGAATGTAGACAGGACTGCCTGAGGAGCACATGCACGCCTGAGCTTCCGCAGGAAGTACAAGCGGCGCTGAGCTTTCTTCGCTTATACTCCAGACCGACTTCTATATGGTTTTTTTCACTTTATTGTGCATTTTATGGCTGATGCGACGTATATTCCGGAGCGACTTTTAGTCCAAAAAATACGGTAATATCAGCCTCTAAACCAGTTGTGGGCAATTAATTTTTACAAGGGACCACATGAAAAACCTGAGTTCTGTCAGAGGGCCACACCAACGATAATTTAAACCTGCTCAACTTTATTCCATTGTAATATTCACTCAATTATTTATTTTAAATAGCTGGTACTGGTAATTAGAATAAAAATTATATGTAAATTATATATAATTATATATACAATTATTTTGTCTATATTTATATTAGGCTATGTGAAATTGTGGTGTATAGGTCAAATAAAAAAATCATTAATCAGTACAATTTATTCTTAACTTCACATCAATGTGTCCTCAACCCGCCTTGTTACGGTACGTCGGGAGATCTCAAATGCGCTCTTTTTCTCCGGGCATATCAGTGCAACAGAGTCCAATAAGCACTCCTTAATAAACTCTTCGTCAGTAAACGGCTTACTTTTTCTGGCAATTTTGCGGGAAATGACAAAACTTGTCCTGACCGCTGCATCTCTGTGGGTGTGAAGTTTGATAAAAAGTTCTTGTTGGGCTTGCAGTTTTGCTAGCAATGCATCAGCCTCTGTTGCGCGCTCTTTATTCGACAGGTTTCTGTATTTTTCCTCATGCTTGGTCGTGTAGTGGCGACTCAAATTATATTCTTTAAACACAGCTACCTGTGTGCCACAAACCAGGCACACGGCTTTACCTTTCAGTTCTGTAAAGAAATACTTGGCAGTCCATGTCTTGTTGAAAACACAAAAAAAGCTAAATTTCAGCTGTCAGTTTGCACTGTGAGGAACATAGTGAGGAAATGGAAGACCACAGGCACAGTTCTAGTTAAGGCCCGGAGTGGCAGGCCAAGAAAAATCTCAGATAAGCAGAGACGAAGGATGGTGAGAACAGTCAAAGTCAACCCACAGAGCAGCTCCAAAGACCTACAACATGATCTTCATGCAGATGGTGACACTGTGCATCTTTCAACTATTCAATGCACTTTCTACAAGGAGATGGTGTATGGGAGAACAATGCGGCAGAAGCCTTTTCTGAACACATGCCACAAACACAGCCGCTTGAGGTATTTTAAAGCACATTTGGACAAGCCAGCTTCAATTTGGAATAAGGTGCTGAGGACTGATGAAACTAAAATGTAGTTATTTGGACATAACAAGGGGCGGTATGCATGGAGGAAGAAGAACACAGCATTCCATGCTGTGTGGCCAATGCAGGTACTGGTAATCTTGTTAAAGTTGAAGGTTGCATGGATTCTTGCAAACAATGTTCAAGAATCAGTTGCGCAGGGACTGGAGACCTCAACAAGACAACGACCCTAAACACTGCTTAAATTTTACTAAGGCATTCATCCAGAGGAAAAACTACAACGTTCTGGAATGGCCATCGCAGTCCCCAGACCTGAATATTATTGAAAATCTGTGGTGTGATTTAAAGCAGGCTGTCCATGCTCGGAAACCATCAAACCTGACTGAACTGGAGATATTTTGTCAAGAAGAATGGTCAAAAATACCTTCAAACAGAATCCAGACTCTCGGTGGAAGCTATAGGAAGTGTTTAGAGGCGGTTATTTCTGCAAAAGGAGGATCTACTAAATATTGATGTCGTTTTTCTGTTGGGGTGCCCAAATGTATGCACCTGCCTACATTTGTTTAGGTAATGATTGCACACTTTCTGTAAATCCTATAAACCTCATTTCACTTCTCAAATATCACTGTTTGTCAGCTATATGATATATTTAACAGAAATTGCTGATCCGAACAACCAATGATTTATTAAGGAAAATCTTAAAAATTATCAGGGGTGTCCAAATGTTTGCATACTTCTGTGGGTGTGTGTGTGTGTGTGTGTGTGTGTGTGTGTGTGTGTGTGTGTGTGTGTGTGTGTGTGTGTGTGTGTATATACATATATATATATATATATATATATATATATAGTATCCATCCATCCATCCATTTTCTGAACCGCTTAGTCCCCACAGGGGTCGCGGGCGTGCTGGAGCCTATCCCAGCCGTCATCGGGCAGTAGGCGGGGGACAACCTGAACCGGTTGCCAGCCAATCGCAGGGCACACATAGACAGACAACCATTCGCACTCACACGCACGATTTGTCCAATCGTGCAACTGCAGCGCACCGCCGAACGCGCAACTGCACCGCGCTGGTCGCATTATTGTGACAGAGCCGTCGCTGAAATTTAGAAAATATTTTTAAAGTCCTGCTGTACTTTACAAAATTTAAGTGTACATCAGTGCGCAGGGAGCTTAATTTTGTCCGATGGCGCAAACATATTTTCTAAATTTTAGCGACCGCTCTGTCAAAATAATGCAACCAGTGCGGTGCGCTACATTGCGCGTTCGGCGGTGCGCTGCAGATGCGCGATCGGACAAAATTATACATGTGTGAGTGCTCGTATGTGTGTGTGTGTGTGCGTGTGTGTGGGTGTGCGTGTGAGTGTATGAGCCATTTGCCAAAAAAAGAACACAACAATTCCATAGTTACTATAAAAGAACGGCAAATGTGTTTTTATATAAATGAATGTCTAGCTTTTTAAAACATTTTGAGCAACGTATCATGTAGGTAAAGCGATATATAAGCCTTCCGCAATTAGTATTTAGGGTATTCCATCCATCCATCCATCTTCTTCCGCTTATCCGGGGTCGGGTCGCGGGGGCAGCAGCTTTAGGAGGGACTCCCAGACTTCCCTCTCCCCAGCCACTTCATCCAGCTCATCCCGGGGGATCCCAAGGCGTTCCCAGGCCAGCTGAGAGACATAGTCTCTCCAGCGCGTCCTGGGTCGTCCACGGGGTCTCCTACCGGTGGGACATGCCCGGAACATCTCCCCAACGAGGCATCCAGGAGGCATCCTGATGAGATGCCCGAGCCACCTCATCTAGCTCCTCTCAACGTGGAGGAGCAGCGGCTCTACTCAGAGTCTCTCCAGGATGACCGAGCTTTTCACCCTATCTCTAAGGGAAAGCTCGGACACCCTGCGGAGGAAGCTCATCTCTGCCGCTTGCATTCAGGATCTTATTCTTTCGGTCACGACCAATATTTAGGATATTATTTATTTATTTATATTCAAGCTACTTAACGTACAACCATGAACTTACTGTAACGTCACATGCTAAAATACTTGCTATTCAAATCAAGTTGCATGAAGGCTGTTAACGCATTTGTAACAATTTGTTTCTGTCACGTCTCGTCCCCAACTGCTCCACTATGTGTCTGTTGTCTTGGTTTCTGTCTGTGTGCTCGCCCCTCCCCTCCTGTGTGCCCATGATCAGTGTGATTGTTCCCACCTGCCTCTCGTTACCTGTCGTGTATAAAAGTCCTGTCTGCCCCTCACTCCCGGTCGGATCATTGTTAACGTCATGATGTCTTTTTGGTTCCAGTTGCTGTCATTGGTAATGTCACCCTGTCATTTTGTTTCACGTCTTTTTGGTCAATCTCGTTGTTAGGTTTTGTTAGGTCATGTCAGTTGCCGAGTCTGTTAGGTTGCCGTTTTTGAGTTCACCAATAAACCCTGGTCCAAGCTGCACTTGGTCGTCCTGCTCCATGCTCCACCCGATCGTGACAGTTTCTCAGTGCTAAACTTATATTAATATGTATATTTGAAATTGCCCCAAATGATTTAAGACAGGAAAATAGTTTGCTGCTATACTTAATGAGAAAAAGAAACAGATTTTTTTTAAAACAAAGCACACCATTTGATCATTCGTCATTTTTTTTCTCATTTGTAGTCATAATTGCTCTTTAACCAAGGACAGATATATTTTATCTGAATATTCCATTATTCAACAGCTATTCAGTAGGATACTCGAATACTAAAATATTCCTACACCTCCATAGTTATACTGTCATATTTGTATTCTTTAATTAAACCCTTGCTTCAGGTCCTCAAAATCACAAAGTTGCTTCTCAAACCGTCATTGATTAGCCAAACCACTCCTCATTGAAAAAAGTAATTTCAAGCCTTGAATATATAAAATGTAATGGGTTATTATGGAAAGTGCCTTCTAAGCAACGGGATGCATGACCTAATGAGTGATTCATTTGGCCTCTCAAAGTAAAAAAAAGTCAAAGTCAGCTTTATTGTCAATTTCTTCACATGCCAAAGACACACAAAGAAACCGAAATTTCGTTCCCCGCTATCCCACGGTGACAAGACATATCAAGACAATAGACAATCAAGTACACAACAGCGTGCTGAATAAATAATGAATAAATTATACAACAAATAAATAAGAGGAGCAAAAAGGAGCAAGTGAGCGTACAGCAGACATTCCAGAAAATAGCGCAAAAGTGCAGCATGCTACGCAGAAGGGGGTAGCGAGTTCAGGGTCCTAACAGCCTGGATAATGAAGCTGTTGGCGAGTCTGATGGTGCGGGAGCGCAGGCTCCTGTACCTCTTCCCAGAGGGCAGAAGGTCAAACAAAGAGTGAGCTGGGTGACTCACATCACTCACAATCGTGGTTGCCTTGCGGGTGAGATGGGAGGTGTAAATGTCCTTCAGGGAGGGGAGCGAAGCACCAATAATCTTACCAGCCGTATTCACTATGCGCTGCAGGGCCTTCAAGTTCTGGTCAGTGCAGCTACCACCCCAGACAGCGATGCGACTGGAGAGGACGCTCTCAATAGTGCCACGGTAGAATGTAGACAGGACTGCCTGAGGAGCACATGCACGCCTGAGTTTCCGCAGGAAGTACAGGCAGCGCTGAGCTTTCTTTGCCGGTGACGCGGTGTTTGCCGACCAGGAGAGGTCCTCACTGATGTGCACCCCCAGGAACTTGGTGCTGCTCACCCTCTCCACCACAGCACTGTCAATGATCAGCGGCTAGTGTTTTGCTTGACCCTTCTGGAAGTCAACAACAATTTCCTTGGTCTTGGTGACGTTCAGCAGGAGGTTGTTGTCCCTGCACCACGTGGTCGGAAGGTCAACCTCCGACCTTTACAGAGTCTCGTCGCCCTCCGTGATGAGACCCACCAGAGTCGTGTCGTCAGCAAACTTCACTATGCGGTTGTCGCTGTAGGTCGCAGTGCAGTCATGCGTCAGCAGGGTGAAGAGCAGTGGACTGAGCACGCAGCCCTGGGGGGGCCCCCGTGCTCAGCGTGATGCTGGCGGAGATTTTGTCACCAACACGCACCACCTGAGGCCTCTGACAGAGGAAGTCCAGTAGCCAGTTGCAGAGGGAGGTACTGAGGCCCAGCTCGTTGAGTTTGCAGATGAGTCGCTGCGGCACAATGGTGTTGAAGGCAGAGCTGAAGTCCATAAACAGCAACCTCACATATGAGTCCTTTCTCTCCAGGTGGGTGAGGGCCGAGTGGAGGGCAGAGCAGATGGCATTCTCAGAGGACCGTTTGGCACGGTACGCAAACTGAAAAGGGTCAATGGTGGGGCGGAGAACGGATTTGATGTGCTCCATGACAAGCCGCTCAAAGCACTTCATGACGATGGGCGTCAGTGCCACGGGGCGGTAGTCATTAAAGCAGGACGGTGCAGGTTTCTTCGGCACAGGAACGATGGTGGCAGCCTTGAAACACGAAGGGACGATGGCCTGCTGCAGGGAAACGTTAAAGATGGCCGTGAAGACACCCGACAGCTCGCCAGCACAGTCCTTCAGCGCTCGACCCGGGAGTTGTCAGGGCCCGCCGCCTTACGGGTGTCAATAGCGGCAAGCACCCTCCTCACTCCGTCGGCAGAGAGGCACAGGGGCTGCTCGTGTGGGGGGGGGGGGGGGAGTGGTCTTCAGCGGGCAAGTGCTGTTCTTGGCGTCGAAGCGAGCAAAGAAGCGGTTAAGATCGTTCAGCAGACGGACGTCGCCCTCACAGCTCCGCGGCGCGGATGGTCTGAATGCCCTGCCAAAGGCTCCGTGCGTCCTTGCTGTCCTTGAAGTGGGTGGAGACCTTGCAAGAGAACGCCTTTTTCGCTTCTTTGATGCCCCGGGACAGGTCTGCCCTCGCTGCCCTCAAGCCAGCCTCATACCCCGCTCTGAAAGCTTTGTCCCTGGGCCTCAGCAGTCTGAGGACAGCCCCTGTCAGCCACGGCTTCCAGTTCGCTCGAGTGACGACGGATTTTGAGCGAGTCACATCATCGATGCACTTCGCGACATAAGAGGAAACAGAGTCAGCATACTCCTCTATGTCCGTCCGATCGTTGTAGGTGGCCATGTCCCAGTCAGTAGTGCCAAAGCAGTCACAAAGCGCATCGGAGGTACCCTCAGGCCACACCCGAACCCGCTTCCGAACCGGCCTGGATGCCTTTACCAATTGTCTCTATACGGGCAAAAGCAAAACGGTGAGATGGTCAGAAAGCCCAAGATGGGGGAGGGGGGTAGCCTTGAAAGCTCCTTTATGCGCAGAGTAGACCAGGTCCAGGAAGCTGTCTCCACGTGTCGGAAAAGTAACATGCTGGTGAAGCCTCGGGAAAACAGACTTCAGGATGGCATGATTAAAGTCTCCAGCGAGGGTGCGCTGTCTGTTGTCCACTGACAGCCTGGTACAATTCACCAAGCGCCGCGATCCTGTCGCCTTCGATGTTGGAAGGCGGGATGTATACCGCGACCAGCAGAATCGCAGTAAATTCCCTCGGCAGGTAAAAAGGACGGCACTTGATGATCACAAACTTCACTAGTGGCGAGCAGTGCTTACATACCACCACAAAGTCCCGGCACCATTCTTCTCGGATGTAGACGCATATTCCACCTCCTCGCGACTTTCCCCCTCGTACAATGGCACGGTCCGCCCGATAGCACGCTAGCCGCTCTAGATGCACGGCAGAGTCCGGAATGTTGACAGTCAACCAGGTCTCAGTGAACACGAGCACACAGCAGTTCCGCACCGTCCGGTTCGTAGACCTCAGCAGGCGAACGTAATCCATTTTGTTGTCCAGCGATCGAACATTCGCCAGAAGAATGGAAGGCACTGCCGGGCGAGCTGGGTTGGCCGCCAGCCTGGCCCGGACGCCTTCGCGCTTGCCCATCTTCTGCCTCCT
The DNA here is from genome assembly GCF_024217435.2 of Syngnathus scovelli. Classification (NCBI taxonomy): domain Eukaryota; kingdom Metazoa; phylum Chordata; class Actinopteri; order Syngnathiformes; family Syngnathidae; genus Syngnathus; species Syngnathus scovelli. Next base: position 2,480,685 of record NC_090850.1, on the reverse strand, counting down.
CGCACACCGTTTCTGATGCTTCCCAACCGGGGGAGGAATAGCGGGCGAGGTCGGGGACGTTTCAGGACGTAGCAGTCCGAGCGCCTTTAATGTCACCGCTTCAAAGTCCAGAACACCACAAAATCCACTTCTGCCGATGTCGAGCGGAACCTGCCTGCTGTACTTGTAGCACAACATAGCACGACGAGACGAACACATAAGACTGTCGGACGAACACTCAAACAAACAAATCACCGTACTGACGGGACAGAGAGTGGCCGCTGCGTGTGCACGCGCCGCCATCTTGCTGTTATTGTTGTCATCACACACACAAAAAATAAGTTTGTGTTTGTATAGTTTTCTTTACTGAGCTGGTGTTGATAGGGTGGGTTATGCATGATGGATATGTATGTGCTAGGGCAGACACATTACCACTTTTTAAGATCAATAAACCTATCAAGGGCGGCTCGGTGGAGCACTGGGTAGCACATCCGCCTCACAGTTAGGAGGGTGCGGGTTCGATTCCACCTCCGGCCCTCCCTGTGCGGAGTTTGCATGTTCTCCCCGAGCCCGCGTGGGTTTTCTCCGGGCACTCCGGTTTCCTCCCACATCCCAAAAACATGCTTGGTAGGCCGATTGATCACTCCAAATTGTCCCTAGGTGTGAGTGCGAGTGCGAGTGGTTGTTTGTCTCTGTGTGCCCTGCAATTGGCTGGCAACCGGTTCAGGGTGTCCCCCGCCTACTGCCCGGTGATGGCTGGGATAGGCTCCAGCACGCCCGCGACCCCCGTGGGGACTAAGCGGTTCAGAAAATGGATGGATGGATGGATGGATAAACCTATCACGTGGCAGACATTGTTAGGGTTTTTCAGATTATCCTTATCGTATGATTATGTTGGAATGCAACCGGTAATAAATAACCTACCTTGTCCCATCCTCCACAAGGTCGTAAAACATCCCCTGATATGTTTTGACTAGAGCACAATGGCTTCCTATTCAACCTACTCTCACCCCCACTCTGTTTCTCTTAATAAATATGCCGTTGCAGGAGGGAGAGTTTTTTAGACTTCATTCCTTCAACGAGTGAACTCTCCACCTGCAGGTGTCTAAAAGAACTTGCTTGTCTACTGTGTGGTTCTTGCAAAATAAGTTGGAGTGAGCAAATCTCTAACAGACATTCAGACAGATTAGTAGATGAGTTGGGAATACTCCATTTTCTTCTATAAAGCAGCCTAGCCTGACAAATCAACCATTTGATACCACATCGTCACATTGGACTTGCTAATCCAATATGGGTTGGCACGGCTCACTGTTGAGGTCAGCGTGTGTTCTGAAAAATAGGGTTCCTCATCTGAATTTTAAATGTCCGACCCACTAGAAATAGTGCTTGGACATTAGCTCTTATTTTTCTTGAGAAAAAAAAAATCTGCAAAGTTTCATAGAATGTTATCACAATTGCTTCATGCTGTGTCAGGCGTCATTTATCAGGGATGGGAGGGTTGTGAACCAATCTCACATCAAGTGTTTTTCTGCATGCGGACAGCGGGAGGAAATTGGTTTCAGCTTGAAAAGCCTTCCAAATATTTGGCATTTCCATCCATCCATCCATCCATCCATCCATCCATCCATCCATCCATCCATCCATCCATCCATCCATCCATCCATCCATCCATCCATCCATCCATCGCGCTTGATCAGTTCAGTCATTCACCATAATCACCTAAAACGTTATATTGAAACAGTACAGTAAAGGATAGTAAAGTGTGGTATGGGAGGGTGGGTATGGTAAGGTAAATCATAGCTTTAAGGTCCAATATAATGGATGTACTGTATGTGGCGACCAGCGATCAGCTGGGCTAGGCTCATCTGCAATGTTGTCAAAGTCACTCAACAGGTATGCACATTAACCTAATGAAAGCAAGTAAAAAAATCGTCATTCTAAGCTCTGATACTTTGCTCTTATCACTGGATATTAGCATTTGCATCATGTGTATCAATTTCACACCCACTCATTCAGATGCTGTAACGTGTAGCGTATTTTTCAGACTATAAGTCGCGTTTTTTTTCATAGTTTGGGTGGGGGGGGCGACTTATACTGAGGAGCGATTTATATGTGAATTTTTTCATAAATTTTCAAAATTAAAAAAAGTGAAACCGCGATAAACGAACCACAATGTAGCAAGGGATTACTGTAATTTGAATTTCAAGTGACTTCAGCAGCGCGGCGCAGCGCAGCACGGCGCTGTGGTTGTTTACATAAAGGACAAATATTCGATCACGGGATGACGAAGATGACGAAGGGCCCAATGTACTACCGGCATCATTAGCGGCTTTGTTTGTAAGTAACACGGAGGACGAAGAGTTTGAAGGATTTAATGATTTGGAGTGACACCAAAGGTTTGAAAAACTATTATGGCTTTTACGCACGCCCGATGCTACTCTACGGAGCTCTCTTTCACCTCCGTGGATGGAAGTCGGGGGCCGGCGCTCGGCCGGGTGGCTGTCCGGGGACGGTGGATGGGGCTCGGACATGGCTTTTACGCACGCCCGGTCCTACTCTATGGAGCTCTCTTTCACTTCCGTGGATGGAAGTCGGGGGCCGGCGCTCGGCCGGGTGGCTGTCCGGGGACGGTGGATGGGGCTCGGACATCACTTTTACGCACGCCCAGTCCTATTCTATGGCGCTCTCTTCCACCTCCGTGGCTGGAAGTGCGACCTCCGGGGATGGAAGTCCACACCGCCACACGCCAGGAAGTCACCGCCGGTGCTTGGGGCCGTGTGGTGGTTAACTATTTATGTTATAGTTATTTGATACATTTTATTTCATGTAGCAACTTGTATATGTTTTTATCGTTACAGTTCAGTACTTGTTGGCTCGTTGAACTCTTGTTTTGTTAAATAAAGAGCTGTTTACCAAACCCACGTCTTTCCTTGTACTTTGTTAACGCTACAATATAGTTATATACTATATCTGTAGAATAACGACGAGGCGGACGTCAGGGCGCACGCGCGGCGTTGTTGCCAAAGGACGAGGAATTTGATCGATGGATTTAATGATTTGGAGTGACACAGGTGGTTTGATAATATTATTGTTTATATAATAGTTTTGAAGTACAACTGCCGTCAGCAGCGCGCACCCGGCCGGCATTGTTGACATAAAGGATGATCAATGGATTTAATGAATTGGAGTGACAAATGGTTTTATAAACGCGTTATTTATGTAATAGTTATTTGAATAACTCTGAATGTTACGTCAGGCCCGTTCTCAGCTCTTCGTTTGTGTTCATGTCACGTTAGCATACCTATCGTTTAGCCTGTTGTTGCTCGTTTATGTCTGTTCTTGGTGTTGGATTTTGGACCGCGTGTGACCTTGTACCATCTACAGCGCACCAGTGGAAAGTATCTCCATATGCAAAAGAGATTATTGGAGCCCAGCGAAACTCAAAGTAGAATCGTTGAATGTTGGGACAAGTTGAAAGGCAGGAAAGCTTGAAGCTTAGGAGCAAGCTTCAGATTAGTTTACTGTGATGTGAATGGGAAGAGAAATGTAGTAGGGGTCATCTGAAAGGAAGAGTCAAAGAATTTCCTGGCGGTGAAACTAGTGTCAGATTGAGTTATGAGGTTATAGCTTGAAATTGAGTTATGTTATGTTCAATGTTACACCCCACTGTTAGGATTTTAACAAGAAGAGAAAGAGACATTCTGAAAAGTGATAGATGGGGCAGAGAAAATGGGGCAGATTTTAGTGGGCATGATGGTGACAGTAACGGGGGCTACAAAGAAGTGATGAGCAGGTTTGGTACCACAAGACTGGATATAGAGGGACAGATGGGGGTAGAATGGTAATTTGATGACTGAAAATTGCTGAAGTAAATATTGACTTCCAGAAGAACATTTGAATTCATGTTAAATTAGGGGTTGTGGCACCATTTAAAATGCCTCATATTAGCCTCAAATGAGTCCAGCTGTTCTAGTAGGACATTTCATATTATTACTATTTTATTTATTTATCCATCCATTTTCAACACTGCTTATTCAGTTCGGGGTCGCAGGGGCATGCTGGAGTCTATGCACGCTGACATCAGGCGAAAGGCAGACAACATCCTGAACTGGTTGCCAGCCATTCGTAGGACACATATTGAGACGAACAACCAGTCACACCCACATGCACTCTATCACTCAACAGGTGTTTACTTGTTATTCATAGTTATAAACTATTGTACTCCATAATTTTATAGCACATTGTGATATTAGTTTATGGTGGCTTGGTGCTACATAACACACAGCACCGGCTGACCCATTGGCTCACATCCACCTGCTCACAGATGGAGTGAGCAGCCTGATTTGATCATCTGTGACATTTATTCCCTTTATGGCATTGAATTGCTGTCTACTTGCGTCGAATTGTGGGGGTATTTTAGCTGTCGCTTAACTTGTAGGCTTTGTCAGAATCCTTTTGCAAGATGCTGAACTCCCAGTTGGTCCTGGTGCTACATCATCAGGGTGTGAATTAGTCGGAATTAAATTATGAAGTAATGACTATGCAATACATCTAATTAATACAGTGTTGATTGGTGTTTCATCTTAAAACAAGAAAATTAAACTTCATTGCCATGTGCTGGGGGGAATATAATCCATTTACAACTGAAACAATGAGATTGCAGTTACAAGGGGTTGAGATTATGTTTTTCTCACAGGGCAAACATCAAGAGAAACCAGTGGTGATCATTTCAATCACAATCAAGAATATTATTCACGAGTGAGTGTCCAATCAGGGTTAATATTCTTGTTTGTACATGAGTGACTCCTATTGACTGTATGGGTCACGCACCTGCTCTCCTCGCACCCTGGTCAGCACCCTGCTTCAGTTTACACAGGTCACAACCACACCCCCTGAGCAATCAGCGCTCAGTGCCTGTCCCTCGTTACCAATTACCACACCTGCACCTGGCTCATCCACTCCCTTAGTTAAACCCCACACGTCAGTCAGTCCTTGTCAGTTCGTCCCCGTATGGCACCCGTTTGGTCCTTGTGCTTTGCGCTTGCTTCCAGTTGCCACCCTTGTTTCTGTCCAAACTGACTGACCAGGTCTGAACGCCGCCTACCTCGATCGACCACCCGTTCCCGACATCTCAACGCTGCCTGCCCCGACCAACCACTCGTCCTCGACCGCGTCTTCTCCTCCTCCTCCCACGCTGCGTCCGCTCTCCACGTCCCATTCCCTCAGTCAATAAACAAAGTGTGACGCAATTGGTCGTTCCGTCTGGTCTGTTACAGTATGGCCATTTTGTAGCCCAGATAAAAAGAGGGGAAATTTTGTTGTTCTAAAAATGTCAGGGGAAATAAGGATGGACAATGATTTAGTGGAATGCAGCAAAAGCTTATCAAAATCCTCAACTTTTTCTGGTTGCATAGAGACGAGACACAAATAAAAAAAATGGAAACGGATGGGTGAATGTGCACTCAGCAGTTTTTTGTTTTATATACAACAATTCAGCCAGTCTATGACCAGAGCTGTTGTTCATGTTACTGCCCAAGCCCCACCCTACTCTCAGAGGTATAGTATATTATTATGTGCATGGACTTAATGCTGTCCTTTAAGTGATAAATCATACACTTTTGTTTCTATAAAAGTCTTAAGTGTTGAAAGGTACCCCACCCTCTTTTAATTCAATGGGATTCAGGGTGGCAGAGTCCCCATGTCTTATACTTGAACGAGTTAATTTCAAGTGGATTACTGCCGCGAAGGAGGGGATGGATTCATTTGGTAAAAGCGAGATAAAAAGTTGATAAAGCCCGCGGTTAGCATCTCTGCCTCACAGTTGTGGAACTCTGCAGCCCACACAGATATACAAGTACTTTGACACATTTAGAAAAAAAAGTTAGCCAAGAACCTTGATTTTTACAACATGGGGGTGAATTGATAACCACCCTCTATAAATGCTAGAATCAACTTGAAAAATGTCTAAACCCACAGCATGTTTTGGATACTCCCAGCATGGTGCGCATGATTATTCTGTTTAATTCTTATTGAAATATTAATTCAATTGCTGAGTTTTAACTAGTGCTGGCCTGTAAATTGTGTTCTTCGTTTGAAAAATGTGTTGCCGATTTGTTGCAAATGGTCAACATAGAGGTCAGTAGCAGCGTGACTGCAATGAGATCATTTTCTTTTAACTTTATTACCTCCACAAGTGTGGAGGAATGACATCTGGTGACCTTTATCAATTTTAAACCTTTGACAATAATAGGCCATAACTAGTGTAACTTGAATGCTGCATTATGTTCTTCTTCAGCAGCCTTTCAGTCAGGCCTATAACCGATTTTGCTGCCAAGTCAGGAGCCATTTGGCCCTGGAAAAGAAGCAGCTCCCTCATGAGACAATAACACTTAGAATGCACCACTGGGACTCGAACCACAGTACCTTTGAAGAGCCTGGTAATCACTAACACACTCTGAACAGATGTGTATAGGTCATCGCAGTTCCTCCAAGAATTCAGAGAATCTAGAGTGTGCACCGGGAAAGACTTGCAGTCTATCACACACAGATGTTTCACAGCTTTTCATTCTGTATGTTAGCACCATTTATCATGCTATAAACATAATAAAAAGTTTCACAAGTGCTTCATTTGATACATCTTCACCTCAAAAGTGGTACAATAGACACTCAGTCATCAAACAATGGCTAAATCAACTTTCATTCTGTCATGTCAAATGGTGAGAGATAGTTCATCTAAAAGCTCCATTCTCGGGTACTTGTGAATGACTGTGTTGTAAGTCCATTTGTGTCAACAAAATAACAGCATTATAATAATAATCATTAATAGACATCACTGAACACTACATTATTTGCTTTATAGAAATTGCCCAATGCCAAAACACCCATAGTTCCACTGGCCACCACATACCAAGTGATGTCTTTGCATGCTAAATGAAGGGAACTCTTTTTGTAATTTATGTTTTAATTAGACAAAAAAACATATTTATTGGTATAGTGTATTTATTTATTACTTTATTTGTATTGGTATTTTATGTATGATTTATGTTTGAGCCTATGTAAAGCACTTTTTGTCAAAGTGCTCAAAGATAAAGTTGAGTTTAGTTATGCTCAGGCATCATGCGCATTGATGACTTGATTGACTTGTTATTTCACAGCTGTAGGATACATACGCCTTGCATACAAACATATTTTACACAAAGTCTAAATACATACATAGCCTACATACTAGCAGTATGATTCTCTGGACCTTGACTTCTAGAAATTTCCACAGACTGAACCAGTTCGAACACCAATTTTACATGTTTGAATTTATGTTGCTTTTAGATTAGGCCTGTTTGGCACATATAATGAGATAGGGGATTTGAGCTAGGCCGTTGTGTTAGGGTTTTCCAGGTTATCTTTATCGTAGGATTATGTTGGAATGCAACAGGTAATAAATACCTTACTTGTCCTCCTTATCACAAGGTCGTAAAACATCCCCTGACATGTTTAGACTAGAGGACAAGGGCTTTAGCCAGCCTACCCATACCCCCACTCTGTTTCTCTTAATAAATATCCACGTGCAGGAAGGAGGGCAGACTTCATTCCTGTAGCGAGTGAACTCTCCACCTGCAGGTGTCTAAAAGAACTTGCCTGTCTCCTGTGTGGTTCTTGCAAAATAAGTTGGAGTGAGCAAATCTCTAACATTTTGGTGCCGAAACCCGGGACCTCTCATACCCATCATCTGGCTGAAGGAGGACGACGCGCTGTACACCGTCGACGGGCCAGCGTCCACTAGCCGGACCTGGTAAAGAAAGACCTGGGAAGGAAATTCTTCGCTGGGCCAGCATCTTAGGTCTGCCTTCGTCTGACAGAGGTGGATTGACGGGACCCGGCAGTGCAACGAACCAGGGGACAAGTAAGTTAAAGGCCTGAAGTTGTGTGATTGTGTTGTTGTGAAACGCGTATAAAAAAAAAAAACACAGGTGCACGTGAGATACGGCTTTGGTTTGTCCGAGCTATGAGATTCGGCTTTGGTTTGTCCGAGCTATGAGATTCGGCTTTGGTTTGTCCGAGCTATGAGATTCGGCTTTGGTTTGTCCGAGCTATGAGATTCGGCTTTGGTTTGTCCGAGCTATGAGATACGGCTTTGGTTTGTCCGAGCCATGAGAAAAATACAAAGCGCTTGAGTTTGTGTGGTTGGGAGTGTGACTGGTAGGATAAATTGACTAAATAGCAGTTCTAGCATTGATCCACGGCAATAATACAGGCTAGTAATTTGTTGAAAGGTCAATTTAAACCTGCATTGAGGATCCTCAAAGACATAGTTAAATAAATAAATAGTAATGATAATAATAATAATATTTTTGAGACAAAGAGATTGTAAAACCTAGAACTACTAGAATTAAGATGGGAAATAAAAACTGTAAATCTCTACCTCTTGACGGAGATGAGAAGTACATGGCGAGTAGATTTCTTAATTGTATGCAATATATGCCGAAGTGGAAGAAAAAGTATGGAGTAGAAGGGAAGTTGAGAGTTGAAGTGTGGAAGATAGTAGTTGATGTTTTAGAAGAGAGTGTGGATAAAAAGAAAAATGGACTGAAAAAGAAAAGAAAAGAGAGAGAATTGGATTGTGCTAAAATGTGGTTGAAAGCTTCACAAGAGAGAAAAGAACAAATCCAAAAGACAAAAGATAGAAAGATGAAAGGTGATGAGGCTGAGACTATGTTTGTCAGGCCGGAAGACAATGAAGCGGCAGTGCGCAGGCGCACTGCCGCGGCCATGGCTCCAGCCGAAACTGAAGGCGCAGCTCGAGCAGAGGAGCAAGAGGGGCCGTCCGCTCGTACACAAAACTTGTATCCAAGCTTAACAAACCTGCAGCCCCCCCATATAACAGCAAAAGAAGTCAGGGTCACATTACTAGAAGTCCTGTACAAACAAGAAGTTTGACCACTGCTGCTAGATTTTCTCAAAATTTAGACAAGGTTGATGTGTGCCCAATGATACACGTGCCAAACCCTAATGTAGGGGAAGGCCAACTCCCACATACATATGTTTTCCGGCCATGGACTTTGGAAGAGGCAAGAAAAGCAGTTGAAGGGGTTACCCCTGTTGCTGAAGATCCAGCTATATGGGCAGAGGACATGGCTGGAATTATACATTCCTATAGACTGAATGGACATGAGGCAGGAGAAGCTGCAATGTCCTCCTTGGGAAAAGACTGGGCAAAGGTTAGAGGAAATTATACAGGTAGAAATAATCAAGGGCCTTTTCCCTATCCCATTGAGGGAAATCAATTGGGAGGGGAGTATGCAGCATAATGGAATGGTCTTGTGCAAAGAGTGCGAACTATATTTCAAAGACGAGCGAATTATGGTCATTTGGCAGGAATAAAACAGAAGCCTGGCGAAGATACTGATGATTTTCGTTTGAGATTTGAAAAAGAATTCAGGGTGCATAGTGGCATCCCATTCAATGATACAGCTGAGAGTGCTTATCAACAACAGCTTAAAAATGCGCTCCTCACTAATTTCCGCCCTGAAATAGGCAACTGGGTGAGGAAACATTTGGTGGAAGTGGATGTTGCAAGTGTGACAACAACTATGCAATGGGCCAGACATGCTGAAAAAGTGATCAAAAAAGGCAAAAGTTCTGATGTATTTCATCTAGCTAATGATGATGAACTAGATGAAGATACAACAGTCTTCTTCCAAGGGTCCCAGCAAGGCAGAGGAGGAGGTAGAGGCCAACAAGGTCGCAGGCCGCCATATAATTCAAAACCCCCACGAGATTCTGACAACTGTTGGAACTGTGGGAAACGTGGCCACTGGTCAAAAGACTGTTTTAGAAAAAAACATAACCAATCAAAGGGTGGAGGAAGAGGCAGAGGAAAGGCCAAATTCTCAGCATGACTAGATCCCCCCCCCCCCCCCCCCCTTTGACCTCTGGTGCTCCTATAGAGGAAGAAATAGTAGATGTCCATACAGCATGGGACATTCTGAGTGCATTAAAAGAAAAACCATATGTTACTCTAAACATTGGAGGCAGTGATGTCGAGTTTTTGTGTGATACCGGGGCTTGTAAAACCGTGATAAAAACTAAAGTCCCAAATCTAAAGGCCTCCCAAAATACTATTTGGGTGAAATCTGCTGATGGGCAGGTACACAAGGAGAGTATCTCTAATCCAGTTGAAGTGAGAGATAAGGAAACTGGAAGCATGGCTTCAGTTTTGATTGTCCTATCTCCAAAATGTCCCATAAACCTGCTGGGACAAGATCTGATGACTCGGTTGGGAATTGCAATAATTCCAGTAAAGGATGGCATGCGAGCATGTAGAGTGAGAGATGTGGACTCATATGCTGCACAAGCAGGTGAACAGATTTGCTGCTCCTATGCCATCCCTCCTGAACGAAATCCTAAACTCCCAAGCAGGTTGCTGGGTGAAGCTCGAAAACAATTGTCCCAACCTGAATCAGAAATGACTTGTACTGAATTACATGTCACCATGAATATTCTCACTGATCCACAAGATGACTATATTGGAAGTTTTCTCAGCGACACAGAAGTAACTTTAACAATCACTGCTCTGTACACTGATCGCAGGTCATTTGCAGCTGCCGCTGTGCTCTTGCCCGCTCCTCAGAAAGACAGATACAAATTGTTGGCTGTACCCCACATCTCATTGTTTAAACCTTACAGTATAACGTAGGCAGATGTGGGTTCCCGAATTAAACTTGCTGGATCTGTGACTGATTATGAGGACAAAGGTGATGGGTGGAGCTACAGTACCAGTTGTGACGTGTGGAAGCAAACAGTGTGTGAAGTAGCTGTAGGCAGAGCAGGCGCTTGTGCGCTTCCCTGACCAGTTGACATTTGTTTGAATGAAAAGGAGGAGGGGGAATTGGCTGGGCTTCCTGAAAAACTGTGGACCAAGGGCCCATCTGATGTAGGTCTTTTACGATCCATTTCCCCAGTACAGATCAAACCAAGATCAGAGTGGCGTCCGAGAGTTAAGCGATATCCTTTAAAACAGGAGGCAATAAATGGGATTGCCCCTATTATAAATGATCTTTTGGCAGGAGGAATCATTAGGGAATGCTCGGATTCTCCTTGCAACACTCCCATTTTTCCAGTCCAAAAGGCCGACAAAATTAATTGGCGAATGATACAAGATTTACGAGCAGTGAATGATGATGCAGTGCAAACAAGAGCACCCAATGTGCCTGACCCACACACACTTCTGAACACTTTGAAACCTAATCAGAAGTATTTCACAGTAATTGATCTCAGCAATGCATTTTTCATCAGCCATCCCAGTAAGGTAATGCTAAAAGTTATATTAAGAAGACTAATGCCCCAAGCCGAAAAGATAATAGCAGAAGAACAGGCTGGATTCAGACCAGGTCGCAGTACCACAGAACAAATATTCAATCTTCGGATACTGTGCGAAAAGTACCAGACACACCAACAGGATCTCTACCATGTATTCATCGACTTTAAGAAGGCATTCGACCGCGTGTGGCATGAAGCACTTTGGGCAACCATGAAACTCTATAACATCAATGGGAATATAATTGCAGTCATTGAGAACTTATACAAGACAGCCACAAGTGCGGTATACCTACAAAACAACATAGGAGAGTGGTTTAGGACAACAATAGGAGTCCGTCAAGGTTGTTTGCTATCCCCCATGCTCTTCAACATCTTCCTTGAAAGAATAATGTCAGAGGCCCTTGAACAACATGAAGGCTCAGTAAGCATTGGAGGCAGAAAGATCACCAATCTCCGCTTTGCGGATGATATTGATGGTCTTGCCGGCGACGAACAAGAACTAGTCGACCTGATCCACCGATTAGAAGAGACAGCCACAGACTATGGCATGGAGATAAGTGCAGAAAAAACAAAACTAATGACCAACAACCCCAACGGATTCACCGGAGACATCAAGATTAACAACCAGACCCTAGAGGTAGTCAACAACTTTAAATACCTAGGTGCTGTGGTCTCAGATGAAGGATCTAAACCCGAAATACTTGCCAGGATTGCCCAAACTACAAATGCAATGACCAAGCTGAAGACCATCTGGAACAACAAAAATATCTCTACCAGCTCGAAGATCAGACTAATGCGCTCCCTAGTAATCTCAATCTTTCTATATGCTTGTGAATCCTGGACCCTAACAGCAGACACTGAAAAGCGAATCAAGGCACTGGAAATGCGATGCTACAGAAGACTCTTTGGAATATCTTACAAAGACCACATCACAAACGAAGAGGTAAAATCACGTGTAAAGAGTGCAATCGGACCATACGTCGACCTACTAACGACAGTCAAAAGGCGGAAACTGGAATGGTACGGCCATGTCACAAGATCAACAGGACTTGCCAAGGAGATCCTGCAAGGCACAGTGAACGGAGGCAGAAAGAGAGGGAGACAGAAAAAGAGATGGGAGGACAACATAAAGGATTGGACAGGCCTAAAAACATACGAGTTATTGAGAACAGCGGAGAACAGAGAGGAATGGAGAAAACTGACTGTCAAATCCTCAGCGGTCCCCGGGGTCTCCGGTAGGAGATCCCGGGGACGACCCAGGACGCGCTGGAGAGACTATGTCTCTCAGCTGGCCTGGGAACGCCTTGGGATCCCCCGGGATGAGCTGGATGAAGTGGCTGGGGAGAGGGAAGTCTGGGAGTCCCTCCTGAAGCTGTTGCCCCCGCGACCCGACCCCGGATAAGCGGAAGAAGATGGATGGATGGATGGAAATCCTCAGCGGTGCCCCAACGGACAAAGGTCTAAGGGATTGGAAGTGGAAGTGGAAGTGGAATTCACCCAGACTCACAGTTTTGGTTCGCTTTTACCTTTAAAGGACAAAACTATACATACACCAGATTGCCACAAGGATTTGCTGATAGTCCAACTATTTTCGTTCAAGCTATCATGGCCTGTTTGGCTGATTTTCAGATGTCAAACAAAAGCCAACTTCTAGTTTATGTAGATGATCTCCTGGTAGCCTCTGAAACTGAAGCTGCTTGCAAGGCAGACTCCTTAGCATTGTTACACTATCTCTGCAAAACAGGGAATAAAGTGAGCAAAAATAAGTTACAATGGGTTAGACAGGAAGTGAACTATTTAGGTCACACTTTGTCGGCTTCTGGAAGACAGATACAAAGAACCAGAAAGCAGATTATTTCAGATACACCGAAACCTGAAACAAAAAAACAAATGATGTCATTTTTGGGGCTCTGCAATTACTGCAGAGCATGGATCCCACATTATGCGGAAAAAACACAACCGCTGCTGGATATTGTGCATGGAGTTCCCATGACAATGACAGAAAAAATCATGTGGACACCAGCAGCGGATGATGCTTTTGTAGTGCTGAAACAGGCTCTGATAGAAACCACAACTCTTATCTTGCCAGACTACAATAAAACCTTTGTGCAAACAGCAGACTGCAGGAATGGTTTTATGACCTCAGTGTTACTGCAGAGTCATGGCAGCAAACTAAGACCAATTGCATTTTATTCAAAAAAACTGGATCCAGTGGCTCTGTCTTTGCCAGACTGTGTCCAAGCAGTATGCGCGGCGGCGCTTGCAGTGAGACAATCTGCAGATGTGGTGCTCTTTCACAAAATGGAGCTGCTGGTTCCACATGCTGTAGATGTGTTGCTGCTGCAAAGCAAAATGAACTTTTTGTCACCAGCCAGACATCTGTCCTACACTTGCTATACTTCTGTCACAACCACACATTGTGATAAAGAGGTGCACAATCCTTAACCCAGCAATGTTGCTCCCGTTGCCAGGGGATGGAACACCACATAACTGTTTGGATGTTACAGAACATCTACAGCTGCCCAGAGAAGATTTAAGTGACACGCCACTTGACAAGGGGGAAAAGTGGTTTGTGGATGGATCATGTTCAAAGGATCCTAAAGGAAACAATCAAAGTGGTTATGCAATTGTGAAATTGCCAAACCAGATTGTTGAAGCAGATAAGCTTCCATACACCAGGTCAGCACAGGCTGCTGAGCTGATTGCTCTAACAAGAGCTTGTCAATTAGCGGAAGATAAGGAAGTCACTGTATACACAGACAGTCAGTATGCGTTTTCTACTCTGTTCTATTTTGCGAAACAATCGAAGGGCAGGGGGATGACAACATCAACCGGTAAGCCGGTTACCCATGCCTCCTTGTTAAAAGACTTGTTGCAGGCCATTCTTTTACCTGCTAAACTAGCTGTGTGTAAATGTGCTGCTCACACCACTGGCAGAGATGAAGTCTCAAATGGAAACAGATTAGCAGACAAGATTGCAAAAGAAGCAGCTGCAGGGAGACATGGCCATGAAATTTTTTTAATGGGTTCCGAGTACACACAACTCATAGATAAGACTGTACTGACAGATATGCAGGGCAATGCTCCAATGGTGGAAAAACGAATGTGGACGACAAAAGGTGCAATAGTGGATACAGATAATATCCACCGCATCAATGACAAACCTGTTTTACCAAAATCACTTTTTAAGGCAGCAGCGCTTGCGACACATGGGCCTTGCCATGTGTCGACAGGAGGGATGAAGTCCATCATAGATCAACAATTCACTACCTTTGGTTTAGATGCTTACTTAAAAAAAGCATGTCCTGTTTGTGTGAAACATAATCCACAAGGAAACATGAGACCTAAGAGAGGCTCATTTCCAAAACCCTCTTATCCATTTCAAATCATGCATATGGATTTTATTGAACTCACACAAAGTGGACCTTACAAATACTGCCTAGTGATGATTGATGCATTTTCAAAATGGGTGGAAGTAGTTCCATCTAAACGCGCAGATGCCTTAACAGTGGCAAAAGCTATCTGCAAAACCATCATACCAACTCATGGCATCCCCCAAACCATTTACAGTGACAATGGTCCACACTTTGTGAATCAAGTTGTGCAGAACATGGCTGTACACCTTGGAATAACGTTAAAAAACCACTGTGCTTGGCATCCTTCGAGCGCAGGCCCGGTTGAACGGGCAAACTTTACCATCAAAAGCAGGTTGAAAAAATGCATGGAAACAACAGGCAGACCTTGGCCAGAGTGCCTCGACTTAGTGAAGCTCTATATGAGAATTACTCCCACTTCAGAAGGACTAACACCTTTTGAAATCATACATGGGAGACCATATAGACTACCAGTGTTCCCTGCAGATTTGCAAAAAGCAGATGAAGAACAGACCTTGGCAGATTATCTAATCAGGACGCTCAAACTGAAAGATGTGTCAAATGCAAATTTACTGCCGCCTGATCTCTCTCCCTCACAGGTGGACAACACCATCAATCCAGGAGACTGGGTCTACATCAAGGTCATCAAAAGAAAGAACTGGGCCAGCCCGCGGTGGGAGGGACCGTTCCAAGTTTTGCTTGCTACTCCCACGGCGGTAAAAATTTCTCAACGGCCCAGCTGGATTCACCTCAGCCACTGCAAGTTGCAGAGAGTGCTGGACCCCTAATTCGGAGTGGTGGGGAAGGCTGACTACAAAGGGGCCCCATCGTTTAGGGTGAGGCGTCTCAATGTTGGTGAAGAATTCATCGATCCCCACTCCGCTAGGCGAGGGGATGTCCCGGTGTCTCTGCCATCCTAGTAGCAACGGGGCTCCATATGCCAGATGGATCCTCTGCTGCGTTGTGGTTGGAGCGTGCTATGGTCTATTGACTCATCTGAACAGACCAAATGACAATGTTGCCCGTGGTAAACGATGGTCACATGATGAGAACTTTGAAGACTGGTCATGGGACCCCAGAAACCCATACGAAACCAACACTTGGTACCGGTATGTCAGGTTCACTGTGAGAGCTCACACACGGGAGGCGTGCTATGTGTGTTCGAAACACCCCCCTTCCTCCATGCAAGTTCGCTTGGAGGCCAGAGCAATGAATGTCACTGAAGCAAAATGTATGGCATCCATGGGAGGAGTTGGATATCAGCACCGTGCCGTCACAGTCAAAGATGCTGACCCTTACCGCCCCTGGACTTGCTGACGGTGCCTGTGATCAGCTATTCTGGACAAATCTCAATGTGACTGTTAAAGGACGAACAATACCACAAGTGGCCTACACAAAGAGACCAACTGGAGTGAATTACACATGTTACATCCAAGGTAACAAGACCCACGTCTGCATTAACGACGACTGCTCTCCAGGATGAAACTGGATGGGAGCTCTGGACATCACCGATGAGTGTCAAGATAAGAGAGCCATTTCAGGTGGTGAGGGCTCTTCAACCAACATGGCTACACCATCGAATGGAACATACTTCATACAGAATGGCTGGTGGCTTTGTGGTCACAAGGTTTATCCGATGCTGCCCGCCAACTGGACAGGAGTGTGTGCACCAGTGTGGGTGACAGACCACACCTATAGGATACGACATCATCTGCTGACAGGAGCACACAACTCTTCTGGACGTCGACGCAGAGCAGTTGCAACCTTTGACCCTCATGACCCTGTCTGGGGTGCGAACGTTCCAGAGGACCATAAAGTATGGTCTGCCGGAGACAAAGTTGTCCTTGCGCTCTTCCCTCAGATTGGGGTTGGGAAACTATCGCTCTTCATCGAGACACTGAACTATCGTTTTCAATCTTTTGTGAATCTCTCACTGCAAGTCAACGATGGACAAAATAGAGAGATTCCGGCTATTAGACTGATGGTCTTGCAAAACAGGATGGTTCTGGACTTGTTGACGGCAGCACAAGGTGGTGTGTGCCACATCATTGGGACTTCCTGTTGCACATACATACCAGGAGAAAATGACACCCACATAAACGACGCCATGAATTCGCTGAAGAACTTACAGCAGGCCATGTCTAAAGACAAGGTCCCATATCAGTTTGATTTCTTTTCATGGCTATTCTCTGGCAACTGGTGGCAACTGCTGTTGAAATTGCTGTCTCCTGTGCTTGTTGCGCTGGTGGTGTTGTGCTTGTTTACGACCTGCGTTATCCCATGTTTGAAGTCTGCTGTGTCAAAGTTTGTGTCCTCTACTGTAGCCCAGGTTCATATACAACTTCTTAGAGATGACGGATGTGATGACAATAATGACACGTGGATTGCGTAGATGCTGTTCTGTTGGGCATGTTTTACAGAAACTTGATGATTTGACCATCGAAAATGCTTCGCAAGTGATGGATACAATGATGTACTGTTTCTGTGTTTTTCTTTTTATTTTTTTTTATTATTCATAGCATTCTGGTCGCCTGTGGCACAGGGGCCGTGTAAGAATTTTCCTGCTAATAACATCTGGCCAGCAGGTTTTTCGCTTACACAATAAGTTTGATCTGGGGTATTGAGGTAATGCCTCATCTTCACTGGAAAGTGTTGCTATCATTGTTTGTTGTTTTTATTTTTACCATTCTACTTTCTTCATTATACGTATATATATATATATATATATATATATATATATATATATATATATATATATATATATATATGTGTGTGTTTTTTTCTTGCTTGTCTTTGTTGTTTGGTGTGGCATAATCATATGATAAATCAGGAGGGAGATGTTAGGGTTTTCCAGGTTATCTTTATCGTAGGATTATGTTGGAATGCAACAGGTAATAAATACCTTACCTTGTCCTCCTTATCACAAGGTCGTAAAACATCCCCTGACATGTTTAGACTAGAGGACAAGGGCTTTAGCCAGCCTACCCATACCCCCACTCTGTTTCTCTTAATAAATATCCACATGCAGGAAGGAGGGCAGACTTCATTCCTGTAGCGAGTGAACTCTCCACCTGCAGGTGTCTAAAAGAACTTGCCTGTCTCCTGTGTGGTTCTTGCAAAATAAGTTGGAGTGAGCAAATCTCTAACACGTTGTGTCGCTGTAACCTTTCCTCCTGGCTTGGCATATTCCTTTCTGTGACACTCTTGGCACATATATCTAGTTGCAATCAGTTATGACAGTAGAGTCACAATAACGTAGTCACATTGGCTAGTAGGTGTAGTCGAAGGGAGTATAAAGAATAAAGAATCAAAAGCATTTTAGATCTTCCACATTTGCAGAATAAGGCTTTTCAAACTACAGGGATTATTACATTTTACATTATATAGTGGATCAATTATTTGACAGTGTGTCTCAAGGACTCAAACCTTTTAGTTTGATCGTTTTACCCATTTGCCTCGTTTTGTCAGGTGGTAATGTGAACTCATTGAACTCAGACTGTTCAAAGTCACCCTTGTACTTCTATTCCACAAATGACGTTGTTAAATCTACTTTTACCACAATTTAAATATCTTCAACAATTGGGACTTTGCCAAGAAAAACACAAATTCTGGTGCGACTCGGATCTGAAACCTGGAATGCTTTCTGATGGAAATGATACAGGGTAATATGTGTATAGACATCATTTTCACAAATTATTGATCTCACATTTGATATTTTTAATATTCCAAACATTGAAGCGCAGAAAGAGAAAAAACAAGTCTAGAACATTTGCTCACCCTGGACTCCCACAATGCATAACACTCTCTCACCTTGATAATAATGACATAGATCAGTTGTTTGACTTCAGTTCATTATTTAACTGAGTCACACTCTCAAAGATAAATCACACAGCTCACAGATAGACCAGGGAATCACTGTTTCATATTATTGACTTTTCTGACCAACGTGCTCCGACCGGTTCAGCTAGACCTCCACCACTCCTCTATCCTCACCCAAAACAAGGCCTTTCCATGGACTAAAATCACTGATCAGCTTTTTCCCTATCACCAGCATACTACAGCATACTAAGTCACAATAATAAAAAAATGAAATAGACAGCTAATTACATTTTTTTTTCCAAATCTTGAACATTATAGTGTTTCTTTGCGCTCATTTTCCCTCAGTGATCTCCCCAAATGCCTGTATAGGCTAATTAAATACTACAACTAAAGTTGGGCTAGGCGGCACAAAGATTCTGCCATTTATTTACTAATAGAAGTCTGCAGGTGAGCTTTTTATTCTAGCAGTTAACCCATTCAGTGGGCAATTGGTGATGCAGTTATTTCTACACATCTGTAATCAGGATGAATCTACCATAATCAAAAAGCCTCCAATTTTATGAGTTAAATCCTTTTTTTATTTCAAAACCTTATAATGGGGTGTAATTTAGTGACCGAGCAATATGTTAGGTCAAATTGTGGCACATAATTAAAATGTAAGACAAAAGCCAAGTCAAATCCCTTGAAATATTTAGTAAAAGGTTAATCATCATAAATGCTAAAATTAAAAAAATGGTGCTGTTGTGCTGGAATCTCAGGTCAAGCTATGTCTAAATAGAGTCTAGATTTTTAAAGATGTGCTTGTCATGTGAAATTCTCTTTGCATATTTTCTTTTTCAGATTTTTTTGATTACCACTCCCTGTGAACTCCACTTCATCTGCAGTCCAGTGGGAGGTCCGAAACAACCTTAAGGCCTCTGGCATGAGGTTGCTCAGTGGGAAGCCGAGAAAGATGAAGACATGTTTTGTGTTTGTTGCAGCTCTGCTGTTCCCTACCATCGAAGCATGTGAGTTGTGGAATTTTCACTGACCTCAAGTATTTCTAAATAGAATAGGTGAGTTAAGGGTACATAAAAGACTACATAATCAATAGTCAAAACCATACTTCAGCAATATTCAAACAGTTTTTTTTTGTTATGGAGAGAATGTTGTGCTCCTTGATCCATCACCTTTCAGTGGTGGAGACATGTGCTCCCCAATGTTCCTTGAAGATAATTTGCACAAAGCCCCTGGTAGGGTTACTCTTTACAAATAGATGAAGGGACCAAACACAGAAGACCCCATATAAATCAAAATAAAATATTTGGAACTCTGCGTCTTCGCCTAGTCACTGGTCACTAGAGCTGAAGGACGTTGAACGACGCTGCCCATTCATTTGTACGCAGCAAATTTGCCTGTCCAAATTCACCATGGCTTATACGGTCAACAGAGGCAGAGCTTCCAGGGCTGCAAAGAACCCAGCCTTTGCAATGGCCTTTGGAGCCTGTGAATTTGGACACAGCATTTGTGTACAAAACTTGTGATGTGCACAAAATCTCCTCACACTCATCACACCACATCCTTGCTGTAGCCCAAATTGGAAAAAATTGGTGGAAATGTCTGCATGCGAGAGATTTAGAGCTATCATTTCTCTAATTACATTTCCATAGGGTTTGATGAATGCTATCTCGCCCAGTCTTCAAACACGGACATATACATAAAAATTGAAATTCACATTGACGCCCATGCACTACTCTGTGAGTGGGCATGTGAGTGCATTCATTTCCAAATGCAGCCTGACTGGTGCACCATGGACTAACAATAGGCCCCTTGTGCCTGAAGCCACAGGGGAGCCATTTTACATTGCCAATGTTACTGACGACATATTTTTTTTTATGAAAACACTGACTGCAAAGGTATAGAGATTGGCAACTTAAGATGGCTTCACTCTCCCAATGGCGAGTAAACGGCATTTTTAGTCAATTCTATGTATGTCTATGTGTTCAAACTCTTGCCAGCCTAAATTTGAATGCCTCCCTGGTGAGGAGTTCAGGGCGTGGCCCACTAGGCGAAGGCCTTGAGTATGACCCGGGCATGCTGGAGAGACTGTCTCTCAGCTGGGTTGAAAACGATTTGGGATAGGAGCAGCACGAAGCGGCTAGGGAGAGGGAAGTCTCAATCAGAGCCATTGTGTAAAGATTTAAAAAAAAAAATCGATAGTTCGTGTTTTCATAAAAACCTACTCTTTATGACACACTCAACCATACACCCCAACATAGCACACACAATATACTCAATGTGAGGGTGTGGTGAAACCTGGCAACATCAATTAAGTCTAACTCAAAAGACAAATGAAAACCTGAACCATGAATACCTCAAAACACAAGTTAAGATGGCTTCAAACACCACCAGTTGAGAATTACTGCTTTACACTCTTTCTTTGTATTATCAAAGTAATTGAAATTTTAATGGGTTCCCTGCAGTTACTCATTTACTCATAGTTCAAACATAATATCTACTTTCCAGAGGTCTCCCTCCCTCCTCTTTCTCTCTGTGAGCAATGTAATTTTAGACACAGCTTTTCTTGATGTCTTGAAACAATGGTCACGTAAAAATTGTCATCCCACATGCCCTGCAGAGGAAATGCAAGCTAGATTAGTGTTTTCCTATCAGTTACACAGTGACTAATAATTTGATTTCTTTTTTAAATTGAAGGACAGCTGGTGTGTCCATAAATCACAGTCTGCTGACTGTACTAAACGACCTCATCTCGCCAATATTCTTAAGTTTACTAAGAGCAGATTTAACAACAACATGCTCACAAAAAGCTGATGACAAAAGCCTGTTGTGATTACAATGATTAAAACCAAATGCATGTAGTTTTCACTATTTGAGCATCCCCTGCATTCCTTTGAATCTTGACATAGTAAACTCTGCCAACTGATGGTTCTGCCCAATATAGCGGGTAAACATAGGTTTTGACAGCTCAATTGAGTTTTGAAATGTGATGCCACACATAACGAGGAAAAAAAATCTCAATTTATTCATACTGCTTTTATAACGTGTGGAGTATTCATAATGACCAACACAGCAAAGCACACACACACATACAGTATAACGATGTCCAGCATTGTACCAAGACTGGTTTGTGAGAGGCACAGTGGTGCTGCAGGTCATCTAGACTGCTGGAAAATACAAACAAGAGGCAAGAATTGTCGTAGAAGAAGAACTTGAGGGAGTTAGGCTGACTGTCTGCTAATTATATTGTGGTTGGAAACACCATTTTTACTGTGGTGAATGACATGACAGATATGTTACACAACCTCCTAAACCCCTCCAGCACTCCTCTATTTGCGTTTGGCAACATCTTCAGGTAACTTCCTAATTGGCTACTGTTCTGGTTTCTGTTTACAATAAAATCGGAGAGGACAAATTTTTAGAAAACGTTCTTTTAGAGACCAGATAATCAGGCAGCAACGGATGAAAAATGCTCAAATTTGACCCACGTGTGTGTGTTTATGCGTGTGTGTGCATGTGTGTGTGCGTGTGTTTGTGCGTGTGTGTGTGTGTGTGTGTGTGTGTGTGCGTGTGTGTGTGCGTGTGTGTGTGTGTATGTGTGTGAGTATACTCTCCTAAAAGATAGAATAATGGAACACTGGCTTCATTGTCACAACTAAACAGCCATTCTTTGCACACAGCAGATACAAATCCATTTGCACCTTGCTTCTTATCAATACATGGTAACTCCATTGGGAAATCTATTTGACAATGGAAAGCCCAAACCAGTAAATGCCATTGATGTGTCTATTTGGCGGCAGGGAGATGGGGCAACCACTCACACTGATCACAAAATTGAAACTCAACTGGAGAGATGCGACATTTATACAGTGAGACTCAGTGGTTTCAGGCAACAAATTATATATATTTTCCCCAATTTAGTTGAACAGTACTTCATGATTTACTGTTAGCTACTCTTCTGAGCAATATTTAACGGTCGAATCTGGAAGGAATTGTTTAAATATTGATTGGACTTTTATAATGTAAGATTATGTGACATTATGTGATATATTTCTTCCTCTTCCTCTTAATTTATTGTATGTTTGGGCTGGAAATCTGAAAATCCAGACTGTGCTGCGAGATTTCAGAGCAAAACCTAATAGCTAATATAATAGCAGCTAATATAGATGAAGAAATGGCGCAATAGTATTATAACTCCTATGATTCTGTGAATTACGGTAAATATAACTGTTGTTCCCTCCACCATACTCTTTCAGTGTGTCCTGACAAAGAACCAGGACTGAAGCCATGGATGCCGGGACATAGTAAACATCATCGTGTTGTCATCAGTTATGGCAGGAAGGTCCTCCTCACAACTTCCGCTACTGTGCAATCCATTGAAATTCTTGACGGAGGTGAGGCAAACCAATCCATTGTTTTTAATCTGTGGAGTAGCATTGTTTTCGACGCAACAGAAGTACCAAGGTCATTCTTAAATCTGCTTTAAAATAATAATGTCTGCATTGCTGCATCATCACTTTAGTTACCAACTACCGTATTGGCCTGAATATAAGACGACTCTGATTATAAGACTACACCCTCTTTTTCAAGACTCAAGTTTGAGCTCTTGTTTTCTGAAATAAAGAGCCGGTTACCAAACCCACGTCTTGCCTGGTACTTTGGTAACGCTACAATATAGTTATATACGTAGATCTGTGGAATAATTGTAGCCGTAACTGACGACGAGGCTGACGACGAGGCTGATGTTAGCGGCGCACGTAGGTCCGGAGTCAACAGCAGTTTTTTTGTTTTTGTTTTATTGACAGAGGATGAATATTCCGATGGATTTAATGATTTGGAGTGACACGGATGGTTTGTTAAAATTGTTGTTTATATTACATTTCTAAGATATATCCAGTTTGACGTCAGGGGCGCACATAGTTCCGGCGTCAACAGCTGTGTTTTTTTTTTTTTTTTAAAGTGACACAAGACGAAGATTCCGATGGATTAAATGATTTGGAGTGACACGGACGGTTCGATAAAATTGTTGTTTATATTACATTTATTTGATATATCTAGTCTGACGTCAGTGGCGCACTTCGTTCCGGAATCAACAGCTGTGTTTTTTTTGTGTTTTTTTTTAAGTGACACAAGACCAAGATTCCGATGGATTTGATGATTTGGAGTGACACGGATGGTTCAATAAAATTGTTGTTTATATTATTGTTATTTGATATATAGTTTATATATTGTTATATGGGCCTGTGGAATAATTTGAACTGCAACTGACGATGAGTCCGATGTCAGCAGCGCGCCGCACACTCGGCGTTGTTAACGGAAAGGGCGACGAATTCGATTGATGGATTTAATGATTTGGAGTGACACAGATGGTTTGATAAACGTGTTATTTATTTTATAGTTATTTGAATAACTGTTAATGTTACGTCAGGCCCGTTCTCAGCTCCTCGTTTGTGTTTATGTCACGTTAGCCTACCGTATTGTAGCCCGTTGTTGCTGGTTCATGTCTGTTCTTGGTGTTGGATTTTGTCAAATAAATTTCCCCCAAAATGCGACTTAAACTCCGGTGCGACTTGTATATGTTTTTTTTTCCTCTTCATTGTGAATTTTATGGCTGATGCGACTACGGTATTCAAGAGAAAAAGCGTGTTATTTTGCCTCATTCAAATCATGCAAAAACTGTCTATCACATCTTAATATCTGAACATTTAAATATGTAAACTAAAGTGCAATCACATTTGTAAATGAATGGCTTCTGGTTTTTGAAATGTAAATAAACCAATCTACTGTGATAAAACAACTAAATTGTAATAACTGCATTAACCATCAAAGTAAAGTCTAACTGTAACTGTAGTCTTGAAACAAATCTGAATAAGGAAAAACATTGCAATAAAATAATGCAAACTGCTACCGCTATTTTTATTCTTCGTGACAGGGGTTCGCTTTGGCCTGGGGAGTTAAGTTCAGCATTCGCTTTGAAGATATCTGGTGCCATCTAGCGTTGTCAATAGGTATAATGTCTAGACCCCGGATGTAAGACGACCCCCACTTTTCTTATTTCAATGCAAAAAACACCGTCTTATATTCGGGCCAATACAGTAATTTGAATTCTATGTGAATGTTAGTTTTCATTTTTGTTGGGACGTGTTGTGAACTGAACAAAATAAATCCTGTTAGAGGAACCTCGGCCAGTTGCCCTCAATTGAATACGATGTGACGAGTCATAACCATGCATGACTGAGAAATTTTGCTTCTTATCGCTGATCCTCTGACTTTTCTCCGATAAATGTGATTAGTAGGCTCATAAACTTACACCTCCTGGGATTACTTTAAAGAGTTTTGTACCATGGTGAATCACTTGATTTAAGATTCAAGCAGCTTCATAATAGGTGCCTTAGAGTCAAAGAACTTTAAAGGTAAAAACATGCTTTGCTATTATGTAATCCATAAAATGTGCTATAGGCCAAGTTCTTCTCAATGATCAAAGAATCTAATGTAGTAAAAGCAAGAGCTAATGTGGTAAAATAGATGCATGTGTGCTCACAGCCTGTACTGATGTTCATACATGGTGTCTGAGGGCAATAGAGCTGCAAAGAAAATTCAAGGTTTAAATACTGTTTTTCCCTCTCCCTCTTGTTTCTTCTTTACTTGTGTCCCTCACATGTTTAGGGAAATTAGTGATTGCTGACACCAACCGGCCTATTCTTCTTCGGACAAAACACATTCTAATTGGAAATAAGGGGGAACTGCACATTGGAAGTCCAGACTGTCCTTACAAGGGCAACCTTACCATTTCTCTGTTTGGAAGGTAGGCTTTAGTCAAGAATTAATTAAATATTTAATTAATTAATCGCTGGAGGCGGGGCTCGAAGGCGAGCGTCTGGTGCCCGGGCTTTCGCCCATGGGGCCCGGCCGGGCATAGCCCGAAAAGGAAACGTGGGTCCCCCTTCCCATGGGCTCACCACCTGTGGGAGGGGCCGAAGGGGTCGGGTGCAATTTGAGCTGGGCGGCAGCCAAAGGCAGGGACCTTGGCGGTCTGATCCCCGGCTGCAGAAGCTGGCTCTTGGGACATGGAATGTCACCTCTCTGGCTCAAAAGGAGCCCGAGCTGGTGTGCGAGGCAGAAAAATTCCGACTAGATATAGTCGGACTAGCCTCCACGCACAGTTTGGGCTCCGGTACAAGCCCTCTCGAGAGGGACTGGACTCTCTTCCACTCTGGAGTTGCCCACGGTGAGAGGCGTCGAGCAGGTGTGGGTATACTTATTGCCCCCCGGCTGGGCGCCTGCACATTGGGGTTCACCCCGGTGAACGAGAGGGTAGCCTCCCTCCGGCTTCGGGTGGGGGGACGGGTCCTGACTGTTGTTTGTGGCTATGCACCAAACGGCAGCTCAGAGTACCCACCCTTCTTGGGGTCCCTGGAGGAAGTGCTGGAGAGCGCTCCTTCTGGGGACTCCATCGTTCTACTGGGTGACTTCAATGCTCACGTGGGCAATGACAGTGAGACCTGGAAGGGCGTGATTGGGAGGAACGCCCCCCCCGATCTGAACCCGAGCGGTGTTCTATTGTTGGACTTCTGTGCTCGACACGGATTTTCAATAATGAACACCATGTTCAAGCATAAGGGTGTCCATGTGTGCACTTGGCACCAGGACACCCTAGGCCGCAGTTCGATGATCGACTTTGTAGTCGTGTCATCGGATTTGCGGCCGCATGTTTTGGACACTCGGGTGAAGAGAGGGGCGGAGCTGTCAACTGATCACCACCTGGTGGTGGGTTGGCTCCAATGGTGGGGGAAGATGCCGGTCCGACCTGGCAGACCCAAACGCTCTGTGAGGGTTTGCTGGGAACGTTTGGCAGAATCTCCTGTCAGGAAGAGCTTCAACTCCCACCTCCGGCAGAGCTTTTCCCACGTCCCGGGGAAGGCGGCTGACATTGAGTCCGAGTGGACCATGTTCCGCGCCTCCATTGTTGAGGCGGCCGACCGGAGCTGTAGCCGGAAGGTCGTTGGTGCCTGCCGTGGCGGCAATCCCCGAACCCGCTGGTGGACACCGCCGGTAAGGGATGCCGTCAAGCTGAAGAAGGAGTCCTATCGGGCCGTTTTGGCCTGCGGGACTCCGGAGGCAGCTGACAGGTACCGGATGGCCAAGCGGAACGCGGCTTCGGCGGTTGCTGAGGCAAAAAACCCGGGCGTGGGAGGAGTTTGGTGAGGCCATGGAGAATGACTTTCGGACGGCTTCGAGGAAATTCTGGTCCACCATCCGGCGTCTCAGGAGGGGGAAGCAGTGCAACGTCAACACTGTTTACAGTGGGGATGGCGTGCTGCTGACCTCGACTCGGGACGTCGTGAGTCGGTGGGGAGAATACTTCGAAGACCTCCTCAATTCCACCTACACGCCTTCCATTGAGCAAGCAGGGCCTGGAGACTCTGAGGCGGATTCTCCAATCTCTGGGGTCGAAGTCACTGAGGTAGTTAAAAAACTCCTCGGTGGCAAGGCCCCGGGGGTGGATGAGATCCGCCCCGAGTTCTTAAAGGCTCTGGATGTTTTGGGGCTGTCATGGCTGACACGCCTCTACAATGTTGCGTGGACATCGGGGACAGTGCCTCTGGATTGGCAGACTGGGGTGGTGGTTCCCCTCTTTAAGAAGGGGGACCGGAGGGTGTGTTCCAATTACAGGGGAATCACACTCCTCAGCCTCCCTGGTAAGGTCTATTCAGGGGTGCTGGAGAGGAGGGTCCATCGGGAGGTCGAACCTCGGATTCAGGAGGAGCAGTGTGGCTTTCGTCCTGGCCGTGGAACAGTGGACCAGCTCTACACCCTCGGCAGGATCCTCGGGGGTGCATGGGAGTTCGCCCAACCAGTCCACATGTGTTTTGTGAATTTGGAGAAGGCGTTCGACCGTGTCCCTCGGGAGGTTCTGTGGAGGGTGCTTCGGGAGTACGGGGTGCCGAGCCAACTGATGAGGGCGGTTCGGTCCCTGTATCACCGATGCCAGAGTCTGGTCCGTATTTCTGGCAGTAAGTCGGATTCGTTCCCAGTGAGGGTTGGACTCCGCCAAGGCTGCCCTTTGTCACCGATTCTGTTCATATTTTTTATGGACAGAATTTCTAGGTGCAGCCAAGGCGTTGAGGGGGTCCGGTTTGGGGACCTCAGCATCGCGTCTCTGCTTTTTGCAGATGACGTGGTGCTGTTGGCTTCTTCAGGCTGTGATCTCCAGCTCTCTCTGGAACGGTTCACAGCCAAGTGTGAAGCGGTCGGGATGAGGGTCAGCACCTCCAAATCCGAGTCCATGGTCCTCGATCGGAAAAGGGTGGAATGCCCTCTCCGGATCGGGGATGAGATCCTGCCCCAAGTGGAGGAGTTCAAGTATCTTGGAGTCTTGTTCACGAGTGAGGGGAGAATGGAGCGCGAGATCGACAGGCGGATCGGTGCACCGTCGGCAGTAATGCGGACCCTGTACCGGTCCGTTGTGGTGAAGAGAGAACTGAGCCAAAAGGCAAAGCTCTCAATTTACCCGTCGATTTACGCTCCTACCCTCACCTATGGTCACGAGCTATGGGTCGTGACCGAAAGAACGAGATCCCGGATACAAGCGGCCGAAATGAGTTTTCTCCGCAGGATGTCTGGGCTCTCCCTTAGAGATAGGGTGAGAAGCTCGGTCATCCGGGAGAGACTCGGAGTAGAGTCGCTACTCCTACACGTTGAGAGGAGCCAGATGAGGTGGCTCGGGCATCTTATCAGGATGCCTCCTGGACGCCTCCCTGTCCCACCGGTAGAAGACCCCGGGGACGACCCAGGACGCGCTGGAGAGACTATGTCTCTCAGCTGGCCTGGGAACGCCTTGGGATCCCCCGGGATGAGCTGGATGAAGTGGCTGGGGAGAGGGAAGTCTGGGAGTCCCTCCTAAAGCTGCTGCCCCCGCGACCCGACCCCGGATAAGCGGAAGAAGATGGATGGATGGATGGATTAATTAATCAATCAATCAATCAAGGCATGGTCCATTAAAAGATTAATACAAGATATTACAAGGTAAAAGAACAAAAATATTGAAGAAGGAAAAAATAAATATTGCAAAAACAATGGAAAATGCAACATTGGGAATGGTATCTCACAGTACTCAAACTAGAATTCATATATATGTAATATGTACATATATGCAACATTTTTATAGCCAATAGAAAAGATTGATTGGTGAATGAATGACAAACATCATTGTCAATTTCACCCATTAACTGATGTTGAGGCTTTTATTTAATTCTTCCAGTTTTGTATGTCTTCGGAAATAAATGTTTGCAGTAAGATAAAGTTGAAAAACAGAAGCCAGCTTGAGGTGTCAATTAATTAATCCTAAAATGAATAGACAACGTTTTTGACGGTCAATTAGTCATTTAAAGACATTATTTAAGTTCGAATTGTACAAATCGTCTGATATCAACTTCGCAAAAGAAAATATTCTGGGGTTTCTGTAGTCCTCCATAAAAAACGATTGTCCTCCATAAAAACTGATTGTATTTCCATCCATCCATCCATCCATCCATCCATCCATCCATCCATCCATCCATCCATCCATCCATCCATCCATCCATCCATCCATCCATCCATCCATCCATCCATCCATCCCTTCCATCTATCCATCCATCACATCCATTTGCTTTGATTCTGCTTTGGAAAACAACAACTTTCCAAATTTTCCGTCAGTAAGTAAACGTTTAATCTTTTACAAAAATACTCACTGATAGCAGTTATTATGAATAACCTGCAACATAAACCTTTAAAAGCCTCAGAAGTGTATATCAAACGTTTGTGTTGTAACCCTTCACAATAATCAGGAGCCAATTAGTACAGTAGCTCTGTTTCAAAAGCGTTGGTGAGTACATAATTCCCTCTCATGGGATATTCCTTTATTATTGTTTATTTAGTTTTGTTTCATCAATAAACATTCCCAAATGAAGAACAACATTCCGTTAATGAGCAGTAATCAGAAAAAAATGCAGAATCAGTCTTTATCAGAATATTCTATTCCGCAATGGAATAATCGATAAAAATGTCCATTCTAAAAAATATTGATAGTGACAACCCTGAACCAGGCTGACCCATTTCCCAATACATAATTTGATTTGAATATCTGTATTTCCACTACCACATGGAAGTGTTTAGTCTTACCAATGACAAGCTTTTACGAAACTGTAATGCAGTAGTATTAACTTATGCTCTCCAAGAACTGTCATATACCTGTCGTATTTTTGTTAATTTTCAAAATGACCTCTCTACACTGCTGTTCTCAGGTCAGATGATGCTGACCAGGAGCACAGCTATTTTGGCCGCAAATATATTGGCGTAGGTACCGGAGGGACTTTGGAGATCCATGGGGCGAAAAAGCTTTCATGGACTTTCTTGAACAAAACCATCTATCCTGGAGAAAACCTCCAAAATCACTACCTGTTGGAGAAAAGCTGGGGAAACCGAGGAATTATTGTCCATGTAATTAACCCCAAGAAAGGAGAGGTACTGAGTAATGACAGGTGGGCGGGCACTCAAAGTTGAAGTGTGTGTGTGTGTGTGTGTGTGTGTGTTTGTGTGTGTGTGTGTGTGTGTGTGTGTATGTGTGTGTGTGCGTGCGTGCGTGCGTGCGTGCGTGCGTGCGTGCGTGCGTGCGTGCGTGCGTGCGTGCGTGCGTGCATGCGTGCGTGTGTGTGTTTGTCTGTGCCGTTACCTACTGATTAGGACGTGTCTATAGACACCGTTCGTCGCCGGTCAGCCCACGCTGATTCTTCTGCTTTGACACACGCACACCAGCTACCTGATTCTCGTTTGCCTGATTAACAGATTACAAGATTTACGTTACTGTCATTCCCACAGGTTTGACACGTATCGCAGTAAGGATGAGAGCAATCGCCTTGCAAAGTATTTGGATGGTGTGGATACAGGACTCATTGTAGCCATGGTGGTCAATGATGAGGGTTCCAACAACATGGAGGACACCGCCAAAAAGAGCATCTTCAAGCTTGGCAGTCAGCATATCAACAGTTTGGGATTCAGGTACCTATTATCGACACACTGTGTTTTGTGTTCCTCAAAGCACATTACTTACGCAATATTACTACACTAATGCATTCACGGTAACTAATAGGGCTGCACGATATTCAAAATCACAACATTAAAAAAACTTGGGGTAAAAAAAAACACACAATATACTGTGTTTAGTACCGTAATATCCGGACTATAAGTCGTGTTTTTTTTTTCATAGTTTGGGTGGGGAGGGCGACTTATACTCAGGAGCGACTTATATATGCTTTTTTTCACAAATTTTTACTTGATCATTAAGACATCAAGATTCAAGATTCAAGAGTTTTTATTCGCCATGTTTGAGCGTGCCAAACAAGGAATTTGACTTCGGTAAATCACAGCCTCTGTTCAACATTTAGGTGACTAACAACAACACTCAGGACATGTGAAGAACGAAAGATATTCTCAAACACCCCCTGATCTTAAACTCCCAAGAGGGCAAGGAAAAACTCAAAGCTCAGCGCAGACTTTCAAGCAGGAAGGTGACACGCCGTCTGGGCCCGGTGCCTTCCTGATCTTTTGTCTCCGGAACATCTGGCACACTTCCTCCTCGCGAATCTGGAGTGCGGGCGCGGCCTCTGCAAGAGAGAGAGTCGGTGACCACGGTGATGGAGGTGTAGACAGAGCAGTTGTGGGGGGAGGTGAGTATGTGGATTGTGTGGATTGTGCTGCAGGAGGTCCCGTTGTGTGGGAGGACCGATCAAACCTGCAGTAGAACCTGTTTAGCTGGTCAGCGAGCCTTGGGCTCTCCACAGGACGGGGGGTTCGTTTCTTGAAGCCCGTGATGCTCTGCAGGCCTTTCCACACTGTTGAGGGATCAGGATTGGCAGAGAGGTGTCTCTCCAAGCTCTCCCCGTAACACCTCCTGGCTTTCCTGACCTCTCGGTTCAGTGTGTTTCTGGTCTGCTTGAACAGGTCCCGGTCGCCGCTCCTGTAGGCCTCCTCCTTGACTTTGCGCAGCCTCCTAAGGTTCGGTGTAAACCAAGGTTTGTCATTGTTGTACGTGCAGAAGGTCTTAGTCTGCACACACAGATCCTCACAAAAACTGATGTATGATGTGACAGTGTCAGTGAGTTCATGCAAGTCTGAGTTTGCAGCTTCAAAAACACTCCAATCGGTGGAGTCAAAGCAGGCTTGGAGGTCCTGCCTTGACTCCACTGTCCACTTCCTGACAGTCCTCACCACAGGCTTAGAAGTTTTTAGTTTCTGTCTGTAGGCAGGGATCAGATGAACTAGACAGTGGTCCGAGAGTCCTAAAGCTGCACGAGCCACAGAGTGGTATGCATCCTTAATTACGGTGTAGCAGTGGTCCAGTGTCTGTGCCCCTCTGGTGGGACACGTTATGTGCTGTCTGTATCTGGGGAGTTCGTGTGCGAGGTTTGCCCTGTTAAGATCACCCAGAACAATGATTAGTGAATTTGGTAGAAGTTTCTCCATGTCTGTCACCTGGTCAGCCAGCATCTGCGTGGCTTCACTCGCACGTGCGTGTAGTGGGACGTAAACAGCCGCCATGACGATTGAGGAGAACTCCCGTGGTGAATAGAACGGCCGGCAGTTTATGAAAAGTGTTTCTAGGAGAGGGCTGCAAAACTCTTTCAACACCATGACATCGGTACACCAACGTTCATTAATGTAGAAACAGAGACCACCTCCCTTTGATTTTCCGGAGAGCTCCGCGCTGCGATCTGCACGCGTTAGCCGAAACCCAGCTAACTCCATGGCGTGGTGGGGGGTTCGTTCGCTAAGCCACGTTTCAACAAAACACAGCGCGGCGGATCTACTGAAGTCCGTGTTCCTTGAAGTGAGGAGCAGCAGTTCGTCCATCTTGTTCGCCAGGGAGCGGACATTCGCCAGATGAATTGACGGTAGGGCAGAACGGAACCCTCTCTGCCTCAGCTTTACGAGGGCTCCGGCACGTTTTCCGCGTCGCCGCCGTCGCGCTAGCTTGTATAGCACCGCCGCTCCGGCTAAAATCTCCGACAAACAGTCTGAATCAGAGAGAACAGGAGAAAAAATACCAGAAGAAGACTGACCGATGTTTAACAGTGCTTTTCTAGTAAAAGTGATCCGGGATGGACAGCAGAAGACACAGAAAACACACAAAATAAGACAAAGAAACAGAGAGCGACTCACCGTGGCAGCCATCCGCGGCGCCATCAGATGACGATTCAAGTATAGTTGACCATTTCCCATGTTACTTTTAGTATAGTTGATCACTTCACATGCTTTTATATCTTTATCTTGAACATATTCAAAACAAAAAATAGAGAAAACATCAAATAAAGCAATTAACACTTTAAAGCACCATATCCAAGTCCACTGTCTGCTGTATGTAGACTTGCTCCATTTTTGCTCCTCTTATATGTATTATTATTATTTATTATTATTTGTTTATTTATCATTTATTCAACACTCTTATTTATTCATTGTTTGTGCCTTCTTGGTTTTTTTTTTTGTGTTGCTTGTATGGATATGTGTACTATCTCACCAAGGGATAGTGGGAACGTAATTTCAATCTCTTTGTGTGTCTTGGTATATGAAAAAAAATCGACGATAAAGCAGACTTTGACTTTGATAAAACAACCAAATAAACAAAACAAAAAAACTACATCTGAAAAAAATTATATTTTCAGACGAAACTGGATGAGGGCGCTCTAAATTTCACCGTTGGCCGTGACTCATCAACTGGGTGGGCTTAAGAAAATGGCACCAAAAAGAAACTCATATTTTGCAGGTTGCAAACTTCAAGTTGTAAAATATGCAGCTGAAAACAGTAATCGAGCAGCAGAAAGAAAGTTTGGAGAACCGTGATGTACCAAGGGATTACTATTTCAAGTGACGTCAATGGCATGGCATGGCGTGGCGCGGCGGTTGTTTACATAAAGGACAAACGTACCCACATAAGGACTACATCATTAGCGGTGATCATTTCTAAGTGACACGGAGGACAAAGAGTTTGAAGGAATTAAGGACTTGGAGTGACAGGTTTGAAAAACTATTATGGCTTTTACGCACGCCCGGTCCTACTCTACTGAGTCAGGGGCCGGCGCTTGGCCGAGTGGCTGTCCGCGAACGGTGCATGGGGCTCGGAGATGGCCATTACGCACGCCCGGTCCTATGCCATGGAGCTCTCGTGTCTGGAAGCCCACGCCGCCACACGCTTGGAAGTTTGTTTTGTTTAATAAAGATCCGTTTACGAAACCCACCTCTATCCTTGTACTTAGTTAACGCTACAATATAGTTATATACTAGATCTGTGGAATAAAGATGAGGCTGACGTCAGGGCGCACGCGCGGCGATGTTAACAAAGGACGAGGAATTTGATCGATGGATTTAATGGATTTAAAGTGCACGGATGGTTTGATAATATTATTGCTTATATTATAGTAATTTGAAATATAGTTTATCTATCGTTATATGAGCCTGTGGAATCTTTTGAAGTGCAAGCACCCTCAGCCGCGCGCACCCATTGTTGACAAAAAACGATAGATGGATTTAATGAATTGGAGTGACACCGATGATTTTATAAACGTGTTATTCATGTAATTGTTTTCTTTAATAACTCTATGTGTTACGTCAGGCCCATTCTCAGCTCTTCGTTTGTATTTGTCACGTTAGCATACCTATCGTTTAGCCTGTTGCTATCGTATCGAACGATCGATGGATTTAATGAATTGGAGTGACACAGATGGTTTTATAAACATGTTATTCATGTAATAGTTGTCCTTAATCACTCTATATGTTACGTCAGGCCCGTTCTCAGCTCTTTGGTTGTGTTTGTCACGTTACCATACCTATCGTTTAGCCTGTTGTTGCCATCGTATAGCCTGTTGTTGCTCGTTCATGACTATTTTTGGTGTGGGATTTTGTCGAATAAATTGCCCCCCAAAATGCGACTTATACTCCGGAGCGACTTATATATGTTTTTTTTCACTTTTTGGGGCATTTTATGGCTGGTGTGACTTATACTCCGGAGCGAATTATAGTCCGGAAAATACGGTAATAATAATATTTATAGTAATGTGATAGTTTGTGTTATGGTCTATGTAGTTCACTGTGTTTGTCTGAAAAGGGTGAAAAGTGTGCTGCTTTAAATACTGTAAAATGAAGACAACAATATTGTGGCAATTTTAAATATTGCTGTGTCACGATATGGCTGCTATTGTTACATCCTTACTTTGCTGCCCTTGTAACTAACCCGAGGCGTATTCCAAAAAGCGGGTTATGTGAAAACTGAGTAAGTTAACCCTGAAATGAGGGAAACCATGAGTTATCCATTCCAGAAAGCGAGGTAACTTAAACTCTGGGTCAGGTGCTGCGGTAACTTACTCTGTGAACATAACCTGCTCACCGGCAGGTTTACTACAAGAGACCCAGATGTTCTACCTGTCTCCTCTCACACAAAGAAAGCGGTTAATCATGGATTGGCCGTTCATTCAAAATCCAATCGATATCAAAGCCGTAATAATTCAAAACGCTTTACGTCGCGAGAGAATTTTCTGACCCAGATTAGACGTTTTATCATTTCTAGAATAATATCTTTTCGAACGCTACCGCTTTTCTTTGAACGGTATAATTTATCTCAATAACCTTCTTCCACCATTGAATGGCTTATGGTGTAGTGGTACCCTCACCTGACTTGTGTGCAGGCACCACACGTTTGAGTCTAACATATGGCGCTGTGGGCATGTGACTTTTTTTTTATTTAAAAAAAAAAAAAAACCTTCTCCGGCCATATATCTCCAACCTCACACACTGCGGACGAGCACTCACATCAGAGCAACCTTTATGCATAGCACTATGTTTTTTTTTTTTTTTGCAAATGGCATTTTCTTTATAATATTGGGGATGCAGAGCATTACTTTTTTCTGTTAGCTGAGAAGAACTCAATGTTTGTTTTAAAATAGTATTTTATTGAGTGTTGGTGTAGGCTACAGCGTCACATTTTAAATGACTTCAATAGGTATGAAACATAAATGTGTTTGTGTCAAGTGTTAATCCACAAAGTGTAGAATTAACTGAAAGGATATTAGAAAACATTTTATTTGTGGGTTTTATTATTTGAAGTAGCCACTAAATTAATATTTTAGTTTAAATTAATATTGACTTTGTTTAATAGCCCAAGTCCATATAAAATAATTACATTAAAATCAAAGTGAGGTGCAATCACAGCCTAGCAAAACATGCTTTACCTTCTTGACTAATGTTTTTCATGTGTTTCATTTTGAGCTGCTTCCAAGTCCTTTTTTCTCCTGTTGGATTGCACCTAAATGAAAATCAGATTTCATTCCTATTTAAATTCATAACTACAGGCTACGCTACGATCTTATGGTTAAATGGTACATCAATTGAATAGTACGTTCAAACCAGTGACGTGCGGTGAGGTTCATGACTGGGGAGGCACTGACGAAGCATCCCGGGATCACTAGCACCCCCTGCCATAAGGCTGGAGAACCTTTTTTTGTAGCCTCCGTAAGATCTCTTTTCAAAGCCGTTTTGTTCATCTAAAGAAACATGACGTTACAGACAGATGACAAAAAACACAAGATATTATATACACCAGTTTAACTATGGAAATTAATTAATATAGCCACAGTGTTTGAACACTTAAACAGAGACATAAAGACAGAGAGCAGTTCAGTCTAACTGCATAGCCTGTCAACATAGGCAGCCGTGTGATTACGCAATCCTCAGAGGAGGCTAGACAGGACGTTGGCTCCTCCGAGCGAATTGTCTTCGGTTTTAAAATAACTATAAAAATTCAGCAATTTTGGTTCAAAATGGTACAAAATTATTGAGATTAAAAGGAAAATGACTTTATAATAAAAACAATTGATTTTTTTTTCCCCTTTACATGATGGCAGGGGAGGTGTAGCCTCCCTTGCCTCCTCTGACCGCACGTCCCTGGTTCAAACTGACACATTGACTCGGGGGTCAATTTCCTCCCATGACGTCTCTCTTTTCTTCGCTGCTGCAGCCGTATTAGATTTGCGAAGA
The DNA here is from genome assembly GCF_024217435.2 of Syngnathus scovelli. Taxonomy (NCBI): domain Eukaryota; kingdom Metazoa; phylum Chordata; class Actinopteri; order Syngnathiformes; family Syngnathidae; genus Syngnathus; species Syngnathus scovelli. The sequence continues at coordinate 2,444,143 of NC_090850.1, read as the reverse complement.
AAAATACGTTCGTACTCGCCGTAGGCTTGCATAAGGACCTCCAACTCCATTGTGGTAAAATGAGGTGATCTGTTTTTCCTTAGTTGTCATGGTGACTCATGGTATCGGGGCTCCATTGATAATGGCTTTTTATAGTGGTTGTGCACGCGCGTAACTCCAGGTTAACATACTCGGAGTTGATTGAACTAACAGATCAGCATTTCTGGAACCGAATACTCAGTCTCCCATCTCAGAGTAAGTCAACTCAGAGTTCAGGGATAGACTCAGAGTATGTTGAAGCTGCTTTCTGGAATACCCCCCAACTCTTCTTGTTGACACTTAAGATGCTGGAATTCAAAACAGCAATTTTCATTCCAGATAGCCAGCTACCCCATCAAGTAATTAGCTAATTCAGATGGTCCAAAATTAGAGATTGTCTTCAGCATCATGTCACTGTTGACAGTTGTGTCCCTCAAATGATTCCCTGCAATTGAATCGGAACCTTATGTCTTTCCATGACATTTAACAAAGATACAATCTAGGCTGTGTTTACACACACGCAAACCAAAAACAAATAAACAAATAAACACTATTAATGCACCACAAAAAAGGCATTAATAAAATATTCATATGTGGAAGAATTTTAGGCTGTCAAGCACAAGCCTATGCAACAAGTGATGGTGAATTAGGGAACATTTCAGACATGTGGATTGATAATAAAAGAATGTGACCTTTGCTAATGTAAATTTGGAAAACTTTCTCAACAATTTTTTGTGTGTGGACTTGTAGAGTGTGGACATGATCTAAATCTCTGTCCTCAATAGTGATGAAGGACTGGTGTTTCATTTCAATTGCTATAAACATAACCACAGTTTTTCTGACAGTAGATTTTAGCAAGGGTAAGACTGTACTTGCACACTTACAGTCCCATTGCGTTTAAAAAAAACCTTTTTTTTTTTTTTTCCAAAGTCAAAGTCAGCTTTATTGTCAATTTCTCCACATGCCAAAGACACACAAAGAAACCGAAATTTCGTTCCCCCCTATCCCACGGTGACAAGACATGGCCCACAACAGACAAACAAGTAAACAAGTATAACAAAAGCGTGCTGAATAAATAATGAATAAATAACACAACAATAAATAAATAAATAAGAGGAGCAGAAAAAAAAGGAGCAAGTGCGCGTACAGCAGACATTCCCGAAAATAGCGCAACAGTGCCGCACGCTACGCAGGAGGGGGTAGCGAGTTCAGGGCCCTAACAGCCTGGAGAAAGAAGCTGTTGGCGAGTCTGGTGGTGCGGGAGCGCAGGCTCCAGTACCTCTTCCCAGAGGGCAGAAGGTCAAACAAAGAGTGAGCCGGGTGACTCACATCTCTGGCAATCGAGGTTGCCTTGCGGGCGAGATGGGAGGTGTAAATGTCCTTCAGGGAGGGGAGCGAAGCACCAATAATCTTACCAGCCGTATTCACTATGCGCTGCAGGGCCTTCAAGTTCTGTTCAGTGCAGTTACCACCCCAGACAGCGATGCAACTGGTGAGGACGCTCTCAATGGTGCCATGGTAGAATGTAGACAGGACTGCCTGAGGAGCACATGCACGCCTGAGCTTCCGCAGGAAGTACAGGCGGCACTGAGCTTTCTTTGCCAGTGACGAGGTGTTTGCGGACCAGGAGAGGTCCTCACTGATGTGCACCCCCAGGAACTTGGTGCAGCTCACCCTCTCCACCACAGCACCGTCGATGATCAGCGGCAGGTGTGTTGTGTGACCCTTCCGGAAGTCAACAATGATCTCCTTGGTCTTATTGACGTTCAGCAGGAGGTTGTTGTCCCTGCACCACGTGGTCAGAAGGTCAACTTCCGACCTGTACCGAGTCTCGTCGCCCTTCGTGATGAGACCCACCAGAGTCGTGTCGTCAGCAAACTTCACTATGCTGTTGTCGCTGTAGGTCGCAGTGCAGTCATGCGTCAGCAGGGTGAAGAGCAATGGACTGAGCACGCAGCCCTGGGGGGCCCCCGTGCTCAGCGTGATGCTGGCGGAGATTTTGTCGCCAACACGCACCACCTGAGGCCTCTGACAGAGGAAGTCCAGTATCAGTTGCAGAGGGAGGTACTGAGGCCCAGCTCGTCGAGTTTGCAGATGAGTCGCTGCGGCACAATGGTGTTGAAGGCAGAGCTGAAGTCCACAAACAGCAACCTCACATATGAGTCCTTTCTCTCCAGGTGGGTGAGGGCCGAGTGGAGGGCAGAGCAGATGGCATCCTCAGAGGACCGCTTGGCACGGTACGCAAACTGGAAAGGGTCAATGGTGGGGGGTAGAACGGACTTGATGTGCTCCATGACCAGCCGCTCAAAGCACTTCATGATGATGGGCGTCAGTGCCACAGGGCGGTAGTCATTGAAGCAGGACGGTGCAGGTTTCTTCGGCACAGGAACGATGGTGGCAGCCTTGAAACACGAGGGGACGATGGCCTGCTGCAGGGAAACGTTAAAGATGTCCGTGAAGACACCCGACAGCTCCCCAGCGCAGTCCTTCAGCGCTCGACCCGGGATGTTGTCAGGGCCCGCCGCCTTACGGGTGTCAATAGCGGCAAGCGCCCTCCTCACACCGTCGGCAGAGAGGCGCAGGGGCTGCTCGTGTGGCGGGGGAGTGGTCTTCAGCGGGCAAGTGCTGTTCTGGGCGTCGAAGCGAACAGACTGCCAAACAGACTGAAACAGGTGCCATCAGGAGATAGGCTGTGCATTTTTTAGCACATCCAGACACTTTTTAATAAGCCTGCATTTATGAGACATCATACAGTTTATTGGCACGTTTACCACTGCTGCCATGGCGGTAAAGACACGTGTTCGTATTAACATTTACATTGGTAAAGAACAAATTTCAATCAAAGATGGTTGATGATTGATGATTTAAAAGAATATCTTATTTTCTTCTAGCACGTTTTTTTGCGATTTTTCCTTTTTTTCTTTTTTTTTTTCTCACTGGTAAAAGCGTGTCCTGGGTCGTTCTCTGGGTCCTGCCGGTGGGACATGCCCGGAACACCTCACCAGGGAGGCGTGCAGGAGGCATCCTAGTCAAATGCCCCAGCCACCTCATCTGGCTCCTCTCAAGGAGGAGAGAGTGGTTCGACTCTGAGCCCCTCTCTGATGACCGAGCTTCTCACAAGTGCCCAGACACCCTGCACTTGTAAATGGGATTGCATTCTTTTGGTCACAATGCACAGCTCATGACCATAGGTTCTACATGCATTTATATTTTCATTTTCTTATTAGGTTTACAGTAATCCCTCGCTACTTTGCCGTTCATTTATCGCGGCTTCAGTACATCGCAGATTTTTTTTCCAAATAAAAAAATAAATAAATCAAAAATTCCAAATAAAACTTCTAAATTAAGAACGTTGCCCACACGCCAGCAGAACGTAGGGAGTGCCCACTCAGTTGCAGGACGTACACTTGTACTTTTTTATAAAAAAGTTGTTATAATGATAAGAGTTCTAAAAACATATTAACAGTGTTTTACCTTGTTCTAAATAATTGTTATAATATTAAAATAGTTCTGAAAACATATTTACAGTATGTACACTTGTACCTTGTTATAAAAATGTGTTACAATAATAGGAGTTCTAAAAACATATTTACAGTATGTATACTTTAGCAACATCTACGTATGTTCACACACACGCGCACGCACGCACACACGCACGCACACACACACACACACACACACACACACACACACACACACACACACACACGTATCATATTTATATTTATGATATTTAAGCATTATTTTATGTATGTCATTTACACTACATATTAATATAGTATTTACATGTTTGAAACTATTATTTGATGTTCTAATGATAACACTTATATGGTTTAATATACACTTAATGATACACAATAAACGTATGTAGTATGTTAAAAAAAAGGGGGACCCTACGCGGATTTTCACATATCACGGGTGGTCTTGGAACCAGTTATCTGCGATAAACGAGGGATTACTGTACTGTACTTCACTTAAAAAATGTACAGTCTGAATAGGAACCGCACCAAATGAAAAAATTTAAGTCCGCTTTTGTTCCGGACGAAACAAGTGGACTAAAGTAGTGTTTCCCAACCTTTTTTCATTCACGGCACACCTTTTCATTGGAAAAAATCTCGAGGCACATCACCAACAAAAATCTGTTAAGTGTTATACCAGCTTCTATATTAATATCAGTTATATTACAACGAAAGACGTAAAGTCCTATCCCTATATATGAAGAGTCAAATAATTGAATAAAAATAAATACTAAATATTCTTTTAATTGTATTTTTTTTAAATAAAAGTGAGTTTTTTAAAAAATGTTTTAGACAGTGTAAGGAATAAACTATTGAAAGTGATTGTGATTAAAATCCAAAAGAATCAGCATGACTTTGTTTAATGTTTTAGACTAGCGCTATAAATATTACGACAATAAGAACAATGCCACTTCTAAAGACACTCTGCTGGTCTGACAGTAGCTGAGTGGCTATCACAGTCGAAGTGTCTCGACTTGACTGTGTATTTTTTGTTGGTGAAAAATTAACAATCCAGGCTCTCTGGTTGAACCGAATGCTCTGATTTCCATCGGACCTCAAACGCACCACAACCGTCATAGTGTATGTCACTGTTAGCAAAAGCACACAGCAACTCACACATAAACTGAATATGTGCCGATGCAATACAATCAGACTGACACAACATGAAATCTCAAGATTCTCCGATTCTCCACGCATGCACGATTAGCAAGTGGCTGACCAGGCCTTGTGCGAACTGACCAATAATTAATATTGGACAATCCCACGGCACAACTGAACATCTCTCACGGCACACCGGTGTCCCGCCCGACAGTGGTTGGGAAACACTGGACTAAAGGACTTTTCTGGTCTGAATACACCCTAAGGTACCCGCCTAAATAGTCATTGTTTGAGTTATATATTAAGTAAAGTGTTTCATGGGTTGTATTTATATTTCTCAAACCCACAGCCTTCAAAACTTCTAAACAATTTACAACCAATGAATTTCATTCACGAGTTTTTTTCCCCCACTAAAACCGTTGAGTGCTTTCAATTTTCATGAAAATGTCCCTCATATTTTCATTAAAACAGTATATACTCAGAGACACCTTCATTGACTCACATACATGCACAAAGCTTATCTTGTTTCGTCCAGAAATCATACTGAAATAGCTCGTTTAATTAAGGTAACTGTGCATATGTGGGTGTGTCTTCGTTTTTGTAAGTATTTTTACAGTTAATCTTTGCTGTCCTTTTTCTTTCATCCACAGACATCCATGGTCTTTTATAGTTGTGAAAGGAAACCCGTCTTCTGCTGTAGAAGATCATGCTCTCTATCAAGGTGAGAATCTTTTTTTCAATCTATGCTGTCCAGTCAGCTTGTTCTGCTCCAGCGTTCACAGGACAAAACAAAATTATTACATTTTATTGTGTTAGATATGATTAAAATTGTGGAAAATTGTGAATAACCCGCAGACAGAAATATTTTGTATTTTTACAAGGCTAACGCACTATGCATATTTTGTGTGTTTGTTAAAAGGGACCAAAGCCTCTTCAGAAGCCCGAAGTTCTCGCGTTTTTCATATGAGCTATGCAGAGCATTTTACTGTAACAGCCAGCAGCCAGTGGGTACAAGGTACAACCTGCTCACACTTTTACACGATATTTTGACCTGGACGGAAAGAGAGAGAGAGAGAGAGAGAGAGAGAGAGAGAGAGAGAGAGAGAGAGAGAGAGAGAGAGAGAGAGAGAGAGAGAGAGCGCGAGAGCGAGAGATAGCTCTGAGTTTAAATGTGCAAATTTTGGTGTCTGTTGACAGACTGTCCAAGCAACACACGGAACACACGGTTTTCTCTAAGTAACATGTCATTTTGTAAGACTCCAGCTTGTAGACAGTAGACTTCATAAGGCATTGAATGGCAGAAACCATCCATCCATCCATCCATCCATCCATCCATCCATCCATCCATCCATCCATCCATCCATCCATCCATCCATCCATCCATCCATCCATCCATCCATCCTTTGGGCAGTAGGCTGGGGACACCCTGAACTGGTTGCCAGCCAATCATTCGCACTCAGATCTACGGACAATTTGAGTGTTCAATGGGCCTATCATGTATGTTTCGGGGATGTGGGAGTGCCCCCATGCAAGCTCAGGGAGAACATGCAAACTCCACACAGGAACGGTGGAGCCGGAATCGAATCCATAAACTTTGCACTGTGAGGTTGACCTGCTAACCAGTTGAAAACCTGCCGGCCTCATTGAATTTATTTTCCATCCTAACTTTTACAGACTCCTAATAATCACAGGAGTAGTCCATCTCTTAGTTTTCCTCTCAATCTTCTCTTTTCAGTCAATAACCCTCTCTAACCTTTTGCAGAAAGAGAGTTTAAATTATGTGATATTAGATGCAACACCTCAAGAACTAAACATTAATGGTCGAGTAGGCAAAATATGGCACTTGGTTAATGATCTCACTTGGATTCTTCAACATCTCCTGTAATTAATCAGCCATTGTATTATCATCACAGCATCTTGTTCTCATCAATAGTCTGCCCCAATGCAATGCTGGTGTTATCGACTTCGCTGTTACCATCGCTTCATATCTGATTCCAATTAGGTGCTTCTCAGCTTCTTTCTCCAGGCTGTTAGGGCCCTGAACTCGCAACCCCCTTCTGCGTAGCGTGCGGCACTGTTGCGCTATTTTCGGGAATGTCTGCTGTACGCGCACTTGCTCCCTTTTTTTCTGCTCCTCTTATTTATTTATTTATTGTTGTGTTATTTATTCATTATTTATTCAGCACGCTTTTGTTATACTTGTTTACTTGTTTGTCTGTTGTGAGCCATGTCTTGTCACCGTGGGATAGGGGGGAACGAAATTTCGGTTTCTTTGTGTGTCTTTGACATGTGGAGAAATTGACAATAAAGCTGACTTTGACTTTGACTCATCTTCCACCCGATTGCAACTTTATGAAAGTAACTCCCCCCCAGGCAAGTTCAATATGTGTGCACCAAAGTAGTGGCTGCGTCACATATGTTTAAAGATTAATGTGTAGTCTGACTCCGTTTCAGTCTTGAAATGCAGCCCATAGACAATAATTAATCACATGGTAATGGGTGGAAAGACTTCTTCAATGACTTCTTACATACCAGCCATCTAAGAAGCGTGTGAAAGATCGGCCAGTGCAGCCAAATGCAAAGTGAAGCAGAATTTATTGTGGAGGGAAAGGGGAACGGTGAAGGGCTGGAGCAGCGAACGGGTGAGGCTACGCTTGTCGGGTGTGGGGAGTCGGATGGTAAGCTAGGGGAAGGAGCTGGTGGCTGGACTTCTCACTGGCGAGGACTGGACGTGGCTGACGGGTGATCTCCGAGGAGAACAACTGCAGACTGACAAGGTAGCATTGGACAGACAGGACAAGGACCGAATCGTAAAGAGACGGGGAGTCAAGCTTACAAGGACCGGTGTGCACTGAGACATCACGAGACAAGCTGACATGAGCTGTAGCGCTGGCCGCGCTAATATCGTGCTCATTGGGAGCTGAATCCTGTCAGGGAAGGAATGGAGCAGCTTGGACCAGGGTTTATTGGAGAACTCAAAGACAGACTATAAGAAGCTTGACTAGGGATAAGACTAACTGAACAAAAAGACAAGGTAAAGACAGGAACGACGACGACAGACGAGTTGAGAGACATTAATGATCCGACAACGGAGTGAGGGGCAGACAGGACTTAAATACAAAACACAAAACACGAGGCAGGTGACTGTGGCTACATTGATTGAGGTAACACAGGAGGGGAGGGGCAACGCGAACAGAAACCATGGTAACAAAGACACAATACAGCAACTGAGGATGAGTCGTGACAGTACCCCCCCACAAGGGACGGCTCCCGACGTCCCAAAAAACCAAACCCCCACGCGGCGAGCGGGGGGGGGGCGGGGGGGAAGCGCACCAGTTCAAATGACCTCACTGGCCATGGCAAAGTCCTAACCGCGCTCGACGCCAACTCTGGAACATAACCGCAATCGGCAGCAACTCTGGGGACATGAACCACAATCGGCGGCAACTCTGGGGACATGAACCGCAATCGGCGGAAACTCCGGGGACATAAACCGCAATCGGCGGAAACTCGGGGACATGGACCGCAGTCGGCGGCAATTCGGGGACATGAACCGCAATCGGCGGCAATTCGGGGACACAAACCGCAATCGGCGGCATACAAAAAGTCAGATCCGCAATCGGCGGTGTTTGGAAGTCACCAAAGTCGGCCGCAGCCGTGGGAGTGGGGCCAGGGACGATCGCGAGTCCGGCGCAGCTGGCTTGAATTCTGGCGACGCCCGTGGATCCTGCGATGCTGGGGTGAGGCCTGATGGCGGCCGCGAGTCTGATCGCGCCGGGAGGCTCTCCGATGGCGGCTGCGGAGCCGGTGTCGCTGGAGTGAAGTCCGACGGCGGCCGTGGAGCCGCTGGCGCCAGAAGCACTCCGATGGCGACCGAGGGTTCGGTGTCGCGGGAGCGAAGTCCGATGGCGGCCGCGGAGCCCATGGCACTGGAACAAGCTCGGGTGACGGACGTGGATCGGGCGTCGCTGACGGGAGCTGTTGGTGGAGGAAGGTCCAAGCACTGGTCGCTGTGATGGTCGGATCATTCTGTCATGAATCGGATGGAGCAGGGTGACCAAATGCAGCTTCGACCAGGGTTTATTGGAAAACTCAAAGACAGACTATAAGAAGCTCGACTAGGGACAAGACTAACTGAACAAAAAGACAAGGTAAAGACAAGGTAAAGACAGGAACGGCGGCGACAGACGAGACAAGAGACGAGAAGACATTAATGATCCGACAACGGAGTGAGGGGCAGACAGGACTTAAATACAAAACATGAAACACGAGGCAGGTGACTGTGGTTACATTGATTGAGGTTACACAGGAGGAAAGGGGCAACACAAACAGAAACCATGGGAACAAAGACACAATACAGCAACCGAGGATGAGTCGTGACACGGGCAGGCAAATAAATCACAGCTCTGCTGTTATTCTGATGCACACGTTTTCAGTGATATTTAAGATGGTATACTCATAAATGGATGTTGACAAGAATTTTAAATACATTTGACATTCAATCCTACTTTGTGTGTGTGTGTGTGCGTGCGTGCGTGTGTGTCTGTGTGTCGTAGAGGCTGAGTGGACAGAATGGTTTGACAGGGATGATGAAAGAGGATCCGGTGACTGGGAGAAGCTGTCAGATCTGCGTGAGGCCTATCCGGACCGTCTGTGTAACAGTCCGCTGGACATTGAGGTAAATCGCATATATGTGAATATTTTGTTCGACACCGCAATAACTGACTTGGATAAAATTAAAGGATTAAAGTAAGCCATTCTAAACTTTTGGACATTTGAAGGTTGTAAAGAAAATAAGTGAATGTCACTCTTTGGCACTGTCAAACGCACCTCTTGGATTAAGGTGCCCCCGGCTTCCCGGTAACGGGTTTGTTTTAGCCGGGTTCGGAGATTCGTCCGTAATCTAACCACCCGAGTTAAATTAACTCCACCGGAATCAATCTAATTTCTGTACGACGCCAATCCCTCTCAAGTCACCCGAAGCTCGAGCCGAGTAACTCAATTCGAGGCAAGACTTCGAAGTGACCGCATCATAATGATGGCTCCCCGCTAGCGTTTGAAGTTCTTATTTGTTACGGATATTTTTTAGATGTCTTTGTTAAGACCTCAGGGATTCGTTTGTATAGCGCACCCAAGCACTAGTTTTGCCGAAGTAAATGTTGCTATGGGTCCGTTCCACTTGGTCGCTCATGCAGCAAGCCGACCAGCTTTTTTATTCGAAAGAGAATCGAATTAATAAAAGTGTGACAATAATAGCATTTAAGAAGAAAATTAATGCACATTATATGATTAATTCTAACTTCCTATACGTAGATCTAGCACTTAACCGTCGGAGTTCTTCACCCCACTTAATTGCTTTAAAAAGAATAACAACTTTCTTAAACCGGATAAAAATGTCGTGCTCTATTTAGATTTGCCCAATAATTAATTTGGAAGGCAAGTCTATTTTTTGATCGTGTCCCGTTTAACTTTTGACACGGCCCGACAAATTTAGGAACTGCGCCGCGCCCGACGGACAATCGAAATACTTTTATCCTCCACCAACTCCAATGATTTATTTTAACCGTTGTCGTTATTTTATTTAGAAGAAGTAAATTTTCAACAATTCACTTTTAACGAAATCCACTCTTCCCTTAAATATTTACGAAAGTTATTCAATTCTCTAACTTGCTCGGAGTTACTTTTTCCGCGGCCCGTCAAAAAGAGGAAGCGGGCCTGAGCCTTTCAAATAGTTAAATAACTTTCCGTTCTACACAAAACCAATAATCCGATTTAAACACCTCCGTTAATTTATTCAGACGAAACAAACTTTCGAACGGATCGAAATTCACTTGTGGCTCAAATAACTACGGAAGTTATTCAAGTCTCTAACTTGTTCGGAGTTATTTTTTACGCGACCCGTCAAAAAGGGGAAGCGGGCCTGAGCCTTTCAAATAGTTAAATAACTTTCCGTTCTACACAAAACCAATAATCCGATTTAAACACTTCCGTTAATTTATTCAGACGAAACAAACTTTCGAACGGATCGAAATTCACCCGTGGCTCAAATACCTACGGAAGTTATTCAAGTCTCTAACTTGTTCGGAGTTATTTTTTACGCGGCCCGTCAAAAAGGGGAAGCCGGCCTGAGCCTTTCAAATAGTTAAATAACTTTCCGTTCTACACAAAACCAATAATCCGATTTAAACACTTCAGTTAATTTATTTTATTTAAATCGGCCCCAAACCATCGGTTGCATATTCAGTACAAATCCGCACACAACGAAGTAAGTAATATACAAAACACATTTATTGAAGAAACATGGAATAGAATTACAAAACTCAATTACTCCAGAAACCGAACAATTTCACTCACTGATACCCGTGTTAATAAAATCATTCAATCCCAGAACAATTCGACTGCAAAACACAGTTCATGAAAGAGGGAAGAGGTAAATACCAGCTGCGTGCTATTTTTGATGGAAGCAAAGTCGAGTGATCAATTCGATCTTACTTCTAAAATCCAAATTAGAGAAACAGGCTGGCCTCGAGGGAGCCAGCGGCCCGATGACTATTCCCCCCTCTCGCTAAAATACATAAAAACGGTAAACCCTCACCTATTTCTCCTGTAAAGTTGTCCAGTCCAATTTTTGGGAGTAAATCCAAGTTAATTTCAGTCCAGCGATCCTGCGTCTCACACAAAGATCTTCGGGACTTTGGAAAAAAATCTTGAAACTCCTCCGGGCTTCTTCACGTATGAGCGCTCTTTTGGGGGAAAAAACCCTGAAGCTGTCCCTGCAGGACTTTTTATAGACTTCTCAGTCCCCCCCTCCCCTTTCTTTGTTCTATACCTTCCCTATAGGGTAAGACTGCCCAGTTTTCCCACGCCTATAGAATGAACTGGTCAGTTTTCCCACACCTACTATAGAGTAGGAGTGCCCAGTTTTCTTCCCACGCTTGGACATCTGTGGCCTTCAGCATCTGTTTCCGCCCTGACCACGCATTACTTTCCACCAAATGCACAGCTAGCCCCTGGTAAAACCTTTCACTTCCCCTTTTCTTCTCTTCCTGTTCCATGAAAATAACTTTTTAAAGTTACGCTTCAATTAACTCTGAAATAAAAATCCAAACCCTTGACCTACTTCTCTAAACAATTTAGGTCACACCACTATTCTCATAGTGACGGGTCTCTTGATCGAATTGACAAATAATATTGCTTAAAGCAGTTACAGAATACATTTTTAGCCAAGCAAAGAAATCAAAAATTAAAAAATCACATTTGTGCTTCTCCAAACAATTTATGTCACGCCACTATTCTCATAGTGACGGGTCTCTTGATCGAATTGACAAATAATATTGCTTAAAGCGGTTACAGAATATATTTTTAGCCAAGCAAAGAAATCAAAAATTAAAAATCACATTTGTGCTTCCATGCGTGACTCACACTCTGACACCGTCTTCCTCTTTTATTTCTATTTTAACTGGCTTAGCTTATCCTGGCCCCTCTTTTGGTCTCACGTTTTGGTCTGGCGCCATCTTTTGGACAAATTTGGAATTTCAACTCTGCCAATTTATTCCTGTGAACAATCCATATTCTACCATTTGCACCATCTCTACCCCCCATGTTACATGACAGCACCCACTGTATGGTGTGGATAGTTTGATATACGTATGCATGCCACCATTTTCTCATCTGTTAAAGTTTATTCTTTGGACGGACTGACGATGGACAGAGCCTCTGATGGACGCGATGATGTAAGCACTTTTAACATAACGCGGACAGCTGGTCGATTGCATTATGACTTGTCAATCGTGCACTTATCTGATGTAAGTGACCGGCTCTCCGTTTACAGGGTAAAATTCTGTACTTTAGCCCCTCTGCAGTAACGCAGTATGTAGGGGAGACGAGAATTGATTTAAGCTGGTACGGAAAGAAGATTCGTTCCGAGTCTAACCGCTGTTCAGGTAACTAATCTATTGTTAGATTAATTCCGTCATTTCCGGACGCCAGTCCCTTTTAAAGCAACAGGATCCCGGGGTTGAGTAATTCCTTTTCGAGACCCGGGATCAAATTGATCGCGGCCGTTTCAGCGGCTCTTCTTTCCTATAATGATTGGGGCTTTTGTTAACCACTCGGAATAGATTTAGCTGTCTTTGTTAAGACCACAGGAACTCGTTTATTTACACTAGCGTGCAGCCACACTAGCTGAGCTCAAGTTAACGGTTTCGAACCAGATTCTGACACTCCCTGATGTCAAGGATTAAAGCTGTCTTCATTTAAAAAAGAACTGAACGGTTTAAAGTATGACTATGATAGAGAAACAAAAGAGATTTAAAGCATAAAAGATCAAAGTAATCATTAATCGAAATTAAATGATTATAAAGTAGAAATTTAATGAATAAGCAAGAAAAAGAATTACAAGTTTCAATTGTTCGAACAACTAACAATAATTTCCACTCACCCTTCTCAATAGAGCAAAAATTATTCAGTCTCGAAGTTCTCTCGATTGAAAACTCAAAAATATAGTAAAAAAGGGTAAGAGGCTACAGGTCTAAAATGCTGTTTGGTGGAAAAGTCGAGTGATCGGTTCTCCTTGTTCCAAAATCCGAATTCTGTTTAAAAGAACAGGCTGGCCTAAAGAAGGGAGACGTGCCAACGCCCTGGAAATGGCTCCGCTCTCCTGCACCGAGGTCTGCATCTCCTTTAAGCTTAAAATTTGACTAAGTCCAATCTGAAGATAGTATAAATTCATCCTAAGAGACCTTGGGTTAATCTCAGAAAGGATGAAAACTATATTTTTCTAATTGGCGTCCTCGACCCACGGCAGTAGCCTGCAGGGGCAAACCCCTGATGGTGAGAGCCCACCGGGCGAGAGAGAGCCCTGTCTTTGTCCGAACGAACCTTTTATACCAGTTCAGTTCGTGGGTACTATGCCTGCTTGGTCACGTACCAGTTTTTTTCTATGACGTCATACATTGGCCTCAGATGACCCAAAGGCTTCCAGAATAGACTGCACCTGCATCTCGGCCAGTCTCAACCGGATTCAACTCGATGAGGTGACCATGTTCTCAGGGATGTAACAATTTTCTCAGGAATGCTTCATTCTGTTTTCCACTTCCAAATCTTGTCAACTGTCCGTCAACTTGATATTTGCAAATGTTTTTTCTCTGACTTGTGTTCCGTCAAACAGCATTTTGTTTAGACCTCACCATGATGAACGTGACCTCGGGTCACGCTCATGAGTGGGATCTCAGTCTTCCACTACTTAGTATCACCATTAACCCTTTCCGCCTCCTTGTCGTCGCTCACATTTATACATTCATGTGTAAATGGAACATCAATATTACATACATGTTTGATACTGATTAAACATCGTGACAATAATAACACATAATTTCACAATAGTCAATTTAACACGTAATCATAACTATGATCGTGGATTCTCCTAGTTAGCAGATTAAAACACTCAAGCATCTTCAAAACATATTTTGACAAGCTGATGACCTCTAGGTCAAGCTCAAGCGTGGGATTGCAGTCTTCCACCCACGGTACCACTGTCAACCCCTTGTCCTTACTCAACTTTTAATACATTCATGTGTAAATGAAACATCAGTGCTATGATGCTGCTCAACTAACTATACAATATTGCAAAGCAGAATAAAATAAAGTATATTGCAGCTTACTCTAACTGTGATTAAGATGTCTCATTCTCATTACCTAACGATGAGCATGGGCTTCCCTAGTTAGAAAATTAAAATATTAAAGCAGTTTCAAAGTATATTATAGCAAAACAAAATAATATAACATAATCCAAAATTGTGTGTTGCTGTGCTTCAGAACAAGTCTTCATCTAATCGATGACTTTTCAAACTAATAATTTACTATGTTCGGTCAATCTGACTTTGGCACCATCTTCTGGTGAAATTTGGAATGGAGGTTGACTGATTCAACCAACAAATTCCCCTATTCCATTTTAATAATAGTTAATTTGGAAGAACTAACTTTTAAGTAACCCTTACTCAGGCCCCCTTCCTCAGGTCATCCATGTCAAGCTTTGAAATTTGGAATTTCATCTTAGCCAATTCGTCTGGGCCAAATCCAATACACACTCGCGCACCATCTTTTACCTATCCACCATGTAACTCGACAGACTACTGACGATGATGAACAGTTGCCCAGGCCAATGACGAAGGACAGACAGGGAAAATTAGGTAAATTACCCATCTCTGTAAATGAATAAATAAATAACTAAATGCGACATCTCAATGTCTATTGAGAAAGCAGTTGAGGCAGGCACGGTCAAGCACACAGACCAGGTTTACACCAATGATTACGAAATCAAACCAACTTTGATATGTGAAGAAACAACCAATTATAGTATAATCTATCTTGATAAAAATCTGGGGTTTATTTAGAGGTTTATTTATATATTTATTCATGTACACATGTATTTATTTACAAATGTGTTTGTTTGTTTGTTTGTTTGTTTGTTTGTTTGTTTGTTTGTTTGTTTGTTTGATTGATTTAAATGTAGTATTGCACTCAATCCGCCAGGATGTAGTCTGCTAAAATTGAGAGATTGAGAGAATTCCAATTACAATTTTCTTAATAGTTTTCATTGTATTCATAGTTCATGTTTGGTGAAGGTCTGCTCTCTATTTTATGGCTTTCTATTTATAAGCAGCATGGAAATTAAACAATAACACAAATCTATTTTTTTCACTGTACTGAACATCAATAAAGAGCCCTAACACCACGTTAACTCCTAATCAGGGAGTCAATGCCAAATAATGTATCTATTTTGATTGAGGTTTTCCCTGTTGGTTAGCTGATCAGTCAAAAACTTTTCAGAATTAGTTAATTACTGTAGATATTTTATCACCAACTGGCAAATATAACATTTTTCAGGTAGGATATTTGGATAATTGCACAAAATGCAAAGGCTTAGGGTTTTACATTGTTATAATTCTGTAATACTGATGTTTTTGTATTCTTTCTTTCCAGGCTGAAACAAATGACGGCATACCCTCTAACCAGACAGGGGACGTGATCCACAAAAATAACAAAGATTATGGCTTTGTCTGCCGCAATAAAGACCAAGCTCATGGCCTCTGTCACAACTACAGAGTTCGCTTTCTGTGTGGAAAACTTGGTAATTGTATTTTTTTATTTTTTTTTATCAGAATGTATCTCAGGTTATTTGTATGAAACATGGGCGTTTTTCTTTACTTTTTGCTGGTGTTTGATGTGACGGACGTGTCTCTGCTTTGAGAACAAGCAACGCATGATAATTTAGTATATGCTTTACATTGTTACATTACATTACATTACAGTAACATGGTGATGAGACCTAGGGCCCTATTTTGGTGGACTGGCGTAAAGTCGGGCGTAACTCAATTTTCGTGACAGCCCAAGTCTAGTCTGGTGTGTTTCCTTGGTGTATGGTTGTTGTGCTCATATGGCTGTGCATTGTCATTTTCATGCAAGGGCAATCGTTCAGTTCATGAAAGCAACATGGGGCAATCCCTCTGAAACATTAATTGAACAGAACTTCGAAAAATGTCCCAAATATGAAAATGTAGGATGCATGGCAGCCTCAGTTTCCCCCTCCATTGCAGTTATAAGGCAATTCGGTGAGCCAACGACACAGACTTTAAGCTCAGCAGTTTTTTTTTGGGGGGGGGTTCTGCAGTGTCAGGCACGGCGGACTCGGGTTTTCACTTCGACCGCCCTGATTTTCATGCAAATCAGGTAAAAGTCTACTTACATCCCCCAATGGGGCATAAAGTTGTAAAAGCCCCCTTACACCCAGTTCTACCAGCACAAAGTCCGACAAAATACCAAAAGAAAGAAAACTCCATCCATGTGCACATTTAGACTGTTCTTTGCACTAGACTTGTGCCCATTACAAATAGGGTCCGAGGTCTCCGCTTTTTGTAGAATACATTGTTAGCTGTCAACAGTCATTGTCCATTTCTCGAGTTGTAATTCTTATTCTCCAATCCTGCAGTCCGTCCTCAGGCCTCAATTTCAATCGACATGTTGTCCAACAGCACAATTTTGGAGCTTGCAGACCAGCCTATGGGTTGGCAACCTGGGGACCATGTTGTGGTGGCCAGCACGGACTACTCAATGCATCAGACTGAAGGGTTTGAACTAATTCCTTGCCCTACTTGTACACTTAACCAAGTCAAGGTTCGAGGTGAGGAATCTGACTCACAGCACAATCACACATCTTAAAACATTTCAATTCTTAAAATTAAAACTGAAAATACTGAATTAATATTCTTAGTATTAATATTGATTAATATTCTTAGTATTAATATGACTTGCAGTGCTTGACTTGTTTTATTTGATCGAGCTTCAAGCTCCATTTGTGAATCATTGACAAGGATGTTATTGTCGTAAACCATGGAAGGTAAAGCAGAAAGTTTCTGTCGCTCAAGAGAAAAATTATGAGGCTGGTATTTGCCAAACCGCATGTTGACAAGTTGTTGGGTCTAAATAAGATTAGACATTAAATCACTCGCTGGAATGAAGAGGAGAAGACAACCAGAACAGGTTTACTCGCGAGGAGAATGATAGAGAAAGCAATCTCAGTTACAACCTCCATCAGTTCTGAGTCCTTACTCCACGTGCCCCTCTTTTTAATGTTATGGTTGCCCTGGTTACAGAGGCGTTGCTACACTAAAGGGAGGGGGGATTGTGTCTGTAGCAACGCTGATTGGCAAAAGAATGTAGTGTGGTGTGAATTAGCACTTCGTTGTTGGCTCGTGACCCCCCGCAGAGGCCGTCCCCAGCTGACCTCCCTCAGTTGGCTGACTTGTCCTCGACGCGGGTCAACAAATACCCTGACGCACGTTGATTGCCGCTTTGCTGTGGAACAAATGCAACTAGACCTTTGCTAACTTTATCTACTTGGTAATTAACACACAATAGTAATAAGTAACTTGCCCTAAACATTTCAACACACATTAAGCAAACGTGAGGTAACCGGTATGCAGTTCCTTAAACAAACATTGAGTAAATATGGGATAACTTTTATGCAACTACTTCTAACTGTATGTAACCCTTAACAAAGAAAAACAGGTCTGATAAACTACAAGCTATGAACCGAACCTACCACTAAATAAAAGGAATGAAGTTCCTGTGAATCAAACAAAGAACATGTCACCTATGCAAATAAGCCCTGCTCATTGTTAGTGAAGGACTCTTACGGGAACCAAAACACACAGACAACATAAGGACAGGAAGGATACAAATGGCTGACAGGGATCAAAAGACATCCCTATCACAAAAAAGGAAGAACCTAGATAAAAGGAAAAGATAAACTCGTAAAGGCGAGGCCTCCAGGTCTGGCAGGCCAAAGCTTCACTTAAAATTATTCCAACACAAGTCAAGAGGCTTCTGGGAGAAAGTCCCATAGATAGACGAGAAAAAATTCTTGTTCACTTCAGTTTATGGAGATATATTTACATTATATTTAACCCATTCCTGCTTAAGGCCTGTCCACTGACTATAGGGATGATCAGTATCCTGATCAAATTAGGTCTATAAATAGTAATGGTGAAATGGTAAAATAGTGATTCCAAACGGTAGCTGATAACAACAACCGTTTAGCAAGATACCTGCAAAATGTCATATTCTGCATATTTTACTAAGGTATAGCTGTGGAACTGGAGTAACTTTGCAGGTTTGCGTGTTTTTAGTTCAATGCAGGTCACATTTGAACAACTTGGAGTACTGTGTTGGAGTCTGGGAAAGGTGTGTGAACTGACTCAGCTTCAAGGGAAAATCACAGCTCGTATCCTGTAGGCATGTGTGTTTCTTAATGGGCCTTTTCATGCTGACTTAAACATTAAATGTATGTACCGTATTGGCCCGAATTTAAGTGTGTGCATGTGCACGTGTGTGTGTGGTTCTGCAACAGGCAGAAATACAGCACGTAAGTCAACGCTTAACTTCTGATGTCACACAACCCGAGTAGACGGCACACATTACATAACTAACTGCGCGTAACGGTTCCGCTATACTAAATAACCATAAATGAAATACTCTCGGCAACACATCAAGTCATCGAGACAACAAAATACATTTGCTGGCGATTGTTAGTCGCCGTGCCGCTGTAACGGCTGTAGTCATTCGTGTACGCTGCTCGTACGATGCCAGGCAAACTTAAAGGAGCGCGCCGGAGGTGTCAATCAAACGGCGCGCACACGAAGCAAACCACGATCGGACAAACGACACAACAGTGGACAGTAGTAACAATGAAATGTATATACTCACTTTGTGTCAAAGACGCACACGATCAAAGCAACACACTCAGTCGATACCAGCAACCTTTAACTTACCGCTGCGCACAAGTGAATGGGTATAATGTCTAGACCCCGAATGTAAGACAACCCCCACTTTTTCAGTCTTATTTCAATGCAAAAATCATCGTCATATATTCGGGCCGATACGGTATGTGTCAACAGAAGACCTAAGCATAGAACATTTTTGTCTGTACAAACAATTTCATGTATTTTGTTTCCTGTTTATGCTCAGTTATTAATGTGTTCTCATACTGTTTTAGGACAATATTTCAGGCCTGATCTGTCAGCTGATTAAATTGGCTTTTTAAAGATACAGCATATACCAGCGTCAGAAATACCAACGGTTAATGTATACACTCGCTTGTATTTCCTGACATCCATATCCTAATCAACTGTGGACTGTGGCTTTCCATGTCCCTGTGGGTGCGGGGGTATTCTAGGAAGCACTGTTGGTTATGTATGTGAAAACTTGGAAGAGGTCAACCCTGAGATGAGAAGTTAGAATTACCGTCAATTCCGCACTATGAGGGATAATTAAAAACTTACAATTTACTCAAAAAACAACAGTGTGCCATATAATGCAGAGCGCCTTATATATGGATCACTTGATGAATTTGTTGATCCATACTGGTTGTACACAGCGCTCTGCCAAAATGTTTCAGTACGTTTTAGTACGACTAGTACATTACAAGGTCGCATCGCTTCCCAGCATTACGGCAACC
Source organism: Syngnathus scovelli (assembly GCF_024217435.2). Lineage (NCBI taxonomy): Eukaryota > Metazoa > Chordata > Actinopteri > Syngnathiformes > Syngnathidae > Syngnathus > Syngnathus scovelli. The sequence goes on along the minus strand of NC_090850.1, from coordinate 2,424,493 downwards.
GTGGTAAGGGGGCGTCACTGAATAGCTGTTGTACCCGCGAGGCTATTTCATTTCAAAATAGGCTGTTCCGTTAATGTTTTCGAGTACGTTTATGGATCAATATTCCATGGAATCATAAATAAGCAGCCCCAATGTGTTAAATCAGTCTTTAGTCGGTTCCGATCGCTGAGGCTCATGGGAGTTTGCGGGTGGCTAATGCTATAATGATAGCTGCTATATGCACGAGGCTATTTCATTTCAAAATAGGCTCCTCCATTAATGTTTTGAGTAAATTTAAGCATCGGCCACTCAGTACAGTGATTTGTTCGTTTAATGAGTGTTCGTCCGACAGTCTTATGTGTTCGTCTCGTCGTGCTATGTCGTGCTACAAGTACAGCAGGCAGGTTCTGCTCGACATCGGCAGAAGTGGGTTTTGTGGCGTTCTGGACTTTGAGGCGGCAACATTAAAGGCGCTCGGACAGCTACGTCCTGAAACGTCGCCAACCTCGCCCGCTATTCCTCCCGCGGTTGGGAGCCGTCGGAAACGGTGTGCGAGGAGGCAGAAGAGGGGCAAGCGCGGAGGCGTCCGGGCCAGGCTGGCGGCCAACCCAGCTCGCCCGGCGGTGCCATCCATTCTTCTGGCAAATGTTCGATCGCTGGACAACAAAATGGATTACGTTCGCCTGCTGAGGTCTACGAACCAGACGGTGCGGAACTGCTGTGTGCTCGTGTTCACCGAGACCTGGTTGACTGAAGTACTTGAACTTGAAGGCCCTGCAGCGCATAGTGAATACGGCTGGTAAGATTGTTAGTGCTTCGCTCCCCTCCCTGAAGGACTTTAACACCTCCCATCTCACCCGCAAGGCAACCGCGATTGTGAGTGATGTGAGTCACCCAGCTCACTCTTTGTTCGACTTTCTGCCCTCTGGGAAGAGGTACAGGAGACTGCGCTCCCGCACCACCAGACTCGCCAACAGCTTCATTCTCCAGGCTGTTAGGACACTGAACTCGCTACCCCCTTCTGCGTAGCGTGCTGCACTTTTGCGCTATTTTCTGGAATGTCTGCTGTACGCTCACTTGCTCCTTTTTGCTCCTCTTATTTATTTGTTGTGTTATTTATTCGTTATTTATTCAGCACGCTGTTGTTTTACTTGTTTGTCTATTGTGTGCCATGTCTTGTCACCGTGGGATAGGGGGGAACGAAATTTCGGTTTCTTTGTGTGTCTTTGGCATGTGAAGAAATTGACAATAAAGCTGATTTTGACTTTGACTTTGACTGACAACATTCCAGACTCTGCCGTGCATCTGGAGCGGCTAGCGTCCTATCGGGCGGACCGTGCGAGGGGGAAAGTCGCGATGAGGTGGAATATGCGTCTACATCCGAGAAGAATGGTGCCGGGACTCTGTGGTGGTATGTAAGCACTGCTCGCCACTTGCGGAGTTTGTGATCATCAAGTGCCGTCCTTTTTACCTGCCAAGGGAATTTACCGCGATTCTGCTAGTCGCGGTATACATCCCGCCTTCCAACATCGAAGGCGACAGGATCGCGGCGCTTGGTGAACTGTACCAGGCTGTCAGTGTACAACAGACAAAGCACCCTGACGGTTTCACCATCTTCGCTGGAGACTTTAATCATCCCAACCTGAAGTCTGTTTTCCCGAGGCTTCACCAGCATGTTACTTTTCCGACACGTGGAGACAGCTTCCTGGACCTAGTCTACTCTGCGCATAAAGGAGCTTTCAAAGCCACCCCACTCCCCCGTCTTGGGCTTTCTGACCATCTCACCGTTTTGCTTTTGCCCGCATACAGACAATTGGTAAAGGCATCCAGGCCGGTTCGGAGGCAGGTTCGAGTGTGGCCTGAGGGTGCCTCCGATGCACTTCGTGACTGCTTCGACACCACTGACTGGGACTTGTTTAAGCAGGCAGCCACCTACAACGATTGGACGGACATAGAGGAGTATACTGACTCTGTTACCTCTTACATCACAAAGTGCATCGATGATGTGACTTGCTCGAAATCCGTCGTCACTCGCGCGAACTGGAAGCCGTGGCTGACGGGGGCTGTCCTCAGACTGTTGAGGGCCAGGGACAAGGCTTTCAGAGCGGGGGATGAGGCTGGCTTGAGGACAGCGAGGGCCGACCTGTCCCGAGGCATCAAAGAAGCGAAGAAGGCGTTCTCGTGCAAGGTCTCCACCCACTTCAAGGACAGCAAGGACGCACGTAGCCTTTGGCGGAGCATTCAGACCATCACGGACTACAAGCCCGCGCCGAGGAGCTGTGAGGGCGACGTCCGTCTGCTGAACGATCTTAACCGCTTCTTTGCTCGCTTCGACGCCCAGAACAGCACTTGCCCGCTGAAGACCCCCCCCCCCCCCACACGAGCAGCCCCTGCGCCTCTCTGCCGACCGAGTGAGGAGGGCGCTTGCCGCTATTGACACCCGTAAGGCGGCGGGCCCTGACAACATCCCGGGTCGAGCGATGAGGGACTGCGCTGGCGAGCTGTCGGGTGTCTTCACGGACATCTTTAACATTTCCCTGCAGCAGGCCATCGTCCCCTCGTGTTTCAAGGCTGCCACCATCGTTCCTGTGCCGAAGAAACCTGCACCGTCCTGATTTAATGACTACCGCCCCGTGGCACTGACGCCCATCATCATGAAGTGCTTTGAGCGGCTTGTCATGGAGCACATCAAATCCGTTCACCCCCCCACCATTGACCCTTTCCAGTTTGCGTACCGTGCCAAACGGTCCTCTGAGGATGCCATCTGCTCTGCCCTCCACTTGGCCCTCACCCACCTGGAGAGAAAGGACTCATATGTGAGATTTCTGTTTGTGGACTTCAGCTCTGCCTTCAACACCATTGTGCCGCAGCGACTCATCTGCAAACTCGACGAGCTGGGCCTCAGTACCTCCCTCTGCAACTGGCTACTGGACTTCCTCTGTCAGAGGCCTCAGGTGGTGCGTGTGGGCGACAAAATCTCCGCCAGCATCACGCTGAGCACGGGGGCCCCCCAGGGCTGCGTTCTCAGTCCGTTGCTCTTCACCCTGCTGACGCATGACTGCACTGCGACCTACAGCGACAACCGCATAGTGAAGTTTGCTGACGACTCTGGTGGGTCTCATCACGAAGGGCGACGGAATTTCGGTTTCTTTGTGTGTCTTTGGCATGTGGAGAAATTGACAATAAAGCTGACTTTAGTATGAGAAATGCGATTGTTTACAGGGGGCTGCCACGACACTTTGCTGAGGTTCATGGGCGTCTGCGAGCTGAGGCTCATGGGAGTTTGCGGGTGGCTAATGCTATAATGATAGCTGCTATACGCATGAGGCTATTTCATTTCAAAATAGGCTGCTCCGTTAATGTTTCGAGCAAATTTACGGATCGATATGGAAGGGAAACATAAGTAAGCAGTACCAATATGTTAGATCGAACTTTAGTCAGTTCCGATCATTTTATAGATTCAAGATTCAAGAGTTTTTTATTCGCCATGTTTGAGCGTGCCAAACAAGGAATTTGACTTCGGTAAATCACAGCCTCTGTTCAACATTTAGGTGACTAACAACAACACTCAGGACATGTGAAGAACGAAAGATATTCTCAAACACCCCCTGATCTTAAACTCCCAAGAGGGCAAGGAAAAACTCAAAACTCCAGCTAGGGGAAATGAGAAACCTTGAGAAGAGACCACAGGTGGGAGGGTCCCTCTTCTAGGATGACCAGGCTGCAATGGATGCAGAGAGGACACATAGTACAAACAGTGTAGACAAAAAAGGTGTGGCAAGCGGGATGTTATTGCACAGTAATGACTCTGAGACTCTAAGAGTGGTGTGAGTTCATCAGAGCGACAGCCTGGGGGAAGAAGCTGTCTCTGTGTCTGCTGGTTTTAGTGTACAGAGCTCTATAACGGCGTCCGGAGGGGAGTAGTTCAAACAGGCTGCAACCTGGGTGCGAAGGGTCTGTTGAGATGTTACTTGCACGTTTCCTGGTCCTGGACAGGTACAAGTCTTGGATAGATGGGAGGTTGATTCCAATTATCTTTTCTGCAGTCCTTATTGTCCGTTGCAGTCTGTGCTTGTCTTGTTTGGAGGCCGATCCAAACCAGACAGTGATGGAGGTGCAGAGGACAGACTGGATGATGGCAGTGTAGAAGGTCTTCAGCAGCTCCCGTGGCAGGTTGAACTTCTTGAGCTGTCTCAGGAAGTACAGCCTCTGCTGGGCCTTCTTGCGGACAGAGATTATAGGAGATAGTTTGAGAAACGCGATTGTTTACAGAGGGCTTATTGGCTAGTGGATGCATACCGCGACCCTAGTCAACCTCAGTTTGTTGCGCCCTATATATGAAATAATTTCTAAAATAAAAAATTCAATGAGGGTGCGCCTTATAATCCAGTGCGCCTTATGGTGCGAAAAATACGGTAGTTGAAATAAATGATTGGTGATTTTTCATATCATCTGATCATCAATGAATATCTTATTTCTCACAATTAGTATTGGTATATTTATTTACATTGCTTTTAAATTGCCATATTTATAAAAAATAATTAAGATAAATAAATAAACAAATGAATAAAATTAACACGGAAAAAATCCAAATCAAAATATGTGGTTGTACTACTTTTTGTCAAGTAATACAATGAAGTGCAAAGAATTAATTTAAATTTAACTAGCAAGACACGTTTGTCGTCTTGATCTAGGATTTATCCACATAATGAACATACATGACCTATAAAGGAAAAAACTGACGTCATTCGGTGCGTGTTAAGATGTAAATAAAGTCAATCAAAACAAGAAATGCAAGAGTGGAGAATACTACACACTAACCAAACCCGAATATTCAGTACAGACGCAAACAGTGACCTGTGGTTATCGGCACAAATCAAAATTAGATACTAATGCTAATGTAAATGCCAGTGACCCACATTCTATCACTTCAGTTATCAGCAAACTATTATCTTGTCACAAAAGCACAGAAGCTGCAACTGCCATCACAAGTAGCAGCCCAGCTCAGCTCTGCAAATTTGCTGGTGACAATGTTCCCATCTAATACAATGGATCTGTATCGAAGATAAATCACATGTTGCTCATTTCTCTACAATAAAGCATATGCTATCGTTATAAAAGAAAAACACGTTTTGGATTTTTGTGACGTCTTGGAACGTGGCAACCGTTTGTCCATACAAGCTTTAATCTACCTTTTATCTACCTATTATTCATATACACGGTAATAACGGAAAAGAAAAGAAACTTCAAATTTGCTTCATGACCCAGATCATTTTTTGACTACTCCAGGTGGCACTGTTTAAATAAAGAGGTTTAAGAAAAGGCAAGTCACTGTCTTTCAGCCCAATTTTGTGTGCTATCTAGGGGAGTCAAAAAAATACAACAACCGTTTTATGAAGAAAATCTAAATCTATATTTTGACTGTTTAAGGCACTCAGTTCCCGGAATTCAAAGTGGCTCAATACATGTAATTAATAAGGTTATAAGAATACGAATGTGTTTCGTGTGTGGTTGGTTGTGTTACTACAACCTGGATGTGTCATATGTAATGCAGTTTAGACTTTAGATTGTGTGTAATAGTGACACCTACATTAATTCCTGCTAAGCAAAAATGTTAGTCTTTTGAGGGTGATGGATTTGGTCCACAATTTGGGAAGCGCGCTATCCGCGCCTCACGGCAAAAGCAATAGCCAATCACCTGTTATCCAATTTACTCAGTGCGTGCTCGTTTTATTTCTTCAGTTTTAGGAAAAGGCTAAGACATCGAAACAAAATTTAGACTAACACTGGTTGGTTGAGTTCAATCACAATTCTTGTTAAGAAAGCCCTGTTTTCAGGAAAGTACAATACAGCGCTGGGCCTTTCGTGCGACCATGCTGAAGAGCAGAAAGTCGCCATTCAGAAAAGAAAACGTTCAAGGTTCTTTGGTCAGCTTATATTAAGTTGCACATGCCAGTGTGGGCCGAGTATGATGGGTGATGAATCAGGGGGTGTGGTAAATTCGCAGGAGAGTTTGATTCCATGGGAGTGGTTGCTGGTTCGGTGAGAGCTGGTTCCGTGGGGGTGGGTGCTGATTGATTATGGGCGATTTGGTGACTGTTTGTTTCCATCCCGTCTTTCAGCCTTTGCGATCACCTTTGGCCGGGTTCTTGGTTGTTTTCCTCCTGCCGCTCTTCCTCTGGCACCTCTACCGGTTTTATCTCCAAGTGTCCTTCCTGTAAACCATTCTTCCACATACATACACTTCGCCCAGTGTCGCACACCGCCCATTCATCATTCTTTGAATTTTGTCATTTTGTACAGAATTATGTGAACTTTTGGCTGTGACATCATCAATTTGTTAATGTTCCCTGACTATGCAAAGTTCTTACTCACCACTTACCATGCATTTGTTTGTTTGTTCTTTTGACATATATCTTTCCATTGTTAGGCACAACATTGCCCTCTGTCCAGAACGTTCAGTAGCTTTTGATTAAAGCTTCTAGCTTTAATCAAAACATAAGATATAATCAAGTATTGAACATCTTTAGATGACTTTGGCAGTGTCCATGATTTAGTAAATCATCAAGCATGCATTAAACAGTTCCTTAAGGGTCATTAAGCTATTCAGGCAACATATAAAAAAAACATTTGTTATTTCAAAGTGCACAGAAATACATATCAGATCATAAAGTTATAAAAACCTTTGTCATTACCACCTATCAAAAATGTCTAGTTATGTCTTATTTATTGATTTGGTGTGTAGGTATATGTAATTATATGCTTAAAATGTTTCTTTTGTTGATTTAATACGTGAATATACTTGTCTGCTTATGTACTTTATTCAATGAGGATTGAGCATATCTGTTTTTGTAGCTAGGCAGGACTTTTTGTTTTTCGACCCCATTTCTTCAAGGGGCATATGGGAAAGTTGACACGGATACAGTTTACTTAAAAAACACTGTCGGTTACACATGCATTTTAGTTCCTCATTTGGAAACAGCCGCAAGAAGCCAGCCAATAACAGTATCGGCCACCATCACGAGTACCCAATACTTTGAAACTAGCCTCATATATTGGCACTCTCCCATCCCTGATTAAAATTTTGTAGACTATGTGCAACCACAAATAATTATTCATTCATCCATTTGTTTTCTTTCACTACTTATTGACATTGGGGTCTTGGGTGAGCTGGAGCCTATTCCAGCTGACTTCAGGCAAAAGACGGGGTACAACCTTTGCATACATTAGAGCAGGGGTCGGGAACCTATGGCTCATGAGCCAGATCTGGCTCGCGAGCCAGATATGGCTCTTTTGACGACGTTAAAAACATTATTAAAAAGAATACATTAGTACACTAAAAAAATCGTTGGTCTTAATTAAAATACATGCATTTAATTGTATTTAAGCTATCGTTTTTTTTTAAATGGTATGGCTCTCACGGGAAACTATTTTTAAAAAAATGGGCATTTATGGCTCTGTCCGCCAAAAAGGTTCCCGACCCCTGCATTAGAGCATAACAAATGTTCATGGCAGTGAATGTTTAAGTTTTATGCTTCGAGTAAAAAAAAAAAAAAAAAAAAAAGAATGCAAAAGCGTGAAAGTTTGGGTGACATTTGTTCTACCTGTGTGCGGCATAACTCTGGATTTAAATGACTAAACAACTATTGATGTCCCCTCAGGCAGCACATTGGTAGGGGGGTGGATTATGTCATCTGCAGTTATAGAAGACTAGTTTTTTATGCATGTGTGTATGTGTTCACAGGCAAAGCCCAATTTATTCACATGGGTGAAGAGGTGGATGGGGTGGATATGAGAGCTGAGGTTGGCCTGCTGAGTCGTAATATCCTAGTCCGCGGTGAGATGGAGCCCAGCTGTTATGGCAATGAAGCCTGCAAATTCTTTGACTTTGACACCTTTGGAGGACATTTGAAGGTACACTATACTTTCTAACGTTTTTAATGACTGGATAAATGTTGAGTATAAAATTTAGTTTTGTCTTGTCAGTACATAGTACATAAATCATTTCTACTCGCACAGATGTCAAACTTAAATCATATCATTGACGCGATTTAACCTACTGTATGTTATACATTAAAGCACAGGTGTCAAACTCAAGGCCCGGGGGCCAGATACGGCCCGCCACATCATTTTATGTGGCCCGCAAAGACAAATTGTGCATCAAATTTGTATGTCATTACTAGAATTGTAAATTGTCTTCACTTTTAATATCTTTTTTTCATATTTGACCAGTTTTTACTCGTCTGATTTGAAAACGAGTTATTTGTCAGTTTGTTTAGTAGCTTTTACTGTATATAATATGAGGTGCTCATACATTTATTTAGGTTGACATAATGGCCCTCCGAAAGAATAGGGAGTTGGGGTGATGATTTTGAAGGCATGGAACCATTCAATGGATAAACTGTTAAATTTGCCACGTCTTCTTCCTCTAAACTTCAATCATGTAATCCACCAAACACAAAAAATTTGTTAATAATAAAAGAGTAAAATGGGCTGTTTGACATTGTTAGAAAAATGGTGGTAACTTCATGGGTTCAACCCACATAGTAGTAAGTTCTGCTACTCATCCTACATGTTCCTTACAAATGTGGCACCATTTGAAAGGGTGATAAACTGGCTTTTCAATAGAGTAAAACTTCTGACTGAAAGGTGTTGTTCAACCAAGAAATAATGAAACAATCATATGTATGTTGCATTTTTCCTTCCATGTTCCAAAAACATGCTAATAAAAAGTCCCTCAATTCAAAATATTTCCTTGGTACTAAGATGACACAAGACGGTGTATTTTTATTAGGCAATGGTGCCATCTTGTATCAGGGCATTTAGAAAGAGCATAAACATGGACAATAGGTGAGTTTTTCAGAGAATATCAGAAAAAAATAAATGGAAAAGGTGAATTTGATTAACCTGAAAAGAGCCAGATTGATATGCGAATCACTCAAGTTCTCCACAGTATCAATAGGGGACTGCTGAACTGTGATATGCTCAAGATAGGTAGGACAAACAGTACAATACTCAAAACTTTTAAGGCGATGTGAAAACTTCTGCATGCCTACCAAACTTTTGTTTTAACCAATCACAACAACGGATGATAATCACCAGCATCTTTACCATCTAAAAATGAACAAAGCACCAGCGCTGTTCTTTCAAAAAGGAAACTGTGTGTAATTCCGCGGAAACATAATTAATTGCAACGTCCACACTTCCACCGGTGTCGCCATGTTTGGTTTGTTCATTTCCCGCCTCATCTTGAAGAGAATTAACTAGCTTGGAACAAAACTGTCACGGAGCGGGCGATTGTTTTGACCCACATGCAGAACGAACTCAGAGAGACCAAAGCGATCGTTAAGGATTTATTGAGATACGGTCGGTAGTTGAACCGGGTTCCAAAACAGGAGTGGCCGGGCTAGTTCCTTGATGGGGGAGGGCGTGAAGCGTTGCCAGAGAGGAGTGGATCTTAGCGGAGATCTGCGAGTGGGGTCCAGGAGCGGAGAGCCAGGAGTCGTGGCGTAGGCGAGCAGGGTAGGGAGCGTGGTTTCAACAGCTGTAGAGGTGACCAACATCATCTAACACTCAAGCGACGAGTTGTTGACAGCAAGCTCCTTAAGAGCCTCCCCTTGACGAGCCTGATCAGTGACACCTGTGGATTCTCAGTTGCTGGGAATAGTGGTGGTTGATAGCCGAGTGACACTTTAAACGGAGACAGGCCTGTGGCAGTGGAGACATGCGAATTGTGGGCATACTCCACCCATGGCAGAAACTTATGCCAGTCGGAGGGGTTATCGGAGGTGAGACATCTGAGGGTTGATTCGAGTTCTTGGTTCTTGCGTTCAGTTTGACCGTTTGATTGAGGATGGTCACCAGATGTCAAGGAGGCCTTAGCACCAAGAGCCAAGCAGAATTGTTTCCAGACCCGTGAGATGAATTGTGGGCCACGATCTGAGAGGATCACTTGAGGGAAGCCTTGGAGACAGATAACGTGTTTGACCAAGAGTTGAGCGGTCTCGAGAGCAGAGGGAGCTTTCTGAGGGGTACCAGATGACAGGATTTGGAGAAGCGGTCGATGATGGTGAGAATGGTGGTCATCCCCTGAGAAACGGGCAATCCTGTTACAAAATCCGATGCGACATGGGACCAGGGAAGTTTGGGTGTGGTGAGGGGTTGTCGAAGTCCAGCAGGCGGTCTGTGAGTCGCCTTATTGCGTGCGCAGATGGGACATGCGAGGACATACTCCCTAACGTCCCTATGGATTGATGGCCACCAGAAGCATCTGGAGATCAGAGCGATGCTGCGACTGGTTCCAGAATAGGCTGAAAACTTAGCCGAGTGAAACCAGTGAATGAGGCGGGAGTGGACTGAGGAAGGGACGTAGGTTCTGACTTGTGGACCGGTACCAGGATCGGGTTCATGGAGCTGAGCCTGTGAGACCAGTTCTTCCTTGTCCCAGGAGAGGGAGCCTATGGTGCAACTGGTGGGAAGGTTGGGAGCTAGTTCCTCTTCAGACTTGTTGGGTGAGAACTGTCGGGACAGGGCATCTGGTTTGGTGTTCTTGGAGCCAGGGTGATAGGAGATGGACAAATCGAACCGGGAGAAGAACAAGGACCACCGAGACTGTCGAGAATTCAGGCGTTTGGCAGACTGTAGATATGCCAGGTTCTTGTGGTTGGTCCAGACCAGCATGGGTTGTTCAGTACCCGCTAGCCAGTGGCGCCAGCTTAATTGCCAGAAGCTCTCGGTCGCCGACATCATAGTTTCTCTCTGCGGGTGACAGACGTCAGGAGAAAAATGCGCAAGGGTGAAGCTTCCCATTGGAGTCCATGAGTTCTGATAGTATCGCGCCTTCTCCTGTGTTGGATGCGTCGACTTTCAGGGTGAACTGTTTGCAGGGGTCCAGGTGGATGAGTATTGGTGCCTGTGAGAACCTCTTCTTTAACGCGGGGAACGCGGCATTGGCTTCTTGAGTCCAGGTGAATGTTGTCTTGGTGGAGGTCAGGGCCGCTAGGGGAGCAGCTGTTTGACTCTAATTGCGGATGAAACGGCGGTAGAAGTTGGCAAACCCGAGAAAGCGTTGGACCTGGTTACGGGTTTCCAGGACAGGCCAGTCCAGGACGGCTTTGATCTTGTCAGGGTCCGGCCGAACCTGTCCACCCTCAAGAATGAATCCCAAAAAGGTGACAGATTGTTTGTGGAACTTGCATTTCTCTGCCTTGATGTACAATCGGTTGTCCAGGAACCACCAGGTAGCACCAAGCGGACATGACGGCGGTGTTCGGAGGGGTTTCGCGAGTAAATGAGGATCTCATCCAGATAGACAAAAATTAATTTATTGAAAAAGTGTTGGGTCTAAATACGATTAGACATTAAATCACTCACTGGAATGAAGAGGAGAAGACAACCAGAACAGGTTTACTCGCGAAGAGAACGATAGAGAAAGCAATCTCAGTTACAACCTCCATCAGTTCTGAGTCCTTACTCCACGTGCCCCTCTTTTTAATGTTATGATTGCCCTGGTTACAGAGGCGTTGCTACACTAAAGGGAGGGGGGATTGTGTCTGTAGCAATGCTGATTAGCAAAAGAATGTAGTGTGGTGTGAATTAGCACTTCGTTGTTGGCTCGTGACCCCCCGCAGAGGCCGTCCCCAGCTGTCTTCCCTCACAGTTGGCTGACTCGTTCTCGACTTTGGTCAAATACCTCGAAGCACGTTGATTGCCGCTTTGCTGTGGAACAAATGCAACTAGACCTTTGCTAACTTTATCTACTTGGTAATTAACACAATAATAATAATAAGTAACTAGTCCTAAACATTTCAACACACATTTAGCAAATGTGAGGTAACCGGTATGCAGTTCCTTAAACAAACATTGAGTAAATATGGGATAACTTTTATGCAATCACTTCTAACTGTATGTAACCCTTAACAAAGAAAAACAGGTCTGATAAACTACAATCTATGAACCAAACCTATATCTAAATGAAAAGGAATGAAGTTCCTGTGAATCAAACAAAGAACATGTCACCTATGCAAATAAGCCCTGCTCATTGTTAGTGAATGCCTCTTACGGGAACCAAAACACACAGACAACATAAGGACAGGAAGGATACAAATGGCTGACAGGGATCAAAAGACATCCCTATCACTAAAAAGGAAGAACCTAGATAAAAGGAAAGATAAACTCGTAAAGGCGAGGCCTCCAGGTCTGGCAGGCCAAAGCTTCACTTAAAATTATTCCAACATTTCCCCCTGTTTATCACATATTTGCTCAATTTTTACATCACCAAAAACACCCACTTCACTCGATTTTCAGTTGTCGGATTACAGGTATGAGCACAAATATGTTTACACTAAAAAGGATAAATGTTGCATCATCATCATTCGGAAACACACAGATCTGGAAAAAGTCTGTAAACTCAAGTGCAAAAATTTCATCTTCATCGTTATCATCAACATGTTGGCGTTCAGACGTTAGGCATACCCAGGCCATCTTGTCTTCCATGGGCGATATTGCTGTAGTGATGAGACGATTAAACAGAGCACGCAGACATGGAATACAACAACATCCACACAAGGTGAGTATAGCAGTAAATACTGCAACTGATATTATAATTGAGGACACAAGTGCTTTATACTTCCCAAAGGCATGCATCCAGTTGTCCCACATTGATGTGTCCACACCAGAGTGCTCTTTCATCCTCGTATTGAGGGATTGCAGGCCTGCAATGGCCTTTGTCAGGCTCCCATCAGGGGCGGTGTTGTTGGGGATAAAGGTACAGCACTGTTCCCCGAACATTGCACAGACCCCTCCTTTCTCAGACAACATATCAAGAGCAATGCGATTCTGGAAGGCCATTAGGGAAGTCGTGGCTAGCTGTTCATGCACTGCCTCAAGCCCCGCTTGTGTCCAATTGCCCAATTTTTGCACGTTGTAATGGATGTAATTTATCCTGTCTACGTTTTTGTTTATCGTACACCACCAACAAATGGCAGACTCCCATCCTGCTGCAATTTGGTCAATTAATTCTTATTAATCAGGAACTCCTCTGGGGACTCTAATTGCATCAATTAAAGTCAGATCATCGTCGCCTCTCAAATTTAAAGACATTTTGTTTTTTACCAGGCGGCTCGGTGGCGCGCTGGGTAGCACGTCCGCCTCACAGTTAGGAGGGTGCGGGTTCGATTCCACCTCCGGCCCTCCCTGTGTGGAGTTTGCATGTTCTCCCCGGGCCCGCGTGGGTTTTCTCCGGGCACTCCGGTTTCCTCCCACATTCCAAAAAAAACATGCTTGGTAGGCCGATTGAAGACTCCAAATTGTCCCTAGGTGTGAGTGTGAGTGCGGTTGGTTGTCTGTCTCTGTGTGCCCTGCGATTGGCTGGCAACCAGTTCAGGGTGTCCCCCGCCTACTGCCCGATGACGGCTGGGATAGGCTCCAGCACGCCCGCGACCCCCGTGGGGACTAAGCGGTTCACAAAATGGATGGATGGATGGTTTTTACCAGCTTTTCCGCAGATCTTGGCGTGTCGATACATATACAATTTTGCTTGACTACATTCTCTAGAAGCAGTGGTTTCTTTTCTTTTCCTCAACGGATATTATATAGAACGCTCTGTTACACATTTCACAATCAGTAGACGTGACAGATTTCACACAATCTTTGGTCAATGGTAATGGTACAACAAAGAATCGGTCGCAAACCCATACACATGACATATTCAATTTGTTCTTTTTTTTTTCTTTTTCTCTCTGGTTTGCAGCTTGTTTTGCCATTAGCAATCAATCGTTTCTTTTACCAGTTACTCTTATAGGTAGTTACCTGAAACCAATTATCAAACATTCATTTCATTCTGTTGTTGCCAAAGTATTATTTCGTTACATAACATTTTTGCCACTGTTAAGGCATTCAGTGTTTATTTTGAAGCCAATTCAATCCATTTTGAGAATGCATCTATTATGACCAGGCATTAAAACCCTGTGGATTGAGTTTAGCACATGGTAAACAAGCTCTACAATTTTTTTTTTTTTTATAAATGTTTTGAATATGAATCAAACCCATATGTTGTATAAAGCCGACTGAACTGCCCTTTCATCCCTCCTGTTGAGCCATGTGTCAAGTCAACATCACGTGACAACTTCATGGCTCAATATTGCTGCCCATATGTATCGGTTCATTTGTACGGGCAGATAATATTGCTGCCCATTTGCATCGGAAGTTTTTCTTTCTCAAAGTGACAAACCAATTCACCAATCGGAAAAAAATCAACAAAATAACTGCCAGTGAATTAATATAATAGTTAATTGTTGTTGTTTCTTAACTTTAACTAGCTCAATCGCTCTCTTATTCTCAAATTTTAAATTTAGCTTTGAAATGTCATTATTACATATTTTTTCTTCATCCAATTCCAGAAAGCAAGTTCTTTCCATCTCTCAAATTTTGTTTCATCAAGGCTAGGCATTAATGCAGTGTGGACCAGTTTCTGCCCATAAACAAATTGCTTGCTTTTCTTTACTTCCTATTTTTTCAAAATTGATTTTGTTTTGCGGTGCAAATGAGATAGACTACAGTCTAATAAATTATTTTGTGCACCTACGTATATTAGCCAATTTCATCCTTTTAACACATAACACTGACAGCACACAGACAACACAAAAACAGCAGAGACACAGATCACAAACAATACCAACAAACAAAGCTGCGCAAACGTCATCCTCTATTTTGACGTTTTGGTTATACCCTTTTTTTTTCTCATCAGTGCCTTTTATCCTTCATGCTAATGTTGTCACATCTTCCTTAAGCATCACTCTGCTTCAAACATTCACTGAGAAACTCACACTTTCCCTGCCTCGCCCACAGCCATAGCACCCCCCGTGCGAGGGGGGGACGCGGCATCAATGTTGATTGGTCACAGGCTGGCAGGCTGGCCATTTCCTGCAACAATCATGATGCCGGCCCACCGCCCACACGAGCATAGCACAGGCCTACGCGCACAGCCCCGACCTGCGACTACGCGCGAGCGCAGGCACGCTTATCAGTCTCACCCTCTCAAAGGGCAGGCCAACTTTGCCGTTGCCCCCTTTCATCATGTTCAAATACAACATCTTTCACTGTCTTCTACACAACATTTGCTGTCTCTTATTTTCGTCCTATCAAGCCACCGTTCTAGTCACTTTCTGCCACATATGTCTTATTTTCTCTACTGCCACACACTGCTCATCTTAGGTTCTCCAACCAACTTAAGCACACCATCATCCACTTCTCAATTACCCTATTATTGATCAACAGCCTCCTGAACATTCTCCATTACTGATTTCTTCCATAGGACACACATCTCACTCACACACACATATCCACAACATTCATGAGGATCCTCTGCGCGCACGCACACACAAATACCAGCACAAGAGGATGACGCACAACATATAAGACCACATAGAGCGTACTAAGAACACCTTTTTGCTCATCTTACTTGTCAGATTTATTCTCTATTTTAGTTTTAGGGGCTATTTGTAATTCTTTTCCATTTATTTTGCAAAGTTTAACTTCAGTGTTTCTTTATCTTACTTTATCCTTTTAACACGAATATCTCCTGTATATTTAAGCTAATTTCTCTTTAATTTTGGGTGCCAGGTCCCCACTTTATTCCATGAGAATCTGATGTATTTTGATCTTGTACTAGTCATTATTGTTTTTGTTTATATGTGCAGTCACGTGCCATGTGACCTTTTTCTCCGCAACTCCAGCATTCTATTGGAGGTTGCACAACTCCTCTTCCTCGGCCCCTAAAGCCTTCTCTGTTAGACATTGCTCCTCGCCCTCTCTGGCCTTCCTGTCCTCTGCCTGCATTTTGGTAAAAATTGTCACTATCCTGGTCTACCAGAAAAGTGTATTTCGGAGCTTTCATTTGTTTTCGTTTTTGTTTGTCTATTACTACTCTTTCTGCATGGAGGGCGTGATTTATGTATTCCTCCAAAGTTCCGGTGGTCATGCCTATATAATTATTGATCACCCTAATTTGTATTGCTGGCCTGGACCCTACGTGGATGGCATTTTTTAATTGCTGTTGATAAGCCTTGGGGCACATTATCTTCCACCAGTCCACTGTGTAATTTAAATACTTCTGTCATGCGCACTCGATATTCATCAAAGGTTTCATTATCATTTTGCTTTGTTCTCCCTATTTCTGTATAATTTGCTCTCGTTTCCTTTGACCAATCCATTTCTATTGGGTTTTTCTGTCTGGTGGCTCTGTCTGTTAACCCATAAGGGGGGGTTGACCCCTCTTGTGCACCAGTATTTGTGGATACAACTTCTCTATGATCTTATGTTTTGAAGTTGTAGCATGTGCTTTCCCTACGCGCTTCTCTACTTCCTCTACACCTCCCCCTTCTTCTCTAGCTCTCTGTAAATTTTGATTATCTCTTGCCTGCCTACCATCAGGCCCAGTCTCATCATCTTCCTTCCTACAATACAGTGACTTTTCCACTTTCTCTTTTTCTCCCCTCTCTCTCTCTCCTGCTACTTTGAGCCAAAACACCACATCCTCATCTCCTTCTTTTTTCATCTTTCTAGGGTCTCTCTTTGTTTTCTCTTTCATAGCACCTCTAAGTTCTATCAATTTGGTTGTTTTTAGTTGTCCCTCAAATTCATATTTCTTAACCCATTTATCGAGTTTTTTTTTTTAAGTCGGTCGGGATCCTGCCTTTCAATGATTTTCCAATCTTTACATTTAAGATTATCTCGGATATTATTTTTACTCTTCCCGTTCCCCATTTTAATCAATTTGGTCCCAACTGTAAAACCATAGGGGTTTCTAAAGTCGGGTGTTTCCGGTGGGATAACGAAAAGATCCTGTGGTGATTCTCACTTCTACCAGCGTTCTGGTGGAGAATCCTTGCCTATTGCGTCCACAGAACCACGTTATGTGTTCCCCACTGCTTTAATATGGAATACTGTATCTAGTGATACGTATTCCCATTCATACTCCCAATCACTCAGTATTACGGAATTTTCGGCATCACGTGGACTTCCGCTGACCTTTTTAGACGGACCTCTCCGTCGGACACCTCTGTCTTTTTATTTAACCGGTTTGTTACACCTGCGTTGTGTAACTTTTATTTAAACGGACCTCTCCGTTTTGGTACCTTTAGAACGAACTTCTCGGTTCTGTCCTAGGACTTTTATAGGGCACAACGAGCCCTCGGCCGCTCATTTCTTTTATAAAAAAAAACAAACTCACCCTCTGGTTCTCTTCACCTCTGCACCTCGGACTGCCTTCAACCCTTAGATCCCAGCTGACGATCAGACAGCCAACCCTTGAAAAGGATGTAGGACCCCACCTAGGGAGGTCCTGCCGCGCGCGGTCTTTCTGGATCTCTGCTGCCGTCCGCTGAAATCCTCAGGTGTGTTGGCATCCGGCTCGAAGGACCAATTAAATGTTGGGTCTAAATACGATTAGACATTAAATCACTCACTGGAATGAAGAGGAGAAGACAACCAGAACAGGTTTACTCGCGAGGAGAACGATAGAGAAAGCAATCTCAGTTACAACCTCCATCAGTTCTGAGTCCTTACTCCACGTGCCCCTCTTTTTAATGTTATGGTTGCCCTGGTTATAGAGGCGTTGCTACACTAAAGGGAGGGGGGATTGTGTCTGTAGCAACGCTGATTAACAAAATAATGTAGTGTGGTGAATTAGCACTTCGTTGTTGGCTCGTGACCCCCCGCAGAGGCCGTCCCCAGCTGTCTTCCCTCACAGTTGGCTGACTCGTTCTCGACTTTGGTCAAATACCTTGAAGCACGTTGATTGCCGCTTTGCTGTGGAACAAATGCAACTAGACCTTTGCTAACTTTATCTACTTGGTAATTAACACAATAATAATAATAAGTAACTAGTCCTAAACATTTCAACACACATTTAGCAAATGTGAGGTAACCGGTATGCAGTTCCTTAAACAAACATTGAGTAAATATGGGATAACTTTTATGCAATCACTTCTAACTGTATGTAACCCTTAACAAAGAAAAACAGGTCTGATAAACTACAATCTATGAACCAAACCTATATCTAAATGAAAAGGAATGAAGTTCCTGTGAATCAAACAAAGAACATGTCACCTATGCAAATAAGCCCTGCTCATTGTTAGTGAAGGCCTCTTACGGGAACCAAAACACACAGACAACATAAGGACAGGAAGGATACAAATGGCTGACAGGGATCAAAAGACATCCCTATCACTAAAAAGGAAGAACCTAGATACAAGGAAAGATAAACTCGTAAAGGCGAGGCCTCCAGGTCTGGCAGGCCAAAGCTTCACTTAAAATTATTCCAACAGAAAGTCTCGGAGGACATCGTTGACCAAGGCTTGAAAAACAGCGGGGGCGTTGCAAAGTCCATAGGGCATGACGAGGTATTCGAAGTGGCCTCGCGGGGTCTTGAAAGTGGTCTTCCACTCATCTCCCTGGCAGATCCTTGACCAGATGATATGCATTTCAGAGGTCAAGCTTGGTGAAAATGGTTGATTCTTGGACTGGTTCAAATGCTGACAAGATGAGGGGAAGGGGGTACCTATTCTTGGCGGTGATGAGGTTGAGGCCTTGGTAGTTGATGCAAGAGCGGAGAGTCCTATCCTTCTTGCCCGCAAAAAAGAATCCTGCCCCCAGAGGTGAGGAGGAAGGACGAATTATGCCAGCGGCCAGTGACTCGATATATGTCTCCATGGCTGCTGGTCTTTCTGAGCGGGAAATGTTGTAGAGCCTACTGGACGGTAGCGGGGCACTGGGAAGGAGTTCTGTAGCACAATCATATGGGTGATGAGGTGGTAAAGACAAAGCCTTGCTCTTGTTGAAGACTTGCTTAAGTTCATGGTATTCTTCTGGAACCTGCGTGAGATTGATGGGACCTGTTTCATCAGGGCAAGCAAGAGGGCACGGCAGACTGAAGACAGGAGGTTAGGCAATTTGTGGACCAGGACTCGATGTGACTATCTGACCAGTTAATATGTGGATTGTGTTTCTGGAGCCAGGGGAAACAGAGTACAAGGGCTGACTGTCTTACGGGAAAAACAAGGAATGAGATGAGTTCTCTGTGGTTGCCGGAGATGATCAACTCCACAGGTCTAGTGCGTTGGGTGACTCTGGATATTCCACTACCATCCAGGGCGGAAACAGAGAGAGGAGCGGAGAGAGGCACCGTTTCAATCTGGGCTCGGGAGATGAATTCCTCGGTCGATGAGGTTCTGTTCGCAGCCAGAGTCAACTCAGGCAGATAGTTTGAAAATGTTATTGTGGACTGACACTATGGCGGGTAGAGAGAAGCGAGGGGTCTGAATATCTGGAGGATGGGCCGGCGATATCACCTTCACGACCGGCGGACCCTCTCTTTTGGCCGGATCATACAGAGGGCAACGAAATGATCCGGTGAACCGCAGTACAGGCATTGCCTTGACTCTCTGCGCCGCTGCAGTTCCTCAGGGGAAAGTCGAGTCCGACCCACCTGCATAGCCTTGGGCTCTGGAGAGAAATGGTTAGGCAGCGGCTGAGGCGGACTGGTGGTAAGCCGAGGAGGCTGCGGTCTCGCCACCGGTCTCTCCCATCGTGAGCTCTTTCGTCTTTCCCTAATTCGGTTGTCTAACCGAATAGCCAAGGCTATTATGTCATCAAGTGTATCAAGTGTAGTGTCTGGTCAGTCTCGATCGTAAAAGGCTGTTTGAATTCCTTCAAAAATTCCTCAAAAGAGCACCTAAAATGCCTGCAGTCAGAAAAATGGGCCTCATCCACCTTAGCGCCTTCCCCGTGAGGAGTCCCAAAATAAATGAGATCTTCGCCTCATCGTGGGGAAAAGACTGGGGAGAGTGATTAAACACCAAGGAGCACTGGAGAAGAAAACCACCACAACTACCAACCTCTCCGGAGAACTTGGAGGAACGGACCTCGCCAGAACGCAGAGTCTGCTGCGTGACTGATGGGTAGGTGGCGCCAGCTGGCGGAGAGGAGAGTTCTCTGACCTGGGCGTCTTGAAGAAGATTCGCCAGTGCTTCCAGCTGGTGGTTTGTGTTCTGCTGCTGCTCCAGGAGGGCTCGGGGAGTGGACTCGTGGGATCGAAGCTGATGTTGTTGGTCTGTGAGGGTCCTTTTGAGTGCCTCTGCTGGATCTGGTTGTTCTGTCATGGTGCGGGCAATTGTTTTGACCCACATGCAGAACGAACTCAGAGAGACCAAAGTGATCGGTAAGGATTTATTGAGATACGGTCGTTAGTTGAGCCGGGTTCCGAAACAGGAGTGGCCGGGCTGGTTCCTTAATGGGGGAGGGCGTGAAACGTCGCCAGAGAGGAGTGGATCTTAGCAGAGATCTGTGAGTGGGGTCCAGGAGTGGAGAGCCAGGAGTAGGTGGCTGCCTAGGTGAGCAGGGTAGGGAACGTGGTTTCAACAGCTGTAGAGGTGACCAACATCGTCTAACACTCAGGCGATGAGTTGTTGATATCTTATATAAGATCTTTTTTGTGATTTTTGTGATGATTTGATCACTTTTATACACTCGTAAAAAGGCTGTGGACCACTGTCGTGCGGTATCTTGAAGAAACAAAACAACAACAAAAATACTATTTTGAAACACTACTATGGCTGCTGCTTATTCTGGCTGTGTTGCTTGTGGCTATTATGAGCTTTAGTAGGAATGCACGCTAGGTGACCTGCGTCAAAGGGCTCTAAACCCTGTCTCTTACTCTGCTATGTGACTCAGAGATTACACAAAGCAGTGGCGCTGTTTGGACCATCTGCATTGTATTAAAACCCAATCAAACAGCATTTAAATTCAATTCTTCTGACATTTTGCTCACCAAAAACAAGTTGTAATGAATGTGAACTTTTAATGCATTTTATTCAGAACATTACTTTGAACCCTGAGGCTTAAATGGCGGCGCTGCGTATTTATGGATTTTTACGGCTTTCTGTGTACTGTGTTTCTTTGTAAAAAACTCATGTGCACGTGCGGCTTATAGTCCGGTGCGGTTTATGTAAGAAAAAAACAAAAATATCCCTGAATTTTAGCTGGTGCGGTTTATAGTCCGGAAATTACGGTATGTGTGTCAAGAATTGTTAGAGTAGTATGAATTCCAACAATATTTAAAGTTATCTGAATGTGATTGGATAAATGACTTTTGGGGTGGGTGGGTGCCTTCAAGAGAGAATGTGTGTGTGTGTGTGTGAGTAAAACTGGTGTTCGCAGGGCAATTCTTTTAAATTTTATTTTACAGAGTGAGTTGATATAAATAACAATGGCATGATCGATTGGTCGACGTCAGCTCTATTATCACCTTAAAGTTAATTATGAAACAATCACAAAACAATCATAAGTCGTTCAACCAATAGTGTGTAGTAAATAATAATAAGAGTAGTAATACAAATTTAAATATTTACTCAGGTTCAATACATCTTTATTTCTTCATGGAAGGAAAACAGTTAAAAAATTACTAAGCCAATTTATCAATATTGTAAAATAGCTTCATGGGTAAACAATTAGTTTTTCAATCACACATTTCCAAAAACGTGCAAAAAAGAAAAACCCTAGCTATGCGTGCAGTGTGGAATAAAAAAAATCAGTGGCGACATTGATAGACAAGCAAAGACACGAGAGTGCCTTCACAAGGATATGAGAGAAGTGCCTTCAAGTCTCAGCCCCAGGGTGAATGACAATCATATCCTATTATGCCGTTCCATTATATTCCATCCTGTCAGTTATTGCTCATGTAGCTGTGTATGCAGTACTTCTAGTAAAGCACAAATAGGAACGCTCAACAAGATTAGAGTGAAGCCCTTGAAAGTAAAAGGCCACTCTTGACATTTGTGCTTTTACTTTCTCCAAACCTCCCATCTCTACAAATGTCTGCAAAGTTGTTCCATTCCAAAGTTGTGATCTGTCAAGTAGAGCTACTGTGAATTGGCCTTTATTGTGGTTATATTGGCGGCAGTTTATTGGTCCAGATGTTTTAGTGAGCTTTCTTTGATTGTCTTACAGAACTCTACTGGCTGACTTTCATTCTCTCCTTTTGTTCCCTTTTCCACTGCTTACGTATTTCTTTCCTCAGAAACTTGCCTATTTAACTTTGCTCGAACTGCTTTGTAGAAATCCTCATATAGTTATGTTTGTATTATTGCCAATTTTTCATTTGATATTTTCTGTCGTGGTGTTATTCTAGGTCAGGGGTGGGCAAACATTTTGACTTGCGGGCCGAATTGGGTTCTAAATTTTGACTGAGGGACCAAACCAGGAGCAGATGGATGTAGTGTTTGTGTGAAGTATTATAAATGACATGTAAAGGTCATTGCATAAAAGGTTTTGGCCTTTAGTAGGTAGTAAAGCATGGATATTCGAAAACAAAGCTTTTGGAAAACAAATGCATTTATTGACAGCATTAAACAAAATATTTCACCCAAAGACTACTATCAGCGATTCTCATTAAATACGACACTGTTATTATGAATAACAGTTTCCATCACTTCAGTGGCTGCAGGTCAGATTTATGAAAGATGTTTATCTTATGAGGCGAAATCACATAAAACGGCAAACATTCTGACCAAATACATCATCTTGAAGAATCACTGAACGAATACATCTAAATAAAGTAATAAAGAATCAAAACGGCAACACGGTGACGGATATCTGAAAATTAGAGCAGAGCTTTAACTCACAAACACCTGGTGACAGAGGTGAGGAAACGGGAAACACTTCCTTAAAGTCGGCCTTAAAACCTTTAAAAGTTAAGATGAGTCGCAAGCAGGTGGTGCATCAATGTCCTTGAGCATCCTGCATATGTTTGAAAATGAGAATGGTCGCTAGTTTCAATCCCTGCTATTTGTACAAATTATTTTCTAAATGCATTTTTTATTTTACAAGAAACTAGAGAAACTCCCCTTCATTTTCAGTAGGAACAGTGTTGTTGGTCTCCCTTTTTTTGCTAGTGCATCCTAGTTTGGAGTAAAATTTGTTGTGGCAATTCTTAGGATAGAGCCAAGGTGTTGGTCCGTTAACCTAGATCTGTGATTGGGCTTTGTTGATGTTCACGTGGCTGAACTTCTGCTCACACACGTCGGTAGAGCCAAATTGTCCACTCTTTTTTAAACACTCGGTCGGCACTCAGTGTCCGCCTTTCTTCTCCTTGGGTCACTCATTTTAATGGAAGGATTCCAGGGGCAGGTTTGTGCGTGCGTGGCTTTAGCGTAAAACTGTATCTGAAAGATCAGCGTGCTAATTACAAGAATGCTGACGTCATAGCCCACAATCGAAATTCGGCACTGATAGAAATAGAGCGCGGAGTGCACCGTGTCCGTACTACTGAGTACGTACACGCACTTGTGAGTGTGCTCTGAGCTTTCTGACACGGCTTCCGGGAGTAAATGCACGGGCGGGCGTTTCCCCATCTACTGGGGAAACAGAGTCATTGCAGGGAAAATGACAAACAAAATGTTTCATCATACAATTTATTCAGGTTTGGCGGGCCGGATTAAACAACTCCGTGGGCCGGATGTGGCCCGCGGGCCATAGTTTGCCCATGTCTGTTCGAGGTGATATATTTTTGCAAAGTGCTTTGTGATGGAAAACGCTGTTCAAAGTCAAAGTCAGCTTTATTGTCAATTTCTCCACATGCCAAAGACACACAAAGAAACCGAAATTTCGTTCCCCCCTATCCCACGGTGACAAGACATGGCTCACAACAGACAAACAAGTAAACAAGTATAACAAAAGTGTGCTGAATAAATAATGAATAAATAACACAACAATAAATAAATAAATAAGAGGAGCAGAAAAAAAAAAAGGAGCAAGTGCGCGTACAGCAGACATTCCCGAAAATAGCGCAACAGTGCCGCACGCTACGCAGAAGGGGGTAGCGAGTTCAGGGCCCTAACAGCCTGGAGAAAGAAGCTGTTGGCGAGTCTGGTGGTGCGGGAGCGCAGGCTCCTGTACCTCTTCCCAGAGGGCAGAAGGTCAAACAAAGAGTGAGCCGGGTGACTCACATCTCTGGCAATCGAGGTTGCCTTGCGGGTGAGATGGGAGGTGTAAATGTCTTTCAGGGAGGGGAGCGAAGCACCAATAATCTTACCAGCCGTATTCACTATGCGCTGCAGGGCCTTCAAGTTCTGTTCAGTGCAGTTACCACCCCACACAGCGATGCAACTGGTGAGGACGCTCTCAATGGTCCCACGGTAGAATGTAGACAGGACTGCCTGAGGAGCACATGCACGCCTAAGCTTCCGCAGGAAGTACAGGCGGCGCTGAGCTTTCTTTGCCAGTGACGAGGTGTTTGCGGACCAGGAGAGGTCCTCACTGATGTGCACCCCCAGGAACTTGGTGCAGCTCACCCTCTCCACCACAGCACCGTCAATGATCAGCGGCAGGTGTGTTGTGTGACCCTTCCGGAAGTCTGTTGTGAAATCGCTATAGAAATAAAGATGTATTGCGTATTTTAAGACTGACTAATCCCCTCTGCTATCATTAGGTAGAGCGAGGTTTCAAGGCCACACACATATCAGGTGTGGAGCTGCAACACATGGGCCAACAAACAATGGGACACTACCCAGTCCATTTCCATATGAATGGTGAAGTGGATGAGAGGGGAGGTTACAACCCCCCCACCTATGTCAGTGATTTGTCAATCCACCACACGTTCTCTCGCTGCGTAACCATCCACAGCTCCAATGGACTTCTGGTGAGTTCAGCTTTTGTTTATGAACAGTAAAGTGCTTATATATTATATAGGATAGGAATAGATAGGAATTATTTGCCACTCACTTTAACGTATGTTCGCTGTCACTAACAGATTGTGCAGGTTGGATATCCAATTATAGGCATCGACTTGCATTCTTGAACCGGAAAAAAATATTTATCCGTGCTTTGTTTTCCTCAATTCCTTAATTCCTTAAAAACGTCTAGGGAAACCCAGTGAGCTAGATCAAAGTTGTCTGGAAAAAGGTTCCGTTCAATTTAAAATTCGTAATTCCCGCTCCAAAATTGTAAAACGTCAAGACCTGAATCAGTTTTAAGTAAGCTGCGTTCAAGCACGTCAAGACAGCTTCATCATTTTCATAGCAGTCGGTCTGAAGCATTTTTAATCAGTGTTTCAGTTGCCTGAAGATGATACAATTCTAAAGAATCTGGGTTGAGGGCTTACCAGATCAGCATCTTCTCACGCTCCTCTGGTTCTCCGCCTACTGCTTCTCTATCCATCTGGCCTGCGGCCTCCTGCACACACGTAGCCAAAACAGCCCATCCTAGGTCCTTTGTCCCAAAATTCTCATGTGTTTAATCTTTTGAAAGTCATGTTGACTGTGAACAACATGTTTACTGCTAGTGTCATGTAAAGTTCAGAGTACATGCACGTTCATGTTCATCAATGTCAGTTATCTGGATGTATGCAAGTAAAACTGATCGAGTATATGAATATATGCATTTTCACGAACAGGGAATTTGACCCTACCGCTTCACTACCCAACTATGAATGGTGTCAGATTTATTGCACATGAATTGTTTTGTCATAATTTAGTCTTCCAAGAGAGAAAAGCAAATAAAAAGAGGAAGTAATATGATAGACAGTTCATTCAGTTACAGTTATAAACACTTGTGCTCTTGTTGTTTGTAGCAGGCTGGGCCTAGTAAAAAACTAAATATTCTCCTTTGCAGGTAAAGGACGTGGTGGGCTATGACACGCTGGGCCACTGTTTCTTTACAGAGGATGGTCCTGAGGAGAGAAACACATTTGATCACTGTCTGGGCCTCATGGTCCGAGCAGGCACTCTACTGCCTTCAGACAGAGACAGCAAAATGTGTCGTGATATCACTGATGGAGCATACCCTGGATATGTAGCCAACCCACGGCAAGACTGTAGGTAAGACTGCAATGGCAGGACCCGTGTTTAGTCCATTAAGAGGGTACATCTCTACTACCTTGTGACTTGTATGCCTCAAAAGCATTTGATTCTGACAAAAAAATGGGCCCAAAACAAGACAAACTATACAATCTGCTGAACATCAGCTGAAAAATAATTAACTCATCATATGCAGCTGCAGGGGTTAGGAGCAAACTGAGCTATGTTTGTAGACAAATACTGATACCCTCTAATATGTTAGAATGTTGTTAATTTATTGGGTCCGGTAGTGTTGGTTGGGTTTTCATTTTCATATAGTCTGACAAAGCACGAATGCACTTGTGGTTTGTATACCGCGCCATGTACGGTATACCTACGTATTATGCAATCTTATCTTGCAGATCTTAACAAATTGGTCCCTATTTTTGTAGACATGTGCCTGTGCACTTGGTGTAAAAACATTCATTGCCGGGTCAATTTTGGTTCAACGTGTTTCCGAAATTGGTAGACTGCACCAAGAGCTTAGACTCGCAGAATATATTTTGTCAAAATATTACATTTTTTTTTTATTACAAATCCTAAAACACATAGGCAACATCTAGTTAGCAAAAAAAATCTTTGCACTGGGCTAGTCAATATTCCACAAAGACCATCATGAGTAAAAAAAAACATCAATAATAACAATGTCAATATCAACAATACCCCCCCCCCCCCACACACACACACACACACAAGCACACACACCACTACCACCACCGCACTCAACATATTCCTCTGAAAAAGCATGTCTGGCACAACGGTGGTGTCTTGTGATTTTGGTGGATTTGTTGATGACTGCTAGGATAGGCTGCAGCACGGCCGCGACCCCCGTGGGGACAAGTGGAATGGAAAATGGATGGATGTTCGAGGCGCAGGCAAACACGGTCGTATGGTTGATGTTGATGCCGGCAACACACGCGTGCATACACTGCATACTTCTCATGTTAAAGGCTTTTTTAGGTATTTTCTAAAACATCTACACCAGTATACTCTGTGAATGAGACACCTCACCATTCTCTCCTCCCTAACAGTTTCAGTAGTGCTGTCAGGAATGATTGGAGCCAGGGCGACCAAATGTAGCTTGAACCGGGGTTTATTGAACGGAAAGGAGTTGGAAGGGAGGTAGGTGGGGAACGAAGACAGACAGGATAGAGACTCACGGCCAGCAAACAGACAGACAGAAGCCGACTCGGACACGGAACAGATTCTGACCGTGAGCATCCGCACAACACCGGGGGAAAACTGGACGAGCAGGACAGGAATACAAGGTGCGGACACAGACGGGAGACAACAGTAGACACAGAAAAGGAGAAACACACGGGCAGGGCTTAAATACACAAGGTAAGAAGAGGGAGCAGGTGACATCCATGACGATAACGAAGGGGTGTGGCTGAGGGAAGTTGACGGCCGAGTGTGCTCTGGCATGGGCGTGACAGTGCAACCGAGGAGTCACACTTTCTTCTGTGTTTGGAAGCACAGATTAAAACTAGAGGCGTGCAGCTCTCTCCAGTAAATGTTGCTTCAATACATATACATGGGGTTTTGTTATGATTCAAGGACAGGTGATTTTAAATTCCAAGAATTCCATTCAGATCAGTTGATTGGTTTTCCAATACAATTTTACATGATATGCCTCAGTTCGAGAGGGTATGATACACTTGTTTCATGTTGAGTTTTTTGTTGTCATTTTACAATATGAATAAACTTGTCAGTCCTGTAAATGTGGTTTTTCCGTCAAAAAGGTAGGTGGGAAGATAAGCAAATAGGTGGACAGGTATTGCTTAAGTCAGAGGCAGGGAGAGGAGGGGCCCAGAATAGAGCCGCTTCTCCTCTGCATTGAGAGGAGCCAGATGCAGTAGCGCGGGCGTCCAATCAGTATTCCTTTGGACGCCTTCATAGTTAGGTGAGGGACGTGTCAACGGAAGGGGATTCCCGGGGACGACCCAGGAAGCGCTGGGCCTAGGAACGCCTCTGTTGTTGCATGGATGGATGCATGCATGGACGGATGCATGGACGGACGGGCTGGCAGGCGGGCGGGCAGGCTCGGAAGTCGGTTACGCCATTTCATACTGTAAGTCAAGTCATGTTAGTGTCGGAAGGCGACTATCTCAGAAGTTGACAGTTTGTGTAGTAACTGACTTTATTTAACCAGTGGTTGGGCTGTGCAGCCATTTGGAAATAATCTGCCTGGAGTCACCCTCACGAGTATTGCATTCAGTTGTAACAATAGTGGTGGAGGGAGCTGAGAGCCAAAAGTGGCTGTGTGGTTAGATATTCGTAAGAGACGTGTTTTTCTTTGGAAAGGATGAACAGACAGCGTTTAGAGATGAAGAAGAGTTAGTTAACGCGTCTGTGTTGTGACATTGTGCCTGCTTTTCCTGATACAGTAAAACCCTCTTTATCACGGGTTTCAGGAACGCAGCCCCGGTATTTTGTGTATTGTAAATTTAGTATTGTCACCCGTTGCCAGCATTTTGCGACATAACTTCACATCATGAAAACCATCCCAATATACTGATTTAGCCAAACTAAGTATCCCTTTCATTTTGCCAGTGGCCGATTGGCAGTTGTGTTCCGTCAATAGACATGCAGCACGCTCCTTTCCTTTTCTTTTCACATCCACGTTTCCCATGCTGTTATGGGTTCTTAGTGGCATCGTGATGCGTGACATACACTGCAGTTCTCAAAACAGCATTGATGGAGCCATTAGGGTTGAAAAAGTTATCATTTTGGGACCGAAATCTCGATTTCAAATAATGCCATTTCATCATCTTCAAAGCTGCATTTTCTTAAAGGGCTCTTATCCCCCACGCTCAGCAATCAGCTTCATGCTACCGTGGACAGGTCACACTGGACTGGTAAAAAAAAAAAAAAAAAAAAAAAACCACTGGCTCCCAGTCAGGTATAAAATGAATTTTAAAATTCTGGTACTAATCTAGAAATCACTGAATGACTTCACTGGTTTCTTTTATATCAAACAAATTGTTTTAGGTTATTCACCTGACATGTTTCGGCGGTTTCTTCCGCCTTCATCAGAGTGTCACAGATGTGATGGTGACGCGTCTTTATCAGCTGATGGATGAAGGCGCGGCTCACCTGTCAGATTTGACAGGTGAGCCACGCCCTTTGCTGTCCATTCACCTCTCCAGAATGCTGTTCCAGGTTTGAGAGAGCATATAGGCTCCCTCATCCCTGTTGATGGTTCTCGGGCCCCGCTTGCGGATCTCGATAGCCTCCCTGATCCAACGCTGATGTTTATTTTCTTCAGTGCGGATGACTCTGGCCTTCTCCCAGTCCATGATGTGGTTTTCTCTTTTGCAGTGATCGGTTATGGCTGACTTGTAGTGCTCCTGTTCTGCTTGTAGTTTTATTGCTCTTGTTTGTCTTGTTGCCGTCTCCTTCTCACACTCCTTCTTGTGTTCTATTTTTCTTGTGATGAAGTTTCTCCCTGTCTCTCCAATGTATGATTTATTGCATGATTTGCATGGAATTTCGTATATGGAATTGCATTTGTTATCAATTCGTATAGTGTTCTGACAACTGACAGTTTATGTATACTGGGATGTTCTGATGTCCAGAGGAGGTATTGGTCGGTGTGTGTGGGTTTTCTGTGTACTTTTATTTTTAATTTCGTATATGGAATTGCATTTGTTATCCGGTTTGACTTTGTCTTTTGGGTGGACCAGTATTTGACGGAGTGTTGTATGTGGTTTGATAGGTGTGGTTATGTTGTGGGTTGTGGTCCGCTGGGTTCTTGTTTCCGTGTTTGTTTCTTTCTTTTCCCCTGTGTTTTGTATCCTTTGTTTTTTACCTGTTCTGCACCTTTGGTTATTGCCCATTGTGGATACTGACATTTTTTAAGTGCCTGTTGTATGTATTGTTCTTCCTGTGCTACGTCCTCCGGATCCGTGATTATTGTTGTGCGTTCGTATAGTGTTCTGACAACTGACAGTTTATGTATAGTGGGATGTTCTGATGTCCAGAGGAGGTATTGGTCGGTGTGTGTGGGTTTTCTGTGTACTTTTATTTTTAATTTCGTATATGGAATTGCATTTGATTCCACCTCCGGCCCTCCCTGTGTGGAGTTTGCATGTTCTCCCCGGGCCCGCGTGGGTTTTCTCCGGGCACTCCGGTTTCCTCCCACATTCCAAAAACATGCTTGGTAGGCCGATTGAAGACTCCAAATTGTCCCTAGGTGTGAGTGTGAGTGCGATTGGTTGTCTGTCTCTGTGTGCCCTGCGATTGGCTGGCAACCAGTTCAGGGTGTCCCCCGCCTACTGCCCGATGACGGCTGGGATAGGCTCCAGCACGCCCGCGACCCCCGTGGGGACTAAGCGGTTCAGAAAATGGATGGATGGATGGATGAATTGCATTTGTTATCCGGTTTGACTTTGTCTTTTGGGTGGACCAGTATTTGACGGAGTGTTGTATGTGGTTTGATAGGTGTGGTTATGTTGTGTTTATTCATGGCTCTTTTGATGCGTTCAGTAATTCCTCTCACATACGGCATATTTTTTAAGTGCCTGTTGTATGTATTGTTCTTCCTGTGCTACGTCCTCCGGATCCGTGATTATTGTTGTGCGTTCGTATAGTGTTCTGACAACTGACAGTTTATGTATAGTGGGATGTTCTGATGTCCAGAGGAGGTATTGGTCGGTGTGTGTGGGTTTTCTGTGTACTTTTATTTTTATGTCTCCGTTGTCTGTATGGTGTATGTTGATGTCTAGAAAGGCTATGGCTTGGTCTGTTTCTTCTTCATGGGTGAATTTAATGTTACCGGTGGTGTCTATGGTGTTGAGATGGTCTGTGAGGTGTTGTGTATGTCCTGTTTTTGTTTTTTCTAGAATGTCATCGACGTAGCGTCTCCATAACGTGGGTTTGTATTTGTCCGGAGCTGTTAAGAGTGCCTTTTGTTCCAGATCTTCCATAAAAAAATTGCACATGATGGCAGAAAGAGGGTCTCCCATGGGGAATCCCTCTTTTTGCCTGTAAATTGTGTTTCTGTATTGAAAGTATGTGGAGGTGGCGATGAAGTGGAGTAGTTGGGTGATGTCCTGTGCTGTTAGGTTTGTGCGTTTCTTAAGTGTCCTGTCTGCTGATAGTCTGTCATGTACTATGTGTATGGTGGCATGTGTGGGTGTTTTTGTGAAGAGTGAAATGACGTCGTGTGATATGAGCATTTCATCTTTCTGTACCTTTACGTGTGTGAGTTCTGTAGCGAGCTGTTTCGAGTTTTTGCAGTGTCGATCCGCGAGTCCTAGTAGTGGTTTTATTATTTCTGTGAGTGCTTTTGAAAGGTTGTATGTGACTGACCCTATGCTGTCTACGATGGGGCGGAGAGGTGTACCTGGTTTATGAATTTTTGGTGTGCCATAGATTCTGGGGATGATGTTTGCTGTGGGTATTAAGTGATTGTATGCCTGTTTGTTTATTTTATTTTCAATGAGTAGTGGTTTGAGTAATGCTTTGAGTTTGTTTTTTTTGTCTTCTGTTGGGTCTTTTTGTACTACTTCGTAAGTGTCATCCTGTAGTAACTGTTGCATTGATTCTTCGTAAGTGTCTGTGTCCATAATTACTGTTGTTCTACCTTTGTCCGCTGGGAGGATTGTAATGTCTTTATTTTTTGCTAGTGTGATCAT
The DNA here is from genome assembly GCF_024217435.2 of Syngnathus scovelli. Classification (NCBI taxonomy): domain Eukaryota; kingdom Metazoa; phylum Chordata; class Actinopteri; order Syngnathiformes; family Syngnathidae; genus Syngnathus; species Syngnathus scovelli. The sequence continues at coordinate 2,392,986 of NC_090850.1, read as the reverse complement.
TGCGTTTATTTCCTGTTTTGTAATGTTACTGGGTGGTGATTTAGCCGTTTTTAAAATACCTGCAACTTCATTGCGTAGTGCTGCTTTTTGTCCCGGGTTATGTATTTTTTTCGCATGCTAACTCCGTGGCTAAAATGAAATCATCGACGGGTATGTTTTTGGGTGTGATTGCGTAGTTGAGTCCTTTTGCTAGTATGCTGCGTTCTGCCTGGGTGAGTTTGTGGCGTGACATATTGTGAATCCATTTATCGTTGATATGTGTGTCGTCCGGTTGTGCCTTCTTTTGTGTGATGAGTCTGTCCAATTTCCCGATGTGTCGCTTTTTTGTGGCAGCGAATTCCTGTTCGTGTATATTATCTAAATGTCCGTGTAGTGTTGTTTCTGTGTTGTTATCCAGGGCATACCGGTGTTTGAATTGTTCCGTCAGCCGCTGTAGTTCATCGTTGATGTTGTTGAGTTTGTTGGTTGTGCAGCGTATCCGTTCTTTGACCAGAGTCATCCGCACTCTTCTGATAATCCTTTCCGCATTCCTGGTCGGGATTGGGTTCTTGATCGTCAGGCTGGCCGGCGTTACCTCTTCGTCTCGGCAGCGTAGATTGAACCTCAGGTGGTTTCTGTAGCGGGCTCGTTTTTTCGTCAGTTTTTCGAGGAGGCGAAATTCCTTGACGCAGTTCTCTCCATAACTTCTTCGTAATAATTGTACTAAGTTCATTTTGTTTTTCCTTATTTAATCACTTCACTGGTTTCTTTTATATCAAACAAATTGTTTTAGGTTATTCACCTGACATGTTTCGGCGGTTTCTTCCGCCTTCATCAGAGTGTCACAGATGTGATGGTGACGCGTCTTTATCAGCTGATGGATGAAGGCGCGGCTCACCTGTCAGATTTGACATCTGTGACACTCTGATGAAGGCGGAAGAAACCGCTGAAACATGTCAGGTGAATAACCTAAAACAATTTGTTTAATATAAAAGAAACCAGTGAAGTGATTAAATAAGGAAAAACAAAATGAACTTAGTACAATTAAATCACTGAATGGTTTAGGTCCTGAATACATTAAAGAACTACTGATTGTATATAAACCTAGTGGGGCTCTGATGTCTGCAGACTCAGGTCAGTTAGTGGAGCTGCATGGTGAATTTGCATTTAGTTGCTATACGGCATGCAAATATAATAAGCTTGTAGCGATAATGTGGGTCACTCGCAAGTGTGTAAGAAATTAAAAGCTTTTCAGGAGTAATACCTGCATTTATCCCGATTGACTCGATGTCTCAAATTGTTTTAGAGGGTTAAGGAAAGAATAAATAAATAAATAAATATTTAAATATGAAAGGGGCGATAGTTATTTTACAAAAATAAAGGTAAATACTCTCACCCAAACACACACACATTATTCATGCTTGACTTCCGTGTAGGGACAATGTTTAATCATTACTGCTCATTGTGCATGAAATGTGCTATATAAATAAAGAGTCTACTGCTAGGTCGTGCATGCAGTTTTAAAAGTGTAGTTTTAAAAGTGTAGTTTTGTTTTTTTAGACAGCAAACTCCACCTTTAAGGCAAAGGTGGAAAAAAAGTTTTATAATATGCCTTTTGATCATAACTAAAAGAGAATATCCAAAATTTTAAATTAAAACAAGGTATTATTTCAACACCTAACAGGGAAATGATTCTAACTGCTGAAATCGGAATATTTAAATTCTCAAGATGGTGTGGACTCATTTGACTTTGACTGTTATTAGTTCAAGCCCCCCCCCCCCCCCCCACACACACACACACACACAGACATACGCATACACACGTGCGCGCCCACACACACACACAGTGTCAGGCTGTCCACTCTGTCTGCTTGAAAGGAGATTTGGGATAGATGTTTCCTTCCCTCCTCTTTTTAGGACATAAACACATATTACAACTTATTGGCATCTACCAGGTCAGATGACGCAAAACGTAAAGTCAATTCATTTCACTTGTGATGAATACATTTACTTTTCTTGAATACCTATTCCTCACTGTCTTATTCTAATTCTTTTTTTTTTTTTTTTTTAGTGCAACTTCAACTTTCTGGATTGCCAACCCAAACAACAACATTATCAATTGTGCTGCTGCAGGCTCAGAGGTGAGCTTTATTTTTATTCTAAGCCCTCTCAACCACTTCTCTCCCCGTCTCCAGCTTCTCTAGACGCTAGATCATGCATCATGTCAGATCAGGAGACTTTGACTTTGACTTTGACTTTGAATTTAGGAACTACCTGGTGCAGTGGATTTATGACTTTATTATGCCTGTACAACTTTTTGTGTACTATGATTGTGTACCATAGGAAACAGGATTCTGGTTTATCTTCCACCATGTACCAACTGGACCATCTGAGGGGCTGTACTCACCTGGAAAAACAGAACACACGCCTATGGGGCAGTTTATCAACAACAGAGCTCATTCCAACTACCGGGTGAGTCTTGAAATATATAATTTAATCAAATCCATTCTTTCATAACATTTATATTATTACATTATTGTAATTGTAGCGCCGTTCATAATATCTCATTGAATTCTTTAACGATTTTGACGTGTATTGGGTCGTTACGAATATCAGACATGCAGCTATGATACTTACAAGCCACGTGTCATTTTTTACCGGGGCGTAACAAAGACACAATCACGGTTAAGGCTCTATGCATTGATGTCAATGCCAGTGGCCACCTGCCTGAATCTGTCACGGCCAGGAATGGAGCAGGGCGCCCAAATGCAGCTTGGACCAAAGTTTGTGAAAGTGAAAGTTTTCAGCTGCTTAATGTGATCAAGTAATGCTAGGTAAGATGTGTGCTCAATGCTGGAAATAATTTATTTTGTTTCAGGCCGGATTTATTCTAGATAATGGAGTCAAGACAACTCAGGCAAATGACAAGGACAAAAGACCTTTCCTGTCACTGGTTGGAGCTAGGTAAGAATTTGTGACCATCTTTTCCATTAGTTTTCCAAATCTTTATCCATACTCAAAGATTTTGTTAGTATACATGTTATGTGTAGGTGGTTGGCACATCTGCCTCACACTCATGAGGTTCTATGTTGGCATCTTCCTGCTTTCTTCCCATATTCCACAAACAAAAATTCAAAACCCCTGTTCTGTTCCACTGTGCGAAGGCAGCCAATGTTGCGTTCACGTCAGAATTTGTCAGGGTGCGTTCAAGGTCGGAAATGGTCTCAAAACATTCGCCGGACTTTCTTCAAGATTTCTAGTTATTTAATACAGGCAAATATCTGCTGAACGTCTGTCGAACATTTCGACCTTGAATGAACCCTGACGAGAATGCAAAATTTGCTGCCTTCGAAAATACTCGAAATTGTTGACCAAAAAAAAACACTGTCTTTATGGTCAGGTTGAAGTTTAATCATGTAGTTTGTCAGATCTCATAGCAAAAGGGCAGTGTGGTGTAAAGAATGATATGAAGAATTTTTGTTGATTTCCCATCCAAACTGCTGTAACTAGGCTTTTACCAAAAGTAAATATTTTTGTTTTTTATTAATGTAAAACTACTCAAACCCTCTTCTAATTTGCAGAAGTGCTACAAAGCTTAAATTAAACCAAGTTCATTGTATCAGTTCTTTGAATGGCGGCAGTGTACTTTCATAGAAAAATGTGTTCAAACACCTGCACATCTGTAAACATGACAGACACAAGCGGAAAAAGTTGAATTTCTGACTAAAAATATTCAGTACATTTTTCAAGAACTTTATATTTTTTTGTTCATCATACAGTATAATTATTAACAATTAAACACACATTTTAAATTCAACCAATGGTACTATGGTTTTGTGCCCCCAAGGTATGGGCCCCACCAGGATGCTGACCCGTTTAAACCCAGAGTCCCAGCTCACATTCACCATTTTGTAGCCTATAAGAACCAGGACCACGGAGCCTGGCTGAGAGGAGGGGATGTCTGGCTGGATGACTGCCAGTGAGTACAAACTGAATGGTTGATTTTTGAGTGTCTTAAAATGAACCTGAACTTATTCATTTTGCAGATTTGCAGATAACGGCATTGGCCTCACTCTGGCAAGGTAAGCCACTTACTTTAGCACAAACTTGTTAATAATAAGAATAATACCGTGTTTTTCGAACTAAAAGTCGCTCCGGAATATAGGTCGCATTAGCCATAAAATGTACAATAACGTGAAAAAAAAACATATAAGTCGCTCCGGAGTATAAGTCGCATTTTGGGGGAAATTTATTCGACAAAATCCAACACCAAGAACAGACATGAACAAGCAACAACAGGCTAAACGATAGGTATGCTAACGTGACATAAACACAAACGAACAGCTGAGAACGGGCCTGACGTAACATTCAGAGTTATTCAAAAAACTATTTCATAAATAACATGTTTATAAAACCATCTGTCACTCCAATTCATTAAATCCATCGATCGTCCTTCATGTAAACCAGGGGTGTCAAAGTCAAATGGACGGAGGGCCAAATAAAAAAAATTGCTACAAGCCAAGGGCCGGACTGATCGAATGTTCATTGAAATTTTTTTAAATGACGCATATAGTCTAGTGAACCTAATTGAACCTACTGAAAACCTAACAAATATATTCCAATATGATCAGATTTTGGTAAATTAAATAATTGGTAAATTTGGTCTGATTGATCTACTGGTCTTCTCTTTGACAGAACAAACTTGCAAAATTGTTAGGTGCGCCAGTGTGTGGATTGGGACATAGCAACTCATGTGTTAAGTGTTGATCGCAATTTGGAGTCAGATCAATAACTAAAATCCGTAGCCTAACAACATGAACATTAAATGAAAGAAACCTGTATTGTTTAAGGCACCATCAGTAACCTATATTTTATATTTTAGCAAAAGTGGTCTAAATTTACTTCAAAGAAAAAAATAATAGCAATTTTCTTTCATCCACTCAACTGAAATATTTTTAAAATATAATTGGATTGAAATACAATAAAATAAAGTGCAAAAAATCTATTAATCAAAAACACTTACCTCAAGGAGAAGTAACATGCAGTGAAAACAAATATTAAACTTTAACTTTTAAACTTTCTATTTTAGCAAAAGTGGGCTAAATTTACTTCAAAGAAAAAAATAATCCGCGTCTTTCGTTTCATAATGTCGTCTCAGATTATACTCTTTCAGTACCGCCACACTTTCTCCACACAGAAGACACAGGTTTTCCAGCTACCTCCGTGAAGATATACTCCGACTCCCACTTGTTTGAAACCCCCAGTTCTCAGTGTCCACCTTCCTTTTTGCCATTTTTGAAAGTTAATTTTACAGTTATGCTGACTGCTAATAATAAACACTGAAATGAAGCAGCGTACTGCTCGGTGCGTCACCGTTGCATTGTGGGAAATGTAGTATTGGTGCGTGTAAAAGATCTGCGGGCTGCCGGCTTGCTGCGGTCTGCGGGCCGGTTCTAATAATAAATCAAGAGCATCCCAGGGGCCGTAAAAAACCTTCTCGCGGGCCGGATGTGGCCCGCGGGCCTTGACTCTGACATATGTGATGTAAACAATGGGTGCGCACCGCTGACGGCGCTTGCACTTCAAAATATTCCACAAGCCCATATAACGATATATAAATTATATATCAAATAACTATTTTATAAGCAATAATATCAAACCATCTGTGTCACTCCAAATCATTAAATCCATCGATCAAATTCCTTGTCCTTTGTCAACAACACCACGCGTGCGCCCTGACGTCAGCTTCGTTGTTATTCCACAGATCTAGTATACAACTATATTGTAGCGTTAACAAAGTACAAGGAAAGACGTGGGTTTGGTAAACGGCTCTTTATTTAACAAAACAAGAGTTCAACGAGCCAACAACTACTGAACTGTAACGATAAAAACGTATACAAGTTGGTACACGAAATAAAATATATCAAATAACTATAACATAAATAGTTAACCGCCACACGCCCCCACCCTTAGCTACATCGGACGAAAAAAGGAGTTTATATTTTGTCATAGAGGCAACAGGGTAAACCTTATCCCATTTAAAACAATCATGAGTGGGTGAAATGGATGAGTTTAACATTAAAACAACAGCACACTTAGGAACTATATTTGCAGGTATGATTTTCAAAAGAGGTCTTGGACACATACATGCAATGCAACTGGTGTTGGCCATTTTTGCGGCTTGCTCAGCCATAAGAAGCCAGTTGTTGGTTTGACCGCTTATTCCTGTGGAGGCTACGAAATAGCTGTCTATATCAGTGAGGAGCATACTTGTGATTTTTGCTCCTGCTGACAAGGTGTAATTATTTATAACGGGACGGTCTGCGATCGACATTGTTTTGTTAATGCAAATAGCAATAGGAAAGTGGGGATCAATTCCAGAGGACCAAGCCCACAGTTGAAAACCCCAACAAGAAGTGTTAAACAAAGTGGCATTTGGAGGACGAATTTGACCATCAGGGAGTGTAAGAGTAAAAAGGAGGCTTGTGCCCTGATTTTTCAAAGTTACTCGTTTAGCAAAGAACACAGCCTCTTCACTGGAACCAGAGGGCCAAAAATCTTGCGTTTGTGTGGTGACAAGGGTGCCCCAGTCGGTGCTAACCGGGTGACCAGTTAAATACCACCAATATCCGAGCCATTTATCCCCGGTAGTGGGGTGACCATTTCGAAAACCTTTCAAACTTTTCATCGGTAAAATACCGTATTTGCCGGTGTACAGGTCGACTCGGTGTATAAGTCGACCCCCTAAAATTCGACGGAAATTTACGATTTTATGATATATCCTTTGTATAAGTCGAGCTCAATTGTTGCATTATATTAAACTTCAAAATTCAATATGCGAAATTTATTGACGAAATGTGTTCAAATTCCGGGAGGCCGTGCGCATGCGGCTGTTTATAAGCACCGCGGAGGAGATCGCGGCCGGCGAGCTCGTGTACGCCGCCCGGCACCAACGGGAGGCCAGAAATAGCTCCAAGCCGAGCGGATCGGCACTTTATAAGCACCGCGGAGGAGATCGCGGCGCCTCATTCGACTTCCAGCGGCCGGCGAGCTCGCGCACCCGCCCGGCACATCCGGGAGGCCGTGCGCACGCGCCAAGTGGCCGAAAATAGCCCCCGCCGAGCGGATCGGCTGTTTATAAGCACCGCGGAGGAGATCGCGGTGCATCATTCGACTTCCAGCGGCCGGCGAGCTCGCGCACCCGCCCGGCACATCCGGGAGGCCGTGCGCGCGCCAAGTGGCCGAAAATAGCCCCCGCCGAGCGGATCGGCTGTTTATAAGCACCGCGGAGGAGATCGCGGCGCCTCATTCGACTTCCAGCGGGCCGCGCACTCGCGCACGCCGCCCGGTTCAAATTTTCTAAGTGCAACGCACAATGAGATGCATGAGAAACGGCCTTGGTTACCATCACATTTGAAGCGATGAATACGAAGTTAAATTTTATGACTCGGTGTATAAGTCGAGGTCGATTTTTTTCGGTCGATTTTGGATCGAAAAAGGTCGACCAATACACCGGCAAATACGGTAATAGAAGAAGATGTATTAGGAACCACAGTAAACATTAATGAGTTATTGTAAGTCCAAGACAAAAGCCATGGTACGCAAGTTGGAACGCGGACGGTTTCTGGTGTGCAAACAACATGATCGAAAGGGGATTTTGTGTTGCGCTTATGTCTAGAATTTTTTTCCCATGAGCCATATTGATTAGAATCAGCGTTGGTAGTTGCCTGAGAGAAGAATGTTCGAGGCTCATGGTACTCTATCCATACAAATAAAATAACCCCCGAAAAAAATATAATGGTAACACAAATCAGCAAAAGCAACCAAAAGCGCATGGTAGACTTTGCGCAGGCTACAGCCCGATTAAAGCACTCACCAAATGACTCTCTAATGCTCATGTTTTTGGATCTCCTCAGAGTCAACACCCTGAGCTTCGGGTTGGTGTCTTGGAAATTGGCTTCTGCTAGCTTTCGTGTCAACCCTGGATCTTGGCACCAGGATCAGGCACTATTACCAGACTTTGCTCACCTTCCGTACTTAGGTTGGGTCTGCGGAGATCACCTTTTTACGATGAGATAAATGAATCCATGTGTTGCGTTCGGCTATTTTCAAAGCATTAGGTGTCGTGAGTAGTACCAAAAAGGGACCTTCCCACTTGGGTGAATGCCAATTCTTCCTCTTGATACTCTTGATCAAAACCCAGTCTCCCGGTACCACTTTGGGGTCTTCCTGCGGAGAAATGGGTTCATCATCAGTGTTATTGGTTGGATTCTTTTGACGTTCCAACATTTTTCTCATGTAATCAGCTAATGTGGCTTCCTCGGGGATCTCCCATGTGTTCTTGAACTGAGGAAGCCTGTAAGGTCTTCCAAACATAGTTTCATAGGGAGTTAGCCCTGTTGTACTTGTAATATTTATGTACATTTTGATCAGGTCTAAGCACTGAGTCCATGGTCGTTTGGTTTCTTCCATACATTTCTTTAATCTGTTTTTATAGTCGCGTTAGATCTTTCAACAAGGCCAGCTGATTGTGGACGATAAGAACAATGGTTCTTTAAATTTATGTGGAACATTCTCCCAATGTTATGCACTATTTGATTTACAAAGTGTGGACCATTATCGCTGTAAATTCTTTCTGGAATACCGTACCTTGGAATGATGTCTTTGCATAAGGCTTTTGCCACTGTGAGTGCATCAGCATGTTTGGTTAGAAATGTTTCTACCCATTTAGAAAATGCGTCTATTATGACCAAACAATATTCTTTCCCTTCACATTTATGTAATTGAATATAATCCATATGTATTGTCTGAAACGGATACAATGGAGTCGGGAATTTCCCTCTCTGAGGTCTTAAATTGCCTTGTGGGTTGTGTTTAGCACAGATCAAACACCCTCTGCAAAATTGTTGTGAGAAAGCTGCAAAGCCGTATGTTGTATAAATAGCTTCAACTTGTTTCACCATACCCCCCGTCGAGACATGGGTGACCCCATGACTCGAAATAGCAGCCCATTTGAACAAGTTACGAGGCAAGACAGGTTTGCCCAAAGGTCACACAAAAAGACCATCAGTGTTTTTAGTTGCACCCCGTTTTTCCCAAGAGAGTCGTTCCTGGGAGGGGCTCTGAGACTGCATGTCAAGCAACACATCAGGGGAGATGTGTCACATCGAATCATGATCAGTGAGAGACAAGAGGACATGGAGCAGGCCTTCTGCAGCAGCCTTAGCGGATTTGTCAGCAAAAGCATTACCAAGAGAAACAGGATCAGATCTTGCAGTGTGAGCAGCACATTTGCAAACCCCCACCTTTAAAGGTAGCTGGACAGCGTCCAAAAGTTGAGTTAGTAATGTGGAATGGGTGACGGACTTCCCTTCATGCCACGGTTGCTCCACTGCTGAGCAAAAACGTGCACTGTAGCAAAAGCATACTGACTATCAGTCCAGATAGTGACGGACTTGTTTGCAAACAATTTGCAGGCCTCAGTCAAAGCAATGAGCTCAGCGGCCTGTGCTGACATATAGGATGGCAGTTTAGCAGCCTCCAAGACTTCGTCGGCAGTAACAATGGCATACCCAGTAAGGGTCACACCAGATTCATTTTTCTTAGAAGACCCATCAACAAAAACCACATGACCATCTGGCAGAGGCGTATCTTCCAAATCAGGCCGAGCCTTTGCAATCTGTTGGGCAGCATCGACACAATCATGGACTTTGCCGTCGTCAGGAAGGGGAATGAGAGTGGCAGGATTGAGTGTCGTGCATCTTTCAACGGTCAGGTGTGGCTGAGACAGCAACGTAGCCATGCAAGAAAGATGACGTGCAGGCGACAGAAAGGTCATATTAGTCTGTAGCAGAAGGGCCGAGACAGCATGAGGAACTTTCAGTGTTAAAGGATGAAACAACACAACTCCAGCACTGCTCTCCACAGCCATGGAGGCCGCCACCACGGCCCTCACGCATGGTGGGAGAGCACATGCAACACTGTCGAGTTTAGAGGAATAAAAAGCAATAGGTCGCAACTTTGAGCCATGTGATTGGAGCAAAACAGAGGTCATGTAAGTCAACAGTTTGGACAAATGCCTTATCATAGTTGGGTAAGGCTAGAGTGGAGCTGGATATCAAAGTCTGTTTGATCAACACAAAAGCCTCCTCAGCTTCAGGAGTCCATTTTAAGTGAGTGGACATTGAGATGTTTTCCACATCCATCAATTTGGACAGAGGAGCAACAATTTGGGCATAATCAAGTATCCAGCTTCTACAATAACCTGTGAGACCCAAAAAAGACATCATTTGTTTCTTTGTGAGTGGCTTAGGAGTTTGCAAAATAGAGGCCTTTCTGCTCTCAACTATAGATCGACCTTGGGAACTTAGATTGTGGCCTAAATACTTAATTTCAGTGGACCACAGTTGAAGCCTGTTCTTGCTGACCTTGTGGCCTTCACTTGCCAAGTGATGCAGCACTGCAAGTGTGTCTTTCTGGCAAGAGGCAAAATCAGGAGATGCTATTAAAATGTCATCAACATAGAGCAAGATTTGACTTCCCATTGGCGGGACAAATTTAGCCATCACCTGCGAGTAAATTGTCGGGCTTTAACAGTACCCTTGTGGTAACCTTGTAAAGGTGTACCTTGAGCCAGCATATGTAAATGCAAACCAAAACTGACTCTCTTCTGCAATAGGGACAGAGAAAAAAAGCATTGCTAATGTCAATCACTGTAAAGATTTTCGCATCAGGTGTCAATGAATTCAACAAGGTATGCGGGTCAGGGACACAAGGTGCTCTCTGAATAACAGCATTGTTTACAGCTTGCAAGTCCTGCACCATTCTCCACCCCACAGAAGGGGGTGCCTTCTTTACAGGGAAAATTGGAGTATTGCAAGGAGAATCAGGGCAAGGAACAATGACACCTGCTTTTAGCAAATCAGAAATAACAGGTGCAATACCCTGTAAAGCATCAGGTTTTAAAGGATACTGCCTCACACAAGGGCGGTATTCAGTTCGAGGTCTTGTGACAACAGGAAGCGCACCTTTCACTAAACCAAAATCAGAAGGACCTGTAGACCAAAGATGACTTGGGACCTCAGCGAGGATGTGCTCGTCATCGGACGTCAACACAAAATCTCAAAATGAGGGTGTTTGTTCAACACAAGTATCAGCGTGGATTCCATTAATAAATGACAAGTCCTGAGGCATATTTTGTTTGAAGAGCTTGGTGGAAGGACTATAAAAGGAGTCAGGATTAACCTGAGTCCAGTCAGAAGCTGCCAAGGCATCACCAGCCATAAATCCCAAACTTTGCCACGTTGCAGTGTGAGGCCTGTAGAGAGAGATGTGGAGCGGAGTGGGAGACACGTGCAACTTCTGAACAGCAGGGGGAGCCGTTTGTATGACTACACAAGCACGGCTTTCACCATCATGCAGAAGGAAAGATGTTGTCAAAGTGGCAGGTGTAGCAGCCTCAAGCATTTTCTCGTAGTTGTGATCAGGACCAGGTGTGTCTTTATCCCACATAGTTATGTGTAGTTTATTTGCTTCCATTGCCTGTTCAGGGCAGTGCAAAAGAGTGGCCACACGGGCCAAAAGAGGGGAACCAAATTCCATCACTTCTGCATCAGCCAAATCCAATGAATAAAAGTAGTAGCAGTGAAATTGACCAAAAATCTGTAACTGGTGTCGCCTTTTGACAACAATTTGATCGTTAAGAGACACAAGGGAAAGCCCAAGGGCAGTGAGAGCATCTCTACCTAGCAAATTAATAGGGCAACTGGGCATCAGCAAAATGGGAATGCAACAACTTCCCCCTTCTGGGTCCCGTACCCAAACTGGTCGAGACTGGGGAACTGGGGTTGCCAGCCCATTTGCTGCTCTCACCCAAAAAGCTTTACCACTTTTTTGCACATCTGCAGGTATGTCACGACATGTGGTCACACATGCCCCTGAGTCACACAAAAAAGTTATTGGAGTCCCGTTTACCATTAGAGTTATCACTGGCTTCTCAATATTGTTCATCAACAAATCTTGAATGTTCAAATCTACATCAACAGGGGGAGCTGTTGGCAAGGCAGTTGTTTCAACTGTAGTTTGACTGTCGGCTAGTCATAAGGGAGGTTTACTCTCACCCTTGCCTGGGCAGTTTCTTGCTATATGGCCTTTTTTTCCACATGACCAGCAAATAGGAGGTTCAGCATTGTATCGTTTTGACTGACCTGAGGCGGGCTGGTCATTTGTTTTATAATTGGGAGAACCACGACTATACCCCCCGCTACCTTTGCCACGGAATTTGTTACGACCACGCCCCGTCTAGGCGTGGTTCGAAGGTCTTATTTTGATAGAACATTTCAGACTGCTCTCCATTAACCAAAAAAAATGGTGCCTGTTTTCCCTTTCTCTTTTGCTCTTTTTGAATTGACAACTTTTTCGGCGTGTATAGCATGATCAATGAACTGTGGCAAGGTAGATGTCGGGAAAGTGATCATATGTTTAGTGATCCAGTTTTGGATTGCTGGTCGCGAATTTGCATGTAGAGCATTTTTGAGTTGTTGGTCATAAACATCAGTTCATGCTCCAAGCCACTATTGGCTTTGAACACTCTTTCTAGTCTGTGTCTAAAGTCTTCAAACAACTCATCTTCTTTTTGTTTGGTTCGGCCAATGTCTGTGTAATTTGTTCTACGTTCGAATTTTATTTTTATCCTGCCCAATAGTTGGTCAATTTCTGTTTGTAATGGCACCCCGTTACATTCCAATGGACGGCCCCGGGAATCAAAGGGATTCCAGGTGCCTTTAACGCTTGCCCAATGTTTGGTTAAAGATGCCATGAAAGCCTGTTGTACTTCATCGCCTCTCAAATTATAGGAAGCAATGAGTTGTTTCATGTCGATACAGTATTGATCAACATCTTCAGTGGGCAACGCTATGCCCTCAATTGCTGATTTTATATCAGCTTGGGTCCATGTTCTGTATACTAAAATTGTGGATCCTCCATCATCATGAGGATTGGCCACTTCAATCATCGGGTATGCGTCAGCCGAGGGAACCAACTTAGCACGGCTCCGCGTTAACATACCACGAGCAGAATCACTATACTCAGGAGGATGGTCTGTGCTTGGTAATTTGGGGTACAGAGACGGAAAAATTGGTTCGCTTTGGCGTGCTGCAATCTCTGTTTTTATAATTTGATCATTTTTCTCATCCTCATTCATCGCATTGTCAGCTTCGGCCTTCAAGTGAGCCCGCGCTGACACTGTCTCATCATCTTCCTGCCTGTGCAACAGCAAGTTTTTTTTTTTATCTTTTCTTCATCTTCCTTATCTTTCAATTTTCCTCTCATCTGCCCACATTTTCTCTTCTCAGCTTCCAATTCCCATTGTAGATAATATCCGTCTTTATTCTTCTTTACGCCACATTTAGCATCAATTGATTGCTTTAGGTTATTCAACGAATTCGTTTTCAGCTGACCATCAAATTTGTAATCGGTTATCCATTTGTCAAGATATTTTACATTTTCAGGGTCGACCTCTTCCATCAATTTCCAATCTTTGCATTTTAATTCATGTCGGGGTAGCGGCTTTTGTTTGCTATTTGATTTTCCCATGGTTTATTTTTCTAAATTTCGGAGTTGGCAATTCGAATGGCACCTACAGTGTCCTAAAGCCAATTTAATTCACAGGACAGTGGTAAAATATTCAATGAGTGGTAAGTCTCCTTTCCTCTGCTTCCACACAAAACCACTGTTTACAATCCTGTGTGTTTATATAGAGGAGAGCTCAAACGAGGTCACTCTCAGTCAAACCATACACACACACACACACACACACAATGCGCACTTTTATCGTCTCACAGGCAAGCAGGGGAGTCCACCCTCCCGTGGATTTTAACAAACTCTTTAACCTTCCTATTGTGTAAGAAAAAACTTATTTTTGCCTTTTTCTTGAAGTAGATATAAAACCTATATTTTCATGGATAAGGGAGCCAAACCAGCTAAACAAGAGTTAAGAAAAACACCACAGATGGCAGCAGAAAGCTAACACATTAGGAAGGTTAAGTTTGGAGGCCCCACGACACCTCAGTGGAATTTAACTGCTCCAAATTACCTGTACTTTTTTAGAAAACAGAGGAGTCCGCCCTCCCGTGGAATTTAACTGACTTTTACGTCAGGAGACTTCACCATCCCATGCAGAATTTAACTGTTTCTAATTGCACTTGATAGGGTCTAGAATTGTCAAGGTTTTAAGTGACCTCTTGTCACCGCACTTTCATTCCTTTTAACAGAATCAATATTCGTACTCACAGTCTGCTGGTTCTTTTCCTCGGATGTTCTCGTCAACCACTCCGGCGTCCAACTGACTGATCGAGTCAGCCCCGTGAAAAGGGTTTCTTTGTATGCCTTGGCCAAGGACTTGTCCTGAGTCGAAAAGTCAGCTGGAACCCCGAAATAGGTCTGTCGAGATCCCGGACGAGCCCCCAAATTTCTGTTGGGTTCAAAGTGCTAACTGAATATCTGAATAAGAGAAAAGGATCAGCAGACAAAAAAACAAGTGAGGCAGAATATTGATTTTTCTCGCGAGGAGTGCGATACCGATTGCTTTCTACAATCTGACTACACACACTAAAAATCTGTTTACACTCCTCGCTCTTTTTATTTGGAAATGCCCTACCCACAGTGTGAGACGATTAGCCCTTGAGGGGGGAAAGAGATTGTGGCTTCGTCTCGTAAGAAAAGAAACAAAAAGTGACGCACCAAGTGTTGTGTGCAGATATGGCTATATCAGCAAAACAGTTTAAGCAATATTGCGAGAGATGAGAAGAGAAAGTGACGTTCTTTAAGGAAGATCAGAAGGTTCATGACGCATCGTTTGATGTGTTGTTTTCACGATATGTTCTGGTGGACGCTGAGATGTCAGCAGTATCTTGTTTGACACAACCGTCATCTCGCCCCTGACCCAGCCGTAATCCTTCTGTTCTGTTGTACAAGATAAGAATAAGCAAGGCAAAGCAGCAAGCATACTGAACAGTAACATTGTGAATAAGTACTCATTAGAGAACGCATGATAACATATATATACAATTTTTCTAACACGCTTGCTACCATTTTTTTTGTTCATAACATTTACCGTTTTTGTGTAATTAGCAAATTTGTGGCTTGAAATTCCCCATTCATTCTTAATGGCAGTTTCAACACGAGCCATTTTCCTGCGTGGGTTCGAATTTTACACGTGTCACATTGGGCATCTCATCATTACAAAAAACTCACACGGCACTTACTGCAGTTTATTTTTACCTAAACATTTACCGTTTTTGCATAATTAGTACATTTGTGGAATAATTTATTATTGGCACATTCAACTTGAACATTCATCACATTAAGCAAAGTCCACCTTTAAAAGAGCAGGAATCTGATTAGCTCAGTTGGTAGGACACGCATCTTCTAACCGTTTTCCTGCGTGGTTTCGATTCCACCTGAGGGAGATTTTCTTTTTTTTTCTCGCTTATCATATGTAATTGTCATCATTGCATAATTTGTAAATTTGTTGTATAAAAGTACACATTCATTCTTGGCATTCAACATAATTTTGCATTCTTCCCGCTTATCATTTTTAACGCTTATCATTTGTAACTCGTCATTTTTCCAGTTATTTTAATAATAATTCAATTTACTATTTATTCTTCCCGCTTATCATTTTTAACGCTTGGCATTTGTAACTATTTTCCTATTTATCTTGATCATCATTTATTTCCCTGTTTATTTTTCTTGTTTATCATTTTTCCCATTTATCTTCATCATCATTTATTTCCCTTTATAGTTTTCCCATTCATAATTTTTCCCATTTATCTCCATCATTTATTTCCCTTTTTAGTTTTCTTGTTTATCATTTTGCCCATTTATCTTTAGCATTATTTATTTCCCTTTTTATTTTTCCCGTTTATCATTTTTCCATTCATTTTATTTCTCATCATTTCTCAATTTAATCAATTTATTTCCCTTTTTATTTTTCCCACTTATCATTTTTCCTATTTATTTTATTCATCATGGGGGCTCGGTGGCGCACTGGGTAGCACGTCCGCCTCACAGTTAGGAGGGTGCGGGTTCGATTCCACCTCCGGCCCTCCCAGAGCCCGTGTGGGTTTTCTCCGGGCACTCCGGTTTCCTCCCACATCCCAAAAACATGCTTGGTAGGCCGAGTGATCACTCCAAATTGTCCCTAGGTGTGAGTGCGAGTGCGAATGGTTGTTTGTCTCTGTGTGCCCTGCGATTGGCTGGCAACCGGTTCAGGGTGTCCCCCGCCTACTGCCCGATGACGGCTGGGATAGGCTCCAGCACGCCCGCGACCCCCGTGGGGACTAAGCGGTTCGGAAAATGGATGGATGGATGGATGGATTTTATTTATCATTTATCATCATTTATTTCCCTTTTTATTTTTCCCACTTATCATTTTTACCATTTATTTTATTTATCATCATTTATCATTAATTATTTCCCTTTTTATTTTTCCCTCTTATTTTTCCCATTTGTTTCATTTATCATCATTTATTTCCCTTTTTATTTTTCCTGCTTATCATTTTAACACTCATTATTTTACCCATTTATTTTATTCATCATCATTTATGATCATTAATTTCCCTTTTTCATTTTTCCTTTCTTTCATTTCGAAAAAAAGTAGAATAACAACAGTGCGAAGGTCTTCGCCTTCACACGCAATTTCTCCAGAAATTGCAATTCTAGTTGTGTGACGGCAAAGCCTTCACACATTGTTATTCTACTCTATTATTATTATTGTGTGAAGGCGAAGCCTTCACACATTGTTATTCTACTTTATTATTATTATATTGTGTGAAGGCGAAGCCTTCACACGTTGTTATTGTGTGAAGGCGATGGCCTTCACACATATGTCATTCTACACCGTTCTCTATTATTATTGTGTGAAGGCGATGGCCTTCACACATATGTTATTCTACACCATTCTCTATTATTATTATTGTGTGAAGGCGATGGCCTTCACACATATGTTATTCTACACCATACTCTATTATTATTATTATTATTAGTGTGAAGGTGAAGACCTTCACACTATTGTTATTGCTGTCCTTTATTATTAGTGTGAAGGTGAAGACCTTCACACTATTGTTATTGCTGTCCTTTATTATTATTGTGTGAAGGTGATGGCCTTCACACATATGTTATTCTACACCATTCTCTATTATTATTATTATTGTGTGAAGGCGATGGCCTTCACACATATGTTATTCTACACCATTCTCTATTATTGTGTGAAGGCGATGGCCTTCACACATATGTTATTCTACACCATTCTCTATTATTATTATTATTATTATTAGTGTGAAGGTGAAGACCTTCACACTATTGTTATTGCTGTCCTTTATTATTGTGTGAAGGCGATGTCCTTCACACATATGTTATTCTACACCATTCTCTATTATTGTGTGAAGGCGATGGCCTTCACACATATGTTATTCTACACCATTCTCTATTATTATTATTGTGTGAAGGCGATGGCCTTCACACATATGTTATTCTACACCATTCTCTATTATTATTATTATTATTATTGTGTGAAGGCGATGGCCTTCACACATATGTTATTCTACACCATTCTCTATTATTATTATTATTATTGTGTGAAGGCGATGGCCTTCACACATATGTTATTCTACAACATTCTCTATTATTATTGTGTGAAGGCGATGGCCTTCACACATATGTTATTCTACACTATTCTCTATTATTATTATTGTGTGAAGGCGATGGCCTTCACACATATGTTATTCTACACCATTCTCTATTATTATTATTATTGTGTGAAGGCGATGGCCTTCACACATATGTTATTCTACACCATTCTCTATTATTATTATTATTATTGTGTGAAGGCGATGGCCTTCACACATATGTTATTCTACACCATTCTCTATTATTGTGTGAAGGCGATGGCCTTCACGCATATGTTATTCTACACCATTCTCTATTATTAGTGTGAAGGTGAAGACCTTCACACTATTGTTATTGCTGTCCTTTATTAGTGTGAAGGTGAAGACCTTCACACTATTGTTATTGCTGTCCTTTATTAGTGTGAAGGTGAAGACCTTCACACTATTGTTATTGCTGTCCTTTATTAGTGTGAAGGTGAAGACCTTCACACTATTGTTATTGCTGTCCTTTATTAGTGTGAAGGTGAAGACCTTCACACTATTGTTATTGCTGTCCTTTATTATTAGTGTGAAGGTGAAGACCTTCACACTATTGTTATTGCTGTCCTTTATTATTAGTGTGAAGGTGAAGACCTTCAAACTATTGTTATTGCTGTCCTTTATTGTGTGAAGGCGATGGCCTTCACACATATGTTATTCTACACCATTCTCTATTATTATTGTGTGAAGGCGATGGCCTTCACACATATGTTATTCTACACCATTCTCTATTATTATTATTATTGTGTGAAGGCGATGGCCTTCACACATATGTTATTCTACACCATTCTCTATTATTATTATTGTGTGAAGGCGATGGCCTTCACACATATGTTATTCTACACCATTCTCTATTATTATTATTGTGTGAAGGCGATGGCCTTCACACATATGTTATTCTACACCATTCTCTATTATTATTATTGTGTGAAGGCGATGGCCTTCACACATATGTTATTCTACACCATTCTCTATTATTATTAGTGTGAAGGTGAAGACCTTCACACTATTGTTATTGCTGTCCTTTATTGTGTGAAGGCGATGGCCTTCACACATATGTTATTCTACACCATTCTCGATTATTGTGTGAAGGCGATGGCCTTCACACATATGTTATTCTACACCATTCTCTATTATTGTGTGAAGGCGATGGCCTTCACACATATGTTATTCTACACCATTCTCTATTATTATTATTGTGTGAAGGCGATGGCCTTCACACATATGTTATTCTACACCATTCTCTATTATTATTATTAGTGTGAAGGTGAAGACCTTCACACTATTGTTATTGCTGTCCTTTATTATTAGTGTGAAGGTGAAGACCTTCACACTATTGTTATTGCTGTCCTTTATTATTATTGTGTGAAGGCGATGGCCTTCACACATATGTTATTCTACACCATTCTTGATTATTGTGTGAAGGCGATGGCCTTCACACATATGTTATTCTACACCATTCTCGATTATTAGTGTGAAGGTGAAGACCTTCACACTATTGTTATTGCTGTCCTTTATTATTATTAGTGTGAAGGTGAAGACCTTCACACTATTGTTATTGCTGTCCTTTATTATTAGTGTGAAGGTGAAGACCTTCACACTATTGTTATTGCTGTCCTTTATTAGTGTGAAGGTGAAGACCTTCACACTATTGTTATTGCTGTCCTTTATTATTATTAGTGTGAAGGTGAAGACCTTCACACTATTGTTATTGCTGTCCTTTATTATTATTAGTGTGAAGGTGAAGACCTTCACACTATTGTTATTGCTGTCCTTTATTATTAGTGTGAAGGTGAAGACCTTCACACTATTGTTATTGCTGTCCTTTATTATTATTATTATTATTATTATTATTATTATTATTATTCTACTTATTCCGCTCACTTTTTTGACGCTTAACTCCTTCCACATACTTCAACCGATTCACTCCGTTCCACTTTTCACTTATTCCAAATATTCATGACACGGCTGCTTACATTTTTTTTGTTCGAAAAATTTTCCGTTTTCACAAAATTCACGATTTTGTGGCATTTTTTTCCCCATTCATTCTTAATGGCAGATTCAACATTTCACATTTTTGTTGTTCCAGTTTGAAATTCACTTATTTCAACACATTCAAATCACATTGGGGACATTCCCAAACTTGCCAAATTCAAAAATTTCACGTTTTCACTTTTAAAATTTGCACAAAATTTTGCAAAATTTCACAAAATTTAGTTTTTCACTTCTAGTTTCTACATTTTTCCACCGATTCAACTCGTTCCAACTTTCAACTGTTCATCTTTTGCCTACCTATTCCACACCTTCCCACTTAGCAAAATTTCCAAATTTTCAATTTTGAAATTCACACCAAATTTTCCCCAAATTTAGTTTTTCCCTTCTAATTTCTACATTTTTCAACCGATTCAACCCATTCCAACTTTATTCACTTTGTTCACCTTATGCTTACCATATTCACCCCCTTCACCCCCACTTCCACAATTCAACCCTTGACCCCCACTTCCAGAGTGGCGGCCATCTTGGATTGACCCTGAAGTGCCCCAATGAACCCGGAATGAACTGGAAGTGCCCCAAATCAAACCGGAATTGACCCCAAATGAACCGGAAGTGACCTCAGGTAAACCGGAAGTGACCCCAAATCAAACCGGAAGTGACCCCAAATCAAACCGGAAGTGACCTTTTTCAACCGGAAGTGACCCCAAATAAACCGGAAGTGACCTCAGCTAGACCGGAAGTGCCTCTAATCAAACCGGAAGTGACCTAAATAGACCGGAAGTGCCTCTAATCAAACCGGAAGTGACCCAAATCAAACCGGAAATGACCATATTTCAACATTAAGTGCCCTAAATACCTACATTTGCGCTAACTTTTGCAAATTTTGCCCGATTAAACCCATTTCAACATTTTAACCCCAAAAGTGAACCTCCTGAAGCCGTTTCTTTCCTTTTGTTCCAAATTTCAGAAACTTTTGGTGCAATTTTTTTTTCTTTTAATTCCCATTCATTCTCTATTAGGATTCAAGATTTGCTCTAACTTCTACATTTTTTAACCGATTCAACTCGTTCCAACTTTCAACTGTTCCTCTTTTGCCTTCCTATTCCACAACTTCCCACTTACCAAAAATTCTCTACAATTTTGTTTTTCTACTCTAATTTCTACATTTTCAACTTATTCAACCCATTCCACCTTTCAACTGTTCATCATTTTCCTACCTATTCCACAACTTCCCACTTACCCAAAATTCCAAATTTTCAATTTTGAAATTCACACCCAATTTTCCCAAATTTCCTTTTTCCCTTGTAATTTCTACATTTTTCAACCGATTCAACTCTTTTCAACATCATTCTGCAACATTCCCCAAGTATTTATTCAACCTCTTCACCTTCACACGCAATTTCTTCAGGAATTGCAAATTCTAGTTATTATTAGTGTGAAGGTGAAGACCTTCACACTATTGTTATTGCTGTCCTTTATTATTATTATTATTAGTGTGAAGGTGAAGACCTTCACACTATTGTTATTGCTGTCCTTTATTATTAGTGTGAAGGTGAAGACCTTCACACTATTGTTATTGCTGTCCTTTATTATTAGTGTGAAGGTGAAGACCTTCACACTATTGTTATTGCTGTCCTTTATTAGTGTGAAGGTGAAGACCTTCACACTATTGTTATTGCTGTCCTTTATTATTATTATTATTATTATTATTATTATTATTATTCTACTTATTCCGCTCACTTTTTTGACGCTTAACTCCTTCCACATACTTCAACCGATTCACTCCGTTCCACTTTTCACTTATTCCAAATATTCATGACACGGCTGCTTACATTTTTTTTGTTCGAAAAATTTTCCGTTTTCACAAAATTCACGATTTTGTGGCATTTTTTTCCCCATTCATTCTTAATGGCAGATTCAACATTTCACATTTTTGTTGTTCCAGTTTGAAATTCACTTATTTCAACACATTCAAATCACATTGGGGACATTCCCAAACTTGCCAAATTCAAAAATTTCACGTTTTCACTTTTAAAATTTGCACAAAATTTTGCAAAATTTCACAAAATTTAGTTTTTCACTTCTAGTTTCTACATTTTTCCACCGATTCAACTCGTTCCAACTTTCAACTGTTCATCTTTTGCCTACCTATTCCACACCTTCCCACTTAGCAAAATTTCCAAATTTTCAATTTTGAAATTCACACCAAATTTTCCCAAAATTTAGTTTTTCCCTTCTAATTTCTACATTTTTCAACCGATTCAACCCATTCCAACTTTATTCACTTTGTTCACCTTATGCTTACCATATTCACCCCCTTCACCCCCACTTCCACAATTCAACCCTTGACCCCCACTTCCAGAGTGGCGGCCATCTTGGATTGACCCTGAAGTGCCCCAATGAACCCGGAATGAACTGGAAGTGCCCCAAATCAAACCGGAATTGACCCCAAATCGAACCGGAAGTGACCTCAGGTAAACCGGAAGTGACACCAAATCAAACCGGAAGTGACCTTTTTAAACCGGAAGTGACCCCAAATAAACCGGAAGTGACCTGAGCTAGACCGGAAGTGCCTCTAATCAAACCGGAAGTGACCCAAATCAAACCGGAAATGACCATATTTCAACATTAAGTGCCCTAATTACCTACATTTGCGCTAACTTTTGCAAATTTTGCCCGATTAAACCCATTTCAACATTTTAACCCCAAAAGTGAACCTCCTGAAGCCGTTTTTTTCCTTTTGTTCCAAATTTCAGAAACTTTTGGTGCAATTTTTTTTTCTTTTAATTCCCATTCATTCTCTATTAGGATTCAAGATTTGCTCTAACTTCTACATTTTTTAACCGATTCAACTCGTTCCAACTTTCAACTGTTCCTCTTTTGCCTTCCTATTCCACAACTTCCCACTTACCAAAAATTCTCTACAATTTTGTTTTTCTACTCTAATTTCTACATTTTCAACTTATTCAACCCATTCCACCTTTCAACTGTTCATCATTTTCCTACCTATTCCACAACTTCCCACTTACCCAAAATTCCAAATTTTCAATTTTGAAATTCACACCCAATTTTCCCAAATTTCCTTTTTCCCTTGTAATTTCTACATTTTTCAACCGATTCAACTCTTTTCAACATCATTCTGCAACATTCCCCAAGTATTTATTCAACCTCTTCACCTTCACACGCAATTTCTTCAGGAATTGCAAATTCTAGTTATTATTATTATTCTACTTATTCCGCTCACTTTTTTGACGCTTAACTCCTTCCACATACTTCAACCGATTCACTCCGTTCCACTTTTCACTTATTCCAAATATTCATGACACGGCTGCTTACATTTTTTTTGTTCGAAAAATTTTCCGTTTTCACAAAATTCACGATTTTGTGGCATTTTTTCCCCATTCATTCTTAATGGCAGATTCAACATTTCACATTTTTGTTGTTCCAGTTTGAAATTCACTTATTTCAACACATTCAAATCACATTGGGGACATTCCCAAACTTGCCAAATTCAAAAATTTCACGTTTTCACTTTTAAAATTTGCACAAAATTTTGCAAAATTTCACAAAATTTAGTTTTTCACTTCTATTTTCTACATTTTTCCACCGATTCAACTCGTTCCAACTTTCAACTGTTCATCTTTTGCCTACCTATTCCACACCTTCCCACTTAGCAAAATTTCCAAATTTTATATTTTGAAATTCACACCAAATTTTCCCAAAATTTAGTTTTTCCCTTCTAATTTCTACATTTTTCAACCGATTCAACCCATTCCAACTTTATTCACTTTGTTCACCTTATGCTTACCATATTCACCCCCTTCACCCCCACTTCCACAATTCAACCCTTGACCCCCACTTCCAGAGTGGCGGCCATCTTGGATTGACCCTGAAGTGCCCCAATGAACCCGGAATGAACTGGAAGTGCCCCAAATCAAACCGGAATTGACCCCAAATGAACCGGAAGTGACCTCAGGTAAACCGGAAGTGACCCCAAATCAAACCGGAAGTGACCCCAAATCAAACCGGAAGTGACCTTTTTAAACCGGAAGTGACCCCAAATAAACCGGAAGTGACCTCAGCTAGACCGGAAGTGCCTCTAATCAAACCGGAAGTGACCCAAATCAAACCGGAAATGACCATATTTCAACATTAAGTGCCCTAAATACCTACATTAGCGCTAACTTTAGCAAATTTTGCCCGATTAAACCCATTTCAACATTTTAACCCCAAAAGTGAACCTCCTGAAGCCGTTTCTTTCCTTTTGTTCCAAATTTCAGAAACTTTTGGTGCAATTTTTTTTTCTTTTAATTCCCATTCATTTTCTATTAGGATTCAAGATTTGCTCTAACTTCTACATTTTTTAACCGATTCAACTCGTTCCAACTTTCAACTGTTCCTCTTTTGCCTTCCTATTCCACAACTTCCCACTTACCAAAAATTCTCTACAATTTTGTTTTTCTACTCTAATTTCTACATTTTCAACTTATTCAACCCATTCCACCTTTCAACTGTTCATCATTTTCCTACCTATTCCACAACTTCCCACTTACCCAAAATTCCAAATTTTCAATTTTGAAATTCACACCCAATTTTCCCAAATTTCCTTTTTCCCTTGTAATTTCTACATTTTTCAACCGATTCAACTCTTTTCAACATCATTCTGCAACATTCCCCAAGTATTTATTCAACCTCTTCACCTTCACACGCAATTTCTTCAGGAATTGCAAATTCTAGTTATTATTATTATTATTCTACTTATTCCGCTCACTTTTTTGACGCTTAACTCCTTCCACATACTTCAACCGATTCACTCCGTTCCACTTTTCACTTATTCCAAATATTCATGACACGGCTGCTTACATTTTTTTTGTTCGAAAAATTTTCCGTTTTCACAAAATTCACGATTTTGTGGCATTTTTTTCCCCATTCATTCTTAATGGCAGATTCAACATTTCACATTTTTGTTGTTCCAGTTTGAAATTCACTTATTTCAACACATTCAAATCACATTGGGGACATTCCCAAACTTGCCAAATTCAAAAATTTCACGTTTTCACTTTTAAAATTTGCACAAAATTTTGCAAAATTTCACAAAATTTAGTTTTTCACTTCTAGTTTCTACATTTTTCCACCGATTCAACTCGTTCCAACTTTCAACTGTTCATCTTTTGCCTACCTATTCCACACCTTCCCACTTAGCAAAATTTCCAAATTTTCAATTTTGAAATTCACACCAAATTTTCCCAAAATTTAGTTTTTCCCTTCTAATTTCTACATTTTTCAACCGATTCAACCCATTCCAACTTTATTCACTTTGTTCACCTTATGCTTACCATATTCACCCCCTTCACCCCCACTTCCACAATTCAACCCTTGACCCCCACTTCCAGAGTGGCGGCCATCTTGGATTGACCCTGAAGTGCCCCAATGAACCCGGAATGAACTGGAAGTGCCCCAAATCAAACCGGAATTGACCCCAAATGAACCGGAAGTGACCTCAGGTAAACCGGAAGTGACCCCAAATCAAACCGGAAGTGACCCCAAATCAAACCGGAAGTGACCTTTTTAAACCGGAAGTGACCCCAAATAAACCGGAAGTGACCTCAGCTAGACCGGAAGTGCCTCTAATCAAACCGGAAGTGACCTAAATAGACCGGAAGTGCCTCTAATCAAACCGGAAGTGACCTAAAGAGACCGGAAGTGACCCAAATGAACCGGAAGTGACCTCAGGTAAACCGGAAGTGACCCCAAATCAAACCGGAAGTGACCTTTTTAAACCGGAAGTGACCTTTTTAAACCGGAAGTGACCCCAAATAAACCGGAAGTGACCTCAGCTAGACCGGAAGTGCCTCTAATCAAACCGGAAGTGACCCAAATCAAACCGGAAATGACCATATTTCAACATTAAGTGCCCTAAATACCTACATTTGCGCTAACTTTTGCAAATTTTGCCCGATTAAACCCATTTCAACATTTTAACCCCAAAAGTGAACCTCCTGAAGCCGTTTTTTTCCTTTTGTTCCAAATTTCAGAAACTTTTGATGCATTTTTTTTTCTTTTAATTCCCATTCATTCTTTATTAGGATTCAAGATTTGCTCTAACTTCTACATTTTTTAACCGATTCAACTCGTTCCAACTTTCAACTGTTCAATTTTGGTTTTCTACTCTAATTTCTACTTTTTTCAACTTATTCAACCCATTCAACTTATTCAACCCATTCCACCTTTCAACTGTTCATCATTTTCCTACCTATTCCACAACTTCCCACTTACCCAAAATTCCAAATTTTCAGTTTTGAAATTCACACCCAATTTTCCCAAATTTCCTTTTCCCTTGTAATTTCTACATTTTTCAACCGATTCAACTCTTTTCAACATCATTCTGCAGCATTCCCCAAGTATTTATTCAACCTCTTCACCTTCACACGCAATTTCTTCAGGAATTGCAAATTCTAGTTATTATTATTCTACTTATTCCGCTCACTTTTTTGACGCTTAACTCCTTCCACATACTTCAACCGATTCACTCCGTTCCACTTTTCACTTATTCCAAATATTCATGACACGGCTGCTTACATTTTTTTTGTTCGAAAAATTTTCCGTTTTCACAAAATTCACGATTTTGTGGCATTTTTTCCCCATTCATTCTTAATGGCAGATTCAACATTTCACATTTTTGTTGTTCCAGTTTGAAATTCACTTATTTCAACACATTCAAATCACATTGGGGACATTCCCAAACTTGCCAAATTCAAAAATTTCACGTTTTCACTTTTAAAATTTGCACAAAATTTTGCAAAATTTCACAAAATTTAGTTTTTCACTTCTAGTTTCTACATTTTTCCACCGATTCAACTCGTTCCAACTTTCAACTGTTCATCTTTTGCCTACCTATTCCACACCTTCCCACTTAGCAAAATTTCCAAATTTTCAATTTTGAAATTCACACCAAATTTTCCCAAAATTTAGTTTTTCCCTTCTAATTTCTACATTTTTCAACCGATTCAACCCATTCCAACTTTATTCACTTTGTTCACCTTATGCTTACCATATTCACCCCCTTCACCCCCACTTCCACAATTCAACCCTTGACCCCCACTTCCAGAGTGGCGGCCATCTTGGATTGACCCTGAAGTGCCCCAATGAACCCGGAATGAACTGGAAGTGCCCCAAATCAAACCGGAATTGACCCC
Organism: Syngnathus scovelli; assembly: GCF_024217435.2. Taxonomy (NCBI): domain Eukaryota; kingdom Metazoa; phylum Chordata; class Actinopteri; order Syngnathiformes; family Syngnathidae; genus Syngnathus; species Syngnathus scovelli. The sequence goes on along the minus strand of NC_090850.1, from coordinate 2,366,111 downwards.
AAATGAACCGGAAGTGACCTCAGGTAAACCGGAAGTGACCCCCAAATCAAACCGGAAGTGACCCCAAATCAAACCGGAAGTGACTTTTTTAAACCGGAAGTGACCCCAAATAAACCGGAAGTGACCTCAGCTAGACCGGAAGTGCCTCTAATCAAACCGGAAGTGACCCAAATAGACCGGAAGTGACCCAAATCAAACCGGAAGTGACCATATTTCAACATTAAGTGCCCTAAATACCTACATTTGCGCTAACTTTTGCAAATTTTGCCCGATTAAACCCATTTCAACATTTTAACCCCAAAAGTGAACCTCCTAAAGCTGTTTTTTTCCTTTTGTTCCAAATTTCAAAAAATTTTGGTGCAATTTTTTTTCTTTTAATTCCCATTCATTCTCTATTAGGATTCAAGATTTGCTCTAACTTCTACATTTTTTAACCGATTCAACTTGTTCCAACTTTGAACTGTTCTTCTTTTGCCTTCCTATTCCACAACTACCCACTTACCAAAAATTCTCTACAATTTTGTTTTTCTAATCTAATTTCTACATTTTTCAACTTATTCAACCCATTCGACCTTTCAACTGTTCATCATTTTCCTACCTATTCCACAACTTCCCACTTACCCAAAATTCCAAATTTTCAATTTTGTAACTCACACCCAATTTTCCCAAATTTCCTTTTTCCCTTGTAATTTCTACATTTTTCAACCGATTCAACTCTTTTCAACATCATTCTGCAACATTCCCCAAGTATTTATTCAACCTCTTCACCTTCACACGCAATTTCTTCAGGAATTGCAAATTCTAGTTAGTGTGAAGGTGAAGACCTTCACACTATTGTTATTGCTGTCCTTTATTATTATTATTAGTGTGAAGGTGAAGACCTTCACACTATTGTTATTGCTGTCCTTTATTATTATTATTATTATTATTATTATTATTCTACTTATTCCGCTCACTTTTTTGACGCTTAACTCCTTCCACATACTTCAACCGATTCACTCCGTTCCACTTTTCACTTATTCCAAATATTCATGACACGGCTGCTTACATTTTTTTTGTTCGAAAAATTTTCCGTTTTCACAAAATTCACGATTTTGTGGCATTTTTTCCCCATTCATTCTTAATGGCAGATTCAACATTTCACATTTTTGTTGTTCCAGTTTGAAATTCACTTATTTCAACACATTCAAATCACATTGGGGACATTCCCAAACTTGCCAAATTCAAAAATTTCACGTTTTCACTTTTAAAATTTGCACAAAATTTTGCAAAATTTCACAAAATTTAGTTTTTCACTTCTAGTTTCTACATTTTTCCACCGATTCAACTCGTTCCAACTTTCAACTGTTCATCTTTTGCCTACCTATTCCACACCTTCCCACTTAGCAAAATTTCCAAATTTTCAATTTTGAAATTCACACCAAATTTTCCCAAAATTTAGTTTTTCCCTTCTAATTTCTACATTTTTCAACCGATTCAACCCATTCCAACTTTATTCACTTTGTTCACCTTATGCTTACCATATTCACCCCCTTCACCCCCACTTCCACAATTCAACCCTTGACCCCCACTTCCAGAGTGGCGGCCATCTTGGATTGACCCTGAAGTGCCCCAATGAACCCGGAATGAACTGGAAGTGCCCCAAATCAAACCGGAATTGACCCCAAATGAACCGGAAGTGACCTCAGGTAAACCGGAAGTGACCCCCAAATCAAACCGGAAGTGACCCCAAATCAAACCGGAAGTGACTTTTTTAAACCGGAAGTGACCCCAAATAAACCGGAAGTGACCTCAGCTAGACCGGAAGTGCCTCTAATCAAACCGGAAGTGACCCAAATAGACCGGAAGTGACCCAAATCAAACCGGAAGTGACCATATTTCAACATTAAGTGCCCTAAATACCTACATTTGCGCTAACTTTTGCAAATTTTGCCCGATTAAACCCATTTCAACATTTTAACCCCAAAAGTGAACCTCCTAAAGCTGTTTTTTTCCTTTTGTTCCAAATTTCAAAAAATTTTGGTGCAATTTTTTTTCTTTTAATTCCCATTCATTCTCTATTAGGATTCAAGATTTGCTCTAACTTCTACATTTTTTAACCGATTCAACTTGTTCCAACTTTGAACTGTTCTTCTTTTGCCTTCCTATTCCACAACTACCCACTTACCAAAAATTCTCTACAATTTTGTTTTTCTAATCTAATTTCTACATTTTTCAACTTATTCAACCCATTCGACCTTTCAACTGTTCATCATTTTCCTACCTATTCCACAACTTCCCACTTACCCAAAATTCCAAATTTTCAATTTTGTAACTCACACCCAATTTTCCCAAATTTCCTTTTTCCCTTGTAATTTCTACATTTTTCAACCGATTCAACTCTTTTCAACATCATTCTGCAACATTCCCCAAGTATTTATTCAACCTCTTCACCTTCACACGCAATTTCTTCAGGAATTGCAAATTCTAGTTAGTGTGAAGGTGAAGACCTTCACACTATTGTTATTGCTGTCCTTTATTATTATTATTAGTGTGAAGGTGAAGACCTTCACACTATTGTTATTGCTGTCCTTTATTATTATTATTATTATTATTATTATTATTCTACTTATTCCGCTCACTTTTTTGACGCTTAACTCCTTCCACATACTTCAACCGATTCACTCCGTTCCACTTTTCACTTATTCCAAATATTCATGACACGGCTGCTTACATTTTTTTTGTTCGAAAAATTTTCCGTTTTCACAAAATTCACGATTTTGTGGCATTTTTTTCCCCATTCATTCTTAATGGCAGATTCAACATTTCACATTTTTGTTGTTCCAGTTTGAAATTCACTTATTTCAACACATTCAAATCACATTGGGGACATTCCCAAACTTGCCAAATTCAAAAATTTCACGTTTTCACTTTTAAAATTTGCACAAAATTTTGCAAAATTTCACAAAATTTAGTTTTTCACTTCTAGTTTCTACATTTTTCCACCGATTCAACTCGTTCCAACTTTCAACTGTTCATCTTTTGCCTACCTATTCCACACCTTCCCACTTAGCAAAATTTCCAAATTTTCAATTTTGAAATTCACACCAAATTTTCCCAAAATTTAGTTTTTCCCTTCTAATTTCTACATTTTTCAACCGATTCAACCCATTCCAACTTTATTCACTTTGTTCACCTTATGCTTACCATATTCACCCCCTTCACCCCCACTTCCACAATTCAACCCTTGACCCCCACTTCCAGAGTGGCGGCCATCTTGGATTGACCCTGAAGTGCCCCAATGAACCCGGAATGAACTGGAAGTGCCCCAAATCAAACCGGAATTGACCCCAAATGAACCGGAAGTGACCTCAGGTAAACCGGAAGTTACCCCAAATCAAACCGGAAGTGACCCCAAATCAAACCGGAAGTTACCTTTTTAAACCGGAAGTGACCCCAAATAAACCGGAAGTGACCTCAGCTAGACCGGAAGTGCCTCTAATCAAACCGGAAGTGACCCAAATAGACCGGAAGTGACCAAATCAAACCGGAAGTGACCATATTCCAACATTAAGTGCCCTAAATACCTACATTTGCGCTAACTTTTGCAAATTTTGCCCGATTAAACCCATTTCAACATTTTAACCCCAAAAGTGAACTTCCTGAAGCCGTTTTTTTTCCTTTTGTTCCAAATTTCAAAAAATTTTGGCGCAATTTTTTTTCTTTTAATTCCCATTCATTCTCTATTAGGATTCAAGATTTGCTCTAACTTCTACATTTTTTAACCGATTCAACTCGTTCCAACTTTCAACTGTTCCTCTTTTGCCTTCCTATTCCACAACTTCACACTTACCAAAAATTCTCTACAATTTTGTTTTTCTACTCTAATTTCTACATTTTCAACTTATTCAACCCATTCCACCTTTCAACTGTTCATCATTTTCCTACCTATTCCACAACTTCCCACTTACCCAAAATTCGCAAATTTTCAATTTTGAAATTCACACCCAATTTTCCCAAATTTCCTTTTTCCCTTGTAATTTCTACATTTTTCAACCGATTCAACTCTTTTCAACATCATTCTGCAGCATTCCCCAAGTATTTATTCAACCTCTTCACCTTCACACGCAATTTCTTCAGGAATTGCAAATTCTAGTTATTATTATTATTATTCTACTTATTCCGCTCACTTTTTTGACGCTTAACTCCTTCCACATACTTCAACCGATTCACTCCGTTCCACTTTTCACTTATTCCAAATATTCATGACACGGCTGCTTACATTTTTTTTGTTCGAAAAATTTTCCGTTTTCACAAAATTCACGATTTTGTGGCATTTTTTTCCCCATTCATTCTTAATGGCAGATTCAACATTTCACATTTTTGTTGTTCCAGTTTGAAATTCACTTATTTCAACACATTCAAATCACATTGGGGACATTCCCAAACTTGCCAAATTCAAAAATTTCACGTTTTCACTTTTAAAATTTGCACAAAATTTTGCAAAATTTCACAAAATTTAGTTTTTCACTTCTAGTTTCTACATTTTTCCACCGATTCAACTCGTTCCAACTTTCAACTGTTCATCTTTTGCCTACCTATTCCACACCTTCCCACTTAGCAAAATTTCCAAATTTTCAATTTTGAAATTCACACCAAATTTTCCCAAAATTTAGTTTTTCCCTTCTAATTTCTACATTTTTCAACCGATTCAACCCATTCCAACTTTATTCACTTTGTTCACCTTATGCTTACCATATTCACCCCCTTCACCCCCACTTCCACAATTCAACCCTTGACCCCCACTTCCAGAGTGGCGGCCATCTTGGATTGACCCTGAAGTGCCCCAATGAACCCGGAATGAACTGGAAGTGCCCCAAATCAAACCGGAATTGACCCCAAATGAACCGGAAGTGACCTCAGGTAAACCGGAAGTGACCCCAAATCAAACCGGAAGTGACCCCAAATCAAACCGGAAGTGACCTTTTTCAACCGGAAGTGACCTTTTTAAACCGGAAGTGACCCCAAATAAACCGGAAGTGACCTGAGCTAGACCGGAAGTGCCTCTAATCAAACCGGAAGTGACCCAAATCAAACCGGAGATGACCATATTTCAACATTAAGTGCCCTAATTACCTACATTTGCGCTAACTTTTGCAAATTTTGCCCGATTAAACCCATTTCAACATTTTAACCCCAAAAGTGAACCTCCTGAAGCCGTTTCTTTCCTTTTGTTCCAAATTTCAGAAACTTTTGGTGCATTTTTTTTTCTTTTAATTCCCATTCATTCTCTATTAGGATTCAAGATTTGCTCTAACTTCTACATTTTTTAACCGATTCAACTCGTTCCAACTTTCAACTGTTCCTCTTTTGCCTTCCTATTCCACAACTTCCCACTTACCAAAAATTCTCTACAATTTTGTTTTTCTACTCTAATTTCTACATTTTCAACTTATTCAACCCATTCCACCTTTCAACTGTTCATCATTTTCCTACCTATTCCACAACTTCCCACTTACCCAAAATTCCAAATTTTCAATTTTGAAATTCACACCCAATTTTCCCAAATTTCCTTTTTCCCTTGTAATTTCTACATTTTTCAACCGATTCAACTCTTTTCAACATCATTCTGCAACATTCCCCAAGTATTTATTCAACCTCTTCACCTTCACACGCAATTTCTTCAGGAATTGCAAATTCTAGTTATTATTATTCTACTTATTCCGCTCACTTTTTTGACGCTTAACTCCTTCCACATACTTCAACCGATTCACTCCGTTCCACTTTTCACTTATTCCAAATATTCATGACACGGCTGCTTACATTTTTTTTGTTCGAAAAATTTTCCGTTTTCACAAAATTCACGATTTTGTGGCATTTTTCTCCCCATTCATTCTTAATGGCAGATTCAACATTTCACATTTTTGTTGTTCCAGTTTGAAATTCACTTATTTCAACACATTCAAATCACATTGGGGACATTCCCAAACTTGCCAAATTCAAAAATTTCACGTTTTCACTTTTAAAATTTGCACAAAATTTTGCAAAATTTCACAAAATTTCGTTTTTCACTTCTAGTTATTATTATTATTATTATTCTACTTATTCCGCTCACTTTTTTGACGCTTAACTCCTTCCACATACTTCAACCGATTCACTCCGTTCCACTTTTCACTTATTCCAAATATTCATGACACGGCTGCTTACATTTTTTTTGTTCGAAAAATTTTCCGTTTTCACAAAATTCACGATTTTGTGGCATTTTTTTCCCCATTCATTCTTAATGGCAGATTCAACATTTCACATTTTTGTTGTTCCAGTTTGAAATTCACTTATTTCAACACATTCAAATCACATTGGGGACATTCCCAAACTTGCCAAATTCAAAAATTTCACGTTTTCACTTTTAAAATTTGCACAAAATTTTGCAAAATTTCACAAAATTTAGTTTTTCACTTCTAGTTTCTACATTTTTCCACCGATTCAACTCGTTCCAACTTTCAACTGTTCATCTTTTGCCTACCTATTCCACACCTTCCCACTTAGCAAAATTTCCAAATTTTCAATTTTGAAATTCACACCAAATTTTCCCAAAATTTAGTTTTTCCCTTCTAATTTCTACATTTTTCAACCGATTCAACCCATTCCAACTTTATTCACTTTGTTCACCTTATGCTTACCATATTCACCCCCTTCACCCCCACTTCCACAATTCAACCCTTGACCCCCACTTCCAGAGTGGCGGCCATCTTGGATTGACCCTGAAGTGCCCCAATGAACCCGGAATGAACTGGAAGTGCCCCAAATCAAACCGGAATTGACCCCAAATGAACCGGAAGTGACCTCAGGTAAACCGGAAGTGACCCCAAATCAAACCGGAAGTGACCCCAAATCAAACCGGAAGTGACCTTTTTAAACCGGAAGTGACCCAAAATAAACCGGAAGTGACCTCAGCTAGACCGGAAGTGCCTCTAATCAAACCGGAAGTGACCCAAATAGACCGGAAGTGACCCAAATCAAACCGGAAGTGACCATATTTCAACATTAAGTGCCCTAAATACCTACATTTGCGCTAACTTTTGCAAATTTTGCCCGATTAAACCCATTTCAACATTTTAACCCCAAAAGTGAACCTCCTAAAGCTGTTTTTTTCCTTTTGTTCCAAATTTCAAAAAATTTTGGTGCAATTTTTTTTCTTTTAATTCCCATTCATTCTCTATTAGGATTCAAGATTTGCTCTAACTTCTACATTTTTTAACCGATTCAACTGTTTCCAACTTTGAACTGTTCTTCTTTTGCCTTCCTATTCCACAACTACCCACTTACCAAAAATTCTCTACAATTTTGTTTTTCTAATCTAATTTCTACATTTTTCAACTTATTCAACCCATTCGACCTTTCAACTGTTCATCATTTTCCTACCTATTCCACAACTTCCCACTTACCCAAAATTCCAAATTTTCAATTTTGTTACTCACACCCAATTTTCCCAAATTTCATTTTTCCCTTGTAATTTCTACATTTTTCAACCGATTCAACTCTTTTCAACATCATTCTGCAACATTCCCCAAGTATTTATTCAACCTCTTCACCTTCACACGCAATTTCTTCAGGAATTGCAAATTCTAGTTATTATTATTCTACTTATTCCGCTCACTTTTTTGACGCTTAACTCCTTCCACATACTTCAACCGATTCACTCCGTTCCACTTTTCACTTATTCCAAATATTCATGACACGGCTGCTTACATTTTTTTTGTTCGAAAAATTTTCCGTTTTCACAAAATTCACGATTTTGTGGCATTTTTTTCCCCATTCATTCTTAATGGCAGATTCAACATTTCACATTTTTGTTGATCCAGTTTGAAATTCACTTATTTCAACACATTCAAATCACATTGGGGACATTCCCAAACTTGCCAAATTCAAAAATTTCACGTTTTCACTTTTAAAATTTGCACAAAATTTTGCAAAATTTCACAAAATTTAGTTTTTCACTTCTAGTTTCTACATTTTTCCACCGATTCAACTCGTTCCAACTTTCAACTGTTCATCTTTTGCCTACCTATTCCACACCTTCCCACTTAGCAAAATTTCCAAATTTTCAATTTTGAAATTCACACCAAATTTTCCCAAAATTTAGTTTTTCCCTTCTAATTTCTACATTTTTCAACCGATTCAACCCATTCCAACTTTATTCACTTTGTTCACCTTATGCTTACCATATTCACCCCCTTCACCCCCACTTCCACAATTCAACCCTTGACCCCCACTTCCAGAGTGGCGGCCATCTTGGATTGACCCTGAAGTGCCCCAATGAACCCGGAATGAACTGGAAGTGCCCCAAATCAAACCGGAATTGACCCCAAATGAACCGGAAGTGACCTCAGGTAAACCGGAAGTGACCCCAAATCAAACCGGAAGTGACCTTTTTAAACCGGAAGTGACCTTTTTAAACCGGAAGTGACCCCAAATAAACCGGAAGTGACCTCAGCTAGACCGGAAGTGACCAAAATCAAACCGGAAGTGACCCAAATAGACCGGAAGTGACCAAAATCAAACCGGAAGTGACCATATTTCAAAATTAAGTGCCCAAAATACCTACATTTGCGCTAACTTTTGCAAATTTTGACCGATTAAACCCGTTTCTACATTTTAACCCCAAAAGTGAACCTCCTGAAGCCGTTTTTTTTCCTTTTGTTCCAAATTTCAAAAGATTTTGGCGCATTTTTTTTTCTTTTAATTCCCATTCATTCTTTATTAGGATTCAAGATTTGCTCTAACTTCTACATTTTTTAAACGATTCAACTCGTTCCAACTTTCAACTGTTCAATTTTGGTTTTCTACTCTAATTTCTACTTTTTTCAACTTATTCAACCCATTCAACTTATTCAACCCATTCCACCTTTCAACTGTTCATCATTTTCCTACCTATTCCACAACTTCCCACTTATCCAAAATTCCAAAATTTCAGTTTTGAAATTCACACCCAATTTTCCCACATTTCCTTTTCCCTTGTAATTTCTACATTTTTCAACCGATTCAACTCTTTTCAACATCATTCTGCAGCATTCCCCAAGTATTTATTCAACCTCTTCACCTTCACACGCAATTTCTTCAGGAATTGCAAATTCTAGTTATTATTAGTGTGAAGGTGAAGACCTTCACACTATTGTTATTGCTGTCCTTTATTATTATTATTATTATTATTATTATTATTCTACTTATTCCGCTCACTTTTTTGACGCTTAACTCCTTCCACATACTTCAACCGATTCACTCCGTTCCACTTTTCACTTATTCCAAATATTCATGACACGGCTGCTTACATTTTTTTTGTTCGAAAAATTTTCCGTTTTCACAAAATTCACGATTTTGTGGCATTTTTTTCCCCATTCATTCTTAATGGCAGATTCAACATTTCACATTTTTGTTGTTCCAGTTTGAAATTCACTTATTTCAACACATTCAAATCACATTGGGGACATTCCCAAACCTGCCAAATTCAAAAATTTCACGTTTTCACTTTTAAAATTTGCACAAAATTTTGCAAAATTTCACAAAATTTAGTTTTTCACTTCTAGTTTCTACATTTTTCCACCGATTCAACTCGTTCCAACTTTCAACTGTTCATCTTTTGCCTACCTATTCCACACCTTCCCACTTAGCAAAATTTCCAAATTTTCAATTTTGAAATTCACACCAAATTTTCCCAAAATTTAGTTTTTTCCCTTCTAATTTCTACATTTTTCAACCGATTCAACCCATTCCAACTTTATTCACTTTGTTCACCTTATGCTTACCATATTCACCCCCTTCACCCCCACTTCCACAATTCAACCCTTGACCCCCACTTCCAGAGTGGCGGCCATCTTGGATTGACCCTGAAGTGCCCCAATGAACCCGGAATGAACTGGAAGTGCCCCAAATCAAACCGGAATTGACCCCAAATGAACCGGAAGTGACCTCAGGTAAACCGGAAGTGACCCCAAATCAAACCGGAAGTGACCCCAAATCAAACCGGAAGTGACCTTTTTCAACCGGAAGTGACCTTTTTAAACCGGAAGTGACCCCAAATAAACCGGAAGTGACCTGAGCTAGACCGGAAGTGCCTCTAATCAAACCGGAAGTGACCCAAATCAAACCGGAAATGACCATATTTCAACATTAAGTGCCCTAATTACCTACATTTGCGCTAACTTTTGCAAATTTTGCCCGATTAAACCCATTTCAACATTTTAACCCCAAAAGTGAACCTCCTGAAGCCGTTTCTTTCCTTTTGTTCCAAATTTCAGAAACTTTTGGTGCATTTTTTTTTCTTTTAATTCCCATTCATTCTCTATTAGGATTCAAGATTTGCTCTAACTTCTACATTTTTTAACCGATTCAACTCGTTCCAACTTTCAACTGTTCCTCTTTTGCCTTCCTATTCCACAACTTCCCACTTACCAAAAATTCTCTACAATTTTGTTTTTCTACTCTAATTTCTACATTTTCAACTTATTCAACCCATTCCACCTTTCAACTGTTCATCATTTTCCTACCTATTCCACAACTTCCCACTTACCCAAAATTCCAAATTTTCAATTTTGAAATTCACACCCAATTTTCCCAAATTTCCTTTTTCCCTTGTAATTTCTACATTTTTCAACCGATTCAACTCTTTTCAACATCATTCTGCAACATTCCCCAAGTATTTATTCAACCTCTTCACCTTCACACGCAATTTCTTCAGGAATTGCAAATTCTAGTTATTATTATTATTCTACTTATTCCGCTCACTTTTTTGACGCTTAACTCCTTCCACATACTTCAACCGATTCACTCCGTTCCACTTTTCACTTATTCCAAATATTCATGACACGGCTGCTTACATTTTTTTTGTTCGAAAAATTTTCCGTTTTCACAAAATTCACGATTTTGTGGCATTTTTTTCCCCATTCATTCTTAATGGCAGATTCAACATTTCACATTTTTGTTGTTCCAGTTTGAAATTCACTTATTTCAACACATTCAAATCACATTGGGGACATTCCCAAACTTGCCAAATTCAAAAATTTCACGTTTTCACTTTTAAAATTTGCACAAAATTTTGCAAAATTTCACAAAATTTAGTTTTTCACTTCTAGTTTCTACATTTTTCCACCGATTCAACTCGTTCCAACTTTCAACTGTTCATCTTTTGCCTACCTATTCCACACCTTCCCACTTAGCAAAATTTCCAAATTTTCAATTTTGAAATTCACACCAAATTTTCCCAAAATTTAGTTTTTCCCTTCTAATTTCTACATTTTTCAACCGATTCAACCCATTCCAACTTTATTCACTTTGTTCACCTTATGCTTACCATATTCACCCCCTTCACACCCACTTCCACAATTCAACCCTTGACCCCCACTTCCAGAGTGGCGGCCATCTTGGATTGACCCTGAAGTGCCCCAATGAACCCGGAATGAACTGGAAGTGCCCCAAATCAAACCGGAATTGACCCCAAATGAACCGGAAGTGACCTCAGGTAAACCGGAAGTGACCCCAAATCAAACAGGAAGTGACCCCAAATCAAACCGGAAGTGACCTTTTTCAACCGGAAGTGACCTCAGCTGGACCGGAAGTGCCTCTAATCAAACCGGAAGTGACCCAAATAGACCGGAAGTGACCCAAATCAAACCGGAAGTGACCATATTTCAACATTAAGTGCCCAAAATACCTACATTTGCGCTAACTTTTGCAAATTTTGACCGATTAAACCCGTTTCTACATTTTAACCCCAAAAGTGAACCTCCTGAAGCCGTTTTTTTTCCTTTTGTTCCAAATTTCAAAAGATTTTGGCGCAATTTTTTTTTCTTTTAATTCCCATTCATTCTTTATTAGGATTCAAGATTTGCTCTAACTTCTACATTTTTTAACCGATTCAACTCGTTCCAACTTTCAACTGTTCAATTTTGGTTTTCTACTCTAATTTCTACTTTTTTCAACTTATTCAACCCATTCAACTTATTCAACCCATTCCACCTTTCAACTGTTCATCTTTTTCCTACCTATTCCACAACTTCCCACTTACCCAAAATTCCAAAATTTCAGTTTTGAAATTCACACCCAATTTTCCCAAATTTCCTTTTCCCTTGTAATTTCTACATTTTTCAACCGATTCAACTCTTTTCAACATCATTCTGCAGCATTCCCCAAGTATTTATTCAACCTCTTCACCTTCACACGCAATTTCTTCAGGAATTGCAAATTCTAGTTATTATTATTATTCTACTTATTCCGCTCACTTTTTTGACGCTTAACTCCTTCCACATACTTCAACCGATTCACTCCGTTCCACTTTTCACTTATTCCAAATATTCATGACACGGCTGCTTACATTTTTTTTGTTCGAAAAATTTTCCGTTTTCACAAAATTCACGATTTTGTGGCATTTTTTTCCCCATTCATTCTTAATGGCAGATTCAACATTTCACATTTTTGTTGTTCCAGTTTGAAATTCACTTATTTCAACACATTCAAATCACATTGGGGACATTGCCAAACTTGCCAAATTCAAAAATTTCACGTTTTCACTTTTAAAATTTGCACAAAATTTTGCAAAATTTCACAAAATTTAGTTTTTCACTTCTAGTTTCTACATTTTTCCACCGATTCAACTCGTTCCAACTTTCAACTGTTAATCTTTTGCCTACCTATTCCACACCTTCCCACTTAGCAAAATTTCCAAATTTTCAATTTTGAAATTCACACCAAATTTTCCCAAAATTTAGTTTTTCCCTTCTAATTTCTACATTTTTCAACCGATTCAACCCATTCCAACTTTATTCACTTTGTTCACCTTATGCTTACCATATTCACCCCCTTCACCCCCACTTCCACAATTCAACCCTTGACCCCCACTTCCAGAGTGGCGGCCATCTTGGATTGACCCTGAAGTGCCCCAATGAACCCGGAATGAACTGGAAGTGCCCCAAATCAAACCGGAATTGACCCCAAATGAACCGGAAGTGACCTCAGGTAAACCGGAAGTGACCCCAAATCAAACCGGAAGTGACCCCAAATCAAACCGGAAGTGACCTTTTTCAACCGGAAGTGACCCCAAATAAACCGGAAGTGACCTCAGCTAGACCGGAAGTGCCGCTAATCAAACCGGAAGTGACCCAAATAGACCGGAAGTGACCCAAATCAAACCGGAAGTGACCATATTTCAACATTAAGTGCCCTAAATACCTACATTTGCGCTAACTTTTGCAAATTTTGCCCGATTAAACCCATTTTAACATTTTAACCCCAAAAGTGAACCTCCTAAAGCTGTTTTTTTCCTTTTGTTCCAAATTTCAAAAAATTTTGGTGCAATTTTTTTTCTTTTAATTCCCATTCATTCTCTATTAGGATTCAAGATTTGCTCTAACTTCTACATTTTTTAACCGATTCAACTTGTTCCAACTTTGAACTGTTCTTCTTTTGCCTTCCTATTCCACAACTACCCACTTACCAAAAATTCTCTACAATTTTGTTTTTCTAATCTAATTATTACATTTTTCAACTTATTCAACCCATTCGACCTTTCAACTGTTCATCATTTTCCTACCTATTCCACAACTTCCCACTTACCCAAAATTCCAAATTTTCAATTTTGTAACTCACACCCAATTTTCCCAAATTTCCTTTTTCCCTTGTAATTTCTACATTTTTCAACCGATTCAACTCTTTTCAACATCATTCTGCAACATTCCCCAAGTATTTATTCAACCTCTTCACCTTCACACGCAATTTCTTCAGGAATTGCAAATTCTAGTTAGTGTGAAGGTGAAGACCTTCACACTATTGTTATTGCTGTCCTTTATTATTATTATTATTATTATTATTATTCTACTTATTCCGCTCACTTTTTTTACGCTTAACTCCTTCCACATACTTCAACCGATTCACTCCGTTCCACTTTTCACTTATTCCAAATATTCATGACACGGCTGCTTACATTTTTTTTGTTCGAGAAATTTTCCGTTTTCACAAAATTCACGATTTTGTGGCATTTTTTTCCCCATTCATTCTTAATGGCAGATTCAACATTTCACATTTTTGTTGTTCCAGTTTGAAATTCACTTATTTCAACACATTCAAATCACATTGGGGACATTCCCAAACTTGCCAAATTCAAAAATTTCACGTTTTCACTTTTAAAATTTGCACAAAATTTTGCAAAATTTCACAAAATTTAGTTTTTCACTTCTAGTTTCTACATTTTTCCACCGATTCAACTCGTTCCAACTTTCAACTGTTCATCTTTTGCCTACCTATTCCACACCTTCCCACTTAGCAAAATTTCCAAATTTTCAATTTTGAAATTCACACCAAATTTTCCCAAAATTTAGTTTTTCCCTTCTAATTTCTACATTTTTCAACCGATTCAACCCATTCCAACTTTATTCACTTTGTTCACCTTATGCTTACCATATTCACCCCCTTCACCCCCACTTCCACAATTCAACCCTTGACCCCCACTTCCAGAGTGGCGGCCATCTTGGATTGACCCTGAAGTGCCCCAATGAACCCGGAATGAACTGGAAGTGCCCCAAATCAAACCGGAATTGACCCCAAATCGAACCGGAAGTGACCTCAGGTAAACCGGAAGTGACCCCAAATCAAACCGGAAGTGACCTTTTTAAACCGGAAGTGACCCCAAATAAACCGGAAGTGACCTGAGCTAGACCGGAAGTGCCTCTAATCAAACCGGAAGTGACCCAAATCAAACCGGAAATGACCATATTTCAACATTAAGTGCCCTAATTACCTACATTTGCGCTAACTTTTGCAAATTTTGCCCGATTAAACCCATTTCAACATTTTAACCCCAAAAGTGAACCTCCTGAAGCCGTTTTTTTTTCCTTTTGTTCCAAATTTCAGAAACTTTTGGTGCAATTTTTTTTTCTTTTAATTCCCATTCATTCTCTATTAGGATTCAAGATTTGCTCTAACTTCTACATTTTTTAACCGATTCAACTCGTTCCAACTTTCAACTGTTCCTCTTTTGCCTTCCTATTCCACAACTTCCCACTTACCAAAAATTCTCTACAATTTTGTTTTTCTACTCTAATTTCTACATTTTCAACTTATTCAACCCATTCCACCTTTCAACTGTTCATCATTTTCCTACCTATTCCACAACTTCCCACTTACCCAAAATTCCAAATTTTCAATTTTGAAATTCACACCCAATTTTCCCAAATTTCCTTTTTCCCTTGTAATTTCTACATTTTTCAACCGATTCAACTCTTTTCAACATCATTCTGCAACATTCCCCAAGTATTTATTCAACCTCTTCACCTTCACACGCAATTTCTTCAGGAATTGCAAATTCTAGTTAGTGTGAAGGTGAAGACCTTCACACTATTGTTATTGCTGTCCTTTATTATTATTATTATTATTATTATTATTATTATTATTATTCTACTTATTCCGCTCACTTTTTTGACGCTTAACTCCTTCCACATACTTCAACCGATTCACTCCGTTCCACTTTTCACTTATTCCAAATATTCATGACACGGCTGCTTACATTTTTTTTGTTCGAAAAATTTTCCGTTTTCACAAAATTCACGATTTTGTGGCATTTTTTTCCCCATTCATTCTTAATGGCAGATTCAACATTTCACATTTTTGTTGTTCCAGTTTGAAATTCACTTATTTCAACACATTCAAATCACATTGGGGACATTCCCAAACTTGCCAAATTCAAAAATTTCACGTTTTCACTTTTAAAATTTGCACAAAATTTTGCAAAATTTCACAAAATTTAGTTTTTCACTTCTAGTTTCTACATTTTTCCACCGATTCAACTCGTTCCAACTTTCAACTGTTCATCTTTTGCCTACCTATTCCACACCTTCCCACTTAGCAAAATTTCCAAATTTTCAATTTTGAAATTCACACCAAATTTTCCCAAAATTTAGTTTTTCCCTTCTAATTTCTACATTTTTCAACCGATTCAACCCATTCCAACTTTATTCACTTTGTTCACCTTATGCTTACCATATTCACCCCCTTCACCCCCACTTCCACAATTCAACGCTTGACCCCCACTTCCAGAGTGGCGGCCATCTTGGATTGAACCTGAAGTGCCCCAATGAACCCGGAATGAACTGGAAGTGCCCCAAATCAAACCGGAATTGACCCCAAATGAACCGGAAGTGACCTCAGGTAAACCGGAAGTGACCCCAAATCAAACCGGAAGTGACCCCAAATCAAACCGGAAGTGACCTTTTTAAACCGGAAGTGACCCCAAATAAACCGGAAGTGACCTCAGCTAGACCGGAAGTGCCTCTAATCAAACCGGAAGTGACCTAAATAGACCGGAAGTGCCTCTAATCAAACCGGAAGTGACCTAAATAGACCGGAAGTGACCCAAATCAAACCGGAAGTGACCCCAAATGAACCGGAAGTGACCTCAGGTAAACCGGAAGTGACCCCAAATCAAACCGGAAGTGACCTTTTTCAACCGGAAGTGACCTTTTTAAACCGGAAGTGACCCCAAATAAACCGGAAGTGACCTCAGCTGGACCGGAAGTGCCTCTAATCAAACCGGAAGTGACCCAAATCAAACCGGAAGTGACCATATTTCAACATTAAGTGCCCTAAATACCTACATTTGCGCTAACTTTTGCAAATTTCGCCCGATTAAACCCATTTCAACATTTTAACCCCAAAAGTGAACCTCCTGAAGCCGTTTTTTTCCTTTTGTTCCAAATTTCAGAAACTTTTGGTGCAATTTTTTTTTCTTTTAATTCCCATTCATTCTCTATTAGGATTCAAGATTTGCTCTAACTTCTACATTTTTTAACCGATTCAACTCGTTCCAACTTTCAACTGTTCCTCTTTTGCCTTCCTATTCCACAACTTCCCACTTACCAAAAATTCTCTACAATTTTGTTTTTCTACTCTAATCTCTACATTTTCAACTTATTCAACCCATTCCACCTTTCAACTGTTCATCATTTTCCTACCTATTCCACAACTTCCCACTTACCCAAAATTCCAAATTTTCAATTTTGAAATTCACACCCAATTTTCCCAAATTTCCTTTTTCCCTTGTAATTTCTACATTTTTCAACCGATTCAACTCTTTTCAACATCATTCTGCAGCATTCCCCAAGTATTTATTCAACCTCTTCACCTTCACACGCAATTTCTTCAGGAATTGCAAATTCTAGTTAGTGTGAAGGTGAAGACCTTCACACTATTGTTATTGCTGTCCTTTATTATTATTATTATTATTATTATTATTCTACTTATTCCGCTCACTTTTTTGACGCTTAACTCCTTCCACATACTTCAACCGATTCACTCCGTTCCACTTTTCACTTATTCCAAATATTCATGACACGGCTGCTTACATTTTTTTTGTTCGAAAAATTTTCCGTTTTCACAAAATTCACGATTTTGTGGCATTTTTTTCCCCATTCATTCTTAATGGCAGATTCAACATTTCACATTTTTGTTGTTCCAGTTTGAAATTCACTTATTTCAACACATTCAAATCACATTGGGGACATTCCCAAACTTGCCAAATTCAAAAATTTCACGTTTTCACTTTTAAAATTTGCACAAAATTTTGCAAAATTTCACAAAATTTAGTTTTTCACTTCTAGTTTCTACATTTTTCCACCGATTCAACTCGTTCCAACTTTCAACTGTTCATCTTTTGCCTACCTATTCCACACCTTCCCACTTAGCAAAATTTCCAAATTTTCAATTTTGAAATTCACACCAAATTTTCCCAAAATTTAGTTTTTCCCTTCTAATTTCTACATTTTTCAACCGATTCAACCCATTCCAACTTTATTCACTTTGTTCACCTTATGCTTACCATATTCACCCCCTTCACCCCCACTTCCACAATTCAACCCTTGACCCCCACTTCCAGAGTGGCGGCCATCTTGGATTGACCCTGAAGTGCCCCAATGAACCCGGAATGAACTGGAAGTGCCCCAAATCAAACCGGAATTGACCCCAAATGAACCGGAAGTGACCTCAGGTAAACCGGAAGTGACCCCAAATCAAACCGGAAGTGACCCCAAATGAACCGGAAGTGACCTCAGGTAAACCGGAAGTGACCCCAAATCAAACCGGAAGTGACCTTTTTAAACCGGAAGTGACCTTTTTGAACCGGAAGTGACCACAAATAAACCGGAAGTGACCTCAGCTAGACCGGAAGTGCCTCTATTCAAACCGGAAGTGACTCAAATAGACCGGAAGTGACCCAAATCAAACCGGAAGTGACCATATTTCAACATTAAGTGCCCAAAATACCTACATTTGCGCTAACTTTTGCAAATTTTGACCGATTAAACCCGTTTCTACATTTTAACCCCAAAAGTGAACCTCCTGAAGCCGTTTTTTTCCTTTTGTTCCAAATTTCAAAAGATTTTGGCGCAATTTTTTTTTCTTTTAATTCCCATTCATTCTTTATTAGGATTCAAGATTTGCTCTAACTTCTACATTTTTTAACCGATTCAACTCGTTCCAACTTTCAACTGTTCAATTTTGGTTTTCTACTCTAATTTCTACTTTTTTCAACTTATTCAACCCATTCAACTTATTCAACCCATTCCACCTTTCAACTGTTCATCATTTTCCTACCTATTCCACAACTTCCCACTTACCCAAAATTCCAAATTTTCAGTTTTGAAATTCACACCCAATTTTCCCAAATTTCCTTTTCCCTTGTAATTTCTACATTTTTGAACCGATTCAACTCTTTTCAACATCATTCTGCAGCATTCCTTAAGTATTTATTCAACCTCTTCACCTTCACACGCAATTTCTTCAGGAATTGCAAATTCTAGTTATTATTATTATTCTACTTATTCCGCTCACTTTTTTGACGCTTAACTCCTTCCACATACTTCAACCGATTCACTCCGTTCCACTTTTCACTTATTCCAAATATTCATGACACGGCTGCTTACATTTTTTTTGTTCGAAAAATTTTCCGTTTTCACAAAATTCACGATTTTGTGGCATTTTTTCCCCATTCATTCTTAATGGCAGATTCAACATTTCACATTTTTGTTGTTCCAGTTTGAAATTCACTTATTTCAACACATTCAAATCACATTGGGGACATTCCCAAACTTGCCAAATTCAAAAATTTCACGTTTTCACTTTTAAAATTTGCACAAAATTTTGCAAAATTTCACAAAATTTAGTTTTTCACTTCTAGTTTCTACATTTTTCCACCGATTCAACTCGTTCCAACTTTCAACTGTTCATCTTTTGCCTACCTATTCCACACCTTCCCACTTAGCAAAATTTCCAAATTTTCAATTTTGAAATTCACACCAAATTTTCCCAAAATTTAGTTTTTCCCTTCTAATTTCTACATTTTTCAACCGATTCAACCCATTCCAACTTTATTCACTTTGTTCACCTTATGCTTACCATATTCACCCCCTTCACCCCCACTTCCACAATTCAACCCTTGACCCCCACTTCCAGAGTGGCGGCCATCTTGGATTGACCCTGAAGTGCCCCAATGAACCCGGAATGAACTGGAAGTGCCCCAAATCAAACCGGAATTGACCCCAAATGAACCGGAAGTGACCTCAGGTAAACCGAAAGTGACCCCAAATCAAACCGGAAGTGACCCCAAATCAAACCGGAAGTGACCTTTTTAAACCGGAAGTGACCTTTTTAAACCGGAAGTGACCCCAAATAAACCGGAAGTGACCTCAGCTAGACCGGAAGTGCCTCTAATCAAACCGGAAGTGACCCAAATCAAACCGGAAATGACCATATTTCAACATTAAGTGCCCTAAATACCTACATTTGCGCTAACTTTTGCAAATTTTGCCCGATTAAACCCATTTCAACATTTTAACCCCAAAAGTGAACCTCCTGAAGCCGTTTTTTTCCTTTTGTTCCAAATTTCAGAAACTTTTGGTGCAATTTTTTTTTCTTTTAATTCCCATTCATTCTCTATTAGGATTCAAGATTTGCTCTAACTTCTACATTTTTTAACCGATTCAACTCGTTCCAACTTTCAACTGTTCCTCTTTTGCCTTCCTATTCCACAACTTCCCACTTACCAAAAATTCTCTACTATTTTGTTTTTCTACTCTAATTTCTACATTTTCAACTTATTCAACCCATTCCACCTTTCAACTGTTCATCATTTTCCTACCTATTCCACAACTTCCCACTTACCCAAAATTCCAAATTTTCAATTTTGAAATTCACACCCAATTTTCCCAAATTTCCTTTTTCCCTTGTAATTTCTACATTTTTCAACCGATTCAACTCTTTTCAACATCATTCTGCAACATTCCCCAAGTATTTATTCAACCTCTTCACCTTCACACGCAATTTCTTCAGGAATTGCAAATTCTAGTTATTATTATTATTCTACTTATTCTGCTCACTTTTTTGACGCTTAACTCCTTCCACATACTTCAACCGATTCACTCCGTTCCACTTTTCACTTATTCCAAATATTCATGACACGGCTGCTTACATTTTTTTTGTTCGAAAAATTTTCCGTTTTCACAAAATTCACGATTTT
Source organism: Syngnathus scovelli (assembly GCF_024217435.2). Taxonomy (NCBI): domain Eukaryota; kingdom Metazoa; phylum Chordata; class Actinopteri; order Syngnathiformes; family Syngnathidae; genus Syngnathus; species Syngnathus scovelli. The sequence continues at coordinate 2,345,581 of NC_090850.1, read as the reverse complement.
GTGGCATTTTTTTCCCCATTCATTCTTGACCAGCTCAGTGGCCTAGTAGTAGAGTGTCCGCCCTGAGACTGGAAGGTTGTGGGTTCAAACCCCGGCCGGGTCATACCAAAGACTATAAAAATGGGACCCATTGCCTCCCTGCTTGGCACTCAGCATTAAGGGTTGGAATTGGGGGGTTAGATCACCAAATGATTCCCGAGCGCGGCACCGCTGCTGCTCACTGCTCCCCTCTCCCCCAGGGGATGGATTAAAATCACATGGGGATGGGTTAAATGCAGAGGACAAATTTCACCACACCCAGATGTGTGTGTGACGATGATCATTGGGACTTTAACTTTAACTTTAACTTTAATGGCAGATTCAACATTTCACATTTTTGTTGTTCCAGTTTGAAATTCACTTATTTCAACACATTCAAATCACATTGGGGACATTGCCAAACTTGCCAAATTCAAAAATTTCACGTTTTCACTTTTAAAATTTGCACAAAATTTTGCAAAATTTCACAAAATTTAGTTTTTCACTTCTAGTTTCTACATTTTTCCACCGATTCAACTCGTTCCAACTTTCAACTGTTAATCTTTTGCCTACCTATTCCACACCTTCCCACTTAGCAAAATTTCCAAATTTTCAATTTTGAAATTCACACCAAATTTTCCCAAAATTTAGTTTTTCCCTTCTAATTTCTACATTTTTCAACCGATTCAACCCATTCCAACTTTATTCACTTTGTTCACCTTATGCTTACCATATTCACCCCCTTCACCCCCACTTCCACAATTCAACCCTTGACCCCCACTTCCAGAGTGGCGGCCATCTTGGATTGACCCTGAAGTGCCCCAATGAACCCGGAATGAACTGGAAGTGCCCCAAATCAAACCGGAATTGACCCCAAATGAACCGGAAGTGACCTCAGGTAAACCGGAAGTGACCCCAAATCAAACCGGAAGTGACCCCAAATCAAACCGGAAGTGACCTTTTTCAACCGGAAGTGACCCCAAATAAACCGGAAGTGACCTCAGCTAGACCGGAAGTGCCGCTAATCAAACCGGAAGTGACCCAAATAGACCGGAAGTGACCCAAATCAAACCGGAAGTGACCATATTTCAACATTAAGTGCCCTAAATACCTACATTTGCGCTAACTTTTGCAAATTTTGCCCGATTAAACCCATTTTAACATTTTAACCCCAAAAGTGAACCTCCTAAAGCTGTTTTTTTCCTTTTGTTCCAAATTTCAAAAAATTTTGGTGCAATTTTTTTTCTTTTAATTCCCATTCATTCTCTATTAGGATTCAAGATTTGCTCTAACTTCTACATTTTTTAACCGATTCAACTTGTTCCAACTTTGAACTGTTCTTCTTTTGCCTTCCTATTCCACAACTACCCACTTACCAAAAATTCTCTACAATTTTGTTTTTCTAATCTAATTATTACATTTTTCAACTTATTCAACCCATTCGACCTTTCAACTGTTCATCATTTTCCTACCTATTCCACAACTTCCCACTTACCCAAAATTCCAAATTTTCAATTTTGTAACTCACACCCAATTTTCCCAAATTTCCTTTTTCCCTTGTAATTTCTACATTTTTCAACCGATTCAACTCTTTTCAACATCATTCTGCAACATTCCCCAAGTATTTATTCAACCTCTTCACCTTCACACGCAATTTCTTCAGGAATTGCAAATTCTAGTTAGTGTGAAGGTGAAGACCTTCACACTATTGTTATTGCTGTCCTTTATTATTATTATTATTATTATTATTATTCTACTTATTCCGCTCACTTTTTTTACGCTTAACTCCTTCCACATACTTCAACCGATTCACTCCGTTCCACTTTTCACTTATTCCAAATATTCATGACACGGCTGCTTACATTTTTTTTGTTCGAGAAATTTTCCGTTTTCACAAAATTCACGATTTTGTGGCATTTTTTTCCCCATTCATTCTTAATGGCAGATTCAACATTTCACATTTTTGTTGTTCCAGTTTGAAATTCACTTATTTCAACACATTCAAATCACATTGGGGACATTCCCAAACTTGCCAAATTCAAAAATTTCACGTTTTCACTTTTAAAATTTGCACAAAATTTTGCAAAATTTCACAAAATTTAGTTTTTCACTTCTAGTTTCTACATTTTTCCACCGATTCAACTCGTTCCAACTTTCAACTGTTCATCTTTTGCCTACCTATTCCACACCTTCCCACTTAGCAAAATTTCCAAATTTTCAATTTTGAAATTCACACCAAATTTTCCCAAAATTTAGTTTTTCCCTTCTAATTTCTACATTTTTCAACCGATTCAACCCATTCCAACTTTATTCACTTTGTTCACCTTATGCTTACCATATTCACCCCCTTCACCCCCACTTCCACAATTCAACCCTTGACCCCCACTTCCAGAGTGGCGGCCATCTTGGATTGACCCTGAAGTGCCCCAATGAACCCGGAATGAACTGGAAGTGCCCCAAATCAAACCGGAATTGACCCCAAATCGAACCGGAAGTGACCTCAGGTAAACCGGAAGTGACCCCAAATCAAACCGGAAGTGACCTTTTTAAACCGGAAGTGACCCCAAATAAACCGGAAGTGACCTGAGCTAGACCGGAAGTGCCTCTAATCAAACCGGAAGTGACCCAAATCAAACCGGAAATGACCATATTTCAACATTAAGTGCCCTAATTACCTACATTTGCGCTAACTTTTGCAAATTTTGCCCGATTAAACCCATTTCAACATTTTAACCCCAAAAGTGAACCTCCTGAAGCCGTTTTTTTTTCCTTTTGTTCCAAATTTCAGAAACTTTTGGTGCAATTTTTTTTTCTTTTAATTCCCATTCATTCTCTATTAGGATTCAAGATTTGCTCTAACTTCTACATTTTTTAACCGATTCAACTCGTTCCAACTTTCAACTGTTCCTCTTTTGCCTTCCTATTCCACAACTTCCCACTTACCAAAAATTCTCTACAATTTTGTTTTTCTACTCTAATTTCTACATTTTCAACTTATTCAACCCATTCCACCTTTCAACTGTTCATCATTTTCCTACCTATTCCACAACTTCCCACTTACCCAAAATTCCAAATTTTCAATTTTGAAATTCACACCCAATTTTCCCAAATTTCCTTTTTCCCTTGTAATTTCTACATTTTTCAACCGATTCAACTCTTTTCAACATCATTCTGCAACATTCCCCAAGTATTTATTCAACCTCTTCACCTTCACACGCAATTTCTTCAGGAATTGCAAATTCTAGTTAGTGTGAAGGTGAAGACCTTCACACTATTGTTATTGCTGTCCTTTATTATTATTATTATTATTATTATTATTATTATTATTATTATTATTATTATTCTACTTATTCCGCTCACTTTTTTGACGCTTAACTCCTTCCACATACTTCAACCGATTCACTCCGTTCCACTTTTCACTTATTCCAAATATTCATGACACGGCTGCTTACATTTTTTTTGTTCGAAAAATTTTCCGTTTTCACAAAATTCACGATTTTGTGGCATTTTTTTCCCCATTCATTCTTAATGGCAGATTCAACATTTCACATTTTTGTTGTTCCAGTTTGAAATTCACTTATTTCAACACATTCAAATCACATTGGGGACATTCCCAAACTTGCCAAATTCAAAAATTTCACGTTTTCACTTTTAAAATTTGCACAAAATTTTGCAAAATTTCACAAAATTTAGTTTTTCACTTCTAGTTTCTACATTTTTCCACCGATTCAACTCGTTCCAACTTTCAACTGTTCATCTTTTGCCTACCTATTCCACACCTTCCCACTTAGCAAAATTTCCAAATTTTCAATTTTGAAATTCACACCAAATTTTCCCAAAATTTAGTTTTTCCCTTCTAATTTCTACATTTTTCAACCGATTCAACCCATTCCAACTTTATTCACTTTGTTCACCTTATGCTTACCATATTCACCCCCTTCACCCCCACTTCCACAATTCAACGCTTGACCCCCACTTCCAGAGTGGCGGCCATCTTGGATTGAACCTGAAGTGCCCCAATGAACCCGGAATGAACTGGAAGTGCCCCAAATCAAACCGGAATTGACCCCAAATGAACCGGAAGTGACCTCAGGTAAACCGGAAGTGACCCCAAATCAAACCGGAAGTGACCCCAAATCAAACCGGAAGTGACCTTTTTAAACCGGAAGTGACCCCAAATAAACCGGAAGTGACCTCAGCTAGACCGGAAGTGCCTCTAATCAAACCGGAAGTGACCTAAATAGACCGGAAGTGCCTCTAATCAAACCGGAAGTGACCTAAATAGACCGGAAGTGACCCAAATCAAACCGGAAGTGACCCCAAATGAACCGGAAGTGACCTCAGGTAAACCGGAAGTGACCCCAAATCAAACCGGAAGTGACCTTTTTCAACCGGAAGTGACCTTTTTAAACCGGAAGTGACCCCAAATAAACCGGAAGTGACCTCAGCTGGACCGGAAGTGCCTCTAATCAAACCGGAAGTGACCCAAATCAAACCGGAAGTGACCATATTTCAACATTGAGTGCCCTAAATACCTACATTTGCGCTAACTTTTGCAAATTTCGCCCGATTAAACCCATTTCAACATTTTAACCCCAAAAGTGAACCTCCTGAAGCCGTTTTTTTCCTTTTGTTCCAAATTTCAGAAACTTTTGGTGCAATTTTTTTTTCTTTTAATTCCCATTCATTCTCTATTAGGATTCAAGATTTGCTCTAACTTCTACATTTTTTAACCGATTCAACTCGTTCCAACTTTCAACTGTTCCTCTTTTGCCTTCCTATTCCACAACTTCCCACTTACCAAAAATTCTCTACAATTTTGTTTTTCTACTCTAATCTCTACATTTTCAACTTATTCAACCCATTCCACCTTTCAACTGTTCATCATTTTCCTACCTATTCCACAACTTCCCACTTACCCAAAATTCCAAATTTTCAATTTTGAAATTCACACCCAATTTTCCCAAATTTCCTTTTTCCCTTGTAATTTCTACATTTTTCAACCGATTCAACTCTTTTCAACATCATTCTGCAGCATTCCCCAAGTATTTATTCAACCTCTTCACCTTCACACGCAATTTCTTCAGGAATTGCAAATTCTAGTTATTATTATTATTCTACTTATTCCGCTCACTTTTTTGACGCTTAACTCCTTCCACATACTTCAACCGATTCACTCCGTTCCACTTTTCACTTATTCCAAATATTCATGACACGGCTGCTTACATTTTTTTTGTTCGAAAAATTTTCCGTTTTCACAAAATTCACGATTTTGTGGCATTTTTTCCCCATTCATTCTTAATGGCAGATTCAACATTTCACATTTTTGTTGTTCCAGTTTGAAATTCACTTATTTCAACACATTCAAATCACATTGGGGACATTCCCAAACTTGCCAAATTCAAAAATTTCACGTTTTCACTTTTAAAATTTGCACAAAATTTTGCAAAATTTCACAAAATTTAGTTTTTCACTTCTAGTTTCTACATTTTTCCACCGATTCAACTCGTTCCAACTTTCAACTGTTCATCTTTTGCCTACCTATTCCACACCTTCCCACTTAGCAAAATTTCCAAATTTTCAATTTTGAAATTCACACCAAATTTTCCCAAAATTTAGTTTTTCCCTTCTAATTTCTACATTTTTCAACCGATTCAACCCATTCCAACTTTATTCACTTTGTTCACCTTATGCTTACCATATTCACCCCCTTCACCCCCACTTCCACAATTCAACCCTTGACCCCCACTTCCAGAGTGGCGGCCATCTTGGATTGACCCTGAAGTGCCCCAATGAACCCGGAATGAACTGGAAGTGCCCCAAATCAAACCGGAATTGACCCCAAATGAACCGGAAGTGACCTCAGGTAAACCGAAAGTGACCCCAAATCAAACCGGAAGTGACCCCAAATCAAACCGGAAGTGACCTTTTTAAACCGGAAGTGACCTTTTTAAACCGGAAGTGACCCCAAATAAACCGGAAGTGACCTCAGCTAGACCGGAAGTGCCTCTAATCAAACCGGAAGTGACCCAAATCAAACCGGAAATGACCATATTTCAACATTAAGTGCCCTAAATACCTACATTTGCGCTAACTTTTGCAAATTTTGCCCGATTAAACCCATTTCAACATTTTAACCCCAAAAGTGAACCTCCTGAAGCCGTTTTTTTCCTTTTGTTCCAAATTTCAGAAACTTTTGGTGCAATTTTTTTTTCTTTTAATTCCCATTCATTCTCTATTAGGATTCAAGATTTGCTCTAACTTCTACATTTTTTAACCGATTCAACTCGTTCCAACTTTCAACTGTTCCTCTTTTGCCTTCCTATTCCACAACTTCCCACTTACCAAAAATTCTCTACTATTTTGTTTTTCTACTCTAATTTCTACATTTTCAACTTATTCAACCCATTCCACCTTTCAACTGTTCATCATTTTCCTACCTATTCCACAACTTCCCACTTACCCAAAATTCCAAATTTTCAATTTTGAAATTCACACCCAATTTTCCCAAATTTCCTTTTTCCCTTGTAATTTCTACATTTTTCAACCGATTCAACTCTTTTCAACATCATTCTGCAACATTCCCCAAGTATTTATTCAACCTCTTCACCTTCACACGCAATTTCTTCAGGAATTGCAAATTCTAGTTATTATTATTATTCTACTTATTCTGCTCACTTTTTTGACGCTTAACTCCTTCCACATACTTCAACCGATTCACTCCGTTCCACTTTTCACTTATTCCAAATATTCATGACACGGCTGCTTACATTTTTTTTGTTCGAAAAATTTTCCGTTTTCACAAAATTCACGATTTTGTGGCATTTTTTTCCCCATTCATTCTTGACCAGCTCAGTGGCCTAGTAGTAGAGTGTCCGCCCTGAGACTGGAAGGTTGTGGGTTCAAACCCCGGCCGGGTCATACCAAAGACTATAAAAATGGGACCCATTGCCTCCCTGCTTGGCACTCAGCATTAAGGGTTGGAATTGGGGGGTTAGATCACCAAATGATTCCCGAGCGCGGCACCGCTGCTGCTCACTGCTCCCCTCTCCCCCAGGGGATGGATTAAAATCACATGGGGATGGGTTAAATGCAGAGGACAAATTTCACCACACCCAGATGTGTGTGTGACGATGATCATTGGGACTTTAACTTTAACTTTAATGGCAGATTCAACATTTCACATTTTTGTTGTTCCAGTTTGAAATTCACTTATTTCAACACATTCAAATCACATTGGGGACATTCCCAAACTTGCCAAATTCAAAAATTTCACGTTTTCACTTTTAAAATTTGCACAAAATTTTGCAAAATTTCACAAAATTTAGTTTTTCACTTCTAGTTTCTACATTTTTCCACCGATTCAACTCGTTCCAACTTTCAACTGTTAATCTTTTGCCTACCTATTCCACACCTTCCCACTTAGCAAAATTTCCAAATTTTCAATTTTGAAATTCACACCAAATTTTCCCAAAATTTAGTTTTTCCCTTCTAATTTCTACATTTTTCAACCGATTCAACCCATTCCAACTTTATTCACTTTGTTCACCTTATGCTTACCATATTCACCCCCTTCACCCCCACTTCCACAATTCAACCCTTGACCCCCACTTCCAGAGTGGCGGCCATCTTGGATTGACCCTGAAGTGCCCCAATGAACCCGGAATGAACTGGAAGTGCCCCAAATCAAACCGGAATTGACCCCAAATGAACCGGAAGTGACCTCAGGTAAACCGGAAGTGACCCCAAATCAAACCGGAAGTGACCCCAAATCAAACCGGAAGTGACCTTTTTCAACCGGAAGTGACCCCAAATAAACCGGAAGTGACCTCAGCTAGACCGGAAGTGCCGCTAATCAAACCGGAAGTGACCCAAATAGACCGGAAGTGACCCAAATCAAACCGGAAGTGACCATATTTCAACATTAAGTGCCCTAAATACCTACATTTGCGCTAACTTTTGCAAATTTTGCCCGATTAAACCCATTTTAACATTTTAACCCCAAAAGTGAACCTCCTAAAGCTGTTTTTTTCCTTTTGTTCCAAATTTCAAAAAATTTTGGTGCAATTTTTTTTCTTTTAATTCCCATTCATTCTCTATTAGGATTCAAGATTTGCTCTAACTTCTACATTTTTTAACCGATTCAACTTGTTCCAACTTTGAACTGTTCTTCTTTTGCCTTCCTATTCCACAACTACCCACTTACCAAAAATTCTCTACAATTTTGTTTTTCTAATCTAATTTCTACATTTTTCAACTTATTCAACCCATTCGACCTTTCAACTGTTCATCATTTTCCTACCTATTCCACAACTTCCCACTTACCCAAAATTCCAAATTTTCAATTTTGTAACTCACACCCAATTTTCCCAAATTTCCTTTTTCCCTTGTAATTTCTACATTTTTCAACCGATTCAACTCTTTTCAACATCATTCTGCAACATTCCCCAAGTATTTATTCAACCTCTTCACCTTCACACGCAATTTCTTCAGGAATTGCAAATTCTAGTTAGTGTGAAGGTGAAGACCTTCACACTATTGTTATTGCTGTCCTTTATTATTATTATTATTATTATTATTATTATTATTCTACTTATTCCGCTCACTTTTTTTACGCTTAACTCCTTCCACATACTTCAACCGATTCACTCCGTTCCACTTTTCACTTATTCCAAATATTCATGACACGGCTGCTTACATTTTTTTTGTTCGAGAAATTTTCCGTTTTCACAAAATTCACGATTTTGTGGCATTTTTTTCCCCATTCATTCTTAATGGCAGATTCAACATTTCACATTTTTGTTGTTCCAGTTTGAAATTCACTTATTTCAACACATTCAAATCACATTGGGGACATTCCCAAACTTGCCAAATTCAAAAATTTCACGTTTTCACTTTTAAAATTTGCACAAAATTTTGCAAAATTTCACAAAATTTAGTTTTTCACTTCTAGTTTCTACATTTTTCCACCGATTCAACTCGTTCCAACTTTCAACTGTTCATCTTTTGCCTACCTATTCCACACCTTCCCACTTAGCAAAATTTCCAAATTTTCAATTTTGAAATTCACACCAAATTTTCCCAAAATTTAGTTTTTCCCTTCTAATTTCTACATTTTTCAACCGATTCAACCCATTCCAACTTTATTCACTTTGTTCACCTTATGCTTACCATATTCACCCCCTTCACCCCCACTTCCACAATTCAACCCTTGACCCCCACTTCCAGAGTGGCGGCCATCTTGGATTGACCCTGAAGTGCCCCAATGAACCCGGAATGAACTGGAAGTGCCCCAAATCAAACCGGAATTGACCCCAAATCGAACCGGAAGTGACCTCAGGTAAACCGGAAGTGACCCCAAATCAAACCGGAAGTGACCTTTTTAAACCGGAAGTGACCCCAAATAAACCGGAAGTGACCTGAGCTAGACCGGAAGTGCCTCTAATCAAACCGGAAGTGACCCAAATCAAACCGGAAATGACCATATTTCAACATTAAGTGCCCTAATTACCTACATTTGCGCTAACTTTTGCAAATTTTGCCCGATTAAACCCATTTCAACATTTTAACCCCAAAAGTGAACCTCCTGAAGCCGTTTTTTTTTCCTTTTGTTCCAAATTTCAGAAACTTTTGGTGCAATTTTTTTTTCTTTTAATTCCCATTCATTCTCTATTAGGATTCAAGATTTGCTCTAACTTCTACATTTTTTAACCGATTCAACTCGTTCCAACTTTCAACTGTTCCTCTTTTGCCTTCCTATTCCACAACTTCCCACTTACCAAAAATTCTCTACAATTTTGTTTTTCTACTCTAATTTCTACATTTTCAACTTATTCAACCCATTCCACCTTTCAACTGTTCATCATTTTCCTACCTATTCCACAACTTCCCACTTACCCAAAATTCCAAATTTTCAATTTTGAAATTCACACCCAATTTTCCCAAATTTCCTTTTTCCCTTGTAATTTCTACATTTTTCAACCGATTCAACTCTTTTCAACATCATTCTGCAACATTCCCCAAGTATTTATTCAACCTCTTCACCTTCACACGCAATTTCTTCAGGAATTGCAAATTCTAGTTAGTGTGAAGGTGAAGACCTTCACACTATTGTTATTGCTGTCCTTTATTATTATTATTATTATTATTATTATTATTATTATTATTATTCTACTTATTCCGCTCACTTTTTTGACGCTTAACTCCTTCCACATACTTCAACCGATTCACTCCGTTCCACTTTTCACTTATTCCAAATATTCATGACACGGCTGCTTACATTTTTTTTGTTCGAAAAATTTTCCGTTTTCACAAAATTCACGATTTTGTGGCATTTTTTTCCCCATTCATTCTTAATGGCAGATTCAACATTTCACATTTTTGTTGTTCCAGTTTGAAATTCACTTATTTCAACACATTCAAATCACATTGGGGACATTCCCAAACTTGCCAAATTCAAAAATTTCACGTTTTCACTTTTAAAATTTGCACAAAATTTTGCAAAATTTCACAAAATTTAGTTTTTCACTTCTAGTTTCTACATTTTTCCACCGATTCAACTCGTTCCAACTTTCAACTGTTCATCTTTTGCCTACCTATTCCACACCTTCCCACTTAGCAAAATTTCCAAATTTTCAATTTTGAAATTCACACCAAATTTTCCCAAAATTTAGTTTTTCCCTTCTAATTTCTACATTTTTCAACCGATTCAACCCATTCCAACTTTATTCACTTTGTTCACCTTATGCTTACCATATTCACCCCCTTCACCCCCACTTCCACAATTCAACGCTTGACCCCCACTTCCAGAGTGGCGGCCATCTTGGATTGAACCTGAAGTGCCCCAATGAACCCGGAATGAACTGGAAGTGCCCCAAATCAAACCGGAATTGACCCCAAATGAACCGGAAGTGACCTCAGGTAAACCGGAAGTGACCCCAAATCAAACCGGAAGTGACCCCAAATCAAACCGGAAGTGACCTTTTTAAACCGGAAGTGACCCCAAATAAACCGGAAGTGACCTCAGCTAGACCGGAAGTGCCTCTAATCAAACCGGAAGTGACCTAAATAGACCGGAAGTGCCTCTAATCAAACCGGAAGTGACCTAAATAGACCGGAAGTGACCCAAATCAAACCGGAAGTGACCCCAAATGAACCGGAAGTGACCTCAGGTAAACCGGAAGTGACCCCAAATCAAACCGGAAGTGACCTTTTTCAACCGGAAGTGACCTTTTTAAACCGGAAGTGACCCCAAATAAACCGGAAGTGACCTCAGCTGGACCGGAAGTGCCTCTAATCAAACCGGAAGTGACCCAAATCAAACCGGAAGTGACCATATTTCAACATTAAGTGCCCTAAATACCTACATTTGCGCTAACTTTTGCAAATTTCGCCCGATTAAACCCATTTCAACATTTTAACCCCAAAAGTGAACCTCCTGAAGCCGTTTTTTTCCTTTTGTTCCAAATTTCAGAAACTTTTGGTGCAATTTTTTTTTCTTTTAATTCCCATTCATTCTCTATTAGGATTCAAGATTTGCTCTAACTTCTACATTTTTTAACCGATTCAACTCGTTCCAACTTTCAACTGTTCCTCTTTTGCCTTCCTATTCCACAACTTCCCACTTACCAAAAATTCTCTACAATTTTGTTTTTCTACTCTAATCTCTACATTTTCAACTTATTCAACCCATTCCACCTTTCAACTGTTCATCATTTTCCTACCTATTCCACAACTTCCCACTTACCCAAAATTCCAAATTTTCAATTTTGAAATTCACACCCAATTTTCCCAAATTTCCTTTTTCCCTTGTAATTTCTACATTTTTCAACCGATTCAACTCTTTTCAACATCATTCTGCAGCATTCCCCAAGTATTTATTCAACCTCTTCACCTTCACACGCAATTTCTTCAGGAATTGCAAATTCTAGTTATTATTATTATTCTACTTATTCCGCTCACTTTTTTGACGCTTAACTCCTTCCACATACTTCAACCGATTCACTCCGTTCCACTTTTCACTTATTCCAAATATTCATGACACGGCTGCTTACATTTTTTTTGTTCGAAAAATTTTCCGTTTTCACAAAATTCACGATTTTGTGGCATTTTTTCCCCATTCATTCTTAATGGCAGATTCAACATTTCACATTTTTGTTGTTCCAGTTTGAAATTCACTTATTTCAACACATTCAAATCACATTGGGGACATTCCCAAACTTGCCAAATTCAAAAATTTCACGTTTTCACTTTTAAAATTTGCACAAAATTTTGCAAAATTTCACAAAATTTAGTTTTTCACTTCTAGTTTCTACATTTTTCCACCGATTCAACTCGTTCCAACTTTCAACTGTTCATCTTTTGCCTACCTATTCCACACCTTCCCACTTAGCAAAATTTCCAAATTTTCAATTTTGAAATTCACACCAAATTTTCCCAAAATTTAGTTTTTCCCTTCTAATTTCTACATTTTTCAACCGATTCAACCCATTCCAACTTTATTCACTTTGTTCACCTTATGCTTACCATATTCACCCCCTTCACCCCCACTTCCACAATTCAACCCTTGACCCCCACTTCCAGAGTGGCGGCCATCTTGGATTGACCCTGAAGTGCCCCAATGAACCCGGAATGAACTGGAAGTGCCCCAAATCAAACCGGAATTGACCCCAAATGAACCGGAAGTGACCTCAGGTAAACCGAAAGTGACCCCAAATCAAACCGGAAGTGACCCCAAATCAAACCGGAAGTGACCTTTTTAAACCGGAAGTGACCTTTTTAAACCGGAAGTGACCCCAAATAAACCGGAAGTGACCTCAGCTAGACCGGAAGTGCCTCTAATCAAACCGGAAGTGACCCAAATCAAACCGGAAATGACCATATTTCAACATTAAGTGCCCTAAATACCTACATTTGCGCTAACTTTTGCAAATTTTGCCCGATTAAACCCATTTCAACATTTTAACCCCAAAAGTGAACCTCCTGAAGCCGTTTTTTTCCTTTTGTTCCAAATTTCAGAAACTTTTGGTGCAATTTTTTTTTCTTTTAATTCCCATTCATTCTCTATTAGGATTCAAGATTTGCTCTAACTTCTACATTTTTTAACCGATTCAACTCGTTCCAACTTTCAACTGTTCCTCTTTTGCCTTCCTATTCCACAACTTCCCACTTACCAAAAATTCTCTACTATTTTGTTTTTCTACTCTAATTTCTACATTTTCAACTTATTCAACCCATTCCACCTTTCAACTGTTCATCATTTTCCTACCTATTCCACAACTTCCCACTTACCCAAAATTCCAAATTTTCAATTTTGAAATTCACACCCAATTTTCCCAAATTTCCTTTTTCCCTTGTAATTTCTACATTTTTCAACCGATTCAACTCTTTTCAACATCATTCTGCAACATTCCCCAAGTATTTATTCAACCTCTTCACCTTCACACGCAATTTCTTCAGGAATTGCAAATTCTAGTTATTATTATTATTCTACTTATTCTGCTCACTTTTTTGACGCTTAACTCCTTCCACATACTTCAACCGATTCACTCCGTTCCACTTTTCACTTATTCCAAATATTCATGACACGGCTGCTTACATTTTTTTTGTTCGAAAAATTTTCCGTTTTCACAAAATTCACGATTTTGTGGCATTTTTTTCCCCATTCATTCTTGACCAGCTCAGTGGCCTAGTAGTAGAGTGTCCGCCCTGAGACTGGAAGGTTGTGGGTTCAAACCCCGGCCGGGTCATACCAAAGACTATAAAAATGGGACCCATTGCCTCCCTGCTTGGCACTCAGCATTAAGGGTTGGAATTGGGGGGTTAGATCACCAAATGATTCCCGAGCGCGGCACCGCTGCTGCTCACTGCTCCCCTCTCCCCCAGGGGATGGATTAAAATCACATGGGGATGGGTTAAATGCAGAGGACAAATTTCACCACACCCAGATGTGTGTGTGACGATGATCATTGGGACTTTAACTTTAACTTTAACTTTAATGGCAGATTCAACATTTCACATTTTTGTTGTTCCAGTTTGAAATTCACTTATTTCAACACATTCAAATCACATTGGGGACATTCCCAAACTTGCCAAATTCAAAAATTTCACGTTTTCACTTTTAAAATTTGCACAAAATTTTGCAAAATTTCACAAAATTTAGTTTTTCACTTCTAGTTTCTACATTTTTCCACCGATTCAACTCGTTCCAACTTTCAACTGTTAATCTTTTGCCTACCTATTCCACACCTTCCCACTTAGCAAAATTTCCAAATTTTCAATTTTGAAATTCACACCAAATTTTCCCAAAATTTAGTTTTTCCCTTCTAATTTCTACATTTTTCAACCGATTCAACCCATTCCAACTTTATTCACTTTGTTCACCTTATGCTTACCATATTCACCCCCTTCACCCCCACTTCCACAATTCAACCCTTGACCCCCACTTCCAGAGTGGCGGCCATCTTGGATTGACCCTGAAGTGCCCCAATGAACCCGGAATGAACTGGAAGTGCCCCAAATCAAACCGGAATTGACCCCAAATGAACCGGAAGTGACCTCAGGTAAACCGGAAGTGACCCCAAATCAAACCGGAAGTGACCCCAAATCAAACCGGAAGTGACCTTTTTCAACCGGAAGTGACCCCAAATAAACCGGAAGTGACCTCAGCTAGACCGGAAGTGCCGCTAATCAAACCGGAAGTGACCCAAATAGACCGGAAGTGACCCAAATCAAACCGGAAGTGACCATATTTCAACATTAAGTGCCCTAAATACCTACATTTGCGCTAACTTTTGCAAATTTTGCCCGATTAAACCCATTTTAACATTTTAACCCCAAAAGTGAACCTCCTAAAGCTGTTTTTTTCCTTTTGTTCCAAATTTCAAAAAATTTTGGTGCAATTTTTTTTCTTTTAATTCCCATTCATTCTCTATTAGGATTCAAGATTTGCTCTAACTTCTACATTTTTTAACCGATTCAACTTGTTCCAACTTTGAACTGTTCTTCTTTTGCCTTCCTATTCCACAACTACCCACTTACCAAAAATTCTCTACAATTTTGTTTTTCTAATCTAATTTCTACATTTTTCAACTTATTCAACCCATTCGACCTTTCAACTGTTCATCATTTTCCTACCTATTCCACAACTTCCCACTTACCCAAAATTCCAAATTTTCAATTTTGTAACTCACACCCAATTTTCCCAAATTTCCTTTTTCCCTTGTAATTTCTACATTTTTCAACCGATTCAACTCTTTTCAACATCATTCTGCAACATTCCCCAAGTATTTATTCAACCTCTTCACCTTCACACGCAATTTCTTCAGGAATTGCAAATTCTAGTTAGTGTGAAGGTGAAGACCTTCACACTATTGTTATTGCTGTCCTTTATTATTATTATTATTAGTGTGAAGGTGAAGACCTTCACACTATTGTTATTGCTGTCCTTTATTATTATTAGTGTGAAGGTGAAGACCTTCACACTATTGTTATTGCTGTCCTTTATTATTATTATTATTATTATTCTACTTATTCCGCTCACTTTTTTGACGCTTAACTCCTTCCACATACTTCAACCGATTCACTCCGTTCCACTTTTCACTTATTCCAAATATTCATGACACGGCTGCTTACATTTTTTTTGTTCGAAAAATTTTCCGTTTTCACAAAATTCACGATTTTGTGGCATTTTTTTCCCCATTCATTCTTAATGGCAGATTCAACATTTCACATTTTTGTTGTTCCAGTTTGAAATTCACTTATTTCAACACATTCAAATCACATTGGGGACATTCCCAAACTTGCCAAATTCAAAAATTTCACGTTTTCACTTTTAAAATTTGCACAAAATTTTGCAAAATTTCACAAAATTTAGTTTTTCACTTCTAGTTTCTACATTTTTCCACCGATTCAACTCGTTCCAACTTTCAACTGTTCATCTTTTGCCTACCTATTCCACACCTTCCCACTAAGCAAAATTTCCAAATTTTCAATTTTGAAATTCACAGCAAATTTTCCCAAAATTTAGTTTTTCCCTTCTAATTTCTACATTTTTCAACCGATTCAACCCATTCCAACTTTATTCACTTTGTTCACCTTATGCTTACCATATTCACCCCCTTCACCCCCACTTCCACAATTCAACCCTTGACCCCCACTTCCAGAGTGGCGGCCATCTTGGATTGACCCTGAAGTGCCCCAATGAACCCGGAATGAACTGGAAGTGCCCCAAATCAAACCGGAATTGACCCCAAATGAACCGGAAGTGACCTCAGGTAAACCGGAAGTGACCCCAAATCAAACCGGAAGTGACCCCAAATCAAACCGGAAGTGACCTTTTTCAACCGGAAGTGACCTTTTTCAACCGGAAGTGACCCCAAATAAACCGGAAGTGACCTCAGCTGGACCGGAAGTGCCTCTAATCAAACCGGAAGTGACCCAAATCAAACCGGAAATGACCATATTTCAACATTAAGTGCCCTAAATACCTACATTTGCGCTAACTTTTGCAAATTTTGCCCGATTAAACCCATTTCAACATTTTAACCCCAAAAGTGAACCTCCTGAAGCCGTTTCTTTCCTTTTGTTCCAAATTTCAGAAACTTTTGGTGCAATTTTTTTTTCTTTTAATTCCCATTCATTCTCTATTAGGATTCAAGATTTGCTGTAACTTCTACATTTTTTAACCGATTCAACTCGTTCCAACTTTCAACTGTTCCTCTTTTGCCTTCCTATTCCACAACTTCCCACTTACCAAAAATTCTCTACAATTTTGTTTTTCTACTCTAATTTCTACATTTTCAACTTATTCAACCCATTCCACCTTTCAACTGTTCATCATTTTCCTACCTATTCCACAACTTCCCACTTACCCAAAATTCCAAATTTTCAATTTTGAAATTCACACTCAATTTTCCCAAATTTCCTTTTTCCCTTGTAATTTCTACATTTTTCAACCGATTCAACTCTTTTCAACATCATTCTGCAACATTCCCCAAGTATTTATTCAACCTCTTCACCTTCACACGCAATTTCTTCAGGAATTGCAAATTCTAGTTATTAGTGTGAAGGTGAAGACCTTCACACTATTGTTATTGCTGTCCTTTATTATTATTATTATTATTATTATTATTATTATTATTCTACTTATTCCGCTCACTTTTTTGACGCTTAACTCCTTCCACATACTTCAACCGATTCACTCCGTTCCACTTTTCACTTATTCCAAATATTCATGACACGGCTGCTTACATTTTTTTTGTTCGAAAAATTTTCCGTTTTCACAAAATTCACGATTTTGTGGCATTTTTTTCCCCATTCATTCTTAATGGCAGATTCAACATTTCACATTTTTGTTGTTCCAGTTTGAAATTCACTTATTTCAACACATTCAAATCACATTGGGGACATTCCCAAACTTGCCAAATTCAAAAATTTCACGTTTTCACTTTTAAAATTTGCACAAAATTTTGCAAAATTTCACAAAATTTAGTTTTTCACTTCTAGTTTCTACATTTTTCCACCGATTCAACTCGTTCCAACTTTCAACTGTTCATCTTTTGCCTACCTATTCCACACCTTCCCACTTAGCAAAATTTCCAAATTTTCAATTTTGAAATTCACACCAAATTTTCCCAAAATTTAGTTTTTTCCCTTCTAATTTCTACATTTTTCAACCGATTCAACCCATTCCAACTTTATTCACTTTGTTCACCTTATGCTTACCATATTCACCCCCTTCACCCCCACTTCCACAATTCAACCCTTGACCCCCACTTCCAGAGTGGCGGCCATCTTGGATTGACCCTGAAGTGCCCCAATGAACCCGGAATGAACTGGAAGTGCCCCAAATCAAACCGGAATTGACCCCAAATGAACCGGAAGTGACCTCAGGTAAACCGGAAGTGACCCCAAATCAAACCGGAAGTGACCCCAAATCAAACCGGAAGTGACCTTTTTCAACCGGAAGTGACCTTTTTAAACCGGAAGTGACCCCAAATAAACCGGAAGTGACCTGAGCTAGACCGGAAGTGCCTCTAATCAAACCGGAAGTGACCCAAATCAAACCGGAAATGACCATATTTCAACATTAAGTGCCCTAATTACCTACATTTGCGCTAACTTTTGCAAATTTTGCCCGATTAAACCCATTTCAACATTTTAACCCCAAAAGTGAACCTCCTGAAGCCGTTTCTTTCCTTTTGTTCCAAATTTCAGAAACTTTTGGTGCAATTTTTTTTTCTTTTAATTCCCATTCATTCTCTATTAGGATTCAAGATTTGCTCTAACTTCTACATTTTTTAACCGATTCAACTCGTTCCAACTTTCAACTGTTCCTCTTTTGCCTTCCTATTCCACAACTTCCCACTTACCAAAAATTCTCTACAATTTTGTTTTTCTACTCTAATTTCTACATTTTCAACTTATTCAACCCATTCCACCTTTCAACTGTTCATCATTTTCCTACCTATTCCACAACTTCCCACTTACCCAAAATTCCAAATTTTCAATTTTGAAATTCACACCCAATTTTCCCAAATTTCCTTTTTCCCTTGTAATTTCTACATTTTTCAACCGATTCAACTCTTTTCAACATCATTCTGCAACATTCCCCAAGTATTTATTCAACCTCTTCACCTTCACACGCAATTTCTTCAGGAATTGCAAATTCTAGTTATTATTATTATTCTACTTATTCCGCTCACTTTTTTGACGCTTAACTCCTTCCACATACTTCAACCGATTCACTCCGTTCCACTTTTCACTTATTCCAAATATTCATGACACGGCTGCTTACATTTTTTTTGTTCGAAAAATTTTCCGTTTTCACAAAATTCACGATTTTGTGGCATTTTTTTCCCCATTCATTCTTAATGGCAGATTCAACATTTCACATTTTTGTTGTTCCAGTTTGAAATTCACTTATTTCAACACATTCAAATCACATTGGGGACATTCCCAAACTTGCCAAATTCAAAAATTTCACGTTTTCACTTTTAAAATTTGCACAAAATTTTGCAAAATTTCACAAAATTTAGTTTTTCACTTCTAGTTTCTACATTTTTCCACCGATTCAACTCGTTCCAACTTTCAACTGTTCATCTTTTGCCTACCTATTCCACACCTTCCCACTTAGCAAAATTTCCAAATTTTCAATTTTGAAATTCACACCAAATTTTCCCAAAATTTAGTTTTTCCCTTCTAATTTCTACATTTTTCAACCGATTCAACCCATTCCAACTTTATTCACTTTGTTCACCTTATGCTTACCATATTCACCCCCTTCAACCCCACTTCCACAATTCAACCCTTGACCCCCACTTCCAGAGTGGCGGCCATCTTGGATTGACCCTGAAGTGCCCCAATGTACGCGGAATGAACTGGAAGTGCCCCAAATCAAACCGGGATTGACCCCAAATGAACCGGAAGTGACCTCAGGTAAACCGGAAGTGACCCCAAATCAAACCGGAAGTGACCCCAAATCAAACCGGAAGTGACCTTTTTCAACCGGAAGTGACCTTTTTCAACCGGAAGTGACCCAAATAAACCGGAAGTGACCTCAGCTAGACCGGAAGTGCCTCTAATCAAACCGGAAGTGACCCAAATCAAACCGGAAATGACCATATTTCAACATTAAGTGCCCTAAATACCTGCATTTGCGCTAACTTTTGCAAATTTTGCCCGATTAAACCCATTTCAACATTTTAACCCCAAAAGTGAACCTCCTGAAGCCGTTTCTTTCCTTTTGTTCCAAATTTCAGAAACTTTTGGTGCAATTTTTTTTTCTTTTAATTCCCATTCATTCTCTATTAGGATTCAAGATTTGCTCTAACTTCTACATTTTTTAACCGATTCAACTCGTTCCAACTTTCAACTGTTCCTCTTTTGCCTTCCTATTCCACAACTTCCCACTTACCAAAAATTCTCTACAATTTTGTTTTTCTACTCTAATTTCTACATTTTCAACTTATTCAACCCATTCCACCTTTCAACTGTTCATCATTTTCCTACCTATTCCACAACTTCCCACTTACCCAAAATTCCAAATTTTCAATTTTGAAATTCACACCCAATTTTCCCAAATTTCCTTTTTCCCTTGTAATTTCTACATTTTTCAACCGATTCAACTCTTTTCAACATCATTCTGCAACATTCCCCAAGTATTTATTCAACCTCTTCACCTTCACACGCAATTTCTTCAGGAATTGCAAATTCTAGTTATTATTATTATTATTCTACTTATTCCGCTCACTTTTTTGACGCTTAACTCCTTCCACATACTTCAACCGATTCACTCCGTTCCACTTTTCACTTATTCCAAATATTCATGACACGGCTGCTTACATTTTTTTTGTTCAAAAAATTTTCCGTTTTCACAAAATTCACGATTTTGTGGCATTTTTTTCCCCATTCATTCTTAATGGCAGATTCAACATTTCACATTTTTGTTGTTCCAGTTTGAAATTCACTTATTTCAACACATTCAAATCACATTGGGGACATTCCCAAACTTGCCAAATTCAAAAATTTCACGTTTTCACTTTTAAAATTTGCACAAAATTTTGCAAAATTTCACAAAATTTAGTTTTTCACTTCTAGTTTCTACATTTTTCCACCGATTCAACTCGTTCCAACTTTCAACTGTTCATCTTTTGCCTACCTATTCCACACCTTCCCACTTAGCAAAATTTCCAAATTTTCAATTTTGAAATTCACACCAAATTTTCCCAAAATTTAGTTTTTCCCTTCTAATTTCTACATTTTTCAACCGATTCAACCCATTCCAACTTTATTCACTTTGTTCACCTTATGCTTACCATATTCACCCCCTTCACCCCCACTTCCACAATTCAACCCTTGACCCCCACTTCCAGAGTGGCGGCCATCTTGGATTGACCCTGAAGTGCCCCAATGAACCCGGAATGAACTGGAAGTGCCCCAAATCAAACCGGAATTGACCCCAAATCGAACCGGAAGTGACCTCAGGTAAACCGGAAGTGACCCCAAATCAAACCGGAAGTGACCTTTTTAAACCGGAAGTGACCCCAAATAAACCGGAAGTGACCTGAGCTAGACCGGAAGTGCCTCTAATCAAACCGGAAGTGACCCAAATCAAACCGGAAATGACCATATTTCAACATTAAGTGCCCTAATTACCTACATTTGCGCTAACTTTTGCAAATTTTGCCCGATTAAACCCATTTCAACATTTTAACCCCAAAAGTGAACCTCCTGAAGCCGTTTTTTTCCTTTTGTTCCAAATTTCAGAAACTTTTGGTGCAATTTTTTTTTCTTTTAATTCCCATTCATTCTCTATTAGGATTCAAGATTTGCTCTAACTTCTACATTTTTTAACCGATTCAACTCGTTCCAACTTTCAACTGTTCCTCTTTTGCCTTCCTATTCCACAACTTCCCACTTACCAAAAATTCTCTACAATTTTGTTTTTCTACTCTAATTTCTACATTTTCAACTTATTCAACCCATTCCACCTTTCAACTGTTCATCATTTTCCTACCTATTCCACAACTTCCCACTTACCCAAAATTCCAAATTTTCAATTTTGAAATTCACACCCAATTTTCCCAAATTTCCTTTTTCCCTTGTAATTTCTACATTTTTCAACCGATTCAACTCTTTTCAACATCATTCTGCAACATTCCCCAAGTATTTATTCAACCTCTTCACCTTCACACGCAATTTCTTCAGGAATTGCAAATTCTAGTTATTATTATTATTCTACTTATTCCGCTCACTTTTTTGACGCTTAACTCCTTCCACATACTTCAACCGATTCACTCCGTTCCACTTTTCACTTATTCCAAATATTCATGACACGGCTGCTTACATTTTTTTTGTTCGAAAAATTTTCCGTTTTCACAAAATTCACGATTTTGTGGCATTTTTTCCCCATTCATTCTTAATGGCAGTTTCAACATTTCACATTTTTGTTGTTCCAGTTTGAAATTCACTTATTTCAACACATTCAAATCACATTGGGGACATTCCCAAACTTGCCAAATTCAAAAATTTCACGTTTTCACTTTTAAAATTTGCACAAAATTTTGCAAAATTTCACAAAATTTAGTTTTTCACTTCTATTTTCTACATTTTTCCACCGATTCAACTCGTTCCAACTTTCAACTGTTCATCTTTTGCCTACCTATTCCACACCTTCCCACTTAGCAAAATTTCCAAATTTTATATTTTGAAATTCACACCAAATTTTCCCAAAATTTAGTTTTTCCCTTCTAATTTCTACATTTTTCAACCGATTCAACCCATTCCAACTTTATTCACTTTGTTCACCTTATGCTTACCATATTCACCCCCTTCACCCCCACTTCCACAATTCAACCCTTGACCCCCACTTCCAGAGTGGCGGCCATCTTGGATTGACCCTGAAGTGCCCCAATGAACCCGGAATGAACTGGAAGTGCCCCAAATCAAACCGGAATTGACCCCAAATCGAACCGGAAGTGACCTCAGGTAAACCGGAAGTGACCCCAAATCAAACCGGAAGTGACCCCAAATCAAACCGGAAGTGACCTTTTTAAACCGGAAGTGACCCCAAATAAACCGGAAGTGACCTCAGCTAGACCGGAAGTGCCTCTAATCAAACCGGAAGTGACCCAAATCAAACCGGAAATGACCATATTTCAACATTAAGTGCCCTAAATACCTACATTAGCGCTAACTTTAGCAAATTTTGCCCGATTAAACCCATTTCAACATTTTAACCCCAAAAGTGAACCTCCTGAAGCCGTTTCTTTCCTTTTGTTCCAAATTTCAGAAACTTTTGGTGCAATTTTTTTTTCTTTTAATTCCCATTCATTCTCTATTAGGATTCAAGATTTGCTCTAACTTCTACATTTTTTAACCGATTCAACTCGTTCCAACTTTCAACTGTTCCTCTTTTGCCTTCCTATTCCACAACTTCCCACTTACCAAAAATTCTCTACAATTTTGTTTTTCTACTCTAATTTCTACATTTTCAACTTATTCAACCCATTCCACCTTTCAACTGTTCATCATTTTCCTACCTATTCCACAACTTCCCACTTACCCAAAATTCCAAATTTTCAATTTTGAAATTCACACCCAATTTTCCCAAATTTCCTTTTTCCCTTGTAATTTCTACATTTTTCAACCGATTCAACTCTTTTCAACATCATTCTGCAACATTCCCCAAGTATTTATTCAACCTCTTCACCTTCACACGCAATTTCTTCAGGAATTGCAAATTCTAGTTATTATTATTATTCTACTTATTCCGCTCACTTTTTTGTCCGTTAACTACTTTCACATACTTTAACCGATTCACTCCATTCCACTTTTCACTGATTCCAAATATTCATGACACGGGTGCTTACATTTTTTTCGTTCAAAAAATTTTCCGTTTTCGCAAAATTCACAAAATTCCGGCAAATTCTTCCCCATTCATTCTTAATGGCAGATTCAACATTTCACATTTACGTTGCTCCAGTTTGAAATTCACTTAATTCAATGCATTCAAATCACATTGGGGACATTCCCAAACTTGCCAAATTCAAAAATTTCACGTTTTCACTTTTTAAATTTGCACAAAATTTTGCAAAATTTCACAAAATTTTGTTTTTCACTTCTAATTTCGACATTTTTCCACCGATTCAACTCGTTCCAACTTTCAACTGTTCATCTTTTGCCTACCTATTCCACACCTTCCCACTTAGCAAAATTTCCAAATTTTCTATTTTGAAATTCACACCAAATTTTCCAAAAATTTAGTTTTTCCCTTCTAATTTCTAAATTTTTCAACCGATTCAACCCATTCCAACTTTATTCACTTTCTTCACCTTATGCTTACCATATTCACCCCCTTCACCCCCACTTCCACAATTCAACCCTTGACCCCCACTTCCAGAGTGGCGGCCACCTTGGATTGACCCTGAAGTGCCCCAATGAACTCGGAATGAACCGGAAGTGCCCCAAATCAAACCGGAATTGACCCCGAATGAACCGGAAGTGACCTTAGGTAAACCGGAAGTGACCCCAATTCAAACCGGAAGTGACCCCAAATCAAACCAGAAGTGACCTTTTTAAACCGGAAGTGACCCCAAATAAACCGAAAGTGACCTCAGCTAGACCGGAAGTGCCTCTAATCAAACCAGAAGTGACCCAAATAGACCGGAAGTGACCCAAATCAAACCGGAAGTGACCATATTTCAACATTAAATGCCCTAAATACCTACATTTGCGCTAACTTTTGCAAATTTTGCTCCATTAAACCCGTTTCAACATTTTAACCCCAAAAGTGAACCTCCTGAAGTCGTTTTTTTTCCTTTTGTTCCAAATTTCAAAAGATTTTGGCGCATTTTTTTTTTCTTTTAATTCCCATTCATTCTCTATTAGGATTCAAGATTTGCTCTAACTTCTACATTTTTTAACTGATTAAACTCGTTCCAACTTTCAACTGTTCATCTTTTGCCTTCCTATTCCACAACTTTCCACTTACCAAAAATTCTCTACAATTTTGTTTTGTACTCTAATTTCTCCATTTTTCAACCGATTCAAACCATTCCAACTTTATTCACTTTGTTCACCTTCTGCTTACCATATTCACCCCCTTGACCCCCACGTCCAGTGTGGTGGCCATCTTGGATTGACCCTGAAGTGCCCCAATGAACCCAGAATGAATCAGAAGTATCTCAAATCAAACCGGAAGTGACCCCAAATAAACCGGAAGTGACCTTAGGTAAACCGGAAGTGACCCGAAATCAAACCGGAAGTGACCCCAAATCAAACCGGAAGTGACCCCAAATCAAACCGGAAGTGACCTTTTTAAACCGGAAGTGACCCAAATAGACCGGAAGTGACCCAAATCAAACCGGAAGTGGCCATATTTCAACATTAAGTGCCCTAAATACCTACATTTGCACTAACTTTTGCAAATTTTGCCCGATTAAACCCATTTCAACATTTTAACCCCAAAAGTGAACCTCCTGAAGCTGTTTTATTTTTCCTTTTGTTCCAAATTTCAAAAAAATTTGGTGCAATTTTTTTTTCTTTTAATTCCCAAGCATTCTCTATTAGGATTCAAGATTTGCTCTTACTTCTACATTTTTAACCGATTTAACTCGTTCCAACTTTCAACTGTTCCTCTTTTGCCTTCCTATTCCACAACTTCCCACTTACCAAAAATTCTCTACAATTTTGTTTTTCTACTCTAATTTCTACATTTTTCAACTTATTCAACCCATTCCACCTTTCAACTGTTCAGCATTTTCCTACCTATTCCACAACTTCCCACTTACCCATCCATCCATCCATCCATCCATCCATCTTCTTCCGCTTATCCGGGGTCGGGTCGCGGGGGCAGCAGCTTTAGGAGGGACTCCCAGACTTCCCTCTCCCCAGCCACTTCATCCAGCTCATCCTGGGGTATCCCAAGGCGTTCCCAGGCCAGCTGAGAGACATAGTCTCTCCAGCGCGTCCTGGGTCGTCCCCGGGGTCTCCTACCGGTGGGACATGCCCGGAACACCTCCCCAGGGAGGCGTCCAGGAGGCATCCTGATAAGATGCCCGAGCCACCTCATCTGGCTCCTCTCAACGTGGAGGAGTAGCGACTCTACTCCGAGTCTCTCCCGGATGACCGAGCTCCTCACCCTATCTCTAAGGGGGAGCCCGGACATCCTGCGGAGAAAACTCATTTCGGCCGCTTGTATCTGGGATCTTTCGGTCACGACCCATAGCTCGTGACCATAGGTGAGGGTAGGAGCGTAAATCGACCGGTAAATTGAGAGCTTTGCCTTTTGGCTCAGCTCTCTCTTCACCACAACGGACCGGTACAGGGTCCGCATTACTGCCGACGCTGCACCGATCCGCCTGTCGATCTCGCGCTCCATCCTCCCCTCACTCGTGAACAAGACTCCAAGATACTTGAACTCCTCCACTTGGGGCAGGATCTCATCCCCGATCCGGAGAGGGCATTCCACCCTTTTCCGATCGAGGACCATGGACTCGGATTTGGAGGTGCTGACCCTCATCCCGACCGCTTCACACTCGGCTGCGAACCGTTCCAGTTCCACTTCCCACTTACCCAAAATTCCAAATTTTCAACTTTGAAATTCACACCCAATTTTTCCAAATTTCCTTTTTCCCTTGTAATTTCTACATTTTTCAACTGATTCAACTCTTTTCAACATCATTCTGCAGCATTCCCCAAGTATTTATTCAACCTCTTCAACTTCACACGCACTTTCTTCAGGAATTGCAAATTCTAGTTATTATTCTACTTATTCCGCTCACTTTTTTGACGCTTAACTACTTCCACATACTTCAACCGATTCACTCCGTTCCACTTTTCACTTATTCCAAATATTCATGACA
The DNA here is from genome assembly GCF_024217435.2 of Syngnathus scovelli. Taxonomy (NCBI): domain Eukaryota; kingdom Metazoa; phylum Chordata; class Actinopteri; order Syngnathiformes; family Syngnathidae; genus Syngnathus; species Syngnathus scovelli. The sequence goes on along the minus strand of NC_090850.1, from coordinate 2,319,197 downwards.
CGGCTGCTTACATTTTTTTCGTTCAAAAAAATTTCCATTTTCACAAAATTCACAAAATTCCGGCAAATTCTTCCCCATTCATTCTTAATGGCAGATTCAACATTTCACATTTACGTTGTTCCAGTTTGAAATTCACTTAATTGAACACATTCAAATCCTATTGGGGACATTCCCAAACTTGCCAAATTCAAAAATTTCACGTTTTCACTTTTAAAATTTGCACAAAATTTTGCAAAATTCACAAAATTTAGTTTTTCACTTCTAATTTCTAAATTTTTCCACCGATTCAACTCGTTCCAACTTTCAACTGTTCATCTTTTGCCTACCTATTCCACACCTTACCACTTACCAGAATTTCAAAATTTTCAATTTTGTAATTCACACCAAATTTTTCAAAAATTTAGTTTTTCCTTTCTAATTTCTACATTTTTCAACCGATTCAACCCATTCCAACTTTATTCACTTTGTTCACCTTATGCTTACCATATTCAACTCGTTCCAAATTTCAACTGTTCATCTTTTGCCTACCTATTCCACACCTTCCCTCTTAGGAAAATTGTCACTTTTTCAAATTTGAAATTCAACCAAATTCTCCTAAATTTCGTTTTTCTACTCTAATTTCTACATTTTTCAACCGATTCTACCTATTCCAACTTTCAACTGTTCTCTTTTTTGCCTACCTATTCCACAACTTCCCACTTACCAAAATTTGCAATTTTGAAATTCAACCAAATTCTCCAAAATTTCGTTTTTCAACTATAATTTCTACATTTTTCAACCGATTCAACTCGTTTCAACATCATTGTGCAACATTCCTCAAGTATTTATTCAACTTCTTCACCTTCACATGCAATTTCTTCAGGAATTGCAAATTCTAGTTTTCATCCATCCATCCATCCATTTTCTGAACCGCTTAGTCCCCACGGGGGTCGCGGGCGTGCTGGAGCCTATCCCAGCCGTCATCGGGCAGTAGGCGGGGGACACCCTGAACTGGTTGCCAGCCAATCGCAGGGCACACAGAGACAGACAACCAATCGCACTCACACTCACACCTAGGGACAATTTGGAGTCTTCAATCGGCCTACCAAGCATGTTTTTGGAATGTGGGAGGAAACCGGAGTGCCCGGAGAAAACCCACGCGGGCCCGGGGAGAACATGCAAACTCCACACAGGGAGGGCCGGAGGTGGAATCGAACCCGCACCCTCCTAACTGTGAGGCGGACGTGCTACCCAGTGCGCCACCGAGCCGCCCATTCTAGTTTTTATTATTGTTATTATTATTATTATTATTATTATTATTATTATTATTATTATTATTATTATGAATGGGTTAGTGGATGGATGATAGACGGATGGGCGGGCAGACGCACAGATGGATCAATGGACTACCAGTTCAGAGTGTAGCGCCCTAGCACTCAAAGACTGCTGGGAAAGGCTCCAGGATGCCCGCAATCGTATTGAGAATAAGCGCTTCAAAAGATGAATGAATGATTTAATTTGTTAATTTTCATTTAGTCCGTGGATTTACACCTCCATTACGCCATTACACCCCCTTCAGTCTCAATCCTTGTTACACTTAATAGATTTTAAAATGCAAACTGAAGAACAAAAACCAGGCTGCAAGGTGAGAGGACCGTGCTCCTCACCAATAAATGAATAAATAAACACTGTATCAGATACAGTGTTCTGATATTGCCATTGTATTTTGCAACTGTGATGAAAAGGTGTTTTATTTTACCAAATAAATGTAGCTCTCTCAAATGGAGAAACAACTTGTCATTTTTAACATTTAAATGTTCAACTGAATGTTTTTTTTTAGCAGTCCTGGCACCCTTTTCACTTAAATGTTGTAGTTGTGTCTCGGTCTGAACCCTAAGAGCACAAAGTAAAAAAAGAGTCCTGTAAGTAGAAAAGGGACAAAGAAGAACACAGAGTCTGGTGAATATTAACAAGTGGGAATATGGATGCAATGTTACCAAATGTAAAATACATTGAAAAATAATTTAAATCTGCAAGCAGTGACAGTACAACTGAAGTGATACTTTAAAAAATATTCAGTTATTTAAATTTTTGATGGCAATGACAAAAAATGAATGTCAGTTTGTGACGCCTGTAGGGTAGGATAAAGAATTATTCATACCTGTATGTGTGGCGGCACGGTGGTCAACTGGTTAGCACATCCACCTAACAGTGCAGAGGTTGTGGGTTAGACTTCCAGTGTTTCATTTGCATGTTCTCCTTTTGCCTGTGTGGGTTTTCTCCAGGTACTCCGGTTTCCTCCCACATTCCAAAAACATGCAGGGTCACTTGATCATTCCGATATGTCCATTGTGTGAGTGCGAGTGGTTGTTCGTCTCTGTGTGCCCTGCAATTGGCTGGCGACCAATTCGGGATGGCCCCCACCTACTGACCAAAGTCATCTGTCAAACGCACCTCTTGCAATCAGGTGCCCCAGGCTTCCCAGTAACGGGTTTATTTTAGCCGGGTTCGGAGATTCGTCCGTAATCTAACCACCCGAGTTAAATTAACTCCTCCGGAATCAATCTAATTTCTGTACGACGCCAATCCCTCTCAAGTCACCCGAAGCGCGTGCCGAGTAACTCAATTCGAGGCAGGACTTCGAAGTGACCGCATCGTATTGATGGCTCCCCGCTAATGTTTGAAGTTCTTATTCGTTACGGATATTTTTTAGATGTCTTTGTTAAGACCTCAGGGATTCGTTTGTATAGCGCACCCAAGCACTAGTTTTGCCAAAGTAAATGTTGATATGGGTCCGTTCCACTTGGTCGCTCATGCAGCGAGCCGACCAACTTTTTTATTCGAAAGAGAATCGAATTAATAAAAGTGTGACAATAATAGCATTTAAGAAGAAAATTAATGCACCCTATATGATTAATTCTAACTTCGTATACGTAGATCTAGCACTTGACCGTCGGAGTTCTTCACCCCACTTAATTGCTTCGAAGAAAATAGCGACTTTCTTAAACCGAATAAAAATGTCGTGCTGTATTTAGATTTGCCCAATAATTAATTTGGAAGGCAAGTCTAATTTTTGATCGTGTCCTATTTAACTTTTGACGCGGCCCGACAAAAAGGGGAACTGGGCCGCGCCCGACGGACAATCGAAATACTTTTATCCTCCACCAACTTCACTGATTTATTTTAATCATCGTCGTTATGTTATTTAAAGGAAGTAAATTTCCAACAATTCACTTTTAACGAAATCCACTCTTCCCTTAAATATTTGCGAAAGTTATTTAATTCTCCAACTTCCTCGGAGTTACTTTTTCCGCGACCCGTCAAAAAGGGGAAGCGGGCCTGAGCCTTTCAAATAGTTAAATAACTTTCCGTTCTACACAAAACCAATAATCTGATTTAAACACTTCCTTTAATTTTATTCAGACGAAACAACTTTCGAACAGATCGAAATTCACTCGTGGCTCAGATAACTACGGAAGTTATTTAAGCCTCTAACTTGTTCAGAGTTCCTTTTTACGCGGCCCGTCAAAAAGGGGAAGCGGGCCTGAGCCTTCGGTTGCATATTTAGTACAAATCCGCGCACAACGAAGTAAGTAATATACAAAACACATTTATTGAAGAAACATGGAATAGAATTACAAATCTCAATTACTCCAGAAACTGAACAACTTCACTCACTGATACCCGTGTTAATAAAATCATTCAATCCCAGAACAATTCGATTGCAAAACACAGTTCATAAAAAAGGGAAGAGGTAAATACCAGTTGCGTGCTATTTTTGGTGGAAGCAAAGTCGAGTGATCAGTTCGATCTTGCTTCTAAAATCCAAATTAGAGAAACAGGCTGGCCACGAGGAAGCCGGCGGCCCGATGACTATTCCCCCCTCTCGCTAAAATACATAAAAACGGTCATCCTCACCAATTTCTCGTTTAAAGTTGTCCAGTCCAATTTTTAGGAGTAAATCCAAGTTAATTTCAGTCCAGTGATCCTGCGTCTCACACAAAGATCTTTGGGACTTTGGAAGAAATCTTGAAACTCCTCCGGGCCTCTTCACGTATCAGAGCTCTTTTGGGGGGAAAAAGCCTTGAAGCTTCTCCAGCAGGACCTTTTATAGACCTCTCCGTCCCCCCCCTCCCCTTTCTTTTCTCCGGTACTTTCCCTATAGGGTAAGACTGCCCAGTTCCCACGCCTATAGCAGGGAACAGGCCAGTTTCCCACGCCCCTATAGCAGGGAACAGGCCTGCCTCCCCACCCTTTGTTATCTGTGGCCTTCAGCCGCTGTTTCCGCCCTGACCACGCAGTACTTTCCACCAAATGCACAGCTAGTGGTAAAACCTTTCACTTCCCCTTTTCACCTTTGACCTACTTTCTGTTACATGAATTGTGTCACGCCACTATTCCCATAGTGACGGGTTTCTTGATCAAATTGACAAATAATATTGCTTAAAGCGGTTACAGAATACATTTTTAGCCAAGCAAAGAAATAAAAATAAAAATCACATTTGTGCTTCTCCAAACAATTTATGTCACGCCACTGAGAAGCCACTATTCTCAGTGACGGGTCTCTTGATCAAATTGACAAATAATATTGCTTAAAGCGGTTACAGAATACATTTTTAGCCAAGCAAAGAAATGAAAATAAAAATCACATTTGTGCTTCCATGCGTGACTCACACTCTGACACCGTGTTCCTTTTTTATATCCATTTTAACCGGTTTAGCTTATTCTGGCCCCTCCTTTGGTCTCATGTTTTGGTCTGGCGCCATCTTTTGGACAAATTTGGAATTTTAGCTCTGTCAATTTATCCCTGTGAACAATCCATATTCTACCATTTGGACCATCTCTACCCCCATGTTACACGACACCCTCCCCTTGGATTGAAAACAGGTATAAATTATCCCTGATCCCCAAGAGTTACACAGCCATGTCGTCGTCCTCGTCTGAGATATTCACAACCTCAGCGGTCGTTAAAGTAGGGCAGGCCGCTGCCATGTCTCCCTGTCGGGCGATCTCTGCGAGGGCGTTGATCAGGCGCGACAACCGACTAGCAGCGTTGTCGTTGTCAGCGTGGTTCTCCACGGCGAGGGCTCTCAGCTCCGGTGTTGAACGCCCCGTGGCCACACTCTCGACATCTGCCTCCTCATTTTCAGCCTCGCTCCCGCGTCCTCCGTCTCGAGCCTCATCGTCGTCCTCAGACTCAGAAGGAGCTGCATCCACTTCCAGCGGGCTTATCAGCCGTACGGGGCTGGTGGGCGAGTCGAGGGGAGGACCATCATTGTAGCCAGGCCCTCCATACGTACGGCTGCCGTCTGGATCCCGACGCCCCATGCAACCCTCGCATGGCTCTCTGCACCGGACGTAAGACCCATCCAGGGTCCAATGTCCAACACACCGTCCTCCTCCCCGACGCGCAGGCCGGACAAGCCCCACAGGGGCCTCGCTGGGCATCCCCATAGGTCGGTGTAATCCATATCCTGCGTCTGGGTGCGTGTAAAAGTCAGCCGGGACAAAGCGATGAGGAGCGCTCACTGTCAGACAGCGCCCACATTGCCAATGTGAAGTGACGCATCGGGTGCCGTTCTGTTGACGCCAGGTCATGTGAATCAAAGGCCAGATAGTGCCGTGGGTTACTCCTGCTCCATGCATGAGAACCGTACGTGCCACCAGGGGCCCTGTAGTTGTCTCGAGCAGAGTCGCGGTGGTCATCAAATCCGCACATCCTTCCCATCCGAGATGGTCCAAGCTGGACTGCTCTCCCTCTTTTACATACAGACCGTCAGGGACCAGCCAAGCCAAACTAAAGCCGGCCTGATAACAACAGTTTCCCACATAAGATCTCCCGATCACCCAGGCCAATTTCATGTGGCTCATCCCGCATAGGATGCATTTAGGTGCATCCGTTATACGGTGTACAGTCTGTAACACATGGAAGCACAAATTTTAACATTTTTCATGTTACACATTAAACAATCACCCCTCTGCCAGCCCCTCGGTATACAATAGAGGGGCTTCTCGGCTGCTGCCCTCCCGCCTCTCGGGGCGGGAGGGGAAAAAAAACAGAGTATGTAAAAAACCAGGTTATCATTGCCAATTGGTCCACCACTTCGGTCCAAAGTAACACAGACAATGACCCCCATACTATGCACCAGAGTACGAGTTTGGCCGTACGCCATCTCCACGCGACAGAGGTGCGGGCATGCTGGTCAAGTCTGGCTACCATCTTTATAACATACATGGCCATTCCAATCACTAATATTGCTTCTAATATGACAACCCCAAACACTACATAATAAACAAAAATTGACACCACTTCCAAAACACTCCACAAAATAAGCAATACCATTTCGGCGATACCTCTGGGGGTATCAGGGTCAACATACATTCGGCCATGCATGTAAACTACAAAAAGACCCAAACCCATCGTGTGTCTTGTGTATAAAAATCTCAAAATCAAAACCTTGAATATTGATATGACCAAAACCACGGGGCGAGTGAGTTGTTGCAAATCCCAAGACCCGGAACAGCAGTAGGCTGTCCAGATACTGAATAAAACCCAATATTGAACTTCGTTACTCACTCTCATCGCTCCTGGCCTCCCTCTTGGATTCAAAAACCCGCTTGAGCTGTTTGTTGCCATAATTAGTTATTCTTCTTTTCTTTTTTCTCCTCTGTCTCTTGAAGTTCCAGTCTCTGAGCTATCAGGCTCAAATGCCCAACGGCCGCCCGACTTCTCCTTTTAGTAAGACGTTCCGACCACCCCTCTTGTGGGCCGTCATTTGCATAACTAGAGACGCCTTCTCTCTCGCGGGGGTCAAACAAAAGCCTCTTAATACTTCCTTTTATGGCAATGCACAGAGTTGTTGCTATTCCTATCAACGCAAACCCTACTAGCTCCCACGCCCAGATTGGCCCCAGTACCACCTCCAATGCACCGCTGATCACATCACCAAAGGCCTCAACCGCGGCACTTGTTGCTGACTGCAGCGCCGCCCCTATCTTCTCATACCAAGTGCAATCATGAATATTGTCTCCATGACCACATTTTATCCAATGCTCTGACGGGGAGAAACATGTTCCATTAATAATACATTGTCATCATACTTCTATATACACATGTATACATACACAATTACATGCCTATTCATTTACATATACACGTATGTACACATTCTTCTTTTTTTTTTCAGTCATTCTCCCCCTGGGAATCTGGCTGGCTCCACAGCCTAGTCAATTCTTCTACTGCGGCCCGACCCCTCTTTTTCTTTTGAGGTTCTGTTTTTGTGGACCACACTGCATAATAGGAGGCCGTTCGAGCCAACGTTCCCAGCGGCCCATCGGATGCAGACGGACCTGGTTCCTCGGGCCTGGTGTCTACCGCATCATTCGACATGTTGTTCTCTTGGCTACCGGCTTGTTTCCTGGTTTCGGAGGCTTTGCGCTTCATTTCTGCCGGCACTGGACATGTCTTAAGGGTGCGGTGACGCTCCGGACCCCATCTGGTGTTTCCTTTTCCATCACATCCAGGCGTGGGACACACCTCGAGGCTCCCCACATACACCGGGCAAGCTCTAAATGAGCGGTGGTGTGTTGCCCCTGGTCGGGCGCTACCGCTCCCGTCGCAGCCAGGAGTAGGGCAATTTGCCGGATACAACTTCGTCCAATCAAAAGGGGTCCAGTCTTGTAGAATCCTCCTGGGTTGGTCACTTACGCCACCGCCCTCCGCTTTTGGACATGATAAGTTTCCCTCCTGGACTTTTGCTTCTGGCAGGAGTGAAGTGGGTTGACTTTCCACTCGGACTTCTGGTTCTGGCGGGAAAAAAGTTGTTTGAATTTCCACTTGGGCTCCTGCTTCTGGCGGGAGAGAAGTGGTTGAATTTTCCACTCGGACTTCTGCTTCTGGCGGGAGAAAAGTGGTTGAATTTTCCTCCGTCACCACCGATTGGAACATACTTCCTCCAGCTGGACATCCCTGTGCCAACTCCTGGCTGGGACCTTTATCCCATTCTCTTGCTTCCGACCGGTCAAGGTCATCTGTCTCTTTGGCCTTTTCTTGAGGTTCTATCTCCGCTACTGTGCCGTGCTCCTTTCTCGTTTGTATTTGTTCCCTAAAAATATCCCGTATCTGGGACCCGGTGTTTCTTATGGCTACAAATTGGCTAAGCCTTTTGGCCTCCAATTTGATTCCCAGTGAATATATTCCTTCGTAAGGAATGATGGCCATTTTCACTGTAATCCCTACCAGTGCTGCTTCACCCTTATTCACTATAAGGACTGATCCGACTTTATTCCCAGGGGCAAAACAGTATATTCCCTTTTTGGTCACATACTGAAATTCTTTGTTACTTGTGTCCAAAACACTTCGATAGCAGTACATGTTGCTCACGGTCGGGCTTGTTTCCGCAGGGGCTGCCTCCACTTTGACCAATGGTGCGTCCTTGCACGCCAACAACTGGGCTATAGACCGAGCCCAGGTCATGGGCCTCCAAGGTCCCTCAAGCAGGTCCCCAAGGACTGCGGTTCCTCCTGCGGAAAGAACCGACTCACGAGCAAACAAGGCCATTCCGTCGGCCTTTTCTGTATAACTGTCGGGGGCAGGCCGGCCGACTGGCCTTGGCCAAGGCCAACAATGGCCCAAGGCCAGATAAAGGTTCTTCATGGCCTGATTATTATCATATGCCGGCCAAGACACTCCTCCCAACACTGGATAGAGGGTCGCCAGGGGGGTCATTGCCCTGGTAATTTGCCATCCCTCTGCTTCTCCGACTTTCAATAATTTTCCTCTTGCCATGCGATCTAAACACATGAGGCAATATTTCAGCTCATCGCCGTCCCAAACACACGTGCACGAGCTAATTTGTCGAGCCCATACATCCGTAGTTGGTCCGATCTCCCACTGTGAAAAGAACACCATTCGTGCCAAGATGGTAATTCGACACTGGTGGCATACCATGGCATCTAATACTTTGACTGGAAGCTTGTCCTCATTTCTCTGGGCAAATTCCAGCTCTCTTACTTCGGTGGTCAGTACAGGTGGCATCATGAAGCCTACTCCCGACCACATAGCAGGCAACAGGTTGGGTGTCAAACAAATGACACAAGCTTCGTTGACCCATGTCCAGTGAAAATGTTCTGGTCCACCGGGTGTGCAACCCCGCTTGGCCAATCTCACCAGATTTAGGGCCCTTCCGGTCTGGATCCCATTTGGTGTTCTTCTTACGATGACCGCACCTTTGTGTGCGGCCATGCGCACGAAGGCTGGGATTGTTCCGTGGTCCGTTGCCATATGTTATTTAAATTACTTCTTGGCTTGACTCGGGTCAGCCGATAACGGCTTCAGCTGTTCAACTCCTTGAATACCTTTCTTCTTTAGTCGTACTGTGTTTCTATCCAAAACTTCACTAACTATGTCCGAGCAGTCGTACTTGGCCTTCACTGCCGTGTTGCTGTTCAGGTCCCTCGACTTGATCCACACCTTCTGTCCAACGCTGATCCGACACTTCTCTTTATTCTGGGACAGCCGTCTTGGATTCTGCCCACTTCTTGTGACACAAAGAGTCGTTGGTTCAGTTATTCGGACGGGGAGGGCCGGCTGCTTCTGCTCCTCCCGTTTAGGTCTGCAACCAAATCAAGCAATTTAGTACTCCACTCTTTTGGGATTCCTAGCCACATGCACCCATCTTCTAGTGTCTTGATCACACTGTTTGCATTGGCTTTTCTCACTGCTTTCAGCCCGACGTGTCCTGACATCGAGTCAACCAGCACAACAAGGTATTTCTCACCCTTTGCGCCACTTATTCCCATGGGGCCAGCTACGTCCATACAAACCGAGCCCCACGGCACAGTACTCCTAATCTTCACTCCATCCGTGCGTCATCCTCTTCGCCCTGCGTTGTTTTTGTTGCACGGATTACAATCCCGCAGGACCGCACGAATCGTCCGGTCAGGGACCCAGAGTTCCAGCATCTCTAACTTTTTTCGCGTAGGCAGTGGACCCGCGTGGCCTAGTGCTTCATGCACTGCCGACACGACTTGCCTCACGCTCTCATCTGGGACCACTTTTCCGCGAGGGGTCTTGTCCCATTTTTCTGCTCCTACAACTTTTATTCTTCTTTTCTGGACGTATCAATCAACTTCGTTATTACCTCTCCAATAAGCTCCTTCTTTCACATGAGATTTCTGGTGAACCACATCCAGACTCAAATTTAGCCGTAACTCGGCTATCTTTTTCCACACTTCATAGTGGGCCACTAGTTTTCCTTTCGCGCCCTCGAAGCCATTCTCTTCCCAAATGGCTAGATCGAATTTGAGAGCTTGCTCACAATAATGACTATCAGTTATAAGTCTTACGCGTCCAGCGTGATTTTTTTTTTTTCTAACAGTCCTTCCAACACTGCCGTGGCCTCTCCTGTTTGCGCGCTGCCGGGTGTCTTTCCTTTGCGGCGGCAACGCTCCACTCCATTTTGCTTCAGAACAAAACCCCAGTGGGCATTCTGCTCTCCTTCCTTTTTTGACCCATCGGTGTAAAGAGTCCATTCATAGGGCTTCTCTTCATCCGCGTTGAGAGGCATCCTGCCTCTATCGACGGGTTTGATCCGACTATGTACTCAGTCCATTTCTGAGGCCACTTCTCTAAGCCTCCTCCATACAATATTACACATGCTGGTTCTTCATGTCGTCTTGGAGAGTCTGGATTAGACCCCTCCTTTCCGGTTCCATTCATAGGATTTCCAGGTTCGGGATCCAATCTCCTTCCACCGCTAGCCATCCTTTCAATGAGTAGCAGTTTCTCTAGTTGTAGGGTCGAGCTGTCTCCTTTCGAAGCCTTTCCGTGCGCATTCGGAACAGGGTCGATTCAGCTCTTAGTTACTCAGCGGCGCCCTTTGCGTCGCCTCTACTCAGAACACCAATATGAGAACTTTTGCCTCGCTTATTGATGCTCTCAACGGTGGGATGCACTTCTTTTTCTTTTTCTTTTTTCCCCACCAGGTTTTCTACTGACAGGAAATTCTAACAAGGGTACATTCAATTGCAAATTCTAATTCAAACGTTATTGTAGCGAACAGGAAATGACGACTAATCATCAGCCCGAAGCCACTCAGCCTTTCAATTCTTGGGAACCTGTAAGTCACAGAAGGTCTCCAACAGTTAAGAATCATGTACCATACAAGCCTTAGAAGAATTATCTTGGCTGTTTTTCTTCTGCCTGGAGAGTAAGTATAGTTACTACTCCTGGTCAGCCTTTACTGTAGTCTTCAACAGCAGGAAAAAAAAAAAAAAAGAGAAAAGGGCGGAAAGAAGAAAAATCCTTTTGTGAGTTCAGCGGACAAAAATCTGTAATCCTCTGATGCGTCCGGGAACAAAAATCCTTGTAATCCACACAGGTGTCCAAAAACAAAAAAATTTGTAATCGACACAAGTGTCCGGGAACAAAAATGTTGTAATCCACACAGGTGTCCGGGAACAAGAAAATTTGTAATCCACACAGGTGTCCGGGAACAAAAAAATTTGTAATCCACACAGGTGTCCGGGAACAACAAAAAAAAAAAATTGTAATCCACATAGGTGTCCGGGAACAAAAAAATTTGGAATCCACACAAGTGTCCGGGAACAAAAAAAAAAAATTTGTAATCCACACAGGTGTCCAGGAACAAAAAAAAAAATTTTGTAAGGGGGAAATGAAGGTTTATTATAAAGTTAAATTGAGAAAGAAAAAGGAAAAGGAAGAGGGGAGACAAGTCTTCTCTTTTTATCTTTCAAAATAAAAAGGCCTCTCTCCAGACGGTCTCCTAATTGGTTGCCTTCTCTTTGGCCTTGGCTTTGGCATGAAATCTAAAACATTTGCAGGCTCCTCATCGACTGGTTCATCTTCTGTATTTATACCCAATATCCGTGCCCATGTACCGGCCCCTCTTTCTCTTGCAAGTTCTGCCGCATACTCTGCGTACACTACAAACATTACTTTCAGCACCCCATACAAGTACAAGCTGTGAAGGATCTCCTCCTTACTCATGCTTAAAGTAATGTGCTGAGGGGCAACGGTCACCGTTTACTATGACACAATACAGTTCTAATCCTCCCGTGCTAATAAGGTTCTTTTCTAGGAAACTCTATTCCTTAAAGAGACTGTACTTATGTCACTCAAGGCCGTTCTGACATTTATTTGTATCAGTGAGCGGAATTAAGACAGTTTCTGGGAAGAAAAAACTGAAAAACTCCACACAGGTTCGTTTTGGAGCTGTGAGCAAAACAAAAAAACAAATGTTCTTCTATTGTCTCATTTGTATTTTTTTTTTTTTCTAAACTTTTACTCACAACCCCCCTCCTACTCGTTGGGCGCCAAAATGTCAAACGCACCTCTTGCAATCAGGTGCCCCAGGCTTCCCAGTAACGGGTTTATTTTAGCCGGGTTCGGAGATTCGTCCGTAATCTAACCACCCGAGTTAAATTAACTCCTCCGGAATCAATCTAATTTCTGTACGACGCCAATCCCTCTCAAGTCACCCGAAGCGCGTGCCGAGTAACTCAATTCGAGGCAGGACTTCGAAGTGACCGCATCGTATTGATGGCTCCCCGCTAATGTTTGAAGTTCTTATTCGTTACGGATATTTTTTAGATGTCTTTGTTAAGACCTCAGGGATTCGTTTGTATAGCGCACCCAAGCACTAGTTTTGCCAAAGTAAATGTTGATATGGGTCCGTTCCACTTGGTCGCTCATGCAGCGAGCCGACCAACTTTTTTATTCGAAAGAGAATCGAATTAATAAAAGTGTGACAATAATAGCATTTAAGAAGAAAATTAATGCACCCTATATGATTAATTCTAACTTCGTATACGTAGATCTAGCACTTGACCGTCGGAGTTCTTCACCCCACTTAATTGCTTCGAAGAAAATAGCGACTTTCTTAAACCGAATAAAAATGTCGTGCTGTATTTAGATTTGCCCAATAATTAATTTGGAAGGCAAGTCTAATTTTTGATCGTGTCCTATTTAACTTTTGACGCGGCCCGACAAAAAGGGGAACTGGGCCGCGCCCGACGGACAATCGAAATACTTTTATCCTCCACCAACTTCACTGATTTATTTTAATCATCGTCGTTATGTTATTTAAAGGAAGTAAATTTCCAACAATTCACTTTTAACGAAATCCACTCTTCCCTTAAATATTTGCGAAAGTTATTTAATTCTCCAACTTCCTCGGAGTTACTTTTTCCGCGACCCGTCAAAAAGGGGAACCGGGCCTGAGCCTTTCAAATAGTTAAATAACTTTCCGTTCTACACAAAACCAATAATCTGATTTAAACACTTCCTTTAATTTTATTCAGACGAAACAACTTTCGAACAGATCGAAATTCACTCGTGGCTCAGATAACTACGGAAGTTATTTAAGCCTCTAACTTGTTCAGAGTTCCTTTTTACGCGGCCCGTCAAAAAGGGGAAGCGGGCCTGAGCCTTCGGTTGCATATTTAGTACAAATCCGCGCACAACGAAGTAAGTAATATACAAAACACATTTATTGAAGAAACATGGAATAGAATTACAAATCTCAATTACTCCAGAAACTGAACAACTTCACTCACTGATACCCGTGTTAATAAAATCATTCAATCCCAGAACAATTCGATTGCAAAACACAGTTCATAAAAAAGGGAAGAGGTAAATACCAGTTGCGTGCTATTTTTGGTGGAAGCAAAGTCGAGTGATCAGTTCGATCTTGCTTCTAAAATCCAAATTAGAGAAACAGGCTGGCCACGAGGAAGCCGGCGGCCCGATGACTATTCCCCCCTCTCGCTAAAATACATAAAAACGGTCATCCTCACCAATTTCTCGTTTAAAGTTGTCCAGTCCAATTTTTAGGAGTAAATCCAAGTTAATTTCAGTCCAGTGATCCTGCGTCTCACACAAAGATCTTTGGGACTTTGGAAGAAATCTTGAAACTCCTCCGGGCCTCTTCACGTATCAGAGCTCTTTTGGGGGGAAAAAGCCTTGAAGCTTCTCCAGCAGGACCTTTTATAGACCTCTCCGTCCCCCCCCTCCCCTTTCTTTTCTCCGGTACTTTCCCTATAGGGTAAGACTGCCCAGTTCCCACGCCTATAGCAGGGAACAGGCCAGTTTCCCACGCCCCTATAGCAGGGAACAGGCCTGCCTCCCCACCCTTTGTTATCTGTGGCCTTCAGCCGCTGTTTCCGCCCTGACCACGCAGTACTTTCCACCAAATGCACAGCTAGTGGTAAAACCTTTCACTTCCCCTTTTCACCTTTGACCTACTTTCTGTTACATGAATTGTGTCACGCCACTATTCCCATAGTGACGGGTTTCTTGATCAAATTGACAAATAATATTGCTTAAAGCGGTTACAGAATACATTTTTAGCCAAGCAAAGAAATAAAAATAAAAATCACATTTGTGCTTCTCCAAACAATTTATGTCACGCCACTGAGAAGCCACTATTCTCAGTGACGGGTCTCTTGATCAAATTGACAAATAATATTGCTTAAAGCGGTTACAGAATACATTTTTAGCCAAGCAAAGAAATGAAAATAAAAATCACATTTGTGCTTCCATGCGTGACTCACACTCTGACACCGTGTTCCTTTTTTATATCCATTTTAACCGGTTTAGCTTATTCTGGCCCCTCCTTTGGTCTCATGTTTTGGTCTGGCGCCATCTTTTGGACAAATTTGGAATTTTAGCTCTGTCAATTTATCCCTGTGAACAATCCATATTCTACCATTTGGACCATCTCTACCCCCATGTTACACGACACATCATGCTCGCGATCCTTGTGAGCAAAAGTGGTCCAGAAGATGGATGTATTTATTTATTTAATTTTGGCACTTTCAGTCGTCCATGGTTCTTGCTGTATCCCCTTGTAAGGAAATTTATGAATAAAATGTATTTTGTATTTTTATACGTATATTCATATTTCATTATTATATTTTATTATTGTTCTTATTATAATTGGTAGAAAGTACAAGTTAAGGAGTTTAGGAGAGTGTGATGAGCTGCCCAGTCACTGGCACATACAATATCAATAAATATCAACAATGATAAATCAAAAGTGCCTCTAATTGTTGGAGTTAACGTTTACCATCTGTGTGTGCAGTGGAGGAACGTTTCCAGATGATGATGGTTCTCGTCAGCAGGTGAAGAATTCTCTGTTTGTGGGGGAAAGTGACAATCATGGAATGCAACTCCTTGATAACAGTATCTGGGGCTTAGGGGGTGCTGACCTCACTGGCAGGACCCTCCCACGAGGCATGTAAGTGAAAGTGAACATAGAAAAACTCTTTATCCCATCGTCTATTTTAGATCCACAAACAAAGTGGATTCAAGATGCTGTTATAATTATATTCTGCTATATCGTAAAACAAGTTAACCATGAGTTTTTTTCTGTGCAGTGATTTCCCTATCCGGGGCATGCAGATCTACGATGGGCCCATCAACGTGCAAAACTGTACGTTTCGTAAATACGCAGCTCTGGAGGGACGCCACAGCAGTGCTTTTGGGTTTAGGCTCAACAACTCATGGCAGAGTTGCCCCAACAATAACGTGACAGACATCAAATTTGACCATGTACCTGTGAGTTAAGAGTTGTGCGTTAAATCCTTGAAGTATTGTTTGTACATTTCAAGGAAATTACATTTTAAAACATGCAAGACATACACTTCTACCATCTATAAACCAGATGTCGTTTTATCTTTAAGGAAAATAAGACATTTTGGTAGAAAAGTTGTCAATCGTAAATTAAAATATAGAATGTACTTTTGGGTCATACTTGGGAAAACACACAAATATTGTACCGTATTTTCCGCACCATAAGGTGCTTCAGGTTAAAAGACGCATACTCAATTGCGGGGTCTATTTTGTATTTAATCCACACACAGGGCGCACCACATTATAGGGCGCATGCATGCCATGACTTACGGTAAACAAAAAAACGTCACGAGAGCAAGACAGTGAATTCGGTTGTACTTTATTCTACTGTTTAACCATGTACTGTACTGTACTCACAATATTGTTAATCGATATTCATACGCAAATCTGTCCAAGTCCTCATCTTCTGTATCCAAATTAAACGGTTGGGCAAGTTTGCCATTAAACATGCCAACTTCCTTAAACTTTACTTATATAGCACATCTTACAACAGCTGCAGCTGTAAGAAAATGCTTCATATATAGATATACGGTATAGAATTATTTTTTTGCTAAAAATTGCTCTCTCTCTCACGTAGATCACATCACGTGTGTTTTTTGGGGAGCCTGGTCCATGGTTTAATAAGATGCAGATGGATGGGGACAAGACCACTATTTTCCATGACATTGACGGCTCAGTGAGTGAGTATCCCGGAGCTTACCTGGTTAAGGAAGACAACTGGCTGCTCCGTCACCCTGAGTGCATTGATGTGCCTGATTGGAGGGCTGCCATCTGCAGTGGGCACTATGCACAGGTAAGTCATCAACATAGAAACATACTGTTCTTACAAGATACAAACACAGGTATTGCTTGTATATTGTGGTTCAATTGTTGGTGTCCCAATTTCACAGATTTATGTGTAAACATATCTAATTTTCTTTTGGAAAAGTTCACCGTCACGGAAATCGTTGGTATATGGCAATCATTTTGTACTCCCGGCTTGATGGGCCCATTGTGACCTGCATGTGCCAAGCTAGAAATAGAACGTGCTCCCCGATGCATGTTCCGGCCACAGCGCAGGAAAGCAGCTAAAACACTCACAAGGCAAAGCAAGGCCAAGGTGTTTGCAATGTTTTTAAGTTTGAATACGTTCAGTGTTAGTGTTTATATTAATTGCGGGTAGGTCTGGAACGCAACCCCTGCAAAGAAAGAGGATCACTGTATTTTTTTTAATCATATTAGCTTTTCTGTCTTTCCAAGATAATTAAATCCACCATTAACATGCATTCCTTGAGTTACATTCACAAGCTACAAATTAGTTATGTCTGCACAGTCTAATTAAAGCCACTACATAAGTTGTGTCAAAACTCTGCCTTTTTAATCAAAGTCAAAGTCAAAGTCAGCTTTATTGTCAATTTCTCCACATGCCAAAGACACACAAAGAAACCGAAATTCCGTTCCCCCCTATCCCACGGTGACAAGACATGGCTCACAACAGACAAACAAGTAAACAAGTATAACAAAAGCGTGCTGAATAAATAATGAATAAATAACACAACAATAAATAAATAAATAAATAAGAGGAGCAGAAAAAAAAGGAGCAAGTGCGCGTACAGCAGACATTCCCGAAAATAGCGCAACAGTGCCGCACGCTACGCAGAAGGGGGTAGCGAGTTCAGGGCCCTAACAGCCTGGAGAAAGAAGCTGTTGGCGAGTCTGGTGGTGCGGGAGCGCAGGCTCCTGTACCTCTTCCCAGAGGGCAGAAGGTCAAACAAAGAGTGAGCCGGGTGACTCACATCTCTGGCAATCGAGGTTGCCTTGCGGGTGAGATGGGAGGTGTAAATGTCCTTCAGGGAGGGGAGCGAAGCACCAATAATCTTACCAGCCGTATTCACTATGCGCTGCAGGGCCTTCAAGTTCTGTTCAGTGCAGTTACCACCCCAGACAGCGATGCAACTGGTGAGGACGCTCTCAATGGTGCCACGGTAGAATGTAGACAGGACTGCCTGAGGAGCACATGCACGCCTGAGCTTCCGCAGGAAGTAAAGGCGGCGCTGAGCTTTCTTTGCCAGTGACGAGGTGTTTGCGGACCAGGAGAGGTCCTCACTGATGTGCACCCCCAGGAACTTGGTGCAGCTCACCCTCTCCACCACAGCACCGTCGATGATCAGCGGCAGGTGTGTTGTGTGACCCTTCCGGAAGTCAACAATGATTTCCTTGGTCTTATTGACGTTCAGCAGGAGGTTGTTGTCCCTGCACCACGTGGTCAGAAGGTCAACTTCCGACCTGTACCGAGTCTCGTCGCCCCTCGTGATGAGACCCACCAGAGTCGTGCAGTTATTCCCAGTTACAATATTTGCTGTCCAACGATAGTTTAAGTTTATTTTGCCCAGCTGTACGTACTGAACTTTAGATCTTCAGTCTACAGTAATTACATTAACACTCTTGAGAAAAAATGTTGTCATGTTCCATGTTCGTGTTCAAAGCTACGTAAATATTCAAAAATGCATTTTCTGTATTGATAGCAAACACTTTGGCATTGAAAAAGATGGAAGCATCATGAAAATCGTTCAGAAATTAGCAAGTTATCGCTTATTTTCAACGCACATACATTGCCTTTGATGGAAATGCCACGAGTGTTGCTGAGCTGGCTACTGTTGTATAACGGCAGTTCACAAGTCAAAAGCTAGACGATCATTGATGTGATAGCAGCTTACATTAGTAGTAGCATCGGGGTTTTGAAAAGCACTGCTGAAGCATTCAAGGGCCACAAAAAAGTATTCAATTTGATTCGTTAGAGTTTTACAAACACATGTTTTGATCGGGACTTTTTTTCTGGTGACTAAATTATTTCATTTCTATTGATTTGTATCATTTCTACCGATTTATCTATACATCTATCCATCCATCTATTGATTGATCCATTGATAGAGCCATCTTTCCATCGGTCCGTTCATCCATCTATACATCTATCCATCCATCTATTGATTGATCCACTGATAGAGCCATCTTTCCATCGGTCTTTCTTTGAAATGATCTAATTTTTTCAAATTTCAAAAGTACTAGTGGTATCAGAATTTAGTTTTGGTATCACTTTGCATTTTGCCCAGTTTACTGGGATGGGTTCGACCTACTCTGTGACCCTAAATGTGACCCTAAATAGTACAAGCTGTAGTAGAAAATAGAAGGATAGAGTTTAGATTCTGACAAATGACTCTTATAAACTCTCAAGAATCCCGGTCATTCGGACACTGGGACAAAAAAAAACTCCCGTATTTTTTGGACTATAAGTCGCGTTTTTTTTCATAGTTTGGGTGGGGGGGGGGGTTGGCTTATACTGAGGAGCGACTTATATGTTAATTTTTTCGCAAATTTTCAAAATAAAAAAAAGAAAAGGTGAAACCGCGATAAACGAACCGCGATGTAGCAAGGGATTATTGTAATTTGAATTTCAAGTGACGTCAGCGGCTGTTTACATAAAGGACAAAGTTTGGATCACGGGATGACAAAGATGACGAAGGGCCCCACGTACTACCGGCATCATTAGCGGCTTTGTTTGTAAGTGACACGGAGGACGAAGAGTTTGAAGGATTTAATGATTTGGAGTGACACAGAAGGTTTGATAAACTATTATGGGTTTTATGCACGCCCTGTCCTACTCTACGGAGCTCTCTTTCACCTCTGTGGATGGAAGTCGGGGGCCGGCGCCCGGCTGGGTGGCTGTCCGAGGACGCTGGATGGGGCTCGGACATGGCTTTTACGCACGCCCGGTCCTACTCTACGGAGCTCTCTTTCACGTCCGTGGATGGAAGTCGGGGGCTGGTGCTCGGCCCGGTGGCTGTCCGGGGGTGGTGGATGGGGCTCGGACATGGCTTTTACGCACGCCCGATCCTATTCTATGGAGCTCTCTTCCACCTCCGTGGCTGGAAGTGCCACCTCCGGGGATGGAAGTCCACGCCGCCACACGCCTGGAAGTCGACGCCGGTGCTTGGGGCCGTGTGGCGGTGAACTATTTATGTTATAGTTATTTGATATATTTTATTTCGTGGAGCAAATTGTATATGTTTTTATTATTACAGTTAAGTAGTTGTTGGCTCGTTGAACTTTTGTTTTGTTAAATAAAGAGCCGTTTACCAAATCCACGTCTTTCTTTGCACTTTGTTAACGCTACAATATAGTTATATACTAGATCTGTAGAAGAACGACGATGCTGACGTCAGGGCGCACGCACAGCGTTGTTGACAAAGAACGAGGAATTTGATCGATGGATTTAATGATTTGGAGTGACACAGATGGTTTGATAATATTATTGCTTATATAATAGTTATTTGATATATAATTTATATCTCGTTATATGGGCCTGTGGAATATTTTGAAGTGCAAGCACCGTCAGCTGCGCACACCCGGCCGGCATTGTTGACATAAAGGACAATCGATGGATTTAATGATTTGGAGTGACACAGCTAGTTTGATAATATTATTGCTTATATAATAATTATTTGATATATAATTTATATATCGTTATATGGGCCTGTGGAATATTTTGAAGTGCAACCACCGTCAGCGGCGCGCACCCGGCCGGCATTGTTGACATAAAGGACGATCGATGGATTTAATGAATTGGAGAGACACAGATGGTTTTATAAACGTGTTATTTATGTAATGGTTATTTGAATAACTCTGAATGTTATGTCAGGCCCGTTCTCAGCTCTTCGTTTGTGTTTATGTCACGTTAGCATACCTATCGTTTAGCCTGTTGTTGCTCGTTCATGTCTGTTATTGGTGTTGGATTTTGTCGAATACATTTCCCCAAAATGCGATTTATACTCCGGAGCGACTTATATATGTTTTTTTTTCATGTTATTGTGCATTTTATGGCTAATGCGACCTATATTATGGAGCGACTTTTAGTCCGAAAAATACGGTACTATCCAATTTAGAATGTCATTCTTGTTTTTGTTTTTTCACTTTATAAGTAACAAAATGTGTTATATCCAATTTAGAATGTCAAACTTGTTTTTTTCACTTTACAAGTAACAAAATAGAAGTGTAATTATGTAAATCCTTGGTTGAAATCTGGGTGAGACTAGATAAGCAGAATTGCTTCATCCCATTTCAGCAAGTCATGTAATAACAGTGGATGAATTGTAATGAATGGTGACAATGTACAAGCCAAAATAAACACACAAACAAACATGTACATAAATATTTATATTTAAACCTTTCCAGTTTACTAAATAATACACCAAATACCAAAAAAATTAAGACTTAGATCAGCCTAACAACGCAATGTTTATTTCCTACAGCTCTACGTCCAGACACGTAATCCTGCCAATCTGAACATGCACATAGTAAGAGATGAATACCCTGACCGACCCCTAACTTTAGAGGGTGCGTTGGGAAAGAGGAAGCACTACCAGCAGTTCCAACCAGTTGTCACTTTGGCAAAGGGGTATACCATCCATTGGGACCAAGCCGCACCTGCTGAGGTCACCATCTGGCTTATTAACTTCAACAAGTAAGTGAACATGGTCATGGTTTATAGTAGCAAGATGAAAACGCAGACACAGTGGAACACAAAAAACAGCGATTATGTTGCACTCAAAATGCTTGATTACAAATGTGGATCGTTGAGTGACAATTTTTTTAGAGAGGTTCAGTGGCGAACACACATACAGCACAGGTATGTATATGTACATTAATGCTGAATAAAGATTGCACTCAAATTCTGCTTTTATTGTATGACACCCCAGTGTTGGGCAGTAACAACATTTCAGGTAGTTGAACTACACACCTCAGTAGTATCGTCGTAGAGTCAAAGTCAAAGTCTGCTTTATTGATAATTTCTTCACATGCCAAGACATACAAAGAGATTGAAATTTCGTTTCCTACTATCCCACGGTGACAAGACATATTACACATTCAAGTAAACAATACAAAAAGTAAAAATAAGAAGGCACATACAATGAGTCACTGTTTTCCAAAGATGATGGCTAAGCTCTGACCAGTAGAAAACTGGGACTAGTTAAATACAACTTCTGATGGATATTTTAATTCTACTAATTCTACTAATCTCAGACATTTAGTCAACTTTCCCACCAGGTCTCATCCCAAAAGTCCAGATAAATCTATCTTGATTGACTTGATCTTAACTAACATGCTACATAGATTTTCTTCCTTCAATGTCGATTGTAATGACCGAAGTGATCATCATCATATAGAAGCACTAGGATTCCAAAATGCAAGCCCCGTATTGTTTTCAGAAATAATTTTAAACATTTTAATGAGCAAGTCTTTCATCATGATTTGTGTGTGGTAAACTGGGAATATATACTAAATCTACCGTATTTGCCGGTGTACAGGTCGACTCGGTGTATAAGTCGACCCCCTAAAATTCGACGGAAATTTACGATTTTATGATATATCCTTTGTATAAGTCGAGCTCAATTGTTGCATTATATTAAACTTCAAAATTCAATATGCGAAATTTATTGACGAAATGTGTTCAAATTCCGGGAGGCCGTGCGCATGCAGCTGTTTATAAGCACCGCGGAGGAGATCGCGGCCGGCGAGCTCGCGCACGGCGCCCGGCACCAACGGGAGGCCGGAAATAGCTCCAAGCCGAGCGGATCGGCACTTTATAAGCACCGCGGAGGAGATCGCGGCCGGCGAGCTCGCGCACGCCGCCCGGCACCAACGGGAGGCCGGAAATAGCTCCAAGCCGAGCGGATCGGCACTTTATAAGCACCGCGGAGGAGATCGCGGCCGGCGAGCTCGCGCACGCCGCCCGGCACCAACGGGAGGCCGGAAATAGCTCCAAGCCGAGCGGATCGGCATTTTATAAGCACCGCGGAGGAGATGCGGCGCCTCATTGGACTTCCAGCGGGCCGCGCACTCGCGCACGCCGCCCGGTTCAACAACGCACAATGAGATGCATGAGAAACGGCCTTGGTTACCATCACATTTGAAGCGATGAATACGAAGTTAAATTTTAGGACTCGGTGTATAAGTCGAGGTCGATTTTTTTCGGTCGATTTTGGATCGAAAAAGGTCGACCAATACACCAGCAAATACGGTAATTCTAGACGTAGAGCAATCCTGGACATTTTTCAAAGACATTTTCCTGAAAGTTATAAATAAACATACAGCTTTGAAGAGATCCATCCATCCATTATCCGTACCGCTTGTCCCCTTGGGGGTCGCGAGTGTGCTGGAGCCTATCCCAGCAGTCATCAGGCAGTAGCAGACACCCTGTACTGGTTGCCAGCCAATCGCAGAGCACACAGAGACGAACAACCAGTCGCACACGCACTTATGGGCAATTTGGAGTGCTCAATCGGCCTACCAAGCATGCTTTTGGGATGTGAGAGGAAACCGGAGTTCCCGGGGAAAACTCACGCAGGCACAGGGAGAACATGCAAACTCCACACAGGGAAAGCCAAAGGTGGAATCGAACCCACAACCTTCCGAACTTGGCGGTGGATGATTATTATTATTATATTATTATTATCATTATTCAAATTTAGGCAGCATGGTGGTGCATTGGTTAGCACGTTCACTTCCCAGTTTCAGAGTTGCAGGGTTTCATTCCTGCTCTGGCCTTCCTTTGTGGAGTTTGCATGTTCTCCCCTGCTACTCATGTACTACTACTCCTACTCCTACTCCTACTCCTATTCCTATTCCTACTCCTACTACTACTATTACTACTACTACTACTACTCTTAACATAAAACTAATTTCTTAACAGATTATTGATCATACATTGTTCTCAATGTTAATTTGAATATTCTAATGAATATCAGAGAAGCAGCTATACACGCAGAATATTCCTTTATGTGGTAAATATAAGGCAAAACACGTTGAAACCTGGCAAAGAATCTTTGGGCTGATATGCCAATGAAAGAAATCCACAACCCAGAGTTGCCAAGTATATACTTCAGTACAATATCCTTTTATCAATATTTTTTTAATCATTTTTTAAAATACAAAAATCACATTGCTCCCACCACAAATGTTAACGCAGAGGCTCCTGCCAATTTGTGTATGCTAACTTTTCCACTCATACATACCTACACTGAAAAAAAAATACTTGTGTATAGCAACAAGACACAGCAAAGCAGACATAGTCTTATAAAGTCCAGTTTTTCTTGGACTGCACCTTGACAGTAGAGTTCCCACCCGTCCTGTTTTCCCCAGAATTTGTCTTAACCAGTCTATTCTGGGATACAATTTGTCCCCGTCTCTTGGAGAAAATGTAAAAACCAAAAATTTCCTTTGTTGTGTAGTTTAGAAATGTCCCCTGTGCTTTTGTGATTATTTAAAATTGTCTCGATCTGTTTGTCGATGCATACATCACGCGGACGTGCACTGGTGCTAAAAGCGACTCACATAAGGCAAGCAGGGAGGGAAATTTAATGGGAAATGTTCATTTTCATTTTGTTTTACAATAGATATTCCTTTCATTATTTGTTTGAATTTTCAAACTGAGAGAAATTTAGGGACAAAAACATGCTCAAATAAGCGTGACGTGAACTTTTGACCGCGGCCACTGTATGTGCATGGCAACATATCATAGCTGAAATGTGGTTAGGGAAGACAAAAAACAACTGGACGTGTGTGTTTGCCGCCATAAATGTTTTAGGTGCACATTGATCTGCATCTCAATAATACATTTGTGTGCATTTTAAAGGGGCACCCTGCATAAATAGAGGGGGCATAGAAAGGCCCAAGTCCATCTTTACAGTTAAAAAGCAAGTTAACTCAACGCGTTAGAATTCTGCACCTTCGAGCTGGCAGTGCGTGTTCCTCAAGTTAGGTGGTTGTTGTAGGAGTAGAAATGCCACTAGTTACATATGTCCATAGCTGATCGTGAAATAAAATCCAAATGAAAATTTGCTTGCTTATGTTTGAAGCAAATATTTAACCCCCCCCCCTCCCCCCTCCTAAAAAAATGACCATTCTATCCCAGGCATCCAACTGTGCTTAGCATGCCCCTGAATTCGCACTGAATAAGGTCCTTTCAGTAAGCCGTACAGAAAGTAATCATCACACCCTAATTGAGTAAGCAGATAGTAGGTATATAAATTTTGTTAGCACCATACTAATATTGCATTCTAAGCAATTAGCATGGATTTAAAGCCAATGAACGTATATATATATATATATATATATATATATATATATATATATATATATATATATATATATATATATATACACACTCAGACTTCAGAATCTTTATTATTTCCCGGAGTGGCAATTCATAATCATAATCATTACATTGTGCAGCATCCAGACACCTATACCTCAGGGGCAGGCTCACAATACCTGTTTCAAGAAGTCTATAGTGGTTGGCACAAAGGTGTTCCTTTACGTATTTGTTCTGAGCCTAGATAACAAGTACCGGCAGCCAGACGGCAGGAGCCTGTAGTGGAAGGCCAGCAGGTGGGGCTATTCGTTGGACAGAATAGCCCTAGCTTTCCTAGTGGCCCTGGCTCTATACAGCCCAGAAAGCTCCATGAAACCCGTCCCAGCAATACTTAGACATTGTGTCTTAATAGGTTTGTGAGAGGATGGAGATTCACTTACTATGATGAGCCGTTTCAAGATTAAGCTTTTATCAGGGTTTAATCTGCAAAACTCTGGTCAATTAGTATGACAGGCAGCAAAACTTATTCTTTGTAATACTTTGGGTACTCGCAAAAATGGGCAAGTCTTTCTTGGTGGTCTATTATTGGCACTTGTTGCTCATCTGACGCTGCACCATTGATAGCAATGAAAATGACAATGGCACCATCTGCAGGTGTGTAGCTGGTCACGCAGCATGCCATTGACTTTTGTCTTTGTCAAAAGTCAATGGCATGCTGCATGACCTGAATAGTTCTGGGTTGTAATCTGATAGATGGTGGCCATCTAGTAAATTATTTAAATGGCTGTGTCACCAAAAAAAATCAAACTTTACAAGTTTAATGCTTAATTTTGAGAGACATGTGTTACATAAGTCCAACTATTCCAACTAAGTTTTTATTAGAGTATTAAATACCCGCAAAACACTAATCCTTTGGATTTCTTGATATCATTTTTTATTACAGAAATGACTGGATCAACGTGGGTGTGTGCTACCCTCAAGGCACTACCTTTGTTGTCATCTCAGACATTCACATTCGCCTGACCAAACAGACCCGGAAGACAGGAGTCTTCATGAGAACAATGCAGAAGGAGAAGCTCAACCACTCACATCTGACCAGGAGCTATTACTACTGGGAGGAAGACACAGGGTCAGACACACAAAAATACACAAGTGTCTTACAAATGTGTTATTTGTTATCGGTTTGTACAAATGTGACTCTTCATAAATATTGCAAGTTACGTGCTAATATGCATTTTCAGATTATGATTATCATATTTTTATACAGGCGGCTCGGTGGAACACTGTTAGCACGTCCACCTCATAGTTAGGAGGGTGCAAGTTCGACTCCGGCTCTCCCTGTGTGGAGTTTGCATGTTCTCCCCGTGCCCGCGTGGATTTTTTCCAAGCACTCCGGTTTCCTCCCACATCGTAAAAACATGCTTGGTAGGCCGGTTGAGCACTACAAATTGTCCCTAGCTGTGAGCGCGAATGGTTGTTCGTCTCTGTGTGCCCTGCGATTGGCTGACAACTAGTTCAGGGTGTCCCCCACCTACTGCCTGATGACTGCTGGGATAGGCTCCAGCATGCCTGCGACCCGCATGGGGACAAGCGGTATAGAAAATGGATGGATGGATGGGTTGGGTGGATGGATGGATGGATGGATGGATGGATGGATGGATGGATGGATGGATGGATGGATGGATGGATGGATGGATGGATGGATGGATGGATGGATGGATGGATGGATGGATGGGTTGGGTTGGGTTGGGTTGGGTTGGGTTGGGTTGGTTGGTGGGTGGATGGATGGGTTGGGTTAGGTTGATGGGTGGGTGGGTGGATGGATGGATGGATGGGTTGGGTGGGTGGGTGGTAGGGAGGGAGGGAGGGAGGAAGGGATATTTTTATACATATGTCCACATCAATTTGGGTGATAATCAGGCACCTTATTTATTTATTTTTTTACGAGGCAACATATGGACAGGCAACCTCACAACATGAAGTAGGTAGATACGTATATATTGCGAGTTTTGTTCTAATATTTTAGAGAATAATTATCACATGCCTACACTTGCTCACACAATAGGAGATATCTCTTGGTCAGATTTTTTGGACGTTGAGTTGTCACATTTTCCACCGTACCCCCTACCGCCGCCCCCCTTTGGCGACGTCATACGCTAATTTTATCAGGTGTGTTGCAGTAGGAAGCCATATAAAACATGCAAAGCACCAGATTCCGAAGAGTGGAATATGTGACCTCTGATGTAGTCCACACTTTGTTGTACTACTTTTGTTAAGACAGGACAGGCGAGTTTAATTATTACAGGTTACATTCCAACATAATCATAGGATCAAACTAACCTGAAAACCCTAACATAACGTGTTCAACATATTCAAAAATTTATTAAAAAAATAATTAACATGGCGGGTGAGTATGAATGTCCATTCAAATGTCCCAAAAACCACCATGGGCCCCACAATTCTTTGCCTGTTCTGTGGGTGAGTAAATACTTTAATGGTATGTATGTGAGCACAATATGTACAGTAGATCTACCCCATCTATAATTACCATTGACCTCTCGGGGCAACCAATTTTTACTTGCAAGCTTATGTTCCTCAATGGCTACAGGGAAGACACCACAATAATAAGGTTCTTGCTTCTCCTAATTACCCCCTCTGTCATAACTTGTCTGAGGAACTGTCCATAAAGGATGTTATCTTTGAGTGATTTGGAGTGGTGGCGTTCTGCACGTAAAATAATGTTCCCATCAGTTTGTATATGATCAATAGTAGTGTTTGATGTTGTTTTTTGTTCATTGACAAAAATAAGTAAATCCATTAAATGTTTCATATCTGTGTTGTGTTCCACAGTAAATTTCAGGAAAGGCTATTTATTATTAGGATAATGTCTGAACTGAAATAATGAGTCTTCTGAACCTATGAACAAACATAGAATGTCATCAATGTATCTCTTTAATATGATATTGTGTTTAAATTAGTTGCTAGGACTACAAATGTAGAGGTTTGCATAATTGAACGCAAAGGGAGAACTTAAGTGTCCTAATCTACCTCTTGATAACATCATATCTGCAATATAACTTTGTGTGTATAGACATCAACATTTTGTACTGATAGATGGATATATCGACATTTTGTACTTATGGATGGATGGATGGATGGATGGATGGATGGATGGATGGATGGATGGATGGATGGATGGATGGATGGATGGATGGATGGATGGATTCGGAGTGGCAACAAGTTGTGTGAAGCGGAGGTGCAAATAATGCAGGAGGAGATGCCTGAATAGATAGATAGATAGATAGATAGATAGATAGATAGATAGATAGATAGATAGATAGATAGATAGATAGATAGATAGATAGATAGATAGATAGATAGATAGAAAGTTAAAGTCCCAATGATCGTCACACACACATCTAGGTGTGGTGAAATTTGTCCTCTGCATTTAACCCATCCCCGTGTGATTTTGATCCAACCCCTGGGGGAGAGGGGAGCAGTGAGCAGCAGCGGTGCCGCGCTCGGGAATCATTTGGTGATCTAACCCCCCAATTCCAACTCTTAATGCTGAATGCCAAGCAGGGAGGCAATGGGTCCCATTTTTATAGTCTTTGGTGTGACCCGGCCGGGGTTTGAACCCACAACCTTCCAGGCCCAAGGCGGACGCTCTACCACTAGGCCACTGTGTGTGTGTGCGTGTGTGTGTGTCTGTGTGTGTGCGCGTGCGTGTCTGTGTGCATGTGTGTGTGTGTGTGTGTGTGTGTGTGTGTGTGTGTGTGTGTGTGTGTATACATACACACCGTAATTTTATATAAGTCGCGTTTTTTTTCATAGTTTGGGTGGGGGGGCGACTTATAATGAGGAGCGACATATATGTGAATTCTTTCAAAAATGTTCCCCCAAATAAAAAAGTGAAACCGCGATAAACGAACCGCGATGTAGCAAGGGATTACTGTAATTTGAATTTCAAGTGATGTCAGCAGCGCGGCGCAGCGCGGGGGTTGTTTACAAAAAGGACAAAGATTGATCACGGGATGACGAAGATGACGAAGGGCGCCACGTACTACCGGCATCATTAGCGGCTTTGTTTCTAAGTGACACGGAGGACGAAGAGTTTGAAGGACTTAAGTATTTGGAGTGACACAGAAGGTTTGAAAACTATTATGGCTTTTACGCACGCCGGTCCTACTCTACGGAGTTCTCTTTCACCTCCGTGAATAGAAGTCGAGGGCCAGCGCTCGGCCGGGTGGCTGTCCAGGGACGGTGGATGGGGCTCGGTCATGGCTTTTACGTACGCCCGGTCCTATTCTATGGATCTCTCTTCCACCTCCGTGGCTGGAAGTCCACGCCGCCACACGCCTGGAAGTTTGTTTTGTTAAATAAAGAGCCGTTTACAAAACCCACGTCTTTCCTTGTACTTTGTTAACGCTACAATATAGTTATATACTAGATCTGTGGAATAACGACGAGGCTGACGTCAGGGCGCACACGCGGAGTTGTTGACAAAGGACAAGGAATTTGATCGATGGATTTAATGATTTAGAGTGCACAGATGGTTTGATAATATTATTGCTTATATAATGGTTATTTGATATCTAATTTATATATCGTTATATGGGCCTGTGGAATATTTTGAAGTGCAAGCGGCGTCAGCGGCGCGCACCCATTGTTGACAAAGGACGATCGATGGATTTAATGAATTGACACAGATGGTTTTATAAACGTGTTATTTATGTAATAGTTTTTTTTAATAACTCTGAATATTACGTCAGGCCCGTTCTCAGCTCTTCGTTTGTGTTTATGTCACGTTAGCATACCTATCGTTTAGCCTGTTGTTGCTCGTTCAAGTCTGTTCTTGGTGTTGGATTTTGTCGAATAAATTTCCCCCCAAAATGCAACTTATACTCCGGAGCGACTTATATATGTTTTTTTTTCACGTTATTGTGCATTTTATGGCTAATGCGACCTATATTCCGGAGCGACTTTTAGTCCGAAAATTACGGTATATATATATCACAATTACAGACAGAGCATTGTTTTTAATCATGTCAATACTTCCAAACTAACTGTGGTGGTTCCATATGATGTGTTTTGCAGGCTGCTCTTCTTGAAGGTTCAGGCCCATAATGACAAGGAGCAATTTGCCTTTTGCTCCCTCAAAGGATGCGAGAGGGTAAAGATAACAGCAGTCATCCCTAAAGGGAGTCCACCCAGCAATTGCATGGCACAGGCCTATCCAAAACATGCTGAGCTGCCTGTCGTAGATGTGCCAATGCCCAGGAAGATCCCAAATGACAGACTGGTGAGAAATGGGAAAGAATCAATTTCATACTCAAATAATATTGAAATGCTCAATTTGTGGTGGACATTATACAAATATTTTGGAAAGTTTGATAATGAACATGTTGGCTTGCTGAATGTGGTTCAACAGTCTTAGGTTTATGTTCATCTGAACTGAATTTGTCATCTGAAAAATCATCTAAAATTAATGTTCAAAGTGAAGACTCCAATTAGAAATCATAAAAATAGAAAGTATATGGGCTTAGAACCTGCATCGCCAGCAAGGGGTAAACATGCACTAATTATTAGGAACCAACACTGACATTGATACTTGATTTTGATTGAAGTAGTGATTTTATAAAATAATTTATAAATAAAAAAATAATTTATACAAAAGTAAAATGTATATCTATTTATTTGTTGTCTTATTGTGGGAACTCAGTCTCTCTCAAATGTCAAAATTGTCTCATTATATTTATTTTTGTTTGTTTCAGCACTCACCAGAGCACTTACTGGAAGTCAAACTAGAGTCCTATAATACTCGGTTTTTCCACATTAAGGAGGACTTTGCCTTTACGGAGGTATTTTTTTTTCCTTTGCGTTGGAGATTTCCCTCACTGCTCTGACTTAAGATTTGCATACACTGCAAAATGTTACAAATGTTAGTTTCGAATTATAATTCAGTACAAAGTACATGGTCATATTTTGGGATTTGGGCTGTGGGACCAAGGTATTATGTTCAAATTTGTGCTCAATACTTAATGTTATTTTGTTTTACTACTATTCCCTGAGTTTCAATTTTGATCAATTGCACTTTCATTCGTGGAGCTTGGTAAACCAGACCCAATGTTGTATCAGGTGTTGATGGCACTAGAAGCATTTATTTCAAAGTAAGACAGATTTTTTTGTTTCCCCCTCAAAGTCATGCCGGCTCTTTGCTGATTGGTTCCTTCAAATTGTTTGTTTGCTCAGGTGTGCCCCACCTCAGAAATGCACATCAGGCTACACCAAACCACCTAACTATTTTCCATTCATTGCGCAGATTAGTGCAAATGATACATAATCTGGGTCCTCCGAGGACCTTTTCTGAATTGGGCCCTGTTTTCTTGACTAGGTATAAAAGCCAACGGAACGCTAATGACTGAGGTAGAGGAAGTAGTACTAAACCTTAATATCAGTTCATATGTATGTTTAAGTATTCAAGCGGGTAAGTAGCTCACATTCGCCTCATGTAACCCTGAATTACTAACTGCTGAGACTTTTTCCTTTTTTCTTCCTTATTTAAAATACCTTCTATTTTTATAATACATTGTATAGTTACAAACATTGCTTTGAGCGTCTGATTAAATGATGCTGAACAGTGTGTAGTAGCACTTTCAAAAGTTATGTGAATGACTGGCAATGACAGGTGAATGGCCGGAAATTGTACCAACCAGAAGATGGCGTGCAGCTAACCGTAATCGATGGGCATGATGGCAAGGTGATAGAGAGCAAAGGCTTCAGGAACTCAATCCTTCAGGGTGTGCCTGCGCAGATAAACAACTACATCAGTGGACTGAAAGATGGGTAAGAGCAGGCTTTGCAATGTAACCAGCAACACAATACAGAAATCTTTGATTCATAATGAACTGAATGCAGTAAAAATATCCAACTAAAATGATTGCTTTCCTTACACAAGTTTGTAAAAACGTGATTAATTGGAGTGACTTGAACCACGGTTTCTTTATTATTGTTATTATGTCCCATTCTTTCTCTAGTTCTGTTGTTCTCCTGACATCAAAAGGCCGTCTGATAACAAGAGGTCCATGGACCAAAGTATTGGAGCGACTTGGCGCGTACTCAGGAAAGCCATTGAAAGGTAATTTCTGACAATATAATATGATTTGTTTTTCAATTAAATGTGTAGTGTTAACCTTAATGTTAACTAAAATAGTAGTCTGCTAATTTACAATGAATGATGCTGTTTCAGGACATAAAATAATAAATGCCAAACTCGGGCATCCATACAAGCATCTCTGACAATATTTGGAAAGCACAGAGCATTTGTTTAAATACTAGATGATGAATAGACATCATAATTTAAGTTAGGTACATTTTATTTATAATGCGACAATTCCGAACATGTTATCTCAAGGGATTCCTCACACATTAAACATGTCGCACCAAAACGGTGGCATTTTGCTTCTCAAAATTTGAGACCGTGAAACTGCAATTTTCATCTACTCGCACCCAAATAACCAGTAATTTACTGATTAAAACAAAAAAAACCTATTCTTGAATATATTTTGTTGCTGACAAACCTGCACTCCACATTTCAGTAATATAGTGTAAATAAGTGGGATGAATATTTACACTTTGATATTTACTCTAGCCCTTTCATGACACAAATCTTCTACTTGCGCCCCTAAAATGTCAGGTTACAAAGTTAGTCTCAAGCCCTGGAGAGGCAAAGGAAAAGGTTCCCTCTAAGGCATAACCTATGAACTGAGACTTACTATGTGCTACAATCATTTGTGGTTTTGGACTGGGAGAGGATACTAAAATAACCAGACCCACTCAACAGCTTTGGGCACGCAAGCCAGAGTCAACACAAGAAGCTTGCTTAGAAGCAACAATCTTCACATCAGGTCCTCACCCTCTTCAATGTTTTCCTCCTGTAGATAAGTTGGCGTTTGTAGGCTTCAAGGGCTCATTCCACCCTGACTGGATTCGATTGGAAGTGGACCCCGACAGAGCCAAGGTCCACCAGGTCCTGCCAATCCCTGTGGTCCACAAGATGAAGCTATGAGTGACAGGCAGAACGGAAAGAACAAAAAGCCTATGTGGCTGCAATATCATGAAAACAAAACAAAAAAATACACACACATACTCAGACAATGCACTCACTATACATTGACTATAGACTTTTGTGGTCCAGGTCCAAGTGGTGTGTTTTTGATTACTAGACGGCTTAAACTCGACGTAGAATTATTATGCAGAATTATGGCCGACTCTTCGTACATTAACGGGAAGTTTGAGACGCTGCACTTCTATCATGAGCACATTAATCATTACTATAGTCCTGCTGGCATTTTGCATAACATGCCCCTGAGGAGTTATTGTCAGAAGACACATGCGAGTACAAGGTGAAAGCCCTTTTGCTGTGTGAGAAAGCTAAGAAGCTCGTCAGATGATGGTTGGTTGGCCACGCTTGTCAGATATTTTAAGTGTCTAAAACTGCAGAGTTCATTTGAAAGCTGAAGTTTGGACAACAACTAAGTTTATTTTTGTCAAGCTAAATATTACCTATGGAAAAAGACACATTTCTGCGCATGTACTTTACATTTAAAAGCTCTCATCTGCTGACCTCTTCAACATCAATATTACAAGCAAGATTTTGTCCAAACAAAATGAAGTGTGTATCATCTGCATCCTTCCATGAAAGTGTGGCTATAGGTAATCTGTGAAACAAGGGTCCTAAATGTCCATGTTATTAAACTCAATTACTCAACAAAAAGAAAAATATAGTCATTGTTAGCATCCAATGCAGGGTTGTGTAATAGTAGCTTGTATATATATTTTTTTATTTTGAAGTCCCAATGATCGTCACACACACATCTGGGTGTGGTGAAATTTGTCCTCTGCATTTAACCCATCCCCGTGTGATTTTGATCCATCCCCCGGGAGAGAGGGGAGCAGTGAGCAGCAGCGGTGCTGCGCTCGGGAATCATTTGGTGAGCTAACCCCCCAATTCCAACCAATTCCAATGTGATACATTGCTCTGTATTTTTAGTGTTGAACCAGCAAAAGGCCCATAACTAAAGGATCCACTAAATGTCAAACGATGGAGTTTTTATAGATGTAATTTTCTTATTTAAAAGTCCTGCAGAAACATTTGTTCCAATCTGGACCCTCCCTTTGCCGAAATAGCTGGTCTTTTTTCGGAGGGTGTAGGAGTAATTCAGTGTTCTGTATGTTTGACTTGTTTTTAAAATTCCACAGATATGGCATATATTTTATACTTATTTATTGTACACTCCACCAATCCAAATCTGCAATGAACATCATCTGAGTTGTAACGTTGTTTCTGTCCTCTGTGTACATGTCAAGGTAATAGATAAATTTTTCAACCTCCTGCAAACTTGTATATGCATTGTTCACTAAACAAAATGAATGTGTTGTATGCAATTAGAGCCTGACGTTAATGTTTGTCTTTTGTACATAAATAAATAATGCTGATGAGAGATTGACTGGTATCTTTTTTTTCACAGTGGCAAGAACAAAGAACCAATTGAAACATTTCAAAACTGGCATCCTGCAAAGTTACAGGACAGCACTGAACTTTTTATGTGTTGTGACATGGTGAAAATACTCCAAAGATGAAGAATCGCACAACACTTCATGCACTGTTTTCTTTTTTTTTTTTTTTTAAGTCTCCCCTCACTTAGCCTGTATTCAGGGGTTCGTCTTGTCTCCTGACAATGAGAGACATTTCAGCCTACCCTCGCTTCTGTGGAACCGATGGAGAGTACAACGTACAATGTAAGTCTTACATAATAGGGTGTTGTGATTAGGCAAGCGACTCCGACTTAAGAAGTGTAGAGTGTGTGTGGGGGGCATCACTCCCTACACTACTCTTAACACATTTATTAATTCTTTTGACAAAACTGCATGTCAACAACTTCATTGAGCAAATAAGTTTGTGCCAATTACCAAAAGCTATAACATTAATGCTAAGCTGTGTGTTCAATAGAACTCAATGCAGCTCTTCTTACTTTTTGGTTTAGATGGGTTTGCGTTTTAGACAGCCTTGGATTAACTGACAAATTGTGAGGTAAGAAGCAGATGTAAGATTAGTTTGATTATTTAGTTGTACGCTTGATGGGTGGGCAGGCATTTTGCAAACCAAACTATTTGGGTAGGACAACGTCTTTAAAATATGTACACAAGCACTTAAAAAGTAATTTTTACATAACATGTCAGTAATTTATCCGCAACCATTACAAATAACTTCTGTACCTGTAGCCATTTTGCCTCATTAGTTTATCAAAATTTTTAAAGGCTCAGTACAAAGACAATAAATAGTGTTTTACAGATCAGATGTTCAAATTCTGTGGATCAGTTCATCCTCACGTTCTACAGGTGCCTGATAATGATCCTGATCAATTGAATCAAGTGTGTTTAACGAGGGAAATTTTGAAAACATGCAGGAAGGGTTGGAGTTTCACACCTGTGATGTGGATGAACCTAACTTTCCACACTGTCATCTTGCCATCTGCCTTGCAAGGTGAAGTTTGTCAAACGCACCTCTTCCAATAAGGTGCCCCCGGCTAACAGGTGTTGTGCTCGATTTGGTTCCCCCGTGAGCGTCAGCACTATGTTGTTTTCAATAAAAATATGAAGAATTCACGTTTGCGTCAGTCAATTTTAATTTTTATAAAGGATTATTCTCATTTGATGTCTTTAAATTCATCCGCGTTCTGCCATTGAAGCGGGGTGCATTCAAAGACCAGTCGTACAGACGGAACACTCACTCACTTACCAAAAAGTAACGATATAATTACGTGAGCTCTTTGCATAAACCTCGATGCAAAGAAACTCCTCCTTTTGGGTACCGTTACATGCTACAAGGAGTATATATTACAAATGAGACTTTATTCTTAATTGTGATCATCATTCATCCATCCATTTTATTACTCAGGTATTTTCAAAGCAAATTAATAGTGTTGCATTTATTAATTTGCTTTAAAATGACAGCGCAATATAATTAAAAGCTGACACTAGCAATGTCAAACGTGTTCATTTAAGAAAAAGCCACACACGTTTTGTGATCAAATCTTTCATAACGAGAATGATTTGAGTGAATTGATTTGAATGAATAATTGAAGAAATTTCAGTTCTGAAGGCTCCTTTTGTCCCAAGCAAAGTGAAAGGTGGTAGGATAAAAATTGTAACAGGAACGCTATAAAAAATGTCAAGCCGTGAATATTTGTGCCCCCCTCCCATTTTGAGAACGGTGAGTCCTGGACATCGACTGGCTCTTTTTCTGTCTTCCTGGGGGTCTGCTCAGGTAGTGTGGCAAATTTGAACAGGTTCCCTCATTCCTAGCCCAAGTTACAGGGGGGAACATATCCTCACGGGTGCCCCGTGAGGATATGTTCCCCCCCTTATTTTGAGAACGGTGAGTCCTAGACTCCAACTGTTTTTTTTTTCTGTCTTCCTGGGGGTCTGCTCAGGTAGTGTGGCAAATTTTAACAGGTTCCCTCATTCCTAGCCCAAGTTACAGGGGGGGAACATATCCTCACGGGTGCCCCGTGAGGATATGTTCCCCCCCCCCCCCCTTATTTTGAGAACGGTGAGTCCTAGACTCCGACAGTTTTTTTTTTCTGTCTTCTTGGGGGTCTGCTCAGGTAGTGTGGCAAATTTGAACAGGTTCCCTCATTCCTAGCCCAAGTTACAGGGGGGGAACATATCCTCACGGGGCACCCGTGAGGATATGTCCCCCCCCCCCCCCTTATTTTGAGAACGGTGAGTCCTAGACTCCAACTGTTTTTTTTCTGTCTTCCTGGGGGTTTGCTCAGGTAGTGTGGCAAATTTAAACAGGTTCCCTCATTCCTAGTTCAAATTACAGGGGGGGAACATATCCTCACGGGTGCCCCGTGAGGATATGTTTCCCCCCCTTATTTTGAGAACGGTGAGTCCTAGACTCCAACTGTTTTTTTTCTGTCTTCCTGGGGGTCTGCTCAGGTAGTGTGGCAAATTTGAACAGGTTCCCTCATTCCTAGCCCAAGTTACAGGGGGGGGGACATATCCTCACGGGGCACCCGTGAGGATATGTCCCCCCCCCCCTTATTTTGAGAACGGTGAGTCCTAGACTCCAACTGTTTTTTTCTGATGATTTGTGCAGTGATACTGTTATTACTGCACTTTATCAATGTCTTTGGCCTTATTTTGGTCAAACAACTTTGTTTCTTTATCATATAAC
The DNA here is from genome assembly GCF_024217435.2 of Syngnathus scovelli. Classification (NCBI taxonomy): domain Eukaryota; kingdom Metazoa; phylum Chordata; class Actinopteri; order Syngnathiformes; family Syngnathidae; genus Syngnathus; species Syngnathus scovelli. The sequence continues at coordinate 2,282,192 of NC_090850.1, read as the reverse complement.
ATACATAAAAAATAATGACTTTAAACTTTATTAAGAAAAAAAAAGTTTTTTAAATAATAAAATAAAAAAAATAAAAAATGTAATAAAAAAAAAGCAAAATGGTCTTCAAGAAAGCTTCAAATATTTAGCATTTAATTTCTGTACATGCTGTACACAAAAAAGAGCCTTCGGTCGGAGGCTCCCCGACACATACAAGATCTTTGCATAAACCTCGATGCAAAGAAACTCCTCCTTTTGGGTACCCTTACATGCTACAAGGAGTATATATTACAAATGAGACTTTATTCTTAATTGTGATCATCATTCATCCATCCATTTTATTACTCAGGTATTTTCAAAGCAAATTAATATTGTTGCATTTATTAATTTGCTTTAAAATGACAGCGCAATATAATTAAAAGCTGACACTAGCAATGTCAAACGTGTTCATTTAAGAAAAAGCCACACACGTTTTGTGATCAAATCTTTCATAACGAGAATGATTTGAGTGAATTGATTTGAATGAATAATTGAAGAAATTTCAGTTCTGAAGGCTCCTTTTATCCCAAGCAAAGTGAAAGGTGGTAGGATAAAAAATGTAACAGGAACGCTATAAAAAATGTCAAGCCGTGAATATTTGTGCCCCCCTCCCATTTTGAAAACGGTGAGTCCTGGACACCGACTGGCTTTTTTTCTGTCTTCCTGGGGGTCTGCTCAGGTAGTGTGGCAAATTTGAACAGGTTCCCTCATTCCTAGCCCAAGTTACATGAGGATATGTTCCCCCCCCCCCCCTTATTTTGAGAACGGTGAGTCCTAGACTCCAACTGTTTTTTTCTGATGATTTGTGCAGAGATACTGTTATTACTGCACTTTATCAATGTCTTTGGCCTTATTTTGGTCAAACAACTTTGTTTCTTTATCATATAACATACATCAAAAATAATGACTTTAAACTTTATTAAAAACATTATTATCTATTTGTTTATTTATTTATTTAACATCCAATATTGTAAAGTTATCAGTGCACGTCTGTCAATAATTTCAATAAAATGTGTAAAGAACAAAATTAATGCCAATTGAGTTTTTTAATAAAATTGTTATAATGTCTTAATAACGTTGTTGGGCCACTAATTGGCCCGACAACAATATTAAGACATTTAACTTCTTAACTTCATTGATAATTTTGCAAGATATAATTCAATAAACAGTACTAATACCGACAGACCTTGAGTCTGTAGCCCAAGTTACAGGGGGGGAACATATCCTCATGGGTGCCCTGTGAGAATATGTTCCCCCCCATTTAAAACGGTGTAAATGTAAATAAATGATTTGTGCACTGATAACTTTACAATATTGGATGTTAAATAAATAAATAAACAAATGGATAATAATGTTTTCTTTTCTTTGTTGGTCAAACAATATTGTCTTGAATTCAAACTTGTCACCGAAGCACCCATTTTACCCCACTTTGTAAGTGCGCACTTCACGTCATTTCGCCATTTGTTTTCTGACAACAATACGCTGCCGCACGATGGACCCAACTATTTACCAACAAATGATTGCCTACAAAACAAAACGTGAATACCCAAATGGTATTACGAAGAAGGAGAAGTACGTATTGAGAAGAAAAGCTTCTTTTTACGACGTTGAGGGTAAGATACACAACGTACATAAATCAAGCAAATTAGATCCAGAGACGCACCAAAAATTCACATTGCAGAACCTGCTAATTTCTACACTAACGTCAGAAACTTAAGTTTTAGAGTAATTACTCTATAACACAAATAATTGACTTATAAAATGTTGAACGCAATATATATAACACACCTCACTATGAAGGAAATTGTTGAATTTGTTGAGTGCAACTCAAGCTAATGTTTTTTTCAAGTAACTATTTGTAGATCTATTGAGTAAATATTTGATAAATTATCAAACTAAAGTAACATATTTGGTTGTAGACCCATTGAGTGAACATTTGATATATTATGAAACTGTTTTTTTTTTTTTTTTTTGTCCAAGTAGCAAATTTGCAATTAGGTGTATTGAGTGAGTACTTCATGAATTACCACAAGTATGGTGCTAATTCAACGTTTTATTTTTACTTCGACTCAGGAGGGGAGCTGTATTATTGCCGCCAAAAAGGCACAGGCCAGGCAGTCCAAGTGAAGGTTGTCTGTGGTGCTGAAGAGGCAAATGAAATTTTTAAGAGTTTTCATGCCAGCCCGGCAGGGGCACACGCCGGGCAAAATAAAACAAGACACAGCATCTCTCTGAGATATTACTGGCAAGCGATGTCTGTTGACATTAATGAGTGGGTATGTAAACAATACAAAAAGAGTATACTTATTTGTTCATTTTTTTAAGCCTGCAAACATAATGAATGAAACTATTCCTTTGTATCGTTTGCAAACAATTCAAAATGATTATCTAAGATCTTCCCCTTCTTTTTGCATGCATTTATTAACAATGACTACTTTTCCACAAAACTTGCCATTGTCAGGTGTCCCAGTGCACCGAATGTCAGGCAGCCGGCATATCAATAAAAAGCCCAACAGAGGTCATGCCTATACAGGTCAGTTAATCCAAATAATGTTCTCTATTTTGACCCAAGGTCTATATAGTATTTTGTATGTGGCATACTTTATATAACTATGTTTCTCAGCAACATCAGTTTAACACAATTTGTTTTTATAAATATTTATTTATTAGGTGTCTCAGCCATTTGAACTCTTGGGCATGGACCTCATTGGCAAACTGGCTCAGACAAAAGATGGATACCAATATATTTGCGTGATGGTCGATTATTTCATGAAATGGCCTCAAGCCTATCCATTGAGGTCGAAGTCTGCTGCTGATGTTACCGCCTGTATCCTAAAATTCGTCTACCAATTTGAGTCGCCAAAAAGGATCTTGACAGATCAAGGCAAAGAATTTGTCAATGCAGTAAGTACTACAGTGTTTGGCAGAAATTATCTTCATCATAGCTGTCAAATACAAGTCCCTGAGGGCATATCTGGCCTGCAACTTTATTTTGTGTGGCCAATGAAAGCAACGAAAGGATGTCGAACTTCATAAAATAGCTGGAGTAAAATAAAAAATAAAAAGTTTCTTACTGCTCATTGTATTTTGTCCGTGTTTTGTGACTGTTGCACTTGTGGGTGTTGTATTTTCCTTCTGTGTATTTGTGATGCAAAGCCAGTGTAGTGATGCTGTTAAGCTCACATTCTCAAACACTATTTCACTGCAAAATTGCCCAACTCAATTACTTATTCTTTCCCCTGGCAACTGCAGATCAACAAGAGAGTATGTGAAATGCTTGACATAAAAAGAAGCCTTTGCTCACCATACCACCCTCAAACTAATGGGTTGGTGGAAAAATTAAATGGAACAATTCAAAGGTGAGTATACTTCATTTACCCACATTAATCTTTGACAATTTCTTGTTATGATGTCGCTCATGAGTTTGTTTTTGTTTTCAAGGCATTTTCAAAGTAAATAACATGCACTATAAAAACTGTTAGGTCAGAAAAAACACATTTTGGTTGAAAAATTGTTATTGGAGTCATTCATATACAATTCTCCAAAATTAATAAAAAAACACTGTCACCAGCGCAATTTTAAAACTGATTTTGTTTTTTAGAGCTCTGAGCAAAGTGGTTTGTCAGCATCCAGAAAGGTGGGATGAATATTTGGATGCAGTTATGTTTGGTTTGCGGACCAAAAAACAAATGACAACAAAGTACTCGCCTTACTTTCTAATGTTCGGCAGAGAGGCACGCTACCCCATTCAAGTGCCAGAACACTACGAGGTAAGATTTTGGCACATCAAGATCCATGATCCATCACAAGGATATACAGTATCATGGAGAAGTTTTTATACGATCAAGGACAATTTGCTTGTTGAATTTGTTTAGGTACATCTTAATTGTAAAACACAAATATAAAACTAACACTTGTTGACACTTTAATCATGACAGCAAATGTTTGCCTTTTCTGAAGGTTGATGGTACTGTGGAGGATGTGGTGGGGATGGAAGTTGTTAGGGTTTTCCAGGTTATCTTTATCATAGGATTATGTTGGAATGCAACAGGTAATAAATACCTTACCTTGTCCTCCTTATCACAAGATCATAAAACATCCCCTGAGATGTTTATACTAGAGGACAAGGGCTTTCTATTCAGCCCACTCATACCCCCACTCTTTCTCTTAATAAATATGCCTTTGCAGTTGGGAGAGGCTCCAGATTTCATTCCTGTAGCGAGTGAACTCTCCACCTGCAGGTGTCTAAAAGAACTTGCCTGTCTCCCGTGTGGTTCTTGCAAAATAAGTTGGAGTGAGCAAATCTCTAACGTTTTGGTGCCGAAACCCGGGATCCCTCATACCCATCATCTGGCTGACGGAGGACGACGCGCTGTACACTGTCGACGGGCCAGCGTCCGTCCATTAGCCAGACCTGGTAAAGAAAGACCTGGGAAGGAAATTCTTCGCTGGGCCAGCATCTTAGGTCTGCCTTCGTCTGACAGAGGTGGATTCACGGGACCCGGCAGTGCAACGAACCAGGGGACAAGTAAGTTAAAGGCCTGAAGTTGTGTGATTGTGTTGTTGTTTGTGAAACGCGTATATATAAAAAATAATAATAATAAATAAATAAAAAACACACAGGTGCACGAGAGATACGGCTTTGGTTTGTCCGAGCTATGAGATACGGCTTTGGTTTGTCCGAGATACGGTTTTGGTTTGTCCGAGCCATGAGATACGGCTTTGGTTTGTCCGAGCCATGAGATACGGCTTTGGTTTGTCCGAGCTATGAGATACGGCTTTGGTTTGTCCGAGCCATGAGATACGGCTTTGGTTTGTCCGAGCTATGGGATACGGCTTTGGTTTGTCCGAGCTATGAGATACGGCTTTGGTTTGTCCGAGCTATGAGGCCTAAATAAAAAAAAAAAAAAGCGTTGGAGTTTGTGTGATTGAGAGTGTGACTGGTAGGATAAATTGACTAAATAGCAGTTCTAGCATTGATACAGGCTAGTAATTTGTTGAAAGGTCAATTTAAACCTGCATTGAGGATCCTCAAAGAAATAAATAAGTAATAATAGTAATAATAATAATAATAATATTTTTGAGACAAAGAGATTGTAAAACCTAAAACTATTAGAATTAAGATGGGAAATAAAAACGGTAAATCTCTACCTCTTGACGGAGATGAGAAGTACATGGCGAGTAGATTTCTTAATTGTATGCAATATATGCCGAAGTGGAAGAAAAAGTATGGAGTAGAAGGGAAGTTGAGAGTTGAAGTGTGGAAGGTAGTAGTTGATGTTTTAGAAGAGAGTGTGGATAGAAAGAAAAATGGACTGAAAAAGAAAAGAAAAGAGAGATAATTGGATTGTGCTAAAATGTGGTTGAAAGCTTCACAAGAAAGAAGAGAACAAATCCAAAAGACAAAAGATAGAAAGTTGAAAAGTGATGAGGCCGCCATTCAATTGAGATTTGAAAAATAATTCTGGGTACATAGTGGCATCCCATTCAATGATGCAGATGAGAGCGCTTATCAGCAACATCTTAAAATTGCGCTCCTCACTGGTTTCCCCCCTGACTTGGGCAGTTGGGTGAGGAAACACTTGGTGGAAGCGGACACTGCTTGGTTTACAAAAAACATGCAGTGGCCAGGAGACGCTGACAAAGGGATTGAGAAAGGCAAAAGTTCTGATGTATTTCATCTAGATGATGATAATGATCTAAAGGAAGATACAACGATCTTCTATCAAAGTTCCCAAAGGGGCAGAGGAAGAGTTAGATACCAACAACGTCACAAGCCACCATTCAAATCAAAACCCCCATCAGATTCAGACAACTGTTGGAACTGTGGGAGACGAGGACACTTTGCACGAGAGTGTCATTTTGCAAAACAATACCAATCAAAGGGTGGAGGAAGGAGCAGAGGAAAAGCCAAATTTTTAGCATGACAAGCTTCCTCCTCTTTGACCGCTTATGCTCATACAGAGAAAGAAAGAATAGATGCCCATATGACAGCAAAACATGTCATTGTCAGATTATTAGAATTTTTTTTAGATTATTAGAAGTCCTGTCCATCCAAGAAGTATGACAATGCTGTTTGTATGCCCAAATTACAAATGACTAGAGCTCAAATTGTGTTACACTAAAGTTAAAATATGCAAATCAAGTGGTAAAGGAATGCAACTTTCTTCTAGAAGATAAATAAATAAAATTAGAATGTGCTGTCCTCGTGTGCGTGGGAGGGACCAGCTCATGATCGACCACAGGAAATGGCCAGCCTGTGACGAATCATTGGTGCTGGGAACTACCTTTTGCGTGCGGGAGCTGTGCATGTGTGTGCGTATATGTTAAAATGATGAACATTGGCTAAAGTTTTAGTATAAAAAAAATTTTGCTAGACTGTGGTCTATCCAATTTGCACCGCAGAACAGAAATGATTTTGAAAGATAAAAATGAGAGGAAAAAGAGAGAAATCTGGTTGCGAGCAGAAACTAATCCACACTAGTGCATGTTAAGTGTCGAGCCCACATGAGAAATTCAAAGGAAAAAAAAAGACAGAACATGCTTTCAGGAATTGGAAGAAGCTAAATTGTGAATTTAAGATTTTGCAATGCTACATTTAATAGGAATAATTGATTGGTTGTGTTATAAGATTATACAAAATTCTAAATGCAAGCTAAATCTGAGAGATTGAGTTCTTCAAATTTAAAAACAAAGAAAAAATTCAGATTAATTTGCCAATTGTTTGTTTTAGTTAAGTTTTTTTTAGATTGGTGGATTGTTCTACCAGGAAACCTGAGTTGAAAATGATATATGAATGTTGTGTGGTGAGCTTGGATGAATTGGGACCAATGTGATAGGAAGACTCCTTTTTGGAGACTGTGTGAGATACATATGATGAGCATTGATGAATGATTGCCTGAATGAAAGGTTGAATGGTTGAAGTTGTTGGCGACTACTATGGAAAATTAGTAGAGCGACTTTAATGAAAGAGTGATTTTGAGCAGGTTGAATGTTAGAAAGAAACACGTAGCTTTTGGATTGATAATTAACTAGAAAAAAAACTGGAGAACCAGTAACACATGCAGAAGATGTGTGAACTGAGAAATTGAGAAGCGTTTTGGAAAGAAAGTCAAATTAAATGATGATGGAATCGTATGTAGTAAAGAACGCATTCTCCCAAAAAGTTTGTCAAGGTGTGAGGCATGGGCGTTGCCAAGCCTCAAAAGGAGGGAGTGAGTAGGACAGATAGTGGAAGATAGTAATAATACAACACTTTATGACAATGAATTTTTTCGAATACATTTGGTGTTATACTGTGGTAAATTTTTTGTTCTGGTGTAGATAGGTTAACAACACGAGAGATTTAGAGGTTCAAAAGAAAGACAGTTAAAAGAAAACATTTTTGATTTGGACAATTGCAGGCTAACAGGAACATGAGAACGATAAGAACTACGAGGTGGGATCCAATTTCATTGGGGAGATTGAGAATTCACAGCACCATACTCTAAGTCACATTTTTGAGCAAGCATGACAATAACATGTGAGAGGTCAAGACATACAGATCAGGGCTTGATGTGGAACGCAGACCTCAATGAGTTGTTTTTCAATAATGATACTGAAGAAAACATACTGTCCGATTAAATTGGAACTATAGATAAAATGTAGCTCAAAAATAGGATGAGTTGCAGGATTTACGATATAAAAACGAGACCGCTGTTATTAGAAGAATTTGAAGTTTGGTAAACAAACGTTACCAGCAAATTGATGGAAGCAGCTACATTTGGAAATAGTCTTACAAGTTTGATGTCCCAGCCTGTCATTCTCAGTGTCAGGGTCCCTGAAACCCAATCCGAGACTTCGCCTGCAGCCGTGAACAACCACAAAATGGTGCCTGGCTCTGAAGCACCTTTGACCTTTGGCGAAGGACAAGAAAAGATTGCTGTTGTGCTTGGAGAAGGACAAGTACACTCCGGAGGACAGACAACATCCTCGGGGACGAGAAAAGACAGTGAAAAGCGGAGGAACTCACAATGATGAAAATTGACTCATTTGAACAATGGACTCATTCAAGAGTGATGGATGGGGTCGCTCTGAAGCAACAACAAAAGAACACCAACTTGAGAGGCTGAAGTGCGGCAAAAAGAAATGGACTTGGAGTGTCCGACAACCAAATCGCACTCCTTGCTACGGCGTTACCAAATTTGGTGAAGCTTGGTTCAAAGTGGAAGGGAGGTTCATTGTGCACTGAGTTTGACAGAACTGAGGAGATTTGATAAATAAAAAATAAATAAACAAACATTTGAAAAACACGTAGGGCTACAGAGAAAAGCATTATAATCAGAGATTGAACGGATTTGGATAAAACAAATAGGCTAAAACGGTAGGAAACAAGAGCAAGATCTGATATTTTGGCTCATGAAGCTTAAAACGTAGAGGTCGAGTTATATAAATTTTAGAACAGGACATTTGGCAGTCAGGAGGAAGCTAGGTTGTTCAATGTACCTACTCAATACAATAGTAAGGTTTTTTATACCACAGTGGAGGTTGGATGGTCAGAAAGTTAGGTACGTTCAATTTTTGACATTCACACAATCATGCATAAGAGTCACAAGGCGACAGTTAACAAGACAATGACTGCAATAGGGGCCACCTACGACTGCACCGACATGAAAAAGTAGAAGCGAGAGAGCAGAGTATGGGATTATATGCTAAAACGTCTGCTATACAGTTACCGATAGGAGATTCTATCAAAAGAAGCTACATGAGAGATGGATTAGAATCCCTTTGTCTGTGTGTTCTGTTTGTGAGTAATCTCTGTAAAATTGTGACAGTCTTGTTGTCGTTCGTCTGAACTTTGTATGCCGTTTTGTGTATGTGTGCGTGCAGATGTGTGTGTGTGTGTGTGTGTGTGTGTGTTCACACCCTGTGTGGGTGCGAGCGTGTGAGGAGAAAGAAGGCATGGGTAAGACAATCTCTTTTAAACCAGGAGGCAATAAATGGGAACGCCCCTGTCATAAATAGTTGTTGGTTAAAGGGAATCATTAGGAGGTGTTCAAACTCTTCCCGCAAACACTCCTATTTGCCAGTTAAATGGGCACGACAATTGACTACAAGAGTTGCAAACAACAGATGAAGAGCAGTCCTTGGCAGATTATATGATCAGGACGCTCAAACTGTGTCAAAGACAAATTTACTGCCGCTTGATCTTTCCTCCTCACAGGTCGACAACCCCATCAATCCAGGAGACTGGGTCTACATCGAGGTCATCAAAAGAAAGAACTGGGCCAGCCACGACGGGAGGGACCATTCCAAGTCTTGCTGACTACACATGTTGCATCCAAGGTTGCAGGACCCACAAATGCATTAACGACGACTGCTCTCCAGAAGGAAACTGGATTCAAGATTCAAGAGATTCAAGAGTTTTTTATTCGCCATGTTTGAGCGTGCCAAACAAGGAATTTGACTTCGGTAAATCACAGCCTTTGTTCAACATTTAGGTGACTAACAACAACACTCAGGACATGTGAAAAACGAAAGATATTCTCAAACACCCCCTGATCTTAAACTCCCAAGAGGGCAAGGAAAAACTCAAAACTCCAGCTAGGGGAAATGAGAAACCTTGAGAAGAGACCACAGATGGGAAGGTCCCTCTTCTAGGATGACCAGGCTGCAATGGATGCAGAGAGGACACATAGTACAAACAGTGTAGACAAAAAAGGTGTGGCAAGTGGGATGTTATTGCACAGTAATGACTCTGAGACTCTAAGAGTGGTGTGAGTTCATCAGAGCGACAGCCTGGGGGAAGAAGCTGTCTCTGTGTCTGCTGGTTTTAGTGTACAGAGCTCTATAACGGCGTCCGGAGGGGAGTAGTTCAAACAGGCTGCAACCTGGGTTCGAAGGGTCTGTTGAGATGTTACTTGCACGTTTCCTGGTCCTGGACAGGTACAAGTCTTGGATAGATGGGAGGTTGATTCCAATTATCTTTTCTGCAGTCCTTATTGTCCGTTGCAGTCTGTGCTTGTCTTGTTTGGAGGCCGATCCAAACCAGACAGTGATGGAGGTGCAGAGGACAGACTTGGTGATGGCAGTGTAGAAGGTCTTCAGCAGCTCCCGTGGCAGGTTGGGAGCTTTGGACATCACCGCTGTGTGCCAGGATGAGAGAGCCGTTTTCAAGGTGTAAGGGCTCTACTACCAACATGGCTGCACCATCGGACGGGACCTACTTCATCCAGAAGTTCAGAGGCACTGCCTCACCTGCATCCTATGAGTGCACGTGCCTGTTCAGTACGGATTATGGTTTTGTGGTCACGAGAGTTGTCCGATGCTGCCTGCCAACTGGACACGAGTGTGTGCGCCAGTGTGTGTGACAGACCTCACCTACAGACTAGAACATCAGCAGCTGACGAAAACGCGAGCACATATACAACTTCTTAGACGTGACAGATGTGATAATGATAATGAGACATGGATTGCGTAGATGCTGTTCTGTTGAGCATGTATTACGGAAACTTGTTGATTTGACCATCAAATATGCTTCGCAAGTAATGGATACGCTGATGTACTGTTTCTTTGTTTTTCTTTTTGTTTTTATTGATAGCATTCTGGTCGCCTTAAGGCAAAGGGACCGTGTAAGAATTTTCCTGCTAATAACATCTGGCCAGCAGGTTTTTCGCTTACACAATAAGTTTGACCTGGGGTATTAAGGTAATGCCTCATCTTCACTGGAAAGTGTTGCTATCATTGTTTGTTGTTTTTATTTTTCCTATTCTTCTTTCTTCATTATACATATATATGTGTTTTTTTTCTTACTTGTCTTTGTTGTTTGGGGTAGCATAATCATATGATAAAACAGGAGGGAGATGTTAGGGTTTTCCAGGTTATCTTTATCATAGGATTATGTTGGAATGCAACAGGTAATAAATACCTTACCTTGTCCTCCTTATCACAAGATCGTAAAACATCCCCTGAGATGTTTAGACTAGAGGACAAGGGCTTTCTATTCAGCCCACTCATACCCCCACTCTTTCTCTTAATAAATATGCCTTTGCAGTTGGGAGAGGCTCCAGATTTCATTCCTGTAGCGAGTGAACTCTCCACCTGCAGGTGTCTAAAAGAACTTGCCTGTCTCCCGTGTGGTTCTTGCAAAATAAGTTGGAGTGAGCAAATCTCTAACAGAAGTTATGGCACAAAACCATAACGAACAAGACCAACTATTTGAGCAAGTTAGAGAGCACATTAGAAAAGCGCAGGAAAAAACAAGGCACCCAAAAACAATCTCAGGGATCACACCAACTGTACACATAGGAGATCTTGTTCTAAGACAAAATATCAGGTCTCAACAAAGAAAGGGAGGAAAATTGAACCCCAATTTTTTGGGGCCATACAAAATTGTGGCGATTGAGGGTAAGACAGCTGACCTCCAGGATGAGAATGGAGCCTTGGTCCCCAAAATAAACATTGACCACCTAAAACCATACAAAGAAAATAAACAAAGAGTGCCTCATAGGTATGAAAACAAAAAAGGAGCATCCTCCTGGATGACACAGTCACCATCCCCACCAGCCTCAGCACTTCCAGCCACTGCTCCTCCAGCCACTGCTCCTCCCGCCGCAGCTCCTCCAACCACCGCTTCCTCTCCCACTGCTCCACCAGCTGCAGCTCCTCCAAGCACCGCTCCCTCTGCCACTGCTCCTCCAGCCTCATCTCCTCCAGCCACTGCCCCCTCTGCCACTGCTCCTCCCGCCGCAGCTCCTCCAACCATCGCTCCCTCTCCCTGCTCCACCAGCCGCAGCTCCTCCAAGCACCGCTCCCACTGCCACTGCTCCTCTAGCCTCAGCTCCCCCAGTCACCACGCCCTCTGCCACTGCTCCTTCAGCCACAGCTCCTCCAGCCACGGCTCCCTTTTCCCCTGCTCTTAATACCGCAACACCACCACGACTGTCTTTGACTTTTAGACAAAGGAGGGAAAATGTGGACAAATGTAAGATGTATTCATGATAAAACTGTAAACATATTAAAACATACATTATGGATATGTGGCACATAGGTCTTGTACTCACAAAGTGTTTTATAAGTGCCACTTGCTGCTATGGAATGAACCACATTTCCAATTGCATTTTAAGGTATTGTTCCGACTTATTTTTGGCAGACGTTCAAGATGCCTGGAAGGGAAAGCACGTCCATGTTCTCCTATCAAAAATCGGCGTACAAATTGTTCTTTTGGGACATTAGGAACGTTGGACCCAAATCTGAGCTGGAATCTGAGGTAAAATTATGTTTTCATATCTGAAACTTAGGTTTCTCGGTTTGACTGTTTTGTTTCAAGTCTTAATTGGCAGCACTGTATTTTTTTTGGGGGGTGGGGAATATTTTCTGTTTCAATTTGTTTGCCGTTTCATTTACAGGTTATTAACGCGTACCTCCTGTTGATGGTGAACAACGCAACCAAATCAGCGTGGAAAAGGTTTCCTATATTGACTCATTTGCAATGACTAATTTATGGAATGGAAAGAGCCAGAGACTCAAGGTCTGTCTGTATTAGTACTGTTTATTGAATTATATCTTGCAAAATTATCAATGAAGTTAAGAAGTTAAATGTCTTAATATTGTTGCCGGGCCAATTAGTGGCCCAACAACGTTATTAAGACATTATAACAATTTTATTAAAAAACTCAATTGGCATTAATTTTGTTCTTTACACATTTTATTGAAATTATTGACAGACATATTTTTTTCTTCTGTTTATTTTTAGATCAACCCGGTGGAATACAAACTTATTGTTGGCATTGTCAATGAGCATAATCATTGGAAGCTGGCGGTAAAGAAATGTTTTAATGCCACAAGAGGGAGTAACATTACAGCAAAAAAATATATAGTTATGTGCAAAATGTTTGATAATTCATGCATATGAATAATAAAACCTCATATTTTGTGTTTAAAATATAGGCAATCAGGCCAGGAGAAAAAAGGTCCTTATTGCTTGATCCTCTTGGTGAGTCTCAAATGGACATTAAAAAATGCCTGGAATCAACCCGGTAAGCACAGCTTCTAAAAGTCAGAATTCTATTGTGATATCAACATTTAACTGAAGATGTGCGCTTTCTTTTGAAAGTGGACTAGGTTTTTGTTTTTATCAATACAAATTATGTAATTGACGGATAAAACTTGAAATTTGTGTTTATGTGCTGGCTCTTATATTTCAGGGCGTTCATGCGCAACAAAGGGTGCAATGTTTCCAGGTGGACTTGTGGCACTGTCCCCCATCCCAGGCAACAAGATTCAACCTCTTGTGGTGTCTTTGCTTTGAAAGTATGCATTTGATTTACAGACTATATTTACAAAACTCATATCACTCAATTATGCAAAAACTTAAACAAACATTACTCAAAACAAAAAAACTAATTTAGAGTTCATACAACAAAGGACTAAAACAAATTATTGTCTGACAGTAGAATTTTTTGTACGATATATAGGCTAAAGATGGCAAACATTTAAGGCATTCTTTATGCACTGTCAACATCTGACATTGTCTTTTTTAGTTTGCAGAACATCTTCTTTCAAATGAAGAAATAGACTTCTCAGCAAAGGCACACGATATAAATAGGTACAGGCTGCAAATTGCCACCACAGTTCTATTAGAGACTGGTAAGTAATATGCACCCAAGAGATGTTATTGCCACCCAAAGAATGGTCCTGACTGTGCTATCAATGCTATATACAACTCAGTTAAGTTTTACACAGGGAAGTACGATAGCAATTCTTCTGTCTTTGTTTTCACAGATGATTTATCTGACTTGTGCTTTGTTTGTGGGGAAGCTACACATGACACAGACAACAGATAAGTAATTATGTCAGGTCTTGTTAACTAATGCATGTGATGATTAAGAAATATATTGAATTACACATGCGTTGTAAATTATTGTAATTGTGCTGCATTGTATGATCTTGCTTTTTTCTTTGTTCACCAGATTCAGTGTGACGAGTGTTGCAGGTGGTTCCATCTTGTATGTGTCGGGGAGCCTCCAACCGAAGGCTCTTTTTTGTGTACAGCATGTACAGAAATTAAATGCTAAATATTTGAAGCTTTCTTGAAGACCATTTTGCTTTTTTTTTATTACATTTTTTTATTTTTTTATTTTATTATTTAAAAAACTTTTTTTTTTCTTAATAAAGTTTAAAGTCATTATTTTTTTATGTATGTTATATGATAAAGAAACAAAGTTGTTTGACCAAAATAAGGCCAAAGACATTGATAAAGTGCAGTAATAACAGTATCACTGCACAAATCATCAGAAAAAAACAGTTGGAGTCTAGGACTCACCGTTCTCAAAATAAGGGGGGGGGGGACATATCCTCACGGGGCACCCGTGAGGATATGTCCCCCCCCCTGTAACTTGGGCTAGGAATGAGGGAACCTGTTCAAATTTGCCACACTACCTGAGCAGACCCCCAGGAAGACAGAAAAAAAACAGTTGGAGTCTAGGACTCACCGTTCTCAAAATAAGGGGGGGAAACATATCCTCACGGGGCACCCGTGAGGATATGTTCCCCCCCTGTAATTTGAACTAGGAATGAGGGAACCTGTTTAAATTTGCCACACTACCTGAGCAAACCCCCAGGAAGACAGAAAAAAAACAGTTGGAGTCTAGGACTCACCGTTCTCAAAATAAGTGGGGGGGGGGGACATATCCTCACGGGTGCCCCGTGAGGATATGTTCCCCCCCTGTAACTTGGGCTAGGAATGAGGGAACCTGTTCAAATTTGCCACACTACCTGAGCAGACCCCAAGAAGACAGAAAAAAAAAAAACAGTCGGAGTCTAGGACTCACCGTTCTCAAAATAAGGGGGGGGGGGAACATATCCTCACGGGGCACCCGTGAGGATATGTTCCCCCCCTGTAACTTGGGCTAGGAATGAGGGAACCTGTTCAAATTTGCCACACTACCTGAGCAGACCCCCAGGAAGACAGAAAAAAAAAACAGTTGGAGTCTAGGACTCACCGTTCTCAAAATAAGGGGGGGAACATATCCTCACGGGGCACCCGTGAGGATATGTTCCCCCCCTGTAACTTGGGCTAGGAATGAGGGAACCTGTTCAAATTTGCCACACTACCTGAGCAGACCCCCAGGAAGACAGAAAAAGAGCCAGTCGATGTCCAGGACTCACCGTTCTCAAAATGGGAGGGGGGCACAAATATTCACGGCTTGACATTTTTTATAGCGTTCCTGTTACAATTTTTATCCTACCATCTTTCACTTTGCTTGGGACAAAAGGAGCCTTCAGAACTGAAATTTCTTCAATTATTCATTCAAATCAATTCACTCAAATCATTCTCGTTATGAAAGATTTGATCACAAAACGTGTGTGGCTTCTTCTTAAATGAACACGTTTGACATTGCTAGAGTGTCAGCTTTTAATTATATTGCGCTGTCATTTTAAAGCAAATTAATAAATGCAACAATATTAATTTGCTTTGAAAATACCTGAGTAATAAAATGGATGGATGAATGATGATCACAATTAAGAATAAAGTCTCATTTGTAATATATACTCCTTGTAGCATGTAACGGTACCCAAAAGGAGGAGTTTCTTTGCATCGAGGTTTATGCAAAGAGCTCACGTAATTATATCGTTACTTTTTGGTAAGTGAGTGAGTGTTCCGTCTGTACGACTGGTCTTTGAATGCACCCCGCTTCAATGGTGTCACGTCTCGTCCCAAACTGCTCCACTATGTGTCTGTTGTCTTGGTTTCTGTCTGTGTGCTCGCCCCTCCCCTCCTGTGTGCCCATGATCAGTGTGATTGTTCCCACCTGCCTCTCGTTACCTGTCGTGTATAAAAGTCCTGTCTGCCCCTCACTCCCTGTCGGATCATTGGATGCTGTCGTTTGGTTTTGGTTGCTGTCGTGTTGGTTGCTGTCGTGTCGTCTTCATGTCCTTTTGGTTCCTGTCGGTTTCAAGTATGTTTTGGTTGGGAAGTCATTTTGTTTTGTTAAGTCATGTCAGTTTACCAAGTCTGTATTTTGAGTTCCGCCAACAAACCCTGGTCCAAGCTGCACTTGGTTGTCCTGCTCCATGCTCCACCCCAAACCGTGACAAATGGCAGAACGCATATGAATTTAAAGACATCAAATGAGAATAATCCTTTATAAAAATTAAAATTGACTGACGCAAACGTGAATTCTTCATGTTTTTATTGAAAACAACATAGTGCTGACGCCGTACGACGCCGTACGGCATCGGTTTTTCGCTTTCCAAACAAGGCGTGCGCGCTCCCGCGGCAGGGGGAACAAAATCTCACGGGGGACCCAAATCGAGCACAACACCTGTAACGGGTTTGTCTTAGCCGGGTTCGGAGATTCGTCCGTAATCTAACCATCCTAGTTAAATTAACTCCACCGGAATCAATCTAATTTCTGTACGACGCCAATCCCTCTCAAGTCACCCGAAGCTCGAGCCGAGTAACTCAATTCGACTTCGATGTGACCGCATCGTATTGATGGCTCCTCGCTAATGTTTGAAGTTATTATTATGTTACGGATATTTTTAGATGTCTTTGTTAAGACCTCAGGGATTCGTTTGTATAGCGCACCCAAGCACTAGTTTTGCCGAAGTAAATGTTGATATGGGTCCGTTCCACTTGGTCGCTCATGCAGCGAGCCGACCAACTACCTTTTTTGGAAAGAGAATCGAATTAATAAAAGTGTGACAATAATAGCATTTAAGAATAAAATTAATGCACTTTATATTATTAATTCTAACTTCTTATACGTAGATCTAGCACTTAACCGCCGGAGTGCTTTACCCCAATTGATTGCTTTAAAAAGAGTAACAACTTTCTTAAACCGAATAAAAATGTCGTGCTCTATTTAGATTTGCCCAGTAATTAATTTGGAAGGCAAGTCTATTTTTCGATCGTGTCCCGTTTAACTTTTGACGCGGCCCGACAAATTTAGGAACTGGGCCGCGCCCGACGGACAATCGAAATACTTTTATCCTCCACCAACTCTAATAATCTATTTTAACCATCGTCGTTATTTTATTTAGAAGAAGTAAATTTTCAAACAAATTCACTTTTAACGAAATTGAATCTTCCCTTAAATATCTACGAAAGTTATTTAATTCTCTAACTTGTTCGGAGTTACTTTTTACGCGGCCCATCAAAAGGGGAAACGGGCCTGCGCCCTTCAAATATTTAAATTACTTTCCGTTCTACACCAAACCAATAATCCAATTTAAACACTTCCGTTAATTTATTCAGACGAAGCAAACTTTCGAACAGATCGAAATTCACTCGTGGCTCAAATAACTACGGAAGTTATTCAATTCTCTAAAGTTGTCTGATGTTACTTTTATTTATTACGGTCCTATGTTATACCATAATAACCCCCCGCACATTAATCAACCCCAGACCATCGATTGCATATTCAGTACAAATCCGCGCACAACGAAGTAAGTAATATACAAAACACATTTATTAAAGAAACATGGAATAGAATTACAAATCTCAATTACTCCAGAAACCGAACAATTTCACTCACTGATACCCGTGTCAATAAAATAATTCAATCCCAGAATAATTCGATTGCAAAACACAGTTCATGAAAGAGGGAAAAGGTAGATACCAGCTGCGTGCTGTTTTTAGTGGAAGCAAAGTCGAGTGATCAATTCGATCTTACTTCTAAAATCCAAATTAGAGAAACAGGCTGGCCTCGAGGGAGCCGGCGGCCCGATGACTATTCCCCACTCTCGCTAAAATACATAAAAGTCGTTTTCGCTCACCTATTTCTCCTGTAAAGTTGTCCAGTCCAATTTTTTGGAGTAAATCCAAGTTAATTTCAGACCAGGGATCCTGCGTCTCACACAAAGATCTCGGGACTCTGGAAAAAATCTTAAAACTCCTTCGGGCTTCTTCACGTATGAGCGCTCTTTTGGGGAAAAAGCCCTGAAGCTGCCCCTGCAGGACTTTTTATAGACTTCTCTGCCCCCCCCCTCCCCTTTCTTTGTTCTATACCTTCCCTATAGGGTAAGACTGCCCAGTTTTCCCACGCCTATAGAATAAACTGGTCAATTTTCCCACGCCTACTATAGGGTATGAGTGCCCAGTTTTTTTCCCACGCTTGGACATCTGTCGCCTTCAGCAGCTGTTTCCGCCCTGACCACACATTACTTTCCACCAAATGCACAGCTAGCCCCTGGTAAAACCTTTCACTTCCCCTTTTCTTCTCTTCCTGTTCCATGAAAATAACTTTCTAAAGTTACGCTTCAATTAACTCTGAAATAATAATCCAAACCTTTGACCTATTTCTTTACACAATTTATGTCACGCCACTATTCTCATAGTGACGGGTCTCTTGATCGAATTGACTAATAATATTGCTTTAAGCGGTTACAGTATACATTTTTAGCCAAGCAAAGAAATCAAAAAGTAAAAATCACATTTGTGCTTCTCCAAACAATTTATGTCACGCCACTATTCTCATAGTGACGGGTCTCTTGATCGAATTGACTAATAATATTGCTTTAAGCGGTTACAGAATAAATTTTTAGCCAAGCAAAAAAATTCAAAAAGTAAAAATCACATTTGTGCGTCCATGCGTGACTCACACTCTGACACCGTATTCCTGTTTTATTTGTATTTTAACTTGCTTAGCTTATTCTGGCCCCTTTTTTTGGTCTCATGTTTTGGTCTGGCGCCATCTTTTGGACAAATTTGGAATTTCAGCTCTGCCAATTTATTCCTGTGAACAATCCATATTTTACCATTTGCACCATCTCTTCCCCCCATGTTACATGACAAGTTAAACCCTAAACTAAATGCAAATTTAAAAAAAATGTAACTACATTTTCTATCTCATCAAACAGTTGAACTTTGTATTTACAAAGATTTGTTTCCAAATATTAGGCGTCAATACACGACCGAATCATGGAACCATTCTTCTAGGGCACAATCTTTAATAATGGCCTGAGTCATTTTCCTATTTCGCACAAACCACACACACACACAAAAAAAATGGTGACAAACACTGACTATATTTTATGTATTTATGATTTCATTTCAGGGATTTACTAGAAATCAGCCATCATAAGGACTGACATTTTGATCAAAAACAGAGGGGGCCCAGGATGAACCTCTCCATCGTCTTCATCAGGTGGGAAGTCAAGGCAATAGGCCTGAAGAGGTTAGGCTCCTTGGGGCGCGGCACCTTTGGTACGGGGACCACGCAGGAGATCTTCCACAGGGCTGGAACTTTGTTCAGGCTCAGGTTGAACAGGTGTCACGCTCCTGCGTCACCTGCCACTTGGCCACGCCCCAATCATCTGAATCACCCACACCTGTCAGTCTCTCTATTTAAACCCTGTCATCCAGTCACTCCTTTGTCAGTTCGTTCCTGTATGGTACCCATTCACTCTCTGTGCTTATGTCTATCAGCCTGCGCCTTTTTCTCTGTTGCCAACCGCTTCCGTAAACTGACCGACCACGCTCCGATCGCCGCCTGCCGACTACTTGCTCGTCCTTGACCACGCTCCAATCGTCGACTGCCCCGACTACTTGCTCGCCCCGACCACGACTACACGCTGCGCTCTTCTGCACAGCCACGCCAGCCAGATTGCGAGTCCAGCGTTCCACTTCCCCTTTCTCCCTTTTCAATAAAGGATCGTGCTGCATTTGGTTGCCCTGTCTCTGTTCCTGACAACAGGTACATGACCACGCCACTCAGCTGGTCTGCACAGTCCCTGAGCAGTCTCGGATAGATGCCGTCTGGGCCAGGGCCTTCCCTGCCTTGAGCTTTCTGAGGTAACTCCTCACCTGAAGAACTGTAAAGGAGAGGGGGTGTTGGAAGACTGGGGTGATGGAGTGAAGACTGAAGAGTGACTTCGGGGGAGTGAGAGGGGGTTGGTGAGCTGGCGGGGGGGCTGGAGTGTTGAAGGTGGCAGCCTGGGGTGCGGGGGGGGGGCAGCAGGCAGGGGAAGGAGAGGGGTGAAGGGGTGGGGGGAGGCGGAATCAAATCTGTTGAAGAACAGATTGAGTTCATCCGCCCAGACCTTGTCCCCATCAGCTGGCTTCCGATCAACCCCTTTACCATGGCCCGAGATGGATTGCAGACCCCTCCAGATGTTCCTGGCGTTGATAAGCTCCATTTGCTTCTCCAGCCTCCTCCCGTAGTTCTCCTTCCCTTTCCTGATCTTCAGCCGGAGTTCCTTCTGGACTCTACGCATTCCACCACATCCCCCGAACCAAAGGCTCTCTTTTTCCCATTAAGCAGAGCCTTTATCTCGGAGGACACCCAGGGTTTGTTGTTGGGAAAACACCGGCCCAACTTGGAGGGCACAGTGGTCTCCACACAGAAATTAATGTAGTCCGTAATGCAGTGGGTCACGCTGTCAATGTCACTGCCATGGGGGCTACAGAGAGCTTCCCAGTCTGTATTCTCAAAGCAGTCTCTGAGCCTGGCAGTAGATTCCTCAGACCACAACATCACAGACCTCCTCTCAGGTGGACGCTGTTTCGCCACCGGGGTGTAGTTTGCGACCAGATGGACGAGGTTGTGTTCCGAGCGACCAAGTGGGGGGAGGGGGGATGAGGTGTATGCATCCTTGACGTTAGCATACAACAGGTCCAAAGTTCTATTGTTTTTGGTGTGGCAATTGACAAATTGCGTAAAGGTGGGGAGGGAAGAGGCCAGGGAAGCATGATTGAAGTCCTCGGAGATGAGTAGGAGGGATTGGGGATGCTGAGTTTGAAGCTTAGAAACAATAGAGTGGATCAGGTTCATAGTGGTAGCAGTGACAGCTGAGGGAGGGATGTACAGTTATAGCAACAACATGTGAAAACTCCCTCGGCAGGTAGTATGGTCGCAAAGCTGTTCCTTAACACTGACGTGTGCGGGAAGGCACCATCTATCGTTCTCAAACACAGCGAGTCCCCCTCCTCTCCTCTTACCGCTCTCCGTAGCTTTCCTGTCAGCCCGCACCACTTGAAATCCATCCAGGGAGAAGTGTGAGTCGGGCGAGAGATCGTTCAGCCATGTCTCCCTGAAGCACATGAGCATATTTATTTATTTAATCTGGTGTTGCACACAGTGGTCCACAGATGCACAGGCAGCTTGTGTGTTTGCACAGACACTTGAAAAATGAGAGAGAACACTGATTAGAAGTATGGTTTTACCTGCAAGGCAATGCAAAGTCTCCACCTTCAGAATTAACATACCATATTAACCCCGGGGGGTGTTGAGCTTCGCGCCGTTGTACTGCGTGTGACTCGAAGAAAGAGCGTTGGAGACAAAAACAGCTTTTCTCTCAGGCTCTTCTTAGCCGCTTTTTATTAGGAACTATGTACATACGCTCTCTCGAAGGTTCTTTTTCAACACACTCTCAACTCTGTACGGCACACACATGTCAAACCGATCACTGCTTCTGGGAGGGTTTAAAAAGCTTTAATATTGTGTACTGGACCACACTGCAACAGGAGATTCATCCGCAACCATGACTCACTTTGGTTTCGCTATTAATTAAGGCCCCCTGTTAAGTTGTGTTTGTGTACTCAAATACTTTTACACTACATAAACCTTTCCCATTCCCTTAATAACCATTCCTACACTGTTCTGTGCATGTTTTGTACCTTTACAGTAAATAACAAAACAAGCACGTAACATCGTTACGTGTCCCGACTCCTTCTGCACCGGTTGGTGCGCGTAGCCAACTGCCACCTCCTATGCTTGAACTCGGTCAAGTCCGCAGTGATGCACATTGCTCAGAGGCACGTCCCGCTCGGGTCTCACTGCAACTGTCTCGGCTCCTGGACGGCAGTGTTTTTTTCCCCTTTTTTCTTACCCCGCGCTTGCCCTCAGTGAAGCACATTGCTCAAAGGCACGCCCCGCGCTATCAGCGTGTATTTAAACGTCGTTCTCACGTCACATAAAGTAGCGCATTCGCGAAAGGTGAGATCACTGTAGCCTACTCTATTTGATTTTAAACTGTCCTCTTGTCACTACAGTCTAGTGCCACCTCGTGGACAAAACAATACACTAATACACAGTATGCCTCTAGATTTTTTTATTTTAGATTTTCATCATCCAAAGCGCTTAGCCTCAGGAGGGCGGCGGGCGTGCTGAAGCCAGCAGTCTTTTGGCGGTAGGCGGGGTACACCCTGAACTGGTCGCCAGCCAATCGCAGAGCGCACATAGACAAACGACCATTCACACCAACGTGCAATCTGGAGTGGTCAATCGGCCTACCATGCATGTTTATGGAATGTGGAAGGAAACCCGGAGTACCTGGAGAAATTCCATGCATGCACGGAATGAACAAGCAAACTCCACGCAGGAAAACAGGTGCCGTGCCAAATTTGGTTCCCCCGTGAAGATTTGTTTCCCCTGCCGCGGGAGCGCGCACGTCTTGTTTGAAAAGTAAAAAACCAATGCCGTACGGCGTCAGCACTATGTTGTTGTCAATAAAAACATGAAGAACTCACGTTTGCGTCAGTCAATTTTAATTTTTAAGAAAGGATTTATTTCATGTTATTCTTTAAGTTCATTCGTGTTCTGCCGTTGAAGCGAGGTGCGTTCATATACCAATCTACAGACGGAACACTCATTTACTTCACCAAAAAGAAATGATATAATTACGTGAGATCTTTGCATAAACCTCGATGCAAAGGAGCTTCACTTTTTGGGGAGCATTACATGCTACAAGGGGTATACATTACAAAGGAGATCCTTATACTTTATAGTGATCTTCATTAATCCATTTTTATTATTCAGCTGTTTTCAAAGCAACTCAATATTGTTGCATTTATTAATTTGCATTATAATTAAATGCTGACACTATAGCAATGTCAAAAGTGTTAATTTAAGAAAAAGCAACACACGTTTTGTGATTAAATCTTTCATAACGAGAATGATTTGAGTGAATTGATTTGAATGAATGGTTGAGATGAAGTTTCAGTTCTGAAGGCTCCTTTTGTCCTAAGCAAAGTGACAGGTGGTGGGGAAGGGGGATAAAAATTGTAACAGGAACTCTATAAAAATGTCAACCCGTGAGAATTTGTGGCCTCCTCCCATTTTGAGAACGGTGAATCCTGGACATCGACTGGCTTCTTTTCTGTCTTCCTGGGGGTCTGTTCAGGTAGTGTGAAAAATTTGAACAGGTTGCCTCATTCCTAGCCCAAATTACAGGGGGGGAACAGATCCTCACAGTGGCCCCTCTCACTTTGAGAACGGTGAGTCCTGGACATCAACTGCCTTCTTTTCTGTCTTCCTGGGGGTCTGTTCAGGTAGTGTGGCAAATTTGAACAGGTTGCTTCCTTCCTAGCCCAAATTACAGGGGGGAACAAATCCTCACAGCGGCACTGTGAGAATAAGTACCCCCCCCCCACCCCATTTAAAACGGTGTATATGTGTGTGTGTGTGTTTGATTAATGAGGTGCACTTCGATTTCCATGTTTGAAAAGCTAAACCAATACATATTTTAGGAGGGGGTTTTATTACAAATGTTCCTTTTAACTGTTGTATGACTAAAGGGAAATGTGCTTTCGTGAGTTTGCAAACATATTTTTTAAGGTTGTGTTAAACTTATAATCATATTAATATCTAGTATTGCAGTGCTCGTGTGGATTGGTGGGGGGCGAAGAATGTGCAGGCAAACTGCATGAACTTGTTTTCGTTGAAGTGTTGTGTATAGGCCCAGACAGGGAGTACCGGACGAGAACACCTCAAGGTCGTTGAGGAACGAGAACAACAGCACGTCTATGTGGCCCGGCTTCGCGGGGAAATCCAACCACCTGACCTCAGCGATAACACCGACACGGGGAGGAGATGGCCATCGACCAATCATCTCACAATATTTTGCATGCTTTAATATTCATATTGTGTTTCTTTAAAACTGGGCAACCCGGAAGAATGTGTCGTCTTTTGGTGGTCACAAAAACGCACGAGTTTTAGTGTGAGGGACCCGGGACCCAGACCTGTATTAGTGCGCTTTGTCAGGAATAAACAATTGGTAAATTTGGTCTGATTGATCTACTGGTCTTCTCTTTGACAGAACGAACTCGCGAAATTGTTAGGTGCGCCAGTGTGTGGATTAGGACATAGCAATTTATGTGTTAAGTGTTGATCGCAATTTGGAGTCAGATCAATAACTAAAATCCGTAACCTAACAATGACTGAGTACTCATAGTGAAGAAATTATTGAATGCATTGTGCAGTACTAACTGAATAATAACGGAGAAGAAAAAATAAATAAATGATAACTTAAAAAAAGTGATAACTTTACAATATTGGATAGTAAATAATTGATTAAATAAATAAACAAATAAATCATTTTGTTGTTCTTATTTTGGTCAAACAAGTTTGTCTTGAATTCAAACTTGTCACCGAAGCACCCATTTTATGCTACTTACAATTCAGTTAAGTTTTACACAGGGAAGTACTATATCACCGCTTCTTTGTTTTCACAGATGATTTATCTAACGTGCTTTTTTTCTGGGGAAGTATTTTTCTTTACTTTTATTTATTTATTAATAAAGTTACTAATAAATAATAAAGTTATTATTTTTTATGTAGGTTATATGATGAAGAAATGTTAGAATTCAAGTTTGAATTCAAGACAAACTTGTTTGACCAAAATAAGGACAACGAAATTGATAAAGTGCCGTGATAAAACTATCACTGCTCAAATCATTCATCTATTTTTTCTTCTCCGCTATTATTAAGTTAGTACTGCACAATGCATTCAATAATTTCTTCACTATGAGTACTCAGTCATCTCTCTCTCTCGTAGGCAGCCGTCGATCCCGGAAGATCATGGGTTTGCGCCCGTTGGTGTCACTCCACGGCAGTGCTTTGTGTGGCTATACAGTCCGATCCGGGAGGCACAGCTTCTGCCGCATCTTGCACAGCGGTGGTCAGCGGTGTTATTGAAATCTTGAAAATGCTGATTTTTATTTCTCAGTCTTTTGCCGTTGGCCTGCTGCCTTAGGATGTCTTCGTAGGCGACAAGACCTTCTCTCGTTTTCTGTCTCCAGTAGCTTCTGTCTTGGGCGATAGTTTGCCATGTGTTCAGTCCGATGCCTGCGGCTTTCATATCGCGTTTACAGGTGTCCTTATAGCGCAGCTGGGGTCGTCCTACTGGCCTCGAACCAGACGACAATTCGCCAAACAGGAGATCTTTGGGGATTCTTCCCTCGCCCATACGGGTCACGTGGCCCAGCCAGCGCAGGCGTCTCTGCTTGAGCAGGGAGAACATGGAAGGTATTTTGATCATCTCCAGCACTGCGTTGTTGGTTACATGATCTTTCCAGGTGATCCCGAGGATGCGACGTAGACATCGAAGGTGGAAGGCATTCAGTTTCTTCTCTTGTCTTGCATGGAGCGTCCAGGTTTCGCTGCCATAGAGTAGGGTGCTCAACCCTGGTGTTTATCGTCAGGTTGTTGTTGGACCAGACTCTTTCTGTGAGGCGAGCAAAAGCTGATGCAGCTTTGCCGATCCGCCGAGCGAGTTCCTTTTATTCTTTATTTAGCCAGCCATATAACGAGCTCATTGGGTATACCATAATGATAATAGCATTTTCAATTCAATCAATACAGCATAGCGAGTAGTTATTGGATATTTATCTCATGATACCGCATGGTGAACAATGAAATGGGCATGGCGGGGAGGGTATGGGCCCATTGGGCCACTAATAATCCCCCCCTCTCAAAAATCTCGAGAGATCTACAGCTAACAATCTTTGTTTGAACACAGCCAAGTTAGGTGAAGAAACCAAATCCTCAGATAAAAAGTTCCAAGGGTTAACTACCCTATTTGAGAAAAAGTATTTTCGACAGTCTAGCCTCGATTGCTTTTTTGCGAGCTTGTGTGTATTTGACCTGGTCGCGGCATAGGGTGCCCACTCGAAAAGCGAATTGAAAGGTATGTCAACTAACCCATGAATAATTTTATAGACCATGTGTAAATCAAAACGTAATCTTCTAAGTTCT
Source organism: Syngnathus scovelli (assembly GCF_024217435.2). Taxonomy (NCBI): domain Eukaryota; kingdom Metazoa; phylum Chordata; class Actinopteri; order Syngnathiformes; family Syngnathidae; genus Syngnathus; species Syngnathus scovelli. The sequence goes on along the minus strand of NC_090850.1, from coordinate 2,256,216 downwards.
AACAACTCAAGTTTTGTAACCTCCAAGCGAACTGCGTACGGTACTTCCGACAACCCAGGTAGTCGCCTTGTGAACAATTTCTGCACGCTTTCAAGTTTCTTTATGTCTCCGGGCAAGTATGAGTTCCAAACTTGCGTTGAACTTTCAAGTATGGGCCTGATGCAGGACTTGTAAATCGAAACGAGAGTGTCTATATTTTTTGACTTGAACGATCGATAGAGGAAACAAATCATTTGCTTAGCGTTCCTGCTAATGTTCGAAACATGCGCTGAAGATTTCAAATTTTCTGTGATCGTAAATCCTAGATCCTTGAATTGGTTTACCGAGGGTATTAAATTTCCATTGATGAAATATTCTTTTTTCGGGTTGCTACGCCCTAGATGCAAATCTGCGCACTTAGCGTATGATAAATTCAGTTGAAATTTTCTTGACCATTCGAAAATACTTGTCAGGTCATTTTCTGCAAACGCAGTGTCGTTCAAATCTTCGAATACAAAAGAGAGCTTCGCATCATCTGCAAACATTTTTACATCACAATAATTGACACTACTAGGTAGATAGTTGATAAATAAGGAAAAACGCAGAGGACCTAACTTCCCACCCTGTGGTATCCCTGATCCAATAGATAAATTACCAGATTTTTCTCCGTCTACGAACACGAATTGAAAACGGTCACTAAGGTAACTTTTGAGCCAGTCGAGCGCGCGGCCAGTAATTCCTGCAGCATTCAGTACTTCGATCAACTTTGGGTGAGAAACGGTGTCAAAAGCTTTAGATATATCCAAATAGAATATATCTACATTTTTATGCGCATCCAAGGCTTTCGTCCACTGGTCTAAACACATCAACATTTGGGTTGTACATGAACAGCCTTTTCTAAATCCGTATTGCTTGTCCGATATTATATGATTGCGGTCAAAAAAATGATTTATATTTAACTTAACCGTTTCTTCAAGAATCTTACTCAAACCTGGTAACAAAGCGACGGGTCGGTAATTTTCACATTCCAATCGGGAACCTTTTTTAAATATGGGGGTTATCTTTGATTGTTTTATACAATTTGGGACAATGCCATCTCGCAGCGATGCCTCTATGATTTTTGTTACGGGCAGAATAAGACTTTGCTTCAATTCTTTTAAGAGAAATTGTGGAATTTCATCGACACCAAAACTCTTTTTGCCCGCCAAACTTTGAATCGCCTCCAGAACTGAATCTTCATCAACATCAAATTGATCTAAGACATCAGTGTCAAACAGAGTTGGTAAGTTCAGAGCTACGCCATTATCAACAGTAAAACGGTTGAATATTACTGATTAAAGGCATCGGCTTTTTCTTTCGCATCGGTTAAGATCTGCCCATTTCGGAGTTTGAGACATGGAATTTCAGCCTTGACTTTGAATTTGCCCTGCACAACATTCCAGGAAGTCTTTGAATTAATATTTTCAAGCATTTTTGTCTCGTAGGTCAAATAATCTAGCCTTTTTCTATCGCGAGCTTCTTTCGAAGCAGCCTTCCATCTTCGGTAACAGTGCTCCGTTCCTCGTCTCCTGTAGACGCGGTGAAGACTTTTTTGCCGAACATGCAATCTGTGAGATTCTGCCGACCAAGGAAATTTGTGATTTCGCAGATTGCATGGAGGCACGAACCTACTTATTCCCATCTGTATAATTTCGGTAACTTTCTTCCACATGGATTCGCAATTTAGACCATCGAACTCTCTAACCCAATCAATTGAATTCAAAAAATCTCTGAAAAGATTTAAGTCAGTTTTGGAAAAATATTTTGTCACAGGTTTGGATTCGTTAAATGAGACGAAGGGACCAAAGAAGCCTTGAACAATGAAATGGTCACTGAAACCTAAATGCTCAGCTTGGCCTTCGTTGGTGTAGAGGTTAGGCTCATTACAGAAGACCAAGTCTAACGTATTACCATTTTTGTGGGTTGGACCAGTAACTTGCTGCATGAGGCCGTTGTCTTCAATGAAATTGATAAAATCGGACAAGGCAGTGTTGACAGAATACGGATTCTCCCATTGAATCTCAGGGTAGTTAAAGTCACCCAGCAAAGCGATGGCATAAGTTATTTAGAGCTTGAATCAAGGCTGCAGTTGAATTAACACGATTCGGAGTGGGGGAACGATAACATACAATCATTCTTATAGGCTCCTTATTTCTAGCACCAGGCGTTACCAAATCGATACACAAAAGCTCGAAAAAATCATTAGCTAATGCATCAACTAATCTGTACTTAAGTATTTTTGGGATCAAGCATAGGACACCACCTCCCGGGCCCCTCCTAACACTGTCATCACAGCGTTCTAAGTTAAATTTTTTCAGGATTTCCGAGAAAAACCGTCACGTATAATAGATGATAGCCAAGTTTCACAGACACAGTAAATGGCATCGGGTTGAATGTTAGTGAGGTATAGAAACTCAACGAACTTATTGCAAATACTCTGAGCGTTCAGTAAAAATACGGGTATACGAACACCATTAGTTTCACCCTTGCGAATACTATCACGAAATGCCACATTGGCTCCATTCTGACCAAATGTCACTCGTTTCCCTGTTGGGAATTTCCAACTTGCAACGGACGATCAATTATCTTCCCATCTCGAATAATCACATCCCGCCCTCCCTCGCGCAATTTTCTAAGATCTTCTCGGAGCTTCTGGTCTTCACGTCGCTGTGTGAATGTCAAGTCAAATCGCACAAATGGGACAAATTTGAGTCCTCTGAAGTTGGAATCCTTTTCGAAACATTCCCGTTTGGCATTCTTTAGAAATGTCATTCTCTGGTGCCCACAGCCATCGTCGAATACTACCTTCATAACCCTGAAGCCCTTCTTCCTTCCATCCCGAAATGTCTTTTTGATGGATCCGGGATCAATGCCCAAAGTGTCACAGTACTTCTGAACCATAGCCAGATCCACACGATCCTGCGTCGCCTTGTCCGGTTCTTTCTCGGGGACGCCCGGGTCCTTGTCAATAATCACCTTGTCTGAAATGGTAGAGCCCAGGTAGATAAAGTCATGGACGGACTCCAGCGTGTGGTTTGAGATTGTGATTGCCGGTGGTGTTACAACATCCTGGCCCATCACTTGTGTCTTTTTTAGGCTGATGGTTAGGCCGAATTGTTCACAGGCGTATGCGAAGTGAGACATGAGTGCCTGGAGATCCTCTTCTGTGTGGGTTGCAACAGCTGCGTCATCAGCGAACAAGAATTCTCGGAGGCACCTGGTTCGAACTTTGGTCTTGGCCTTTAGTCTTTTGATGTTAAAGAGGTTGCCGTCGTTTCTAGTTCGTAAGTGGATTCCTTCTGTGGCGTTTCCAAATGCAAACTTCAGCATGACGGAGAAGAATATACTGAACAGGGTTGGAGCCAGAACACATCCTTGTTTTACCCCGCTGCTGATGTTAAATGGTTTGGATGCATTGCCGTCGTGTATGATAGTTCCTTGCATGTTGTCATGGAATGATTTGACAATGCTCAGCATGGTGGGGGGGGGCAGCCAATTTTTTCCAAAATGTTGAAAAGTCCTTTTCTGCTCACGAGATCAAAGGCCTTGGTTAGATCGATGAAGGCAAGGTAAAGTGGTTTTCTTTGTTCTCTGCATTTCTCTTGTAGTTGCCTCACAGAGAAGACCATATCTATGGTGGATCTTTCCGCTCTGAATCCGCATTGTGATTCCGGGTAGACTCTGTCGGCCAGGACCTGCAGTCTTCTTAACACTACGCGCGCGAATAGTTTGCCGACAATGCTGAGGAGTGAGATTCCGCGGTAATTGTTGCAGTCACTTCTATCACCCTTGTTCTTGTATTGGGTGACTATGTTTGCATCTCGCATGTCCTGTGGCACTTCGCCTTCCTTCCAGCACAAAGAGAGGATCTCGTGAAGATGTTGGATGAGTGTACCCTTTGCGCATTTCAGAACTTCTGGAGGGATACCATCTTTTCCTGGTGCTTTGCCAGGCACAAGGTCTTCTAGCGCGCTTTTTGTTTCTTCCAGGCTGGGATTTTCGTCTAGCTCTCTCATGATTGGCAGTTCTTCATTTGAGTCGAGAGCATCTTGGCTAACGTTTGTCTCACTGCTGTACAGTTGTGAGTAGTGCTCTGCCCAGCGCTTCATTTGCTGACCTTTATCGGTGATAATGTCCCCTTGGGCTGACTTCAGTGGGGCAGTGGTTTTCTTCGTTGGCCCAATGACAAGTTTTATTCCTTGATACATGCCACGGATGTTTCCTGTGTCTGCTGCAGTTTGAATCTTGACGCAAAGTTGGATCCAGTGATCATTGGCACATCTTTTGCATGCTTTTTGCACTTTGCTGCAGGCTGTTCTCAGTGTCTGCAGGTTTTTGTCGTTGGGGGAGGATTTATATTGTCTCAGGGCTTGCCTCTTTTGTTCTATCAGACGGAGTAGCTCTAAAGATTGTGCCTCGAACCAGTCTGTGGATTTTGTTGTTTTCCGTCCGAATGTTTGCATGGCGGTGTTGTAGACAGCATCTCTGAAGTGTTCCCATCTTTTGGAGGCGCTGCCCTCAGGGGTCTCTTCAAGGGCTTTGTCTACTGCGGCTGCGAATAGTTCTAGTTTACTTTACGCAGTCCCTGAAACAAACAAACAAGCAAACAAGTAAACAAACAAACAAACAAACAAACAAACAAACAAACAAACAAACAAACCTAACACCCCAGGACTTATAAATTTCATTTCTCGTTGTGCTGACAGCGTTGCTAGATCCCCCCCAGTTACAATGTAAATTCTACCCATTCCTGGTAGCCTTTCCTGCCGCAGATGTCACTGTCTCAATCACACTGTCATCTCTCTGAAGTCCCGTCAATCATGTCACTTCAATCGCTCCAAATACTATTTTCCACCCCCAAATTCCTTCTTCAGTTTAAAGATGCGTAGCATTCTCAAACTGGTACCACTCACAACACTGTTCTTCCCTTGATCTGTACATTTATGTATCCGTGTCTTATGTTCGAGCCACCTCACTGTTCAAATCAGTCATCATTCTGAAACAACGCTCATGTAATCTTTCCAAAATGGTACAACTACTCAAGTCCTTTCAATATTGGTTATGCAAACTAATCGTCCTAAAATGTATAATTAAACATTTGCCCTGTAATAGCAGCTTTAATGCAGTCACACATTCAGAAATTTTCCCTATTCCTTGTTTCTGGCCCCGTCCTCCTCCGACATTCAATGACCTTCCAAACTTTCGTTGTGTATTGTGCCACTGTCCATTCCCTAATCGTTGTATGATTGGTCTTTTGTGCTTTGTCAGTGAAAAACCTTATACCTTATTGTCACTAGATTGTTACCACGCTTCGCATCCATTCCAGGTTGTTGTCTCCTATTAACTGCCTTTCTTCCAAGATGCTTCTTCTGCTCCTTCCATCACTGCTTGTTGAATTCTGGCATGTCCTGTTAAAGCTTAAAAAAAACAAGTGAATTTGGAAAAAAAACTTTGAATCTCACAATTAAACATTTAAATCTACTCACCCATTTCTATTTTACCACTCCCCCCTTTGACACTTTCACCCAATGTGTCATTACGTATCAAAAGGAACCTGCAAAGTGTCCCCCCACATCACCACACTCATCGTAGCCAGGCCCGCAGAACCTCTAGCTCCCATCTGGGCCCCGGGACCGTCACCCCAAGTCCCTGAAAATTGACTGTCCACCACACACTCGGCAATACAAACTAAAATCAGCGCACTCCTGTCAGTGAGCATATAGCCCTGCTGACAGCGGACATTTGTACACACAAAAACTACACAGACATCAAGTATCAAAATAAAAACAGTCATAAAATGAATCCTGGTGCCCGTGGATCATGTCCTGAAAACCATGTCATCAACAAAATCATCATCAAAACCAAAAGGGCAAGGGTTAACATATTCTCGTAAAATCAACACAAACTTTCCACGAACGCAATTGACAACCTGCAAAAACGAAAACAAGATATGCAAACAACGCGCAATCCGCTCCTTGGCTGGCAGCTGATGCTGCAAAAAATCAAGTCACGCAGAAAAACAAAGCAAAGCGTGCTCTTGTCGCAAGCAAGCACAAGTGTCAAACATTTGGTCGTTGTCCGCCTAGTCCGTCACCCCGTTGGGTGAGCCCAAAGTCGTCACACGTCAAATCGTCCAAAGTCTTGATGTTCGATGCTAGTTCTGTCTTGTCTGACCATATCACTGAAATGGGCCTTCTCCATCCAACCATTTTGTTGTCGATGGTGTCCCTGATTGATCATTGAACCATGGTTCCGGTCAGAACTCATCACTTACCAATTCCAGTCCCTCCAATCTGTACCACCTTTTCAGGTGAGAGGAATTTTATCCTCAATTGTGATCACATCACCCCAACTTCAGACCTCTCTGGCCACTCATACTGCGCACACACAGTCATAGACGATCACGCGCGCACGCACCCATCTCCACACTCAGACACACTCATTCGTCACTGTCACTCAGCACTCATCCCACACTAAGCACACGTAACTCTTCTCATTTGGACATACTCGTCAACCAGACCTATTGTAAAATCTCCAATTAAATTTTCCATAAACTCGCCAATCAGATTCATCGCAAATTGTCATATATGTCCATCTGAGAGGCTAACTGTGGGGCCCGCGTTTTGGGGGAGCCTGCCCTTATCAAACCTCTGAAAATCTACGTCCTCCTGTCATCTTCACATTCACCTCCTAGTACTGCTTTTGATAAAAACTCCTATTGGTAACGCTATAGCGGACTGTTTAGCATATAATCTCTCACTCTGGCTTCTACTTTGCCATGTCGGTGCAGTCGTAATTGAGCCCTATCGCATTCATTATCTTGTCAACTGTCGCCTTGTGCGACTCCTATGCATGATCGTGTGAAAGACAAAAATTCCTATGGCCGTTCCGTCTTGAACATATCCAACTACCTGACCACCCAACCTACACTGTGGTGCAACGAACTTCTATCGTATTGAGTAGGTACATTGAGCAACCTAGCTTCCTCTTGACTGAATTCACTTTAGCCCAACTGTCCTATTCTAAAATGTACGTATATAACTCGACTTGACGAGCCAAAATATCAGATCTCGCTCTTGTTTCCCACCGTTTTAGCCTATTTGTTGTATCCAAATCTGTTCAATCTCCGATTATGATGCTTTTCTCTGTAGCTCTCACATGATTCCATTTTTTTTATCAAATCTCTGTCACGTCTCGTCCCCAACTGCTCCACTATGTGTCTGTTGTCTTGGTTTCTGTCTGTGTGCTCGCCCCTCCCCTCCTGTGTGCCCATGATCAGTGTGATTATTCCCACCTGCCTCTCGTTACCTGTCATGTATATAAGTCCTGTCTGCCCCTCACTCCCTGTCGGATCATTGGTTGCTGTCGTTCGGGGTTGTCGTACTGTCTTGATGACGTCATGTCCTGCTGTCTTCTTGTTTCACGTCCCGGTCAGTCAGTCAAGTTATTGTTTGTTAAGTCATGTCAGTTTGCCTTTTGATTTGCTTCAATAAACCCTGGTCCAAGCTGCACTTGGTCGTCCTGCTCCATGCTCCACCCGACCTTGACAGAATGATCCGACCACTACAACGACCAGCGCTTGGACCCCCCTCCACCACCAGCTCCCGCTGCGACGCCCGATCGTCGTCCGAGCTTGTTCGAGCGCCATGGGCTACGCGGCCGGCATCAGACTTGCTCCCACGACTCCGAACCCGCGGTCGCTACCAGACTTCGCTCCAGCGACGCCGGACCCGCGGTCGCCATGAGACTCGCGGCCACCATCGGGCCTCACCCCGGCGTCATTGGACCCACGGCCGTCGTCGGACTTCTTGCCAGCAACGCTGGACCCGCGGTTGTCGCCGGACTTTGAGCCAGCTGCACCTGGCTCCACTCCCACTGCTGCGGCGCGTGATGGCTCCTGCCGCTACGCACAGCCACGCCTTCTGAAATGCCGCCGATCACGGTACGGACTTTCAGAGTTGCCGCCCATCGCGGCACGGACTTCCAGAGTCGCCATCCGAGTGCATTTTATGTTTGGGTTGCCGCCCGAGTGCGGTTCATGTTTGTGTTGCCGCAGATAGCGGTTCATGTTAGGGTCGCCGCCCGAGTGCGGTTCATTCAAGATTCAAGAGTTTTTTTATTCGCCATGTTTGAGCGTGCCAAACAAGGAATTTGACTTCGGTAAATCACAGCCTCTGTTCAACATTTAGGTGACTAACAACAACACTCAGGACATGTGAAGAACGAAAGATATTCTCAAACACCCACTGATCTTAAACTCCCAAGAGGGCAAGGAAAAACTCAAAAGTCCAGCTAGGGGAAATGAGAAACCTTGAGAAGAGACCACAGATGGGAGGGTCCCTCTTCTAGGATGACCAGGCTGCAATGGATGCAGAGAGGACACATAGTACAAACAGTGTAGACAAAAAAGGTGTGGCAAGCGGGATGTTATTGCACAGTAATGACTCTGAGACTCTAAGAGTGGTGTGAGTTCATCAGAGCGACAGCCTGGGGGAAGAAGCTGTCTCTGTGTCTGCTGGTTTTAGTGTACAGAGCTCTATAACGGCGTCCGGAGGGGAGTAGTTCAAACAGGCTGCAACCTGGGTGCGAAGGGTCTGTTGAGATGTTACTTGCACGTTTCCTGGTCCTGCACAGGTACAAGTCTTGGATAGATGGGAGGTTGATTCCAATTATCTTTTCTGCAGTCCTTATTGCCCGTTGCAGTCTGTGCTTGTCTTGTTTGGAGGCCGATCCAAACCAGACAGTGATGGAGGTGCAGAGGACAGACTGGATGATGGCAGTGTAGAAGGTCTTCAGCAGCTCCCGTGGCAGGTTGAACTTCTTGAGCTGTCTCAGGAAGTACAGCCTCTGCTGGGCCTTCTTCCGGACAGAGTCTATGTGGCCGGTCCATTTCAGGTCCCGAGAGATTGTGGTTCCCAGGAACTTGAAGGTGTCTGATGAGAGAATAGTATTACTGCGGATAGTGAGGGGTGAAAGTGGTGAAGGGCCTCGCCTGAAGTCCACTGTCATCTCCACGGTCTTGAGCGGGTTCAGGTCCAGGTGGTTTTGGCTGCACCAGTGGACCAGCCGCTCCACCTCCTGTCTGTACGCAGTCTCATCACCGTTCTGGATCAGTCCGATGATCCATGATTCATGTTAGGATTGCCGCCCGAGTGCGGTTCAGGTTAGGGTTGCCGCCCGAGTGCGGTTCAGGTTAGGGTTGCCGCACGAGCGCGGTTCTGTTCCCCAAGTCGCCGCCCGAGTGTGGTTCTGTCTTCCAAGTCGCCGCCCGAGTGCGGTTCTGTCTCCCAAGTCGCCGCCCGAGTGCGGTTCGGTTCCCCAAGTCGCCGCCCGAGTGCGGTTCGGTTCCCCAAGTCGCCGCCCGAGTGCGGTGCGGTTCGGTTCCCCAAGTCGCCGCCCGAGTGCGGTGCGGTTCGGTTCCCCAAGTCGCCGCCCGTGTGTGGTTCGGTTCCCCAAGTCGCCGCCTGAGTGCGGTTCGATTCCCCTGGTCGCCGCCCGAGTGCGGTTCGGTTCCCCTAGTTTTTTTTTTTTTTTTTGGGGACGTCGGGAGCCGTCCCTTGTGGGGGGGGTTCTGTCACGTCTCGTCCCCAACTGCTCCACTATGTCTGTTGTCTTGGTTTCTGTCTGTGTGCTCGCCCCTCCCCTCCTGTGTGCCCATGATCAGTGTGATTATTCCCACCTGCCTCTCGTTACCTGTCATGTATATAAGTCCTGTCTGCATTGGTTGCTGTCATTCGGGGTTGTCGTACTGTCTTGATGCCGTCATGTCCTGCTGTCTTCTTGTTTCACGTCCCGGTCAGTCAGTCAAGTTATTGTTTGTTAAGTCATGTCAGTTTGCCTTTTGAGTTGCTTCAATAAACCCTGGTCCAAGCTGCACTTGGTCGTCCTGCTCCATGCTCCACCCGACCTTGACAATCTCCTCAGTTATGTCAAACTAGTGCACAAGGAAGCTCCCGTCCACTTTGACCCAAGCTCCACCAAGTTTGGTAACGTCTCAGCAAGGAGTGCGGTTTGGTTGTCGGACACTTCATGTCTCGTGTCTTTTGCAGCACCTTACCCTCTCAAGTTGGTGTTTTGTTGTTGCTTCATAGCCAACCCATCCATCACTCTCGAATGAGTCCATTGTTCAAATGAGTCAATTTTCAACATTGTGAGTTCCTCCGCTTCTCACTGTCTTTTCTCGTCCCCGAGGATGTCGTCTTTCCTCCGGAGAGTACTTGCCCCCTCCAAGCACAAAAACAGTATTTCTTTGTTCTTGCCAAAGGTCAAAGGTGCCTCAAAAGCAGGCACCGTTTTCTAGTCGTCCACGGCTGCAAGCGGAGTCTCAAGACCGAGTTTCAGGGATCCTGGCACTGAGAGTGACAGACTGGGACATCAAACTTGTAAGATTATCTCCAAATATATAGCTGCTACCATCAATTCGCTAATAACGTTTGTTTATCAAACTTCAACTTCTCCTAGTAACCGCCATCTCGTTTTTATATTGTAAGTCCTGCAAACTCATCCTGTTTTTGAGATACAGTTTGTCTGTTGTTTTCTTATTTTCGCTTCTAATCCATCCATCCATCCATCCATCCATCCATCCATCCATCCATCCATCCATCCATCCATCCATCCATCCATCTTCTTCCGCTTATCCGGGGTCGGGTCGCGGGGGCAGCAGCTTTAGGAGGGACTCCCAGACTTCCCTCTCCCCAGCCACTTCATCCAGCTCATTCCGGAGGATCCCAAGGCGTTCCCAGGCCAGCTGAGAGGCATAGTCTCTCCAGCGCATCCTGGGTCGTCCCCGGGGTCTCCTACCGGTGGGACATGCCCGGAGCACCTCCCCAGGGAGGCGTCCAGGAGGCATCCTGATAAGATGCCCGAGCCACCTTATCTGGCTCCTCTCAATGTGGAGGAGTAGCGGCTCTACTCCGAGTCTCTCCCGGATGACCGAGCTTCTCACCCTATCTCTAAGGGAGAGCCTGGACATCCGGCGGAGAAAACTCATTTCGGCCACTTGTATCCGGGATCTCGTTCTATCGGTCACGACCCATAGCTCGTGACCATAGGTGAGGGTAAGAGCGTAAATCGACTGGTAAATTGAGAGCTTTGCCTTTTGGCTCAGCTCTCTCTTCTCCACAACGGACCGGTACAGGGTCCGCATTACTGTCGACGCTGCACCGATCCGCCTGTCGATCTCGCGCTCCATCCTCCCCTCACTCGTGAACAAGACTCCAGGATACTTGAACTCCTCCACTTGGGGCAGGAGCTCATCCCCGATCCGGAGAGGGCATTCCACCCTTTTCCGATCGAGGACCATGGACTCGGATTTGGAGGTGCTGACCCTCATCCCGACCGCTTCACACTCGGCTGCGAACCGTTCCAGCGAGAGCTGGAGATCACGGCCTGAAGAAGCAAACAGCACCACGTCATCTGCAAAAAGCAGACACGCCATGCTGAGGTCCCCAAACCGGACCCCCTCAACGGCTCGGCTGCGCCTAGAAATTCTGTCCATAAAAATTATGAACAGAATCGGTGACAAAGGGCAGCCTTGGCGGAGTCCAACCCTCACTGGGAACGAATCTGACTTACTGCCGGAAATGCGGACCAAACTCTGGCATCGGTGATACAGGGACCGAACAGCCCTTATCAGTTGGCTCGGCACCCCGTACTCCCGAAGCACCCTCCACAGAACCTCCCGAGGGACACGGTCGAACACCTTCTCCAAGTCCACAAAACACATGTGGACTGGTTGGGCGAACTCCCATGCACCCTCGAGGATCCTGCCGAGGGTGTAGAGCTGGTCCACTGTTCCACGGCCAGGACAAAAGCCACACTGCTCCTCCTGAATCCGAGGTTCGACCTCCCGACGGACCCTCCTCTCCAGCACCCCTGAATAGACCTTACCGGGGAGGCTGAGAAGTGTGATTCCCCTGTAATTGGAACACACCCTCCGGTCCCCCTTCTTAAAGAGGGGAACCACCACCCCGGTCTGCCAATCCAGAGGCACTGTCCCCGATGTCCACGCAATGTTGTAGAGGCGCGTCAGCCATGACAGCCCCACAACATCCAGAGCCTTTAAGAACTCCGGGCGGATCTCATCCATCCCCGGGGCCTTGCCACCGAGTTTTTTAACTACCTCAGTGACTTCGACCCCAAAAATTGGACAATCCGCCTCAGAGTCTCCAGGCCCTGCTTCCTCAATGGAAGGCGTGTAGGTGGAATTGAGGAGGTCTTCGAAGTTTTCTCCCCACTGACTCACGACGTCCCGAGTCGAGGCCAGCAGCACGCCATCTCCACTGTGAACAGTGTTGACGGCGCACTGCTTCCCCCTCCTGAGACGCTGGATGGTGGATCAGAATTTCCTCGAAGCCGTCTGGAAGTCATTCTCCATGGCCTCACCAAACTCCTCCCACGCCCGGGTTTTTGCCTCAGCAACCACCGAAACCGCATTCCGCTTGGCCATCCGGTACCTGTCAGCTGCCTCCGGAGTCCCGCAGGCCAAAACGGCCCGATAGGACTCCTTCTTCGGCTTGACGGCATCCCTTACCGCCGGTGTCCACCAGCGGGTTCGGGGATTGCCGCCACGACAGGCACCGACGACCTTACGGCCACAGCTTCGGTCGGCCGCCTCAACAATGGAAGCGCGGAACATGGTCCACTCAGACTCAATGTCCCCCGCCTCCCCCGGGACGTGGGAAAAGCTCTGCCGGAGGTGGGAGTTGAAGCTCTTCCTGACAGGAGATTCTGCCAGGCTTCTAATCTATTAATAATAATTCTAATTATTTGAGTTGGAACCGCTGAGACCACTCCTTGCTCCATGTGCATACCACATTCCCACCCAGGGGACTTACTCCAAGCTCCCCTCATTCCATACCTCACTTAGATCCCTCATCCTTCTGTCTTTCCCACTTCAAGCCTTCAATTTTTTTTTTTAGTCAAAGTCAAAGTCAGCTTTATTGTCAATTTCTCCACATGCCAAAGACACACAAAGAAACCGAAATTTCGTTCCCCCCTATCCCACGGTGACAAGACATGGCACACAACAGACAAACAAGTAACAAGTATAACAAAAGCGTGCTGAATAAATAATGAATAAATAACACAACAATAAATAAATAAATAAGAGGAGCAGAAAAAAAAAGGAGCAAGTGCGCGTACAGCAGACATTCCCGAAAATAGCGCAACAGTGCCACACGCTACGCAGAAGGGGGTAGCGAGTTCAGGGCCCTAACAGCCTGGGGAAAGAAGCTGTTGGCAAGTCTGGTGGTGCGGGAGCGCAGGCTCCTGTACCTCTTCCCAGAGGGCAGAAGGTAGAACAAAGAGTGAGCCGGGTGACTCACATCTCTGGCAATCGAGGTTGCCTTGCGGGCGAGATGGGAGGTGTAAATGTCCTTCAGGGAGGGGAGCGAAGCACCAATAATCTTACCAGCCGTATTCACTATGCGCTGCAGGGCCTTCAAGTTCTGTTCAGTGCAGTTACCACCCCAGACAGCGATGCAACTGGTGATGACGCTCTCAATAGTGCCACGGTAGAATGTAGACAGGACTGCCTGAGGAGCACATGCACGCCTGAGCTTCCGCAGGAAGTACAGGCGGCGCTGAGCTTTCTTTGCCAGTGACGAGGTGTTTGCGGACCAGGAGAGGTCCTCACTGATGTGCACCCCCAGGAACTTGGTGCAGCTCACCCTCTCCACCACAGCACCATCGATGATCAGCGGCAGGTGTGTTGTGTGACCCTTCCGGAAGTCAACAATGATTTCCTTGGTCTTATTAACGTTCAGCAGGAGGTTGTTGTCCCTGCACCACGTGGTCAGAAGGTCAACCTCCGACCTGTACCGAGTCTCGTCGCCCTTTGTGATGAGACCCACCAGAGTCGTGTCGTCAGCAAACTTCACTATGCGGTTGTCGCTGTAGGTCGCAGTGCAGTCATGCGTCAGCAGGGTGAAGAGTAATGGACTGAGCACGCAGCCCTGGGGGGCCCCCGTGCTCAGCGTGATGCTGGCGGAGATTTTGTCGCCAACACGCACCACCTGAGGCCTCTGACAGAGGAAGTCCAGTATCCAGTTGCAGAGGGAGGTACTGAGGCCCAGCTCGTCGAGTTTGCAGATGAGTCGCTGCGGCACAATGGTGTTGAAGGCAGAGCTGAAGTCCACAAACAGCAACCTCACATATGAGTCCTTTCTCTCCAGATGGGTGAGGGCCGAGTGGAGGGCAGAGCAGAATACGTTGGATACGGCTTCCAACTCTTGTGTAAAGATGTAATGCAATTTAATGAGATGTAGGGTGTGTCTTCAATATCACTATTCAAAATTAACTCATCAAGCATCTGCATTACAAATCTAGTCCTGATTCACGTCTCGACCTCTCAAACGTTATTACCTGTGTCATGCTTGCTCAAAAATGTGACTTAGACTATGGTGTTGTGAATTTCCAATCTCCCCGATCCCGTTTGATCCCGCTTCTCAGCTCTTCTTTCTCATGCTCCTGTTAGCCTGCGATTGTCCAAATCAAAAATGTTATTTTCTTTTAAATGTCTTTCTTTTGAACCTCTAAATCGCTCGTGTTGCTAACCTATCTACACCAGGAAACCAATTAAAGGGTTTCACTGGTTTCTTTTATATCAAACAAATTGTTTTAGGTTATTCACCTGACATGTTTCGGCGGTTTCTTCCGCCTTCATTAGAGTGTCACAAATGTGATGGTGACGCGTCTTTATCAGCTGATGGATGAAGGCGCGGCTCACCTGTCAGATTTGACAGGTGAGCCACGCCCTCTGCTGTCCATTCACCTCTCCAGAATGCTGTTCCAGGTTTGAGAGAGCATATAGGCTCCCTCATCCCTGTTGATGGTTCTCGGGCCCCGCTTGCGGATCTCGATAGCCTCCCTGATCCAACGCTGATGTTTATTTTCTTCAGTGCGGACGACTCTGGCCTTCTCCCAGTCCATGATGTGGTTTTCTCTTTTGCAGTGATCGGTTATGGCTGACTTGTAGTGCTCCTGTTCTGCTTGTAGTTTTATTGCTCTTGTTTGTCTTGTTGCCGTCTCCTTCTCACACTCCTTCTTGTGTTCTATTTTTCTTGTGATGAAGTTTCTCCCTGTCTCTCCAATGTATGATTTATTGCATGATTTGCATGGAATTTCGTATATGGAATTGCATTTGTTATCCGGGTTGACTTTGTCTTTTGGGTGGACCAGTATTTGACGGAGTGTTGTATGTGGTTTGATAGGTGTGGTTATGTTGTGTTTATTCATGGCTCTTTTGATGCGTTCCGTAATTCCTCTCACATACGGCAAAATCACCATTCCGCTGGGTTCTTGTTTCCGTGTTTGTTTCTTTCTTTTCCCCTGTGTTTTGTATCCTTTGTTTTTTACCTGTTCTGCACCTTTGGTTATTGCCCATTGTGGATACTGACATTTTTTAAGTGCCTGTTGTATGTATTGTTCTTCCTGTGCTACGTCCTCCGGATCCGTGATTATTGTTGTGCGTTCGTATAGTGTTCTGACAACTGACAGTTTATGTATAGTGGGATGTTCTGATGTCCAGAGGAGGTATTGGTCGGTGTGTGTGGGTTTTCTGTGTACTTTTATTTTTATGTCTCCGTTGTCTGTATGGTGTATGTTGATGTCTAGAAAGGCTATGGCTTGGTCTGTTTCTTCTTCATGGGTGAATTTAATGTTACCGGTGGTGTCTATGGTGTTGAGATGGTCTGTGAGGTGTTGTGTATGTCCTGTTTTTGTTTTTTCTAGAATGTCATCGACGTAGCGTCTCCATAACGTGGGTTTGTATGTGTCCGGAGCTGTTAAGAGTGCCTTTTGTTCCAGATCTTCCATAAAAAAAATTGCACATGATGGCAGAAAGAGGGTCTCCCATGGGGAATCCCTCTTTTTGCCTGTAAATTGTGTTTCTGTATTGAAAGTATGTGGAGGTGGCGATGAAGTGGAGCAGTTGGGTGATGTCCTGTGCTGTTAGGTTTGTGCGTTTCTTAAGTGTCCTGTCTGCTGATAGTCTGTCATGTACTATGTGTATGGTGGCATGTGTGGGTGTTTTTGTGAAGAGTGAAATGACGTCGTGTGATATGAGCATTTCATCTTTCTGTACCTTTACGTGTGTGAGTTCTGTAGCGAGCTGTTTCGAGTTTTTGCAGTGTCGATCCGTGAGTCCTAGTAGTGGTTTTATTATTTCTGTGAGTGCTTTTGAAAGGTTGTATGTGACTGACCCTATGCTGTCTACGATGGGGCGGAGAGGTGTACCTGGTTTATGAATTTTTGGTGTGCCATAGATTCTGGGGATGATGTTTGCTGTGGGTATTAAGTGATTGTATGCCTGTTTGTTTATTTTATTTTCAATGAGTAGTGGTTTGAGTAATGCTTTGAGTTTGTTTTTCTTGTCTTCTGTTGGGTCTTTTTGTACTACTTCGTAAGTGTCATCCTGTAGTAACTGTTGCATTGATTCTTCGTAAGTGTCTGTGTCCATAATTACTGTTGTTCTACCTTTGTCCGCTGGGAGGATTGTAATGTCTTTATTTTTTGCTAGTGTGATCATTGTGTTTATTTCCTGTTTTGTACCGTATTTTCCGGACTATAAGTCGCTCCGGAGTATAAGTCGCACCAGCCATAAAATGCCCCAAAAAGTGAAAAAAAACATATATAAGTCGCTCCGGAGTATAAGTCGCATTTTGGGGGCAATTTATTCGACAAAATCCCACACCAAAAACAGTCATGAACGAGCAACAACAGGCTAAACGATAGCAACAACAGGCTAAACGATAGGTATGCTAACGTGACAAACACAAACAAAGAGCTGAGAACGGGCCTGACGTAACATATAGAGTGATTAAGGACAACTATTACATGAAGGACAACAAACAATGAATAAATAAGAGTGTTGAATAAATGATAAATAAACAAATAATAATAAATAATAGTAATAAATATAAGAGGACCAAAAATGGAGCAAGTGTACATACAGCAGACAGTGGACTTGGATATGGTGCTTTAAAGTGTTAATTGGTTTATTTAATGTTTTTTCTATTTTTTATGTTTTGAATATGTTCAAGATAAAGATATAAAAGCATGTGAAGTGATCAACTATACTAAAAATAACACGGGAAGTGGTCAACTATACTTATAAGTGATGTCTTAATGATCAAGTAAAAATTTGTGAAAAAAAACATATATAAGTCGCTCCTGAGTATAAGTCGCCCCCCCACCCAAACTATGAAAAAAACCGCGACTTATAGTCCGGAAATTACGGTAATGTTACTGGGTGGTGATTTAGCCGTTTTTAAAATACCTGCAACTTCATTGCGTAGTGCTGCTTTTTGTCCCGGGTTATGTATTTTTTCGCATGCTAACTCCGTGGCTAAAATGAAATCATCGACGGGTATGTTTTTGGGTGTGATTGCGTAGTTGAGTCCTTTTGCTAGTATGCTGCGTTCTGCCTGGGTGAGTTTGTGGCGTGACATATTGTGAATCCATTTATCATTGATATGTGTGTCGTCCGGTTGTGCCTTCTTTTGTGCGATGAGTCTGTCCAATTTCCCGATGTGTCGCTTTTTTGTGGCAGCGAATTCCTGTTCGTGTATATTATCTAAATGTCCGTGTAGTGTTGTTTCTGTGTTGTTATCCAGGGCATACCGGTGTTTGAATTGTTCCGTCAGCCGCTGTAGTTCATCGTTGATGTTGTTGAGTTTGTTGGTTGTGCAGCGTATCCGTTCTTTGACCAGAGTCATCCGCACTCTTCTGATAATCCTTTCCGCATTCCTGGTCGGGATTGGGTTCTTGATCGTCAGGCTGGCCGGCGTTACCTCTTCGTCTCGGCAGCGTAGATTGAACCTCAGGTGGTTTCTGTAGCGGGCTCGTTTTTTCGTCAGTTTTTCGAGGAGGCGAAATTCCTTGACGCAGTTCTCTCCATAACTTCTTCGTAATAATTGTACTAAGTTCATTTTGTTTTTCCTTATTTAATCACTTCACTGGTTTCTTTTATATCAAACAAATTGTTTTAGGTTATTCACCTGACATGTTTCGGCGGTTTCTTCCGCCTTCATCAGAGTGTCACAAATGTGATGGTGACGCGTCTTTATCAGCTGATGGATGAAGCCGCGGCTCACCTGTCAGATTTGACAGGTGAGCCACGCCCTCTGCTGTAATTCCATATACGAAATTCCATGCAAATCATGCAATAAATCATACATTGGAGAGACAGGGAGAAACTTCATCACAAGAAAAATAGAACACAAGAAGGAGTGTGAGAAGGAGACGGCAACAAGACAAACAAGAGCAATAAAACTACAAGCAGAACAGGAGCACTACAAGTCAGCCATAACCGATCACTGCAAAAGAGAAAACCACATCATGGACTGGGAGAAGGCCAGAGTCGTCCGCACTGAAGAAAATAAACATCAGCGTTGGATCAGGGAGGCTATCGAGATCCGCAAGCGGGGCCCGAGAACCATCAACAGGGATGAGGGAGCCTATATGCTCTCTCAAACCTGGAACAGCATTCTGGAGAGGTGAATGGACAGCAGAGGGCGTGGCTCACCTGTCAAATCTGACAGGTGAGCCGCGCCTTCATCCATCAGCTGATAAAGACGCGTCACCATCACATTTGTGACACTCTGATGAAGGCGGAAGAAACCGCCGAAACATGTCAGGTGAATAACTTAAAACAATTTGTTTGATATAAAAGAAACCAGTGAAGTGATTAAATAAGGAAAAACAAAATGAACTTAGTACAACAATTAAAGGGTATTATTAAAGGACCAACTGACTACTCCCAGTATCTCCTCATTGAACTCTCCTCCACTTTTTTCTATGTAATGCATTGTTGACCACAAACTATTGACCTACTGTAACCCCTAATTTAATCCCAATCAACAAATACTCCTCCCTTCTCACTTATTTTCTCGTAATCAATTACTAACTGGTTCAATTTCTTTAACGCGTCAGTCTATATGTCTATTTGAGTATTGGAACTCTTCTACAAATGTAATTTCTCATTTCCCTCATCATTTACGAGTTACCCCCCTTTCATCCCTTCCTTCCTCTATCTCGTGACACAAAGGTCCCTGTCTCAGGCCGCCTTTGTGGCTTCCTGCCGTAAATTATTGGTGTCGCGGCTTAACTTTCTACTTAAGACACACACAAATACATATACGTATATCAGTATTGTAACGGTTAGTGCAAGCATGCCCCCCTCCCACTTATTGGCAAACTGTTAACCATTAGCACTTTTGCAGTTTCAAAAATACCCATTTAATGTGGTTCATGCATTATTTGCCCAGCGGCATTCGGTCATCCACCATTTGTGTTAGTTTCACACGATTTCGACCTATTTCGGGGGACCCAGCCCTGCCTCACTGAATTCCTCAGCGCGCAGCCCGAGCGAACAAGGGGGGCCGTCGCACCAATGTTAACCATGCGGGCTGGCCAGGCCCACGCTATCACTACGCCGGCCCCTCCCCGCGTGTATCCAGCACCCCCGCCCCACGGGCACGCGCCCCGGAGCGAGCGCGGGCACCCTCGTCGGTCCCCTCTCGCTCCAAAATTCTCCATTTCTACCTTCCTCCATGCACACACGCACACACACACACACCCACACCAACGCACACACACACGCAAACGCACACGCACAAGCACACACACATGGGGATCCCCTGAGCACAAACAAAAGAATGACAACAGACTGACATACATATCTCACAGAGATTAGCACAAACACATAGGAAACAGCACAAAAAGCGATCCAAATCTGACCCCCGTTTCAAGTCTTTCCAACCGCTTCTATGCAATTTGGTCATTATAGCGGCTGTTTCCCGTGCACAAACATGCCCTGTGCACTTCTTGTCTGTTTCTCTAAAAGCACTTTGTTTTTCCCCCATATACTGCAGATTTCTAACTTTAGTGTGCACACAAATTACTTTTCTTACATGGTATACCCAATATTAAACCCCCTGAGGCCTCTTTTTCCACGTTTTCCAATTTCTACCGGCTGCGCACTTCTCCTATCTGCCAATTGCGGTCTGCTGCAAGCCGTAAATTTCATCAGACTTTGACAGGCGTGCATGCTATCACAGTGCGTCTCAACAATCGGGATCGAACCGTGTCAACTTGGGTACGACCGCAGCGCACCAGTTCACCCTGGTAAGTTGCCCAAAGAGTATCTCTAAGAGGCTAACGCGCCAGCCGTCCGCCGGGGAAACTTTGCAAACTCGCACACACTCCTAATCTGATCAGTGCCCAAATAACGTGGTCTGCGCGCTTCATTCTCTTCGGCACTCCTAGTTCCCAGACCTGGCCGGTATTTCTCCCACATTCATTCACACAGCTACGGATGAAAAGGCTGCGCACTTCTCCTATTTGCCAAACGCAGTCTGTAGCAAGCCTCCCTTTTTTGTGCGACCTTGACAGAGACAAATGCCGCCACCGAACATCTCAACAATCACACTCGGCCCATACAGCCATTGGGTGCGATCTCAACATCCCAGCACGTCCCGGGAATTTTGCCTCCGGGGGCTAGGTGGCACACGTCTCTTGTCGCAAGCAGTGTTCAATCGTATCTGTGCTTCCGCCCCATTCACACAGCTAAAATTTACTTCCTCATCTGTATCTGTCGCCTAAATAAAGTCCACGTTTTATGGGACTTTTCTATTATTCTTCTTTCTATTATTCTTGTGACAGCCGATCAGAGATGTCCCAGACATCCTATCCTGTTTCACGTGCCCTCTCTCTCGGGGCATTTCTTCTTTCTCATTCATCATTCTCACCAGACATGTCACTCACACTGTTCACGTTTCCCCATTAAGTTTCATGTTATTTCTCCATTTGTATTTGCCTTTTTCTTTTTTCTATTTTTATTGAACATTTTCATTTTGGGGCCACTCCCACCTTTCAAAGTTCACATTTTGACGACTTTTGACCTCCCTGAAGGACATTTACACCTCCCATCTCGCCCGTAAGGCAACTTCGATTGCGAGTGATGTGAGTCACCCAGCTCACTCTTTGTTTGACCTTCTGCCCTCTGGGAAGAGGTACAGGAGCCTGCGCTCCCGCACCACCAGACTCGCCAACAGCTTCTTTCTCCAGGCTGTTAGGACCCTGAACTCTCTACCCCCTTCTCCGTAGCGTGTGGCACTGTTGCGCTATTTTCTGGAATGTCTGCTGTACGCTCAATTGCTCCTTTTTGCTCCTCTTATTTATTTGTTGTGTTATTTATTCATTATTTATTCAGCACGCTGTTGTTTAGTTGTTTACTTGATTGTCTATTGTGGGCCATGTCTTGTCACCGTGGGATAGGGGGGAACGAAATTTCGGTTTCTTTGTGTGTCTTTGGCATGTGGAGAAATTGACAATAAAGCTAACTTTGACTTTGACTTTTGACTTTGATTATTGTGACAGAGCGGTCGCTAAAAGTTAGAAAATATTTTTAAAGTCCTAATGGACTTTCCAAAATTTAAGTGGACCTCAGTTAAAGCTTAATTTGGTTCGATCGCGCAACCGCAGCGCGCCGGGCGCTCACTGTCGCATTGCTTTAGGACCATCTTTGTGTTTTAGGAAAGCTTTACTGCTCCCACTTGCTTCCTTTGGAGGCATGATTAGAGTTGATGCAATCCTCTGAGTAACGATAACGTAATAACGAACGGAGTCAGTTGGCATGTGGGTCCTCTCGGCTCATCTCGCGAGGTTCGACGACCGAATTTCGTCCGACATCCGAAACAAAAAAATCTCGAATTTTTTGTTCGAATACCGATTTGTTCGAGAACCGGGACGTTCCAAAACCGAGGCTCCACTGTATATATATATAGTATATATATATATATATATATATATATTATATTTTACAATATGATATATAATTACTTAACTGAATTAATGTATATACTAGGTCATCAAATCAGTGTCAGTTGAGTCTGTCAACTACGATGCCTGTAGTATTTTTAAGGTCCAGCGGGTGTTGCGGGTGTCAGCAGTCAGCGACACAGTATCGACACAGTGTCAATACAGTTTGCCAATGTGTCGGGATGACACACGACGCCTCATGGACCCATCACTACCGTAAACGTACTCAAAAACATTAACGGAACAGCCTATTTTTAAATGAAATAGCCTCGCGGGTACAACAGCTATTCAGTGACGCCCCCTGACCACGGTTGCCGTAATGCTGGAAAGCGATGCGACCTTGTAATTTACTAGTCGTACTAAAACGTACTGAAACATTTTGGCAGAGCACTGTGTACAACCAGTATGGATCAACAAATTCATCAACTGATCCATATATAAGGCGCTCTGCATTATAAGGTGCACTGTGGTTTTTTGAGTAAATTCCTAAGTGCGCCTAATAGTGCAGAAAATACGGTAAGCACAAACAAACACAACGACTGAGTTTGCCCGTTAGTGATTGGATGTAAGGATTGGTTGAAAATTTCCCATCCCATTCGTCCTCTCACTTGACATCACCTCTTGCCTTTATCCATATTTGTAATGGGATGCAATTTTACAGAGAAGATGCCACCCTCACTCTTACAAATGAAATACAAGTGGGGGGGAAATAATGAATGGACCAAAATACAAAACAGAGCCAATGGAGGAAGAAACATACAAACAAAAACAAAACAGTCTATGTAATGAAAACTGAACAAAAAACATTTCAAACCTTTTGTATTAAAAAAACCCATTTATTTTCATGAAGTGAAATTGAGAAATGTACAAGCTGTTTTTAACAACGCAGTAAATATTGATCAACAAATCATAAATGGGAGTTCTCAGCATCCAAAGAAATTAATCCCGAAATGATTTATTCGTTCAACGATAAACGACCTCGAACTGAGACCTACTCCTGTGGTCCTGCAGCCTCTCAAACAAATCAAAAGCCGACTGCTATTCTATCATAGCTCCTGTTTCCCACGGCTGGCTCTGTTACCTTCCAAATCAAGCTTGGTGCTCTCCGTCTTCTTTTTGCTCTTCTTCTTGGCGGTCACTTCATCCCCATGCTTGCCGTCGTCTTTCTTGGCAGCCTTCCCAGGGAAGACCTGTCCTTCAACCGTGACGTCCAAGCAGTGCTCCTGGGTCAGCAGGAAATCTTTGACTTCCCAGGCTAAGCTGCCATCTCGCAACATGAATATCACTCTATTGGACCCCACCACAAACCTGCAGGGGGACACAGAGAACATGTGTACTGTTTTAATTTTATCAAGCAAAAATAAAAAGGAAATTGATAAGTCAAACATGGTCAAATACGTGTCATACCTTTGGATGTCATAGTTTGCATTGAAGAGGCTG
This sequence comes from Syngnathus scovelli, assembly GCF_024217435.2. Taxonomy (NCBI): domain Eukaryota; kingdom Metazoa; phylum Chordata; class Actinopteri; order Syngnathiformes; family Syngnathidae; genus Syngnathus; species Syngnathus scovelli. Next base: position 2,232,936 of record NC_090850.1, on the reverse strand, counting down.
CCCTGCCACAGGCCTGTGATCTCCTCCGTCTCCTTCTCAGTGGGTTCCCCTGACACTGTAGCAAAGACCATCAGCGTGCGACCCTTCTTGGACATTTTCAGCAGATCCTCAGGTTTGGACTGGTCAACCATGGAAAAGTCAATAGGAGGAGGAGCTCGCCGGTGCTCTGGAAGATCACCCTCTTCAATGTCATCATCTTTCTGTGTGCATACGAGGAGAAATGTTGTAAGAAGCGGTATGATTTATTGCACTTGGTCTAATTCAAAGTCTGTGGACTGTGAAACTGTACCCTGTATTATCAAACTGTTTTAAAATAATGTTTCATTTTACTACACATTACTTACCATCGTGTTTTTTAATCCTGCACACAAGCAAAACATTTTTAAGGAAAACTAATACCAAAACTGACTTTAAAAAACGAAAATCACTGTGAAATCTAATTAAAACTAACAAAATTTGAAATGAAAAAACTTAAAACTAAATGAAGACTAACTACCGTAATTTTCAGACTATAAGTCGCGTTTTTTTTCATAGTTTGGGTGGGGGGGGCGACTTATGAGCAGCGACTTATGTAAATTTTTTCAAAAATGTTCCCCAAAAAAAATTTAGAAAGTGAAACCGCGATAAACGAATGTAGCAAGGGATTACTGTAATTTGAATTTCAAGTGACGTCAGCAGCGCGGCGCAGCGCGGCACAGCGCGGCGCAGCGCGGCGGTTGTTTACAAAAAGGACAAAGATTGATCACGGGATGACGAAGATGACGAAGGGCCCCACGTACTACCGGCATCATTAGCGGCTTTGTTTCTAAGTGACACGGAGGACGAAGAGTTTGAAGGATTTAAGGATTTGGAGTGACACAGAAGGTTTGAAAACTGTTATGGCTTTTACGCACGCCCGGTCCTATTCTATGGATCTCTCTTCCACCTCCGTGGCTGGAAGTCCACGCCGCCACACGCCTGGAAGTTTGTTTTGTTAAATGAAGAGCCGTTTACCAAACCCACGTCTTTCCTTGTACTTTGTTAACGCTATAATATAGTTATATACTAGATCTGTGGAATAACGACAAGGCTGACGTCAGGGCGCACGCGCGGCGTTGTTGACAAAGGACGAGGAATTTGATCGATGGATTTAATGATTTAGAGTGCACAGATGGTTTGATAATATTATTGGTTACATAATAGTTATTTGATATCTAATTTATATATCGTTATATGGGCCTGTGGAATATTTTGAAGTGCAAGCGCCGTCAGCAGCGCGCACCCATTGATGACAAAGGACGATCGATGGATTTAATGAATTGGAGTGACACAGATGGTTTTATAAACGTGTTGTTTATGTAATAGTTTTTTAATAACTCTGAATATTACGTCAGGCCCGTTCTCAGCTCTTCGTTTGTGTTTATGTCACGTTAGCATACCTATCGTTTAGCCCAGATATGGGCAAACTACGGCCCGCGGGCCACATCCGGCCCACGGGGCCGTTTAATCCGGCCCGCCAACCCTGAATAAATTGTATTATAAATTTTTTGGGGGTCATTTTCCCTGCAATTACTATGTTTCCCCCGTAGATGGAGAAGCGCCCACCCGCGCATTTACTCCCAGGAGCCGTGTCAGAAAGCACTCACAAGTGCGTGCGCATACTCAGTAGTACGGACGCGGCGCACTCCGCGCTCTATGTCATCTATCAGTGCCGAATTTCGAGCGTAGGCTGTGACGTCAGTATTCTCGTAATTCGCGCGCTGAGCTTTCAGATACAGTTTTACGCTAATGCCACCCACAAACCTTCCCCTGGAATCCTTCCATTAAAATGAGTGGCCCGAAGAAAAGAAAGGTGGACACTGAGTGCCGAATGTTAAAAAAGAGTGGACAATTTGGCTCAACCTACGTGTGTGAGAAGACGTTCAGCCACATGAACGTCAACAAAGCCCGTCACAGATCTAGGTTTACTCCAGACTATGATGCACTGGCAAAAAAGCGAAACCAACAATACTATTGATTTCTTTATTACTTTATCTACCGTAATTTTCGGACTATAAATCGCGTTTTTTTTTCATAGTTTGGTTGGGGGGGCGACTTATACTCAGGAGCGACTTAGATGTGAATTTTTTCGCAAATTTTCAAAATTCTAAAATCTGCGATGTAGTGAAACCGCGATAAACGAACCGCGATGTAGCAAGGGATTACTGTCATTTGGCCTGCAAATGACGTCAGTAGCGCGGTGGTTGTTTACATATGGACAAAGGATTCTATCACGGGATGACGAAGATGACGAAGGGCCCCACGTTTGAAGGCTTTAATGATTTGGAGTGACACAAGGTTTGAAAAACGTATTTATGTTATAGTTATTTGATATATTTTATTTTGTGTAGCAACTTGTACATGTTTTTATCGTTACAGTTCAGTAGTTGTTGGCTCGTTGAACTCTTGTTTTGTTAAATAAAGAGCCGTTTACCAAACCCACGTGTTTCCTGGTACTTTGTTAACGCTACAATATAGTTGTATACTAGATCTGTGCGGCGCGCACGCGGCGTTGTTGACATAAAGGGCGAGGAATTTGATCGATGGATTTAATGATTAGGAGTGACACAGATGGTTTGATAATGTTGTTATATGACAGTTATTTGAAATATACTTTATATATCATTATATGGGTCTGTGGAATAATTAGAAATGCAACTTACGAGTCCGACGTCAGCGGCGCATATGTGGCGCATACGCGGCATTGTTTACCTAATGGACGATCGATGGATTTAATGAATTGGAGTGACACAGATGGTTTGATAAACGTGTTATTTATGTAATTTGAATAACTCTGAATGTTACATCACGCCCGTTCTCAGCTCCTCGTTTGTGTATATGTCACGTTAGCATACCGTATCATTTAGCCTGTTGTTGCTGGTTCATGTCTGTTCTTGGTGTTGGATTTTGACAAATAAATTTGCCCCAAAAGTGCGACTTATACTCCGGTGTGACTTATATATGTTTTTTTTCACTGTATTGTGCATTTTATGGCTGGTGCGACTTATACTCCGGTGCAACTTATAGTCCGAAAATTACGGTAGATGCATTCTTTCACCGATTCTTCAAGATAATATATTTGGTCAGAATGTTTGCCGTTGGATGTGATTTCGCCTCATTAGATAAACATATTTCATAAATCTGACCTGCAGGCGCTGAAGTTATGGAATGTGTTATTCATCATAACAGTGTCGTATTTAATAAGAATCGCTAAAGTGATGGAAAATGTTATTTATCATAACAGTGTCGTATTTAATAAGAATCACTGATAGTAGTTTTTTGGTGAAATTTTTTTTTATGCTGTTAATAAAACAGCTCGGTGGGGCACTGGGTAGCACGTCCGCCTCACAGTTAGGAGCGTGCGGGTTCGATTCCACCTCCGCCCCTCCCTGTGCGGAGTTTGCATGCTCTCCCCGAGCCCGCGTGGGTTTTCTCCGGGCACTCCGGTTTCCTCCCACATCCCAAAAACATGCTTGGTAGGCCGATTGATCACTCCAAATTGTCCCTAGGTGTGAGTGCGAGTGCGAATGGTTCTTTGTCTCTGTGTGCCCTGCGATTGGCTGGCAACCGGTTCAGGGTGTCCCCCGCCTACTGCCCGATGACGGCTGGGATAGGCTCCAGCATGCCCGCGACCCCCGTGGGGACTAAGCGGTTCAGAAAATGGATGGATGGATGGGCTGTTAATAAATGCATTTGTTTTCAAAAAGTTTTTTTTAATATCCATGCTTTAGTATCTACTAAAAGTAAAAACCTTTTATGCAATGACCTTTACATGTCATTTATATTACTTCACACAAACACTACATCCATCTGCTCCTGGTTCGGCCCCCCGGTCAAAATTTAGAACCCACATCGGCCCGCAAGTCGAAAAGTTTGCCCACCCCTGGTTTAGCCTGTTGTTGCTCGTTCATGTCTGTTCTTGGTGTTGGATTTTGTCGAATAAATTTCCCCCCAAAATGCGACTTATACTCCGGAGCGACTTATATATGGGTGTTTTTTCACGTTGAAGGAACAAAAAAACAGTAAAAGGGAGTGCTCTATAAATTTTTGGTTCTTTGCCAGAGGTAGTTATTTGGAGGGATGAATTTAAACTGAAAGCAAAATGGAACTAATATAAAGATACTACAGATTTGAAAAAGCAAGCTAATTTTGGACTAAATATGGGTTTAGGATTACTCTGGGGCACCATTGACAACAAAAGACTTCAATGGAGAAGGCCCATTTCAAGATTATGACTAGACGTGACTATACAAGCATTGACAATCAAGACTCTGAGCCAAGACAGTGTATGACAACAACTCTGGACTTACCTGACAGTGTGACGAAATGTATGTGACGGAATTTGTGATGACTTGCTTTGTTTTGATGTTTTACCTAATTGTATTGCAGCCTCTAACAGCAACCCAGGTAGCAGATTGTGCTTTATTTGTTAAACTCGTGTTTACTTTGCAGGTTGTCAACTGCAGTCTTGGAGAATTTTGTGTCATGTCTGTGAACATGCATTAACAACTAACCCCTTACTTTTCATAATGAGTTTGTAAATGTGATCGTTATCAGGACAGGCTCGGCAGGTTCCAGTTTTCAATTTCATACGTTTGACATGTGCAGATTATTTTTTGTTTATCATTATGAATTTTATTTTTATTTTTTGGTATTATGAATGTTTATTGTGCGGAGAGCTGCATGCACAGCTACAGGAGGGTGATGGGTTTTGTTCACACAGCCATGTGAGATGCTGCCAGTCGAGTTTCAGGGACTGAGAATTGGTGATTCTAGGCCAGGATGGCATCTGGAGGTATACCGAAGTCCAGCTGGCGATGGGTATGTTACCATGGGCATTGTTATTTTACTTTTTAACCATAGCGACACATTTTTTAGAATGTGTCAAAAGGGGGAGGGGGAAAAAAAACAAAAAACAAAGGGGGGAATTGTGAGATTTTAAGTGTTTTCAGATTTGATGGTTTTTAAGTCTTCAACATGCTAGACGGAGGAGAAGAAGCAGCTCGGCAGAAATGAAGTGAATGGGAGACAACATCGTGAAATAGAGCCAAAGCCTGGTAACAAATGTGGAGAGTTTTAAAATAGCTTATAATAAATTGCAGACCTTTACAAGATAGGATCAAAGAGGTGGGAGAGTATTAAATGTAAAAATTGGAACAATAACATACAGACTAGAAACGAATTAGGAACAGGTGGATAACTTATGAACGTTAAAGTTTGAATAACACATTATTCACGTGATTCATTTGCAGGATAAACAATGGAAGGGATTGATAAATTGAACATATTTAAGATGACTGCGAGAGTATTATCGAAAAACAAATAGATTCAACAAATGTTTTCCCTATAAAATGGTGGCGTTTGGGTTTGAAGTACATAGTCGCTTCAAAGGAGGAAAAGCATGATTTAAGATACGTGATTGATCAATGATTAAATGTTAGTAAAACAACAGATTGAATAAATTACGATGACTATGCTTTGAGAAGGCTATCCCTTATACCAGGGGTGTCAAACTCATTTTTTCGCGGGCTGCAGTGTAGTCATAGCTTCTTGCGGAGGGCCGGTATGACTGTCACCCCAAATAAATGTGTGAGCACCTCATATTATATACAGTAAAAGCTACAAATCAAACTGACAAGTAACTCGTTTTCAAATCAGACAAGTAAAAACTGGTCTAATATTTAAAAATAAAATATTGTTGGAAGGGAAGACAATTTGCAATTCGAGTAATGACACTTGAATATGAAGCACAATTTGTCTTCGCGGGCCACATAAAATGATGTGGCGGGCTGCATCTGGCCCCGGGCCTTGAGTTTGACACCTGTGCCTTATACAAAGGTAAAGTAGGATTAGAATTTGATAAAACTGATATGGACATCCACATATTCCATTAGAGTTTAAACTGCTTGCAATACTATTACAAATTAGTCAACACTTATGTGTGTGATTGATTGATTGATTGATTCATTCATTCATTGAATGATTCATTGAGTGATTCATTGAGTGATTCATTGAGTGATTCAATGACTGACTGACTGAATGACTGAGTGACCAAATGGGCAATCGTTCGATGTCTGTCTGTCTACCGTAATTTCCGGACTATACGCCGCGACTTTTTCCCATAATTTTGGACCCTGCGGCTTATAGTCAGGTGCGGCTTATATAAGATTTTTTTTCCGTGATTTTTGTGATGACTTGATCACTTTTACTCTTATTATATACAGTAAAAGCTACAAAACAAACTGACAAATAACTCGTTTTCAACAGCAGACAGCGTACCCTGACGGTTTCACCATCTTTGCTGGAGACTTTAATCATGCCAACCTGAAGTCTGTTTTCCCGAGGCTTCACCAGCATGTTACTTTTCCAACACGTAGAGACAGCTTCCTGGACCTAGTCTACTCTGCGCATAAGGGAGCTTTCAAAGCCACCCCCCTCCCCCATCTTGGGCTTTCTGACCATCTCACCGTTTTGCTTTTGCCCGCATACAGACAATTGGGAAAGGGATCCAGGCCGGTTCGGAGGCGGGTTCGGGTGTGGCCTGAGGGTGCCAACGATGCACTTTGTGACTGCTTCGACACCACTGACTGGGACTTGTTTAAGCAGACGGCCACCTACAACGATTGGACGGACATAGAGGAGTATACTGACTCTGTTTCCTCCTACATCACGAAGTGCATCGATGATGTGACTTGCTCAAAATCCGTCGTCACTCGCGCGAACTGGAAGCCGTGGCTGACAGGGGCTGTCCTCAGACTGCTGAGGGTCAGGGACAAGGCTTTCAGAGCGGGGGATGAGGCTGGCTTGAGGACAGCGACGGCCGACCTGTCCCGGGGCATCAAAGAAGCGAAAAAGGCGTTCTCGTGCAAGGTCTCCACCCACTTCAAGGACAGCAAGGATGCACGTAGCCTTTGGCAGGGCATTCAGACCATCACGGACTACAAGCCTGCGCCAAGGAGCTGTGAGGGCGACGTCCGTCTGCTGAACGATCTTAACCGCTTCTTTGCTCGCTTCGACGCCCAGAACAGCACTTGCCCGGTGAAGACCACTCCCCCCCCACACACACACACACGAGCAGCCTCTGCCGACGGAGTGAGGAGGGCGCTTGCCGCTATTGACACCCGTAAGGCGGCGGGCCCTGACAACATCCCGGGTCGAGCGCTGAAGGACTGCACTGGGGAGCTGTCGGGTGTCTTCACGGACATCTTTAACGTTTCCCTGCAGCAGACCATCGTCCCCTCGTGTTTCAAGGCTGCCACCATCGTTCCTGTGCCGAAGAAACCTGCACCGTCCTGCTTCAATGACTACCGCCCCGTGGCACTGACGCCCATCATCATGAAGTGCTTTGAGCGGCTTGTCATGGAGCACATCGAATCCGTTCTTCCCCCCACCATTGACCCTTTCCAGTTTGCGTACCGTGCCAAACGGTCCTCTGAGGATGCCATCTGCTCTGCCCTCCACTCGGCCCTCACCCACCTGGAGAGAAAGGACTCATATGTGAGGTTGCTGTTTGTGGACTTCAGCTCTGCCTTCAACACCATTGTGCCGCAGCGACTCATCTGCAAACTCGACGAGCTGGGCCTCAGTACCTCCCTCTGCAACTGGCTACTGGACTTCCTCTGTCAGAGGCCTCAGGTGGTGCGTGTTGGCGACAAAATCTCCGCTAGCATCACGCTGAGCACGGGGGCCCCCCAGGGCTGCATGCTCAGTCCATTGCTCTTCACCCTGCTGACGCATGACTGCACTGCGACCTACAGCGACAACCGCATAGTGAAGTTTGCTGACGACACGACTCTGGTGGGTCTCATCACGAAGGGTGACGAGACTCGGTACAGGTCGGAAGTTGACCTTCTGACCACGTGGTGCAGGGACAACAACCTCCTGCTGAACGTAAACAAGACCAAGGAAATTGTTGTTGACTTCCGGAAGGGTCACACAAAACACCTGCCGCTGATCGACGGTGCTGTGGTGGAGAGGGTGAGCTGCACCAAGTTCCTGGGGGTGCACATCAGTGAGGACCTCTCCTGGTCCGCAAACACCGCGTCACTGGCAAAGAAAGCTCAGCGCAGCCTGTACTTCATGCGGAAGCTCAGGCGTGCATGTGCTCCTCAGGCAGTCCTGTCTACATTTTACCGTGGCACCATTGAGAGCGTCCTCACCAGTTGCATCGCTGTCTGGGGTGGTAACTGTACTGAACAGAACTTGAAGGCCCTGCAGCGCATAGTGAATACGGCTGGTAAGATTATTGGTGCTTCGCTACCCTCCCTGAAGGACATTTACACCTCCCATGTCGCCCGCAAGGCAACCTCGATTGCCAGAGATGTGAGTCACCCGGCTCACTCTTTGTTTGACCTTCTGCCCTCTGGGAAGAGGTACAGGAGCCTGCGCTCCCGCACCACCAGACTCGCCAACAGCTTCTTTCTCCAGGCTGTTAGGGCCCTGAACTCTCTACCCCCTTCTGCGTAGCGTGCGGCACTGTTGCGCTATTTTCGGGAATGTCTGCTGTACGCGCACTTGCTCCTTTTTTTTTTCTGCTCCTCCTATTTATTTATTTATTCATTATTTATTCAGCACGCTTTTGTTATACTTGTTTACTTGTTTGTCTGTTGTGAGCCATGTCTTGTCACCGTGGGATAGGGGGGAACGACATTTCGGTTTCTTTGTGTGTCTTTGGCATGTGGAGAAATTGACAATAAAGCTGACTTTGACTTTATTAAAAGTGAAGACAATTTGCAATTCTAGTAATGACACGAATTTGATGCACAATTTGTCTTCACGGGCCACATAGAATGATGTGGCGGGCCGTATCTGGCCCACGGGCCTTGAGTTTGACACCTGTGCTCTAAACTCTTTCTCTTACTCTGCCATATCACTCAGAGATTACACAAAGCAGTGGCGCTGTTTGGACCATCTGCATTGTATTAAAACCCAATCAATCAGCATTTAAATTCAATTCTTCTGACATTTTGCTCACCAAAACCAAGTTGTAATGAATGTGAACTTTTAATGCATTTTATTCAGAAGGTTACTTTGAACCTTAAACGGCGGCGCGGCGTACTTATGGATTTTTACTGTCTCAATAACTTTGCTGTGTTACTTCCGTGTTGCTGCGGTATTACTGCCGCATCACAGGCAGTGTTTGGAAAGAAATGTTAAGGTATGTTATTAAAGCTTTAAAAAAACTTTCTGTGTCCAGTCTTTCTTTGCTAATAACTCGCGTGCACACTTCCGCGTTGCTGCGGTACTACTGCTGCGTCACAGGCAATGTTTAGAAAGACATGTTCAAGTACGTTATTAAAACGTTAAAAACGCTTTCTATGTACTGTCTTTCTTTGTAAAAAACGTGTGTGCACGTGCGGCTTATAGTCCCGTGCGGCTTATGTAAGAAAAAAACTGAAATATCCCTGAATTTTAGCTGGTGCGGCTTATAATCCGGTGCGGTTTATAGTCCGGCAATTACGGTATAAGTATGTATATATGTATATATGTATTTCGTTATTTGTTATGTATTTTTCTCTCACATTTTCTTTCTCATCTTCCACTTCTTTCAGCTGCTCCTGTTAGGGGCCACAACTGCAGAGTAATCGTTTCCATATCTTTCTGTCCTGTCACACCAACCATCTGCACGTCCTGCAACATCTTCATCTCTGCCACACTCTCCATTATTTTGGCCAGTAGAGATTTCCAAGCCTCGCTTCTAACATTCTTTCCCATAACTTCATGCTTTGCTTAATCAACATAACACCTATGTGCTACTACAGTTCTGCGCATCGCCGTGGCCTGAAATAAAAAATAGGAGTCAGCACCTTTCCAGGAATCTTCTCGCTTTCTAAGAATCTCCCCTGCTATCTCTCCTTGATAGTTCCATGCTGTCACTGGAATGTCGTCTAGGCCAATCGCCTTTCCACTCTCCATCTTTTACAGATGTCTGGGTATGAATTTTATCTATATTTATTTTTCTCACTCATTGGCGGCCCCACAGAGGGACGTGGTGTGCCAACAGAGGGACCCTGGTGGTATCAATGGTTTTGGTGACCTCAGTTAAACTGGTCAACAGAGGGAGTGAAGGAATGGGGTCGAAATACAAAAAGTCCTGCCTAGCTACAAAAACAGATATGCTCAAACCTCATTGAATTAAGTACATAAGCAGACAAGTATATTCACATATTAAATCAATAAAAGAAACATTTTAAGCATATAATTATACCTACACACCAAATCAATAAAGAAGACATAACTAGACATTTTTGATGAGTGGTAATGAGAAAGGTTTTTATAACTTTATGATCTGATATATATTTTTGAGCACTTAAAAATAAATGTTTTTTGATATATTGCCTGACTAGCTTAATGACCCTTAAGGAACTGTTTAATGCATGCCTGATGATTTTCTAAATCACGGACACTGCCAAAGTCGTCTAAAAATGTTCAGTACTTGATTGTATCTTATGTTTGGACTAATGCTAGACGCCAGTTTTCGATTACTACTGAACGTTCTGGACAGAGGGAAATATTTTGCCTAACAAAGAAAAGATATGGTTGAAACCATGATTAAACTATGTAAGCAAGTACATGGAGTATCAAAAGAACAAACAAACAAAAACATGGTAAGTGTTGAGTACAAACTTTGCATAGCCAGGGAACATCAATAAATTGATGATGTCACAGCCAAAAACTCACATAATTCCGTACAAAATGACAACATTGAAAGAATGATGAATGGATGAGGTGTGAAAGTGTATGTGCAAGAATGGAGGAGAATGTTTACAGGAAGGTCATTTGGAGATAAAACCAGCAGAGGTGCCAGAGGGAGAAAGCCAGGAGGAAAACAGCCAAGGTGATCGCCAAGGCCGAAAGATGGGATGGAAAACAACAGCCCCCACACACATTGAATCGCCCATAATCAGCACCCAACCCCACGGATCCAGCTCTCACCAAACCAGCACCCACTTCCATGGAATCAAACTCTACTGCGAACTTGCCCCACCCCAAAGACTCATCACCCATCAAACTCGGCCCACAATGTGCAACTGAATATAAGCTGACCAAAGAACCTTGAACGTTGCCTTTCTGAATGGAGACTTTCTGCTCTTGAGCATGGTCGCACGAAGGGCCCAGCGCTGTATTGTACTTTCCTGAAAACAGAGCTTTCTTAACAAGAATTGTGATTGAACTCAACCAAACTGTGTAAGTCTAATTTCTGCTTCAGTGTTTTAGCATTTTCCTAAATCTTAAGAAATCAAACGAGCACGCAGTGAGTAAATTGGATAACAGGTGATTGGCAATGGGTTTTGCCGTGAGGGGCAGATAGCGCGCTCCCTAAATTGTGGACAAAATCCAACAACGTTATTGTACATTTTATGGCTAATGCGACCTATATCCCGGAGCGACTTTTAGTCAGAAAATTCCGGTATAATTAAAATTCCAAAATAATAATAATCCTGCTTTGGAAGTGATTATTTATTTAACGTTAAATTTTTAATAAATTAAAAACAAAGTACCAGGTTTCCAAACCTACGCATTGGAGATTTCAACATTGTATACTTTGTCCAGAACCTAATATTCACACTTCTTTAGTAATTTGTGACATTTGAAGAAATAGATGTGCATGTACTAAAGCAATTTATTTTCACTTATAACGGTTGAATGCAATCTCAGAATTTTCTGAAGGAATGTAAATGCGATTCAGTACCCTTATAAAAAATATTTTTTAGCTTAACAATGTTAAATAAATACAGATTTAACAATAAATCTTTTTTATCATTATTACACATATATTCAGAATAATTATACAGGACTGTCAAAAAAATAGAATATAGCGGAGCCTCGGTTTTCGAACACAATCCGTTCCAGAAGGCTGTTCGAGAAGTGAATCGTTCGAATTCCGAATCATATTTACCCATTACAAATAATGGAAAAAAAAAAAACACTAATCCGTTCCAAGCCCCAAAAAAACCCGCCTTTTTTAAGCATTTTTTCATTTGTGCATTTTTGTCCAATCGCGCAACTGCAGCGCACCGCCGAACGCGCAACCGGAGCGCGTCGCCGACCGCGCAACTGCACCGCGCTGGTCGCATTATTGTGACAGAGCCGTCGCTGAAATTTAGAAAAGTCCTGATGTACTTTCCAAAATTTAAGTGGACATCATTGCGCAGGGAGCTTAATTAATTGCTGATTATGGCATACATCTTAAGAAAACTCAAATATCCTATCTCAAAATATTAGAATATTTCCTCAGACCAGGTTAAAAAAAGATTTAAAACAGCTGTATGCCATAATCAGCAATATCAAAATAATAAAAGGCTTGCAATATTTCAGTTGATTTGTAATGAATCCAGAATGTATGACATTTTTGGTTTTTTAATTGCATTACAGAAAATAAAGAACTTTATCACAATATTCTAATTTTCTGTGACAGATGACGCAAGCTCTCAGGCTGGCAAGGTTCTACAGTTTACATTGACCGGACCATGGCATAAAATTGTCACCATCATTCTCTTAATTATTCAGAAGCATCCTAGTCATCAAAAGTGTTACAATTATCAAATAAAGACAATGATGAAATCACTCGTTTTAAATTCACAAATTTCTGTTGGTGAATTTAAACAAATCTGACAGTCAGGTTGCTGATTGCTAACCTAACAAGTGACCAATAAATTAATTTGAAACTATGTTTTATTTTACAGAAACTAGAGATGTATGAAACGTACACAGTGGTACCTCGACTTACGAAAGCCTATACTGACGAACATTTTGAGATACGAACCGCAACTTCGCATTTTTCTTTTCTTTTTTTTTTTTTTGCATCCACTTATGAACCAAATTCTGACTTCCGAACCGGTGCACCAAACCCTGCCCACCCACCCTGTCTCCTTTACTCAGCCATTCCCTCTTCGTCTCAGTGCGTTAGCAGTGTAAAAAGCAAGTAGTGCAGTCGAGTATGTCTCCTAAGTCTATTGTGATGAAACTCAAAATCCTAAAGAAGCAAGGCGAAGGTATGCGTATCGTCGAGCTTGCGAGGGAGTATGCTCGGTGTTGTGCCAAAATAGGAACCCCGTGAAAACTGGTATCACCTGCCACGGGTGTGCGCACGCATTTAGTGAAAAGCAGAAGCCGTTACCGTGCGGCAAACTGTACCAGCTTGTTTTCAATAAAAACATGAATACACTTTTGGTTCCTTATTTTTTTTTTTTTTTTTTTAAGGTTCTCCCTCGCTTACTGCGAGGTGCGTTCAATGATCATTCACACAGTCGGAAAATTCAATAATTATACCTAAAAGCAATGACAAGTACATGAGCACGTGGAAGCAATTTAGTAGCCTGACTTTTTCTATTCTTCTCGGGGGTATTTTATTTAAGTGTGGAAAATTAGACGTAGTTGCCCCCCTTTCCAAGCAAAAAGAGGTAAAAAAATGGAGTGATATTTATTTTCTATAAAGATTTGAAAAAACAAAAATTAAACTGTTGTTTTTATCTTCTGAGTCTTTTACATAGAGTAATAGGGTAAAAAGTGTGACTTTTGGAAGAGTGTGACATTATTTGCTTTTATATTGATTCCTACTTACACACTTTTCGACTTACAAACCCGATCGCGGAACGAAACAAGTTCCTAAGTAGAGGTACCACTAGACAATATCAGGTCCACCAATATAATTGTCTTTTCCATATAATTTGCAATACTTTTCCAGACCTGGAAAATTATTGAAATCAAATTCCACAGTTTGGTGCACTATCGTACCTGCAGAGGAAGACTGCGATAGCAATGGTTGGTCCGAAATCTGTACCATACATGCATAACCATTTGATATAATTTGAGGATCACCATCCCACCGATACTTAAGTTTGGCAAGGGAACTTCGTCACAGTCGATCCAACGACGGCTAAATCACACCCAAGGGTAAATTTGAGGATAACGTTAATGTGTCTGAATATCGATAGTGACTATTTGGACATTTGAAAACGTGTACTGTAGCTATTTTATTAAACATAAGCTATGCTAATAATGATCGAATGAATGAAAAGTAGGATGTTGCAGTACCTCCCACTGCTCAAGAAGACGAGCCATATCCGCATCATTGTAATCTCTTATGTCCTTCTTTTTCTTAGGTTTATCTTTACTGTCAGCCGCTAAAGAATGAAGCAAACAAGTACAAAAGAGGAGCGCTACACATTTCCACCGAAAGGCAGACGCCATGTTGGCATATGGTCCCAGCTGATTGGCTGCGGCTTTTGCCGGTCACAAGACAGTGGGGCACGTATCAGCGGTAAAATTCCACGGGAAACAAAAACATTATCTGGGGTACTTTCAAAATAAAAGCATGTCGTCACGGGAGATGTACTGTGCAAATCTCAATGTAGTAGGACACACACGTACAAGCCGTTAGTAAATTAAATTAGCTTGTCTTTATATGATTGCAAAAGTTCGAGCCAAAAAAAGCACATGAATTAAGATGAATACAAGCAGGTGGATTTTTCCGCATAATTGATCTTCCACAAATGCAAAATCATTCGGATTATTATTGACCAGCGGGGGTGTATAGAACAGATTATTGTAAAGAAAACTTTTGACTTTATTTTCTCTTTAAACCTCCTCACATTGACTCAGTTGTGTCAAACAGATACCCTCTTATCAGGAAAACGGTATAGGGTCTTCCAGATGTGACACATACACAAAACAAGGGCATCCAGGAGACATCTTAACCAGATGCCCCGAACCATCACATTTGAGTCCTCCCAATGCAGAGGAGCAGCCACCATGATAAACGTCTCACCCTCGGCATAGAAAACTCCGTTCTTATCTTCGTTACCTTGTTCAACTCGTGACCATAAGAGTTGAATGTAGATGCTTAAGCTAAATAAGACAACAAAATGCAACTATCTTTATTCGCTTTTCAAATTCCTCATGTCTGAAGCGACAGAGTTCATCATTGGACATTTTTTTCGTTTTCGTACACTGTTGGATTTGCAGGAAGCAAGTTTGAAATGTTTTCTCTTATAACCGACAATAACTGGCGTTCCTATATTGTTAAAGTTTTGTAACTGTCATTGAAAGTGGAGTGCGCCAACAATTCCCATAGAAATAACGCCGGTTACGCAAAAACAGAAGTGCCTCCCACGTGCAAAGGATCATGAAGTGTCGGAAGAGGTGGATAGAGTAACAGTGTGTGTGCGTGCGTGTGTGTGTGTGTGTGTGTGTGTGCGTGTGTTAGAATGGACTTTAGACAAAAGGTTAGGAAAAATAAGAAGGTACTGATCTAAAAGAATCACTGGGTTATTCATTCATTTTCCAAATGTTATTTAGAATCTAATTTTGCAGTTCATTTTCTGTACAAAACTAAATTGTTGTAATCTATGCAAATAATTGGTTTGACATTTGATAATATAAAAGAAGGTTATGACACATTGTTAGTGTAGTCCGCAAATTGCTTCAAATCAACCTTTGTGGATAAGATTTATGTGATAGGCTAGGGTAGGATTGTTTTGGATGAGAACAAAAATGTACACCAAACGCAATGTCCTATTAAAAACAAATATAAAAACTGGTGCAACGTTTAAGTTCTTTAGAACTTATCCTTCCCAATTACATGCGAATTTGGCATCCACAGCCTTTCATGAACATGGTCTTAATGTTACAAGGTAGACTACAATGGCAGTGACCTTGTTGTACAGATCAGAGTTACAGCCCGAGTCATGCACATTTTAGAGCTGTTTCCGCTTTGGCTAACTCCAACCAATGGAACTGAGCCCTGTGCTAAAGTATAGTCGAGAAGCAGCACTCACACTACAGTCATTACAAACCGTAACCGTAAGTTGCACAGGGATTAGTTTATACTGTACGTATGTAAACATTTGTGGAAAAAAAAAAACATTCCTGCAGTTTGGTTATAATTCCAAGATAATTACTCCTATGCACGAAAAAGAAACATTTTATTTGGCGGCAACGAGCTTTAAAAATATCGGTATATTATAGTATAGTATATTTTAAAAAGTATTTACCGTATGGGCCCGAATATAAGACGACCCTGATTATAAGACGACCCCCTCTTTTTCAAGACTCAAGTTGGAAAAAAGACTTTTTGAACACCATATTTAATTTTTATACAGAAAATATTTACAGTACATCTGAAACAAATGATCCTGTCGAGCTCTTGAAAGCGGCCGCTCTGAGGACCACGGAAAGCTTTTCTCTGATTGTGAGCATTTTTTAGGCGATCTTTTTGAGCTCTCCATCTCCGTACATTACACTCTGATACCATATTTCACAGCCGCTTTGCAATTGTTTGAAGACTGTGCCTCATTTATCACCATCTTGAAGTTTGCATCATAACTTCTCGTAGGCTGCCGGTTAACCTGGCCGATCTTCAACCCACTTTTCTCCAGATTGTCACCAAGTTTCTGTTGGGGAGCCTGAGGACTGTATAGGGGGTTGGCTCGGAAGATTTTCGCCCCCGGGTGTCGGTCAGAACACAGGAGGGAAGTCACAGTTCAGATTTGATTGCTTTACTGAATTATTGGCAAAAAAGTAACAGGCACTGTGGCTCATAGGGGCATACAGGCAAACTGGCAAAAGTGTATATGTAAATGTATATACTCACTTTTTGTCAAAGACGCTCATGATCACAGCAACACACTCAGTCGATACCAGCAACTTTTAACTTACCGCTGCGCACAAGCTCCAACAACCGTGATAAACTGAGGTAACTCACGCGAGACTTGAGGCGCGGTGATGTAACTGTCCAAAAATGTATAATGTCTAGACCCCGAATGTAAAACGACCCCCACTATTTCAGTCTTGTGTCAATGCAAAAAGCACCATCTTATATTCGGGCCAATACTGTATGTATTTTTATGGCAGAAACTTGACTGAACTGACAGTATATTGGGGGGACAGCAGTGGCTCATCTGTAAGGATTTGGGTTTAGGAGCCAGAGGGCTAAGCTTAAAGTACTGCTGTGAAGAAAAGAAAAAGTCAAAACGCAAACAATGCTGCCTTGTATTTTAGCATTATCTCTTGTGGGGAAATTGAACTCACACACTGCTGTATATTTGTATTGCACACCACACAGTGAGGCAAGTATGATTGTACAGGATGTGGAAACAGTGCTGCTGCACCTCTTGAGTTTGGAGTGGTTGTGCTTGTACGCGGTTCAAAGGCACTTCAACAGGAGTCAGGAAACAGACTAGCATGTCTCCAACAAGTAATTATAATTTCTCTGCATCAGGATACAAACAGCATGTTGTTCATGGAAAGTTGTCAACTTCCAATTTGTCCTCTGCATATGAAACATGGACGGATAAGCACTCTCCTTTCAAATGTAATGGCATGCAATTGCAAATGACATTTTACTTGATGATACTGTCACTTCTTTTTCCTCTTCTATTCCGAACCGCATATCCTCACAAGGGCCATGGGCGTCCCGGAGCCTAACCCAGCAGTCTTTGGGCAGTACATGTTTGTGTTCACGCAAAAACTTCCCGCTTGCTTGGTCACGAAGCCCTAGCTTCACCGAATAGTATTGATAACAAAAGCTACCGTTCACAATGGCCACATAGTACTTTGGGAGGGTAAACAGCGGCTGTAATTCCTTATCTTTGAGTATTTTGGGGTGATTTTACTGATGTATGTGAGTGACATTGAGAGACGTTTGAACTTAGCTAATAGATAAGCTAATTACATTTGCCATACCTACTAGTAAGTTTGGCAACTATTAACATTTTTCTAGGGATGCATTTTTTTCAGACCAATTCCAGTACAAGTGCTTGCGTAGTCACCAATACCAATATCAAGCACCAATAACACTAGTATTTTTGATACATACAATTTCCCCAAAAAACAATAACAGATATTTTTTGAAAGACCTTCATATCCCGATATAGTATTTTCCTCAACATTACATAAGATTCATTTAAAATTTCTAGTCTTCTAATTTCTAGTTTGTGATTGTAAAACAGCCACAGTGGGGCGGCCAATACTGGAATCGGCCAACACTGCTAATACTGATACCATGAAATATGTCGAAACAGAAACTTGGCACAGACTTATAAAAGGCTCAACTTGACTTTGGTTTGCATGAGATTTCTGACTCTGAATTTGATATACAACGTGACAAATGGCGCGCTGGGTAGCACGCCATCTCACAGAGGTGGTGGGTTCGATTCTGACTCCGGCCTTCCTGTGTGAAATTTGCATGTGCTCCTGGTGCTTTCGTTTCCTCCCAAATTCCAAAAACGTGTGTGTGAGTGCGTGCGTGTATGTGGATGGTTGTACGTCTATGTGTGCACTGCGACTGATTGGCAACCAGTTTAGGGCGTGCCTGAAGTCAGCTGGGAAAGGCTCCAGCATACCCGAGACCCACGTGAAGAGGACCGGTTCAGAAAATAGATGGATATGGATGGACTTTTAACCTGTTTGGCCTACGTTTGAAAAAATGCATTTGCTTTGTTCTAGAATTTTGTTATTGTCATTGTGCACACAAAGCTGGCAACCCACCAGTACACTATGATGCCGCATTTTAACAAGTCACAATATTAGACTGTATGTAAAGTTTTTCCAAACTGAAATACATTAATCAGCAGGAGGACTTTCGTGTTGAGCAAAGTTTTTCACGATTTAAATAAAATTGACAACTGGTAGAAAGGGTTTCTACTATAACTTTTTTTCCACCCAAGTACATTTGTCGAGGAAGGAAAGGAAACGAAAAGGCCCAGATCAAAAATGCACCGCCCATCACTAGTTAAACCCATAACACAGGTCAGGTACGTTAACTTCATGTTTTAGCTCACTGACAACAGGTCACACATTAACTCAACTTAATGATTGTCATGTGTCTGTACTGAGAGGACAACAATAATGTGAAGAATAGTTTGGGACATTTATTTAAAAAAAAAAAAATGTATTTGTGAACATTTTAGTACAGTTAAGTAATGCAAGTGCAGTGACTGAATGAAAAGACTGTATGAGCAGACTTGTGACTTGCTTGAAATTTAGAGGGAATTTGACTTTGATTTTTGCCACATGCCTTGTGTAAAACTTGATTTTTTCATTTGAATTGTTTATTTCATTAAGTACAACACACTTATTACAACTTCATTTCACATTTTATTTTACATGACTTGTCGAAAAGGGAATCGGGTTGAAGCAATTCTGCTTATCTAGTCCCGTCCCGATTACAGCCAAGGTTTCATAATCATGTATAGAGAGATACAAAAGAAAAGTGAAATTTGACCAGGGTAACGTATGATTTGAATACAGCAATGACAAATAAAGTTTGAATCTGATTTGAATACAGCAATGATTTGAATACAGCAATAACAAATACACTGAAAGTTTGAATACGAGTTGAATACTGTTACGGGCAGAATGGAGCAGGGTGCCCAAAATGCAGCTTGGCCAGGGTTTATTGAGGGAAAAGGGTGATAGAGGAGCGGATGAGGGGAACAAGCAAGCAGGAGTGCATCAGGGATGTGAACGGCAAATGAAAAAAAACACTGAAAAGTAGCCAGGGTCTGGGGCCGCATGCCCTACTGGGGGCCGCAGGGGGCCAGGGGCCACAGCCCCCCCCCCAATGAGGGCCGCAGTGTGCCAGGGGCCACAGGCCCCCATTGGGGGCCGCAGGGGGCCAGGGGCCACAGGACCCTGTATTGTGGGGCACAGGACCCACAGGCCCCCATTGGGGGCCGCAGGGGCCAGGGGCCACAGGACCCTGTATTGTGGGCCACAGGACCCACAGGCCCCCATTGGGGGCCGCAGGGGGCCAGGGGCCACAGGCCCCTTTATTGGGGGCCACAGGACCCACAGGCCCCCATTGGGGGCCGCAGGTGGCCAGGGGCCACAGGCCCCTATATTGGGGGCCACAGGACCCACAGGCCCCCATCGGGGGCCGCAGGGGGCCAGGGGCAATGCCCCAGAGGGGGCTCAGGGGGCAAAGCTCGCTGGAAATTCCTGGATTTTGGCAGTATAGCAACCCTAAAACCATTAATTTCATCACTCAATTTCAACAGTTTTTAAAAAAATATTCCTGCTTGGTGGGCTACCAAGGTGGATATAATACATCAAAATGACACAATCAATTCTGGAGTTTTTCCTTTTGATGAAAACTGTTAATTTTTTACAACATCTATCTATCTATCTATCTATCTATCTATCTATCTATCTATCTATCTATCTATCTATCTATCTATCTATCTATCTATCTATCTATCCTGATCCCGTTCGATCTGTCTATTTCCCTGGCACGATCCTCGCCTTTTTTCTCTAAAACTTTTGCCATGCTGCCTAAAACGTTTGCTAATTAGGCAAATGAGTAGGCAAATGAGTAGGCAATGATGTGACGAAAGTAGCGCCAAAATGCTGCCGAAAATAAGGCGGCTGTTTTCGCAATACTCCTGCCAGCCGCTCCCCCCATATAAAAAAAAATTCTCAACGGAGCTACACGATTCACGAAAATGATACTCCCGACGGAAAAAAACACAGAAATCTCCGGATCCGCAAAAGATTTTCACCCCTGGTGCATGGTAGGACTAACCGGCAGGAACTAACGGGACGGGCAAACAGAGCTGACTGCAGGGGTAGCAACAGAACGATCCGACAGGGAGGACTTAAAGTGCTAGAGACATCCCTTTTTTTTTTTTCAATTAGAACGGAATTTGATAGAATGTATAAAGTGAACACATTTGCCGCATTGGAAATTAAAAATGGACACCGATTGTTAGAGATTTGCTCACTCCAACTTATTTTGCAAGAACCACAAGGGAGACAAGCAAGTTCTTTTAGACACCTGCAGGTGGAGAGTCCATTCGTCGCTGTCTGAACAGCGATGATCGAATGAAGTCTGAAAAGTCTCCTTCCTGCAAGGGCATATTTATTAGGAGGAACAGAGTGGGGGTGAGAGTGGACAGGTTTGGTGAACCCCCGGCCTCTGGTACAATCAGAGCAGGGGGTGTTTTACGGTGTTGTGGGAAACAGAACAACTTTGATTGCTTCCTCTGCAGCTGGTCACTCAAGCAGAGGAAGCAACCACTTTACTTTACTACGTTGTGAGAGCAAGACAAGATTGGTTAATCATTATAATCTACATTCCAACATAATCCTACGATAAAGATAACCTGGAAAACCCTAACATCTCCCTCCTGTTTTATCATATGATTATGTCACCCCAAACAACAAAGACAAGTAAGAAAAAAACATATATATATGTATAATGAAGAAAGAAGAATAGTAAAAATAAAAACAACAAACAATGATAGCAATACTTTCCAGTGAAGATGAGGCATTACCTCAACACCCCAGATCAAACTTATTGTGTAAGCGAAAAACCTACTGGCCAGATGTCATTAGCAGGAAAATTCTTACACGGCCCCTGTGCCACAGGCGACCAGAATGCTATCAATAAAAAAAGAAAAAGAAAAACACAGAAACAGTACATCATTGTATCCATCACTTGCGAAGCATTTTCAATGGTCAAATCAACAAGTTTCCGTAATACATACTCAACAGAACAGCATCTACGCAATCCACATCTCATCTCACATCTGTCACGTCTAAGAAGTTGTATATGTGCTCGCGTTTTCGTCAGCTGCTGATGTCTAGTCTGTAGGTGAGGTCTGTCACACACACTGGCGCACACACTCGTGTCCAGTTGGCAGGCAGCATCGGACAACTCCTGTGACCACAAAACCACGATCCGTTCTGAACAGGCACGTGCACTCATAGTAGGATGCAGGTGAGGCAGTGCCTCTGAACTTCTGGATGAAGTAGGTCCCGTCCGATGGTGCAGCCATGTTGGTAGTAGAGCCCTTACACCTTGAAAACGGCTCTCTCATCCTGGCACACAGCGGTGATGTCCAAAGCTCCCATCCAGTTTCCTCCTGGAGAGCAGTCGTCGTTAATGCATTTGTGGGTCCTGCAACCTTGGATGCAACATGTGTAGTCAGCAAGACTTGGAATGGTCCCTCCCGTCGTGGCTGGCCCAGTTCCTTCTTTTGATGACCTCGATGTAGACCCAGTCTCCTGGATTGATGGGGTTGTCGACCTGTGAGGAGGAAAGATCAAGCGGCAGTAAATTTGTCTTTGACACAGTTTGAGCGTCCTGATCATATAATCTGCCAAGGACTGCTCTTCATCTGTTGTTTGCAACTCTCGTAGTCAATTGTCGTGCCCATTTAACTGGCAAATAGGAGTGTTTGCGGGAAGAGTTTGAACACCTCCTAATGATTCCCTTTAACCAAAAACTATTTATGGTCCCATTTATTGCCTCCTGGTTTAAAAGAGATTGTCTTACCCATGCCTTCTTTCTCCTCACACGCTCGCACCGACACAGGGTGCACACACACACACACGCACACACACAAAGGGATTCTAATCCATCTCTCATGTAGCTTCTTTTGATAGAATCTCCTATTGGTAAATGTATAGCAGACGTTTTAGCATATAATCCCATACGCTGCTCTCTCACTTCTACTTTTTCATGTCGGTGCAGTCGTAGGTGGCCCCTATTGCAGTCATTGTCTTGTTAACTGTCGCCTTGTGACTCCTATGCATGATTGTGTGAATGTCAAAAATTGAACGTACCTAACTTTTTGACCATCCAACCTCCACTGTGGTATAAAAAACCTTACTATTGTATTGAGTAGGTACATTGAGCAATCTAGCTTCCTCCTGACTGCCAAATGTCCTGTTCTAAAATTTATATAACTCGACCTCTACGTTTTAAGCTTGATGAGCCAAAATATCAGATCTGCTCTTGTTTCCTACCGTTTTAGCCTATTTGTTTTATCCAAATCCGTTCAATCTCTGATTATAATGCTTTTCTCTGGAGCCCTACGTATTTTTCAAATTTTTATTTATTTATTTATCAAATCTCCTCAGTTCTGTCAAACTCAGTGCACAATGAACCTCCCTTCCACTTTGAACCAAGCTTCACCAAATTTGGGAACGCCGTAGCAAGGAGTGCGATTTGGTTGTCGGACACTCCAAGTCCATATCTTTTTGCCGCACTTCACCCTCTCATGTTGGTGTTCTTTGGCTGTTGCTTCAGAGCGACCCCATCCATCACTCTTGAATGAGTCCATTGTTCAAATGAGTCAATTTTCATCATTGTGAGTTCCTCCGTTTTTCACTGTCTTTTCCGTCCCCGAGGATGTTGTATTTCCTCCGGAGTGTACTTGTCCTCCTCCAAGCACAACAGCAGTCTTTTCTTGTCCTTCCCCAAAGGTCAAAGGTGCTTCAGAGCGAGGCACCATTTTGTAGTTGTTCACGGCTGCAGGCGAAGTCTCGGATTGGGTTTCAGGGACTCTGACACTGAGAATGACAGGCTGGGACATCAAAAGTTTGACTATCTCCAAATGTAGCTGCTTCCATCAATTTGCTGGTAACGTTTGTTTACCAAACTTCAAATTCTTCTAATAACAGCGGTCTCGTTTTTATATCGTAAATCCTGCAACTCATCCTATTTTTGAGCTACATTTTATCTATAGTTCCAATTTAATCGGACATTATGTTGTCTTCAGTATCATTATTGAAAATCAACTCATCGAGGTCTGCGTTCCACATCAATCCCTGATCTGTATGTCTTGACCTCTCACATGTTATTGTCATGCTTGCTCAAAAATGTGACTTAGAGTATGGTGCTGTGAATTCTCAATCTCCCCAATGAAATTGGATCCCACCTCGTAGTTCTTATCGTTCTCATGTTCCTGTTAGCCTGCAATTGTCCAAATCAAAAATGATTTCTTTTAACTGTCTTTCTTTTGAACCTCTAAATCTCTCGTGTTGCTAACCTATCTACACCAGAACAAAAAATTTACCACAATATAACACCAAATGTATTCGAAAATTCATTGTCATAAAGTGTTGTATTATTACTATCTTCCACTATCTGTCCTACTCACTCCCCCCCTTTTGAGGCTTGGCAACGCCCATGCCTCACACCTTGACAAACTTTTTGGGAGAATGTGTTCTTTACTACATACGATTCCATCATCATTTAATTTGACTTTCTTTCCAAAACGCTTCTCAATTTCTCAGTTCACACATCTTCTACATGTGTTACCTGTTCTCCAGTTTTTTTTTTTTCTAGTTAATTATCAATCCAAAAGCTACGTGTTTCTTTCTAACATTCAACCTGCTCAAAATCACTCTTTCATCAAAGTCGCTCTACTAATTTTCTATAGTAGTCGCCAACGACTTCAACCATTCAACCTGTAATTTCTTTTCATTCAGGCTATCATTCATCAATGTTCATTTGCATCTCACACAGTCTCCAAAAAGGAGTCTTTCTATCACATTGGTCCCAATTCATCCAAGCTCACCACACAACATTCATATATCATTTTCAACTCAGGTTTCCTGGTAGAACAATCCACCAATCTAAAAAAAACTTAACTAAAACAAACAATTGGCAAATTAATCTGAATTTGTTTCTTTGTTTTTAAATTTGAAGAACTCAATCTCTCAGATTTAGCTTGCATTTAGAATTTTATATAATCTTATAACACAACCAATCAATTATTCCTATTAAATGTAGCATTGCAAAATCTTAAATTCACAATTTATCTTCTTCCAATTCTTGAAAGCATGTTCTGTCGTTTTTTTTTCTTCGAATTTCTCATGTGGGCTCGATACTTTACATGCACTAGTGTGGATTAGTTTCTGCTCGCAAACAGACTTCTCTCTTTTTCCTCTCATTTTTATCTTTCAAAATCATTTCTGTTCTGCGGTGCAAATTGGATAGACCACAGTCTAGCAAAAATGTTTTTATACTAAAACTTTAGCCAATGTTCATCATTTTAACATATACGCACACATATGCACAGCTCTCGCATGCAAAAGGTAGGTCTCAGCAACAATGATTCGTCACAGGCTGGCCATTTCCTGTGGTCGATCATGAGCTGGTCCCTCCCATGCACACGAGGACAGCACATTCTAATTTTATTTATTTATCTTCTAGAAGCAAGTTGCATTCCTTTACCACTTGATTTGCATATTTTAACTTTAGTGTAACACAATTTGAGCTCTAGTCATTTGTAATTTGGGCATACAAACAGCATTGTCATACTTCTTGGATGGACAGGACTTCTAATAATCTAAAAAAAATTCTAATAATCTGACAATGACATGTTTTGCTGTCATATGGGCATCTATTCTTTCTTTCTCTGTATGAGCATAAGCGGTCAAAGAGGAGGAAGCTTGTCATGCTAAAAATTTGGCTTTTCCTCTGCTCCTTCCTCCACCCTTTGATATTGTTTTGCAAAACGACACACTCTTGCATAGTGTCCTCGTCTCCCACAGTTCCAACAGTTGTCTGAATCTCGTGGGGGTTTTGAATTATATGGCGGCCTGCGACCTTGTTGGCCTCTACCTCTTCCTCTGCCTTGCTGGGACCCTTGGAAGAAGACTGTTGTATCTTCATCTAGTTCATCATCATCATTATCTAGATGAAATACATCAGAACTTTTGCCTTTTTTGATCACTTTTTCAGCATGTCTGGCCCATTCCATAGTTGTTGTCACACTTGCAACATCCACTTCCACCAAATGTTTCAAAGTCAAAGTCAAAGTCAGCTTTATTGTCAATTTCTCCACATGCCAAAGACACACAAAGAAACCGAAATTTCGTTCCCCCCTATCCCACGGTGACAAGACATGGCTCACAACAGACAAACAAGTATAACAAAAGCGTGCTGAATAAATAATGAATAAATAACACAACAATAAATAAATAAATAAATAAATAAATAAATAAATAGGAGGAGCAGAAAAAAAAGGAGCAAGTGCGCGTACAGCAGACATTCCCGAAAATAGCGCAACAGTGCCGCACGCTACGCAGAAGGGGGTAGCGAGTTCAGGGCCCTAACAGCCTGGAGAAAGAAGCTGTTGGCGAGTCTGGTGGTGCGGGAGCGCAGCCTCCTGTACCTCTTCCCAGAGGGCAGAAGGTCAAACAAAGAGTGAGCCGGGTGACTCACATCTCTGGCAATCGAGGTTGCCTTGCGGGCGACATGGGAGGTGTAAATGTCCTTCAGGGAGGGGAGCGAAGCACCAATAATCTTACCAGCCGTATTCACTATGCGCTGCAGGGCCTTCAAGTTCTGTTCAGTGCAGTTACCACCCCAGACAGCGATGCAACTGGTGAGGACGCTCTCAATGGTGCCACGGTAGAATGTAGACAGGACTGCCTGAGGAGCACATGCACGCCTGAGCTTCCGCAGGAAGTACAAGCGGCGCTGAGCTTTCTTCGCCAGTGACGAGGTGTTTTCGGACCAGGAGAGGTCCTCACTGATGTGCACCCCCAGGAACTTGGTGCAGCTCACCCTCTCCACCACAGCACCGTCGATGATCAGCGGCAGGTGTGTTGTGTGACCCTTCCGGAAGTCAACAATCATTTCCTTGGTCTTATTGACGTTCAGCAGGAGGTTGTTGTCCCTGCACCACGTGGTCAGAAGGTCAACTTCCGACCTGTACCGAGTCTCGTCGCCCTTCGTGATGAGACCCACCAGAGTCGTGTCGTCAGCAAACTTCACTATGCGGTTGTCGCTGTAGGTCGCAGTGCAGTCATGCGTCAGCAGGGTGAAGAGCAATGGACTGAGCACGCAGCCCTGGGGGGCTCCCGTGCTCAGCGTGATGCTGTTGAGATTTTGTCGCCAACACGCACCACCTGAGGCCTCTGACAGAGGAAGTCCAGTATCCAGTTGCAGAGGGAGGTACTGAGGCCCAGCTCGTCGAGTTTGCAGATGAGTCGCTGCGGCACAATGGTGTTGAAGGCAGAGCTGAAGTCCACAAACAGCAACCTCACATATGAGTCCTTTCTCTCCAGGTGGGTGAGGGCCGAGTGGAGGGCAGAGCAGATGGCATCCTCAGAGGACCGCTTGGCACGGTACGCAAACTGGAAAGGGTCAATGGTGGGGGGGAGAACGGACTTGATGTGCTCCATGACCAGCCGCTCAAAGCACTTCATGATGATGGGCGTCAGTGCCACAGGGCGGTAGTCATTGAAGCAGGACGGTGCAGGTTTCTTTGGCACAGGAACGATGGTGGCAGCCTTGAAACACGAGGGGACGATGGCCTGCTGCAGGGAAACGTTAAAGATGTCCGTGAAGACACCCGACAGCTCCCCAGCGCAGTCCTTCAGCGCTCGACCCGGGATGTTGTCAGGGCCCGCCGCCTTACGGGTGTCAATAGCGGCAAACGCCCTCCTCACACCGTCGGCAGAGAGGCGCAGGGGCTGCTCGTGTGGGGGGGGGAGTGGACTTCAGTGGCCAAGTGCTGTTCTGGGCGTCGAAGCGAGCAAAGAAGCGGTTCAGATCGTTCAGCAGACGGACGTCGCCCTCACAGCTCCTCGCCGCGGGCTTGTAGTCCGTGATGGTCTGAATGCCCCGCCAAAGGCTACGTGCGTCCTTGCTGTCCTTGAAGTGGGTGGAGACCGTGCACGAGAACGCCTTCTTCGCTTCTTTGATGCCTCGGGACAGGTCGGCCCTCGCTGTCCTCAAGCCAGCCTCATCCCCCGCTCTGAAAGCCTTGTCCCTGGCCCTCAACAGTCTGAGGACAGCCCCCGTCAGCCACGGCTTCCAGTTCGCGCGAGTGACGACGGATTTCGAGCAAGTCACATCATCGATGCACTTTGTGATGTAAGAGGTAACAGAGTCCGTATACTCCTCTATGTCCGTCCAATCGTTGTAGGTGGCTGCCTGCTTAAACAAGTCCCAGTCAGTGGTGTCGAAGCAGTCACGAAGTGCATCGGAGGCACCCTCAGGCCACACTCGAACCTGCCTCCGAACCGGCCTGGATGCCTTTACCAATTGTCTGTATGCGGGCAAAAGCAAAACGGTGAGATGGTCAGAAAGCCCCAGATGGGGGAGGGGGGTGGCTTTGAAAGCTCCCTTTTGCGTCGAGTAGACTAGGTCCAGGAAGCTGTCTCCACGTGTCGGAAAGGGAACATGCTGGTGAAGCCTCGGGAAAACAGACTTCAGGTTGGCATGATTGAAGTCTCCAGCGAAGATGGTGAAACCGTCAGGGTGCGCTGTTTGCTGTACACTGACAGCCTGGTACAGTTCACCAAGCGCCGCGATCCTGTCTCCTTCGATGTTGGAAGGCGGGATGTATACCGCGACTAGCAGAATCGCGGTAAATTCCCTCGGCAGATAAAAAGGACGGCACTTAATGATCACAAACTCCACAAGCGGCGAGCAGTGCTTACTACATACCACCACAGAGTCCCGGCACCATTCTTCTCGGATGTAGACGCATATTCCACCTCCACGCGACTTTCCCCCTCGTACAATGGCACGGTCCGCCCGATAGCACGCTAGTCGCTCCAGATGCACTGCAGAGTCCGGAATGTTGTCACTCAACCAGGTCTCGGTGAACACGAGCACACAGCAGTTCCGCACCGTCCGGTTCGTAGACCTCAGCAGGCGAACGTAATCCCTTTTGTTGTCCAGCGATCGAACATTCGCCAGAAGAATGGAGGGCACCGCCGGTCGCGCTGGGTTGGCCGCCAGCCTGGCCCGGACGCCTCCGCGCTTGCCCCTCTTCTGCCTCCTCGCACACCGTTTCCGACGGCTCCCAACCGGGGGAGGAATAGCGGGTGAGGTCGGCGACGTTTCAGGACGTAGCAGTCCGAGCGCCTTTAATGTCGACGCTTCAAAGTCCAGAACGCCGCAAAACCCACTTCTGCCGATGTCAAGCAGAACCTGCCTGCTGTACTTGTAGCACGGACGAGACGAACACACAAGACTGTCGGACGAACACTCATTAGACGAACAAATCACCGTACTGACGGGACAGAGAGTGGCCGCTGCGTGTGCACGCGCCGCCATCTTGAATCAAGATGTTCCTCACCCAGTTGCCTATTTCAGGGCGGAAATTAGTGAGGAGCGCATTTTTAAGCTGTTGTTGATAAGCACTCTCAGCTGTATCATTGAATGGGATGCCACTATGCACCCTGAATTCTTTTTCAAATCTCAATTGAATGGCGGCTTCATCACTCTTCAACTTTCTATCTTTTGTCTTTTGGATTTGTTCTCTTCTTTCTTGTGAAGCTTTCAACCACATTTTAGCACAATCCAATTCACTCTCTCTTCTTTTCTTTTTCAGTCCATTTTTCTTTCTATCCACACTCTCTTCTAAAACATCAACTACTATCTTCCACACTTCAACTCTCAACTTCCCTTCTACTCCATACTTTTTCTTCCACTTTGGCATATATTGCATACAATTAAGAAATCTACTCGCCATGTACTTCTCATCTCCGTCAAGAGGTAGAGATTTACCGTTTTTATTTCCCATCTTAATTCTAGTAGTTTAAGGTTTTACAATTTTTTTTTCAATTTTTTTTTTTCTTTGAGGATCCTCAATGCAGGTTTAAATTGACCTTTCAACAGATTACTAGCCTGTTTTATTGCCGGGGATCAACGCCAGAACTGCTTTTTAGTCAATTTATCCTACCAGTCACACACTCAATCACACTAACTCCAGCGCTTTTTTAGGCCTCATGGCTCGGACAAACCAAAGCCGTATCTCATAGCTCGGACAAACCAAAGCCGTATCTCATGGCTCGGATAAACCAAAGCCGTATCTCATAGCTCGGATAAACCAAAGCCGTATCTCATAGCTCGGACAAACCAAAGCCGTATCTCATAGCTCGGACAAACCAAAGCCGTATCTCATAGCTCGGACAAACCAAAGCCGTATCTTTAGCGCTTTAACTTACTTGTCCCCTGGTTCGTTGCACCGCCGGATCCCGTCAATCCACCTCTGTCAGACGAAGGCAGACCTAAGATGCTGGCCCAGCGAAGAATTCTCTTCCCAGGACTTTCTTTTCCAGGTCCTCCTAATGGACGCTGGCTTGTCGACAATGCAGCACGTCCTCCTTTGCCGGTCAGATGGTGGGTACGAGGATCCCGGGTTTCGGCACCAAACTGTTAGAGATTTGCTCACTCCAACTTATTTTGCAAGAACCACAAGGGAGACAAGCAAGTTCTTTTAGACACCTGCAGGTGGAGAGTCCATTCGTCACTGTCTGAACAGCGATGATCGAATGAAGTCTGAAAAGTCTCCTTCCTGCAAGGGCATATTTATTAGGAGGAACAGAGTGTGGGTGAGAGTGGACAGGTTTGGTGAACCCCCGGCCTCTGGTAAGATCAGAGTAGGGGGTGTTTTACGATGTTGTGGGAAACAGAACAACTTTGATTGCTTCCTCTGCAGCTGGTCACTCAAGCAGAGGAAGCAACCACTTTACTTTACTACGTTGTGAGAGCAAGACAAGATTGGTTAATCATTATAGTCTACATTCCAACATAATCCTACGATAAAGATAACCTGGAAAACCCTGACACCGATTACTAAGAATAAAGCTGAAATGAAATGCCAGTTTATCGATCGGGTCCCGCACGAAGCCAAACTGGCGGCGCCATTACTGTGACATTACAAGTTGTACATCTGGATGTCAACAAACCCAAACAACATGGCAGATGATAGCGACAGCTCCGTTTCTAGCGGCAATATTAGCGTCATTTTATCTGATTCAGAAACCTCTTTTGACGCAGAATATGATGAATCTAGCAGTTCACTTGGGCTGAGCTGAGCACATTTTCTGAAGTGTGCCCCTCCCGTCACTCTGGTTAGGTTGGCATAGTAAAAAGTAAAAAGTGCTCTTGGGGGCTTTAGAGTGCCGTGTTGATCTCGGCACAAGAAGACATGACCACCTGCAACGTTTGGTTTAGGTTTTATAAGCATTTTTAATTTTATTGCTTAAATCGCATTTTCTCCACGAGCTGGGCACGTTTTCTGAATTGTGTCTCTCCCGTCACTGTGGTTAGGTTGGCATAGTAAAAAGAGTAGAGTGCCGAGTTGACCATTGCGCACAGAGAAATGAACATCTGCAGCGTTTGGTTTAGGTTTTAGGCGCATTTTTAATTTTATTTCTTAAATCGCATTTTTTCGACGAGGTGAGCAGGTTTTCTGAATTGTGCCCCTCCCGTCACGCTTCGACATACTTTTCAAAGTCAAAGTCTCAAAGTCTCCTTTATTGTCAATTCCTCCGCATGACAAGACACACAAAGAGATCGAAATTACGTTTCTCACTATCCCAGGGTGACAAGACAGTGTTCACAACGCACATACAAGTAAACAACACAGGAAAAATAAAACAAGATGAACAATAAGAGTGATAGCCCGCTAGCCGCTCCCGATGCACAGCAGAGTCCGGAAAGATAAGACAGAGTTCACAACGCACATACAAGTAAACAACACAGGAAAAATAAAACAAGAAGATGAACAATAAGAGTGATAGCACGCTAGCCGCTCCCGATGCACAGCAGAGTCCGGAAAGATGACAGTCAACCAGGCACTGTGAACACGAGCACACAGCAGGCACGCACTGTCCGGTTCGTGGATCCTATCAGGCGAACTCAACCCATCTTGTCGTCCCGCAAACGAACGTACGCCAGGATAATGGAAGGCACGGCTAGGCGAGCTGGGTTGGCCGCAAACCTGGCCCGACGTCTCCGCGCTGGCCCCTCTTCTCTTTTTGTTTACATTCACTGAAGCTAAACGCGTACAACTTGAGACGTCACGAGACGTCACTTCCGGCTGGCGGCTCGGTGCAGTCAAACTCGTCTGTGCGGCAAATTTAAATTATATTTTTCAGAGCAACAGCTTCCTTTTCGTTGTTTCGAGCGTCAATTTATATTTATAAGCCCATAAGCTAACTAAAACCGATTTATACATATACCGGTGTCTCTAGCCCTTTAAATACAAGACTGGTAACGAGAGGCAGGTGATGATGATTACATTGATTACTGGTAGGACACAGGCGGGAAGGGGCAAGTGCACAGACGCGGGACAGAGACGCGAAAGAAAACTTTGAAATCACTGGCACACGAGGAAACGATGAGGAGCGGAGACGAGACGTGACAAATACAGAAAGTTTGCATAACAACTTATATCAATTTGTTTTGAATATAGCCAAGTTGATTTTGTTACAATATGTTTTAACAGTTTGATTTGAAAACAACGAAGACAGTTTAATCAATTTCGAGAGGGTTTGATTCACAATCCTGAAGGCATCCCGGGAATCGTCTCCACCGACGGACGGCATTTGCACCGACCGATCACTCAACTAATGGTCTACCGTGCTGGCCTACTGTCGTTTGACCATTTTCTTATGAAATTTACACATCCCAAGACAGTGATCCTCTTTGCTCTCAGCCCTCAGATTGCATTCCAACGCTGGAAGTCCCTCCAACGGTGCCAGCATTTGTTCGTTGCAGCTTATTTTCTAGGCGCAAGTGCAACCCCATGAGCGTCAATGTAGAGTGGAGTTAGTCTGGTCGATTTCACTGACCCATTTTAGGAGTTCCATAGCTTATGATACAGTTGCGGAACTGCCTGTTCCTGCCGCTAGGGGAGCTGCTCCCGGTGCGCCCTCAAGGATGCAACTCCCTCTCATTTATGTATTATTCAACATTCCACAATATTGTTTATGTATTTCGGTATCAGCATTTGACGACAATGTTAAAGAATTTCATAATAACATTTACACACATCAGAAGTTCAGGCACCAGTCTGTATTGTAGACATAATACAAGAGATATCTGTTCACTGTAATCCCAGTAGTACCATATGATTTTCACTTACCCTACTTCCAGTTGCCCCTCTTGGGAAGAAGTCGACAGAAATCCACATTTGCCTTGTCCAGTGCTGTTTTGTTGTTGTAAGGAAATCCACCACTTGCTGTTCCACGGAGCGATTGTCTACCTCGTCTCTACCATCGGTCCCATTGTCTAGGTGAGATCTTGAGCCCAGAGATGATCACATCATTCATTTTATATTGTTGGTCGATATCTTCCACTGTTGGTGAGAATTTTTATCGGCTGGTCTTTCTTGGAATTCTCAGCTTTGAAAAATGCAATCTGTTCCATCTTGGTTTCTACTACAGTCATTTGAGCCTCCATATCCATGATACACTTTTTATTGTCTCTGATCTCTTCACCAGTCCCTTGAAGAGTGTCCAGAGTTTTCTGCTGATTTTTTTTCCAGAGTTCGCAGAGTTTTCAGCTGATTTTTGATTTCTTCCAAAGCATCGGACATTACCTGATCCTTTTTTGGCACCATAGCTCAAAAATTAGAAAAATAAAATATTTCTTCTGCTCCTCCCTTGTACAAGTAAAGCTATTTTGTATTGAGTAATTTGCATTTTGCATGTCCGTGTGTCTGTATGGCTCTACTTGTAGGATTTTTTAATACAAATTATGGGAAAATTAAAGTCTGTGTGTAATTGTATGAACCTGTACACCACTAATAATTTTAAAGCTAGCATTGCCTAGCATGGGTTGTCAGTCAATTTTGTAAACCCGAACAAGTGGACTCATAGACATCTGTCTGTCTGTTTCTCTCTCTCTCTCTCTCTCTCTCTCTCTCTCTCTCTCTCTCTCTCTCTCTCTCTCTCTCTCTCTCTCTATATATATATATATATATATATATATATATATATATATATATATATATATATATATATATATATATATATATATATATATATATATATATATATATAAAATAATCCTAAACGATTTTAACTAAATTTGTTTAGTGTTGAATTTTAACTTGTACTAAATATCATTCTCAACATTTCTACACAGAATTTAACGTTTTGTGCCTTTATTTTTTAAACATCCGGTATGTGTCGGCTCGGTGAGTTGGTTTTACACTTGACCCGGGGATGTCTCATGGCAGAACTACGAGGAGTGTGAAAGAGCAAATTTAAAAACGCCTCTAAATACGACGACCATGATCATCAGATCGCCTTCTTGAAGTCTTATTTGGTGCTGTGGAGTTCCCCAAAGTGGAGCGTGGCTCGTCGTGAGCAAATGGTGCCTTGTATCAGTGTGTCGCTCCAAGTTGGCTCACTCCAGCGGCCGTTCAGCGCGACCACACCCTCCCCGCTTCCTCAAAGTACTGCAGTGGGAGCGCACGACGCCGCTTTGAATCTCTGGGAATAACGGCCACCTCTTGCAAACCAATTTTTATTTTTGGGGACACTGCCGCCTGTACTCGCAAGTGGATTACACGTGGGACGACTACCGAACGGTATGGGTGTAAGAAGCGAGTGGTCACAGAGTCTCTGCGGGGTTTCACGCGCTCTGGTCCCGGGCTAAGACGTCAAGGAGGAGGTGGACATACGGGCGATGCATATGGAGTCGAAGCGACCGCTAGAGTGTAACCCGGGCTGGTGTTTGAAGAAGACGAGGTTGAAACTGGATCGCGGGGTCGGGGTGAATGGACTTTAACCGAGAGGATTGATTTCTTTTTCTCTAGTGGGATTCATGAAACGATGGCGCTGGAAGGAAAACCACCTTTTCTCGCTGTCCAAAAGTACTGCCCGGATGGTGTCCCGTCTGTAACCCGCCTGAGTACGGCAGACCGGTCAAACTTAACGGGAACCAGTCGGGCAAGGTGCTGTTCAAGATCCGCCCTTATTCGAGTGGACACAAGATGATATCCCATTGAGTTAAACCGAAAGAGACTTCAGTTAGTTATCGAAAAAGTTTGAGTTTTTTTTTCATTGTCACAGATAAATAGGTGTAATCTCTAATTTTACTAAAACAGCACAGTTTTCAAATGTATTCAAAGTTTTTTAACTAGATTTTTTTTGTCCCTTTCCTATGTAAATTGCATAATGGACCATTTCCCATCTGCACTGTGCCTATCGTAAGGCATTTAGTTGCAGTTTGTGATTTCATTTCAAATTCAATCTGTGAATTTTTCTGTTTCTGTTGCCTGAGGCTATTCTGATACTTGTATTTTTAACTCAGGGCATTTACATTAATCAGTCAGCACAAGCTCTTATACGCTAGTATTAGTAACTGACTGAAGTAAATAACAGGGGGACAATTGGATTGTCACTTCAATAATGCAGTTCATTTATTTTGCTTTTCACCAGTGTTTACAATAGCATTATAACCAATAACTCCAGTGTAACAGCATATAATGTACAGTGGATTTGCCATATTCTGAAGGAATTTAAGGAAGACTTTTGGCCAGTTGCTTTTTGTTTTGCTCTGAAATTTTAAACTGCAGTGAGCATCGGCTTGGAACTTCTTCAACAGAACAATGCAGTTTGCAGCAACAGCGGAAAACTATAAATAACCTTGTCAAAAAGAGCGGTTTGACCACCCCAACTGGCACTCCCCTCCTTATTATGGCTAGTGGTGGCTCTGGCAAATCGACTAGTGAGGGATCCATCAGCACACCCAGTGGCAGTCTTCAGCAGAGAAAGCGCCTTTCATCTATCTGTGACACATGTAAGGGCAAAATGCAGCTGGTGGCTGACCTCCTCCTGCTGTCCAGTGAGACCAGACCTGTCATGACTTCTGAGGGTGTGGCAGTGGCGGACACCTTTGACCAGTGTCGAGACACGGTTATTGCAAGGACGAAAGAGCTCTCTATTCTCACCCATGACATACAAAGCCAGCTCAACATGGGCCGATTCACAGAGGTGGGGGATCGCCTGTTGGAGATGGCTGATCTAGTGGTTTCTTTGACTGAGTGCTCTGCCCATGCTGCGTATCTGGCAGCAGTAGAGACCACCGGCTCACAGCCCTGCTTGCCTGGTCTTGTGGACCGTTACAAAGTGACCCGTTGTCGGCATGAGGTTGAACAAAGCTGCAGCGTCCTCCGAGTCACCCCACTGCTGAACCTCACTCCTCAGCTCCTCCTTGAGCTCTCCCAGAACATCTCCACCAACCTCAAGACTCTGACAGACATCTCGTCGCTGGCCAGCGAAAGGTCCAGGGACCGCTTTGGAAAAGAGCAGTTCAAACTGAGCGTCAAGAGCATGAGCACTAGCGGCACTGCTTTCCTGGCTTGCGTAAAAGAGGTCAAAACTCAGCCCAGCGAGCTAACAAGGAATCGTTGTGTCCTCTTCAGTGCCGCACTGGTCCAAGCAGTCAATGCGCTGGTCGGCTTTGCCACAGAGCCTCAGTTCCTGGGGAGAGCTGCAAGTATTTCTACTGAAGGGAAGGGTGTACAGACTGCAGTGTTAGGGGGTGCCATGAGTGTGGTTTCAGCGTGTGTCCTCCTCACCCAGGGACTCAGGGATGTTGCCCAACACCCTGAGAGCAGCTCCAAAATGGCAGACTACCGGGAACGCCTACGGAACTCAGCGTGTGCTGTGTCAGATGGCTGCACCCTGCTCACACAGGCACTCAGAGAGCGCTCGTCTCCAAGGACTCTGCCGCCAGTCAACTCTCAATCTGTGACCTAGTTCAGGGAGAGCCAGTATGATTTCTGGTCCAACTCTGTCCGATAAGAACATACCAAAGAGACATATTATCCCCGCTCATCAGGTTAGGAAAAGGTTTTGACAAACGTGCTCAGAAGTCTGGTGTTTGTTCATGAAGAGCGC
Source organism: Syngnathus scovelli (assembly GCF_024217435.2). NCBI lineage: Eukaryota > Metazoa > Chordata > Actinopteri > Syngnathiformes > Syngnathidae > Syngnathus > Syngnathus scovelli. The sequence continues at coordinate 2,196,519 of NC_090850.1, read as the reverse complement.
TGAAACATCAATGAGCAATTCTCTTCAGGGTTTTGTGTCATGCTGGATGTGACTCTTAACCTATGTAATCAGGCCACTTTGACACCGTCATTCTAAAGTGAGCTCAGGCCCACTTCCTGATCTTCACAAACTGACGCCACCCTCCTAACCTGAAAAGTTTACCTCAGTTTTCAGTTCTGGTGAAAATACCAGCCCTGATGTAGGATGGATGTAGCCTTGCTATGTGAACCTATGATTGACTGACCTGCTCAAGCTTGGTCGGAGTGATGTGTCTCGATTTTGCTTTGTTCAATGTGTGTGAATTCCTACTTGGTAAAGCTGCTGTGAGTGTGCCACAGGTTTTTACACATTTTTAGACTTCATATAGTATTTTAATGTGTTCGACCATGCATGTAATGGAGTATTTATTTCAACAATTAAAATGATAAGCTGTTGCTTGACTCTTTTATTTATTCAATCAAACCATGATTTTTAACTTCACCCAAATACCAGTGGAGGCAATTACCCATAATATACATATTAAAGGGTCTGTTTTGATTGATTTTCGTTAGACTTCAAAGAACTAGTTTTGTTTGAAAAGCTGGGTCTTTGGGTTTCCAAATGTCATCAATCCTATTCAACTTAAACTTAAGTGTTCTTGTAGACTCTAAAGTTTCCCATAGAATTAAGGTAGCACAACTTGATGTTGTTGGTTAGAACTAACTTACAAGACAATAGTGACCCCACATATATACATACAAGTATTTAGGTACAGTAAATAATAATTTTCAGATAAAATTTTGCACTATACTTCATTGAGGAGTAAGAATTCATATGTCTCTGTGTCAGCAAACAGAAGCTGAAGTGTTGTGCAGCAGCAGACACTTGCCTCGAGCCTCTGTGTCTAGCTATGTGACTTAAAGATGCACCTGTGAGATGGCATTATGTGCTGCCAGTAAATTGCCATTAATACTAAATAAAAAAAATGCTTCAGATACCAGGTTCTCCTCATTTAATGATGGTATGTGAGATAACAATGAGGAAACAAACACATGATTATTTAGAACTATAAAGACTGAGGCCCAGGTGTTTACGTTGCCTCAATCTCACAGTCATGACATACTAATATATTTGTCAAGTATAGGCGTTATGTATGATCAGTGAACATTTACCCAAAGGTAAACCTAACTGCTATGTATACATAACATGTTTTTGAGAGTGGGTAAAATATTTTTGTGGCAACAAGTCACATGACAAATCCTGTCAATTTTGATAAATTAATTTTTCTTCAAGCAAAATTTAATTTGTAAAGTGATTAAAAATTTGTTATGCAGATGTTGAAAATGTATGTCTAAAATCATTGATGCCTTTATATTTTACAAGGACATTTTTTTGTTAATTTCAGAAAATAAAGGTAACTTTTGTGTCAGATTACTATGCAGGATAAAAGAAAACTGGCGTGGAACCCAAATGAACTAACAAACATGAACAAAAATAACAATTTGCCCTGGTTTGTCAGTAAAATCTTTGTTATTAATATCAACTTAATTATTTGAGTGTTAAAGTTTTTTACTTTAGTATAAGAAAAAAGTGAATTTCAGACTTAGTATGGAAGACTTTACCTAAAAAATACAATGTCATTTTAACCTAACAACCTAGCTCATACAATATAGTTGAACAAAAGTTGTTTGAAAAAGGTTTCCTTCAGTTTTTTCCACACATAGGTCAATAATTGTAGTTTTAAATATCTTATGGTAATGGGCCCAAGAGGACACAAGTAACTTGTAATGGAAATGGAAGACATTTTTGTCCATCACCTTTACCCTGGGGTGTGTTTCCCTTTTTCCTTGTGTGTGTGTTTCCCTTTTTCCTTGTGTGTGTGTTTTTAAATCATATTTAATTATATAATATAATTATATAATTATAATTTAATTATATATTGAATTATAATTATTTTGTGTTTTTATAAATCATATTTAATTATATAATATAATTATATAATTATAATTTAATCATATATTAAATTACAATTATTTTGTTAGCCCTGATTATTTTCAGTAAGCCAAGAAATCAAAAATACTTGTGGGACCAGGAGTAAAAGTGTGTGCACACATTTAAATGTTTATGTGTATACAATTATGAAAAAAACAGCTCACTAGCTGTTTGTGCTATGATCCCGTACAGGAGTAAACTTTAGGCAGCTCATGTCCCAGCATTCTTCAGCCTTCCTGCCTGCACAAAACCATTGGCCTTCAACAGGAAACCTTTAGCCTGTGCTATCAGGAGTGGCTTCCTTCACATGACAAAGGACTGGAGTCATAATTTTCAGGCAAGGCTTCGCCCATTTCCTGCTTCACGAGAGGAACACTTGCCTATCTGTTTCCCCCAAGGGGCTTCCATCCATGGACCCAAGGACAAGGATGCTGATTCACAAACACAAAAATCATTGTTTACATTGTTTGAAACTGGATGCCTGTAATTAGGAAAAAATGACAAAAGGAACTTTCCAGTTTTTAACCTTTTAGCACTAAACAAAATCCATGTGATACAAGAGCAGAACGACAAAACTGTTGTCATCTCCGTTTACTTTGTAACACATTGTGTTGTGGCAACCCAATAAGAGCAACTGATACTGTTTAAATAATGTATACCTTTGGCTGATTGAGTGGCATAGCAGCCATTCTACTGTTGCAGCCAAATTCACAATAAAGCATGTTACTAAGAGATGCATGGCCCCAAGATTTCTACCATTAACTCGACAATGACACTAAAAAGAAAGATAACTGCATCAATCAAACCATTCATATCAGACCTGAGTCAGGTTTGTGTTCTAAATGTGTGAAATTTGTGACAACCACAACTGTCTTAGTTTAAATATTATCTTTCCATTCTATCATTAACATAATTGCCCTGTAACAGACATACTCAAATTAAGCACTAACGTTTTGTAAAGGTGATTATTTATTTATTTATTTATTTATTTATTTATTTATTTATTTATTTATTTATTTATGTCACAAATAAGGTAATCAAATTATTCGATTACATCTCTTATGATGGGGTGAAATCCAACTGTGGCAAATGAGAACTACAATACACATTGTGGAATTCATACCCCTGCCAAGGAGAACTGAGCATTCTTGTCATTGTAGTTGTATACTTTTTGACAAAATACCTACGTTAAGAACTTGACCTATTTCAGGATATGTTCTTTAAAAAAAAACAGGAGTTGTTTTCTCTGTAATAGCACGAGCCCTAATATTTGTCATCTGTTGCAATTTTGTGTATACTTTCAATACCGTTGTATTTGCACAAAGCCACTATTAGCTTATTCTTAGGATTTTGACTGAAAGAGGCGCGTGATCATCAAGAAGCCGAACCCCACTTGTCAATTTTATGTCCAATTCGTTCATGTGGTTGCAACAGGCAAATCGTCAAAAACAAAGCTGCCCTAAAAGTGGATGACTGTAACGTTGATTGATCAAATGTTGAACGCCATTATTCTGTTGGTGAGAACAGCATTTCAGCAGAAGATGGCAGCAAACCTCTGGCCACGCTCGGGTGCGTTCTAAAAAAATTTCAATGTGCCCTGCATCTACATACTGCTCTCACATCAGCTGTGTACAAATTCGCAGGCTGCGTCCTTCAAGGCCGGTTTGAAGGCTGGGTCCTTCCTTCGCGGCCCTAGAAGCTCCGCCTCCGTGGAAAGCACAGGCGGAACAGCTCCGTACAAATTAATAGATAGCGTCCTACAAAGTACTTCGTGGCGACGGCGTGGCGTCATTTCCGGCGCGGCAAGACCGCACCCAGGTGTCCCAATTCACGCAGACGACAACCAGCCGTCAAATTTGGCCGTGGGTTAAGGCTGTGAAAATGTGACCTTCGCAACCTTCATTTTACCTCTGTCTTCTTCAACGCTTTCCTGACCTCGGCGTTTATTGCCGCTCGGGTGTGTGACGTCACCACTTGAGCGCCGGCCATACTGGATGGTTTAACGCTGGTGGGTTTACGTTGCTTCCACTGCGCGCCAAGGACGTACAATCGCCTAGTCGTGTTCCTCAATTTTATTTGGTCTGCAGTGGTCGCACGTTGCTGTGTCGTGGGGTGCAATAGCACAAGCCGTGACAGTAAGGTGAGGGGAATCGACAATATTATTTCTTTTTACCGTTTTGCTCTTTAAAGGCTCCTCCACGGAGACCACGTGCCCAACATAAGCGTCGTCGCCTAGCATGGATCACTGCTGTAAGACGACCAAACATAATTTTCCACACATAAATTACTACCCAGAGATGTGGTGTTAGCTGATCGCGGCTTTGATATTGAGGAGAGTGTGGGACTTATGTGTGCTGAGGTAAAAATCCCGACCTTCATAAAAGGACATTGACAGTTGGAAGCAAGAGATGTGGAAAACACAAGGAAGATTGCCCATCTCCGACTTTATGTGGAAAGGGTCATTTGAACTGTCACAAACATACACATTTTTGTCAGCAAAAGTACCAATCAACAGTGTTGTCATGCCAAGGTGAAGACAAAACATTCCTTGACAAGATTGTCTGTATGTAGTGCTCTGACCAACATGAGCAAGAGTGCTGTGCAAAGTTGAAGGTGTCTGAAATAAATATGCCATGACATACAGCCAACTGTGCGTTTCATTATTTATTTACGAGTAACATGACAAAACAGTCCAAAGTGACATTAGAATGAGTACAACTAGCAATAACCTGAGAACTCAGAATACTCCATTCCTGTGCTGATGTACTGAGCTGCTTCTTGTGTTACAGCTGTGATGTGTCAAAGTCTGCTTTATTGTCAATTTCTTCACGTCAAGACATACAAAGAGATCGTAATTGCGTTTCCCACTATCCCAGGGGTCTCAAAGTCCAGCCCTCGGGGGCCGCATTCCTACATGTTTTCCAAGTTTCCCTTGTTAAACACACCTGATTCAAATGATCAGTTCATCCTCACGTTCTGCAGCAGCCTGATAATTGAATCAGGTGTGTTTAACGAGGGAAACTTGGAAAACATGTAGGAATACGGCCCCCGAGGACTGGACTTTGAGACCCCTGCACTATCCCATGGTGGAGACAAGACATATTACACCCAATTGGTCCACAGATAAACAAAACATTCAAGTAAACAATACAAAAAGTGAAAATAAGAAGGCACATACAATGAATAAATAAGAGCAACTTGCCTGAAATGGAGCAATTATGCATACAGCAGACAGTATAATAGCGCAAAACTACAAGTGGAGTAGTGCAAGACAGCCATCGTGGCCCAAAATGCCAGGATGTTATGCGGTGGAGGGGGGAGAGGGTTCAGGATCCTAACAGCCTAGTGTATGAAGCTGTTGGTGAGTCTGGTGGTGCGGGAGCTCAAGCTTCTGTACCTCTTCTCAGAGGGCAGTAGATCAAACAAATTGTGAGCGGGGCGACTCACATCCCTCACAATTGTGGTCGCCTTGCCAGTGAGATGGGAGGTGTAAATGTCCTCCAGGGAGGGGAGTGAAGCACCAATAATCCTTCCAGCTCTGTTCACTATGCGCTGCAGGGCTTTCCTGTTATATTCAGTGCAGCTTCCACCCCACACAGCGATACAGCTGGAGAGGATGCTCTCAATGGTGCCTAGGTAGAATGTGGTTATGATGGCTGATGGAGCACTTGCTCGGCTGAGTTTCTGCAGGAAGTACAGGCGGCACTGAGCTTTCCCCCAGGAATCTGGTGCTGCTCACTCTCTCCACCACAGCACCGTCGATGGTCAGTGGCAGGTGTTGGGTGTGACCCTTCCGGAAGTCAACAACAATCTCCTTGGTCTTGCTGACATTCAGCAGGAGGTTGTTGTCCTTGCACCATGTGGTCAGAAGGTCAACCTCCAACCTGTATTGAGTCTCGTCACTCTTGGTGATGAGACCCACCAGAGTCATGTCGTCAGCAAATTTCACTATGCAATTGTTGCATAGTGTGTGTCACTCTTGCAATGCTAGAAGATGTCTGTTATTGGGGCGTTAATTCAACCCGGGGTCAAGCAGGTGGACTTGAATTTTTGCTGGCTGGACATGGTCAGCATATTCAGTAGCCCTCCATTGTTGACACACACGCTGCCTGTTTCTTATGCAGTGGCGCCAGATCAGCCAGTGTGATTCGTGGTGTGGGTTATGTTCTGGGCTGTGTCCGTGGGCCAGGCATGGGAATGTCATCATTGATTACTCTATTCATAGCAATACGTTTGGCTGACGTGAAGTCCATCTTGAGACCAACCTGTCCACGGACTTTCCTGATCCCAGATGGAATTTTCCTGTAAGCAGGGACATCACTCACAGTCTTCGCTTCTCAGCAGCGGTCATGTGCCTCTATTGCGTTGAGCAGAGCCCCAACATGAGTACAGGACTCTGCAGTTCCAGGCATGCAGGTATAGTGGGCACAGCTAACCTCTCCCTTGCAGGTTATGATGACCCATGGCTTTAGAAGTACAGTCAAACCTCGTTTTTTTTACCACAATCCGTTCCAGAAGGCGGTTTGAGAAGTGAATCGGTCAAATTCCGAATCTATTTTTCCCATTACAAATAATGGAAAAACTTTTAATCGGTTCCAACAGTAAAAAAAAACAACGCCTTTTTTTAAGCATTTTTCTCATTTGCGCATTTGTGTCCGATCGCGCAACTGCAGTGCACCGCCGACCGCGCAACCGTAGCGCGCAGCCGACCGCACAACTACATCGCGCTGGTCGCATTATTGTGACAGAGCCGTTGCTAAAAAATATTTTTAAAGTCCTGATGTACTTTCCAAAATTTAAGTAGACCTCAGTGCGCAGGGAGCTTAATTTGGTCCGATCGCGCAACCGCAGCGCGCTGGTCGCATTATTGTGACAGAGGCGTCGCTGAAATTTAAATAATATTTTTAAAGTCCTGATGTACTTTCCAAAATGTAAGTAGACCTCAGTGCGCAGGGAGCTTAATTTGGTCCGATCGCGCAACCGCAGCGCGCCGGGCGCTCACTGTCGCATTGCTTTAAGAGCGTGTTTGTGTTTTAGAATGGCTTTACTGCTCCACTTGCTTTCTTTGAAGGCATGATTAGGGGTTAATACAATCCTCAAAGTAACGAAAATACAATAACGAACGGAGTCAGCCGGCATCCGGGCCGCGCGGTCTGGTTTTCTCGGGTCCTCATCTCGCGAGGTTAGACCTCCGAAGCAAAAAAAAATCTCGAATTTTTCGTTCGAATTCTGATTTGTTCGAGAACCGGGACGTTTGAAAACCGAGGTTTGACTGTATGTCATACAGGTGCTGGGAGTGCATGACCTAAGGAGACAAAGATGGACACACATTGTTCATTTGCCTTAAGTAGGAAAACAGTAACAGTAGAATACCACTTAACATTGTAACAATAACAGTTAATGTCAGTACGTTTCATGCTGTGCAGAAAACACTAACCAAAACTTCTTAGTAAACCACTAGCTCAAAGGCTAACTGTCACGTACCAGTGTTAGCCTGCTATACTCATTGAAAGAATGTTAAGGGTAGAGGCTGAGCCATTTGCGACTTCTGTCTGAACAGTTTGTGGTGTAACTATAATTCACAGTTCAGTGACAATTGCGACTAGTCAGGATGACATTTTGTCAGGAACCTTGGGTCATTTAACGTCATGATGGCGCCGCGGATGGCCGCCACGGTGAGTCGCTCTCTGTTTTTTTGTCTTATTTTGTGTGTTTTCTGTGTCCTCTGCTGTCCATCCCGGATCACTTTTACCAGAGAAGCACTGTTAAACATCGGTCAGTCTTCTTCTGGTAATTTCTCTCCTGTTCTCTCTGATTCAGACTGTTTGTCGGAGATTTTAGCCGGAGCGGCGGTGCTATACAAGCTAGCGCGACGGCAGCGACGCAGAAAACGAGCCGGAGCCCTCGTAAAGCTGAGGCAGAGAGGGTTCCGGTAGGGCACAATTCATCTGGCGAATGTCTGCTCCCTGGCGAACAAGATGGACGAATTGCTGCTCCTCACTTCAAGGAACACGGACTTCAGCAGATCCGCCGCGCTGTTTTGTTGAAACGTGGCTTAGCGAACGAACCCCCCACCACGCCGTGGAGTTAGCTGGGTTTCGGCTAACGCGCGGAGATCGCAGAGCGGAGCTCTCCGGAAAATCAAAGGGAGGTGGTCTCTGTTTCTACATTAATGAACGTTGGTGTACTGATGTCACGGTGTTGAAAGAGTTTTGCAGCCCTCTCCTAGAAACACTTTTCATGAACTGCCGGCCGTTCTATTCACCACGGGAGTTCTCCTCGATCGTCATGGCGGCTGTTTACATTCCACCACACGGACGTGCGAGTGAAGCCACGCAGATGCTGGCTGACCAGGTGAAAGACATGGAGAAACCTCTACCAAATTCACTAATCATTGTTCTGGGTGATCTTAACAGGGCGAACCTCGCACACGAACTCCCCAGATACAGACAGCACATAACGTGTCCCACCAGAGGGGCACAGACACTGGACCACTGCTACACCGTAATTAAGGATGCATACCACTCTGTGGCTCGTGCAGCTTTAGGACTCTCGGACCACTGTCTAGTTCATCTGATCCCGGCCTACAGGCAGAAACTAAAAACTTCTAAGCCTGTGGTGAGGACTGCGAGGAAGTGGACAGTGGAGTCAAGGCAGGACCTCCAAGCCTGCTTTGACTGCACCGATTGGGGAGTTTTTGAAGCTGCAACTTCAGACCTGCATAAACTCACTGACACTGCCACATCATACATCAAGTTTTTGTGAGGATCTGTGTGTGCAGACTAAGACCTTCTGCACGTACAACGACAAACCTTGGTTTACACCGAACCTCAGGAGGCTGCGCAAAGTCAAGGAGGAGGCCTACAGGAGCGGCGACCGGGACCTGTTCAAGCAGACCAGAAACACACTGAACCGAGAGGTCAGGAAAGCCAGGAGGTGTTACAGGGAGAGCCTGGAGAGACACCGCTCTGCTAATCCTGATCCCTCAACAGCGTGGAAAGGTCGGCAGAGCATCACGGGCTTCAAGAAACGAACCCCCCGTCCTGTGGAGAGCCCAAGGCTTGCTAACCAGCTAAACAGGTTCTACTGCAGGTTTGATCGGTCCTCCCACACAACGGGACCTCCTGCAGCACAATCTACATACTCACCTCCCCCCACAACTGGTCTGTCCACACCTCCATCACCGTTGTCACCTACTCTCTCTCTTGCAGAGGCCGCGCCCGCACTCCAGATCCGCGAGGAGGAAGTGCAACAGATGTTCCGGAGACAAAAGATCAGGAAGGCACCGGGCCCAGACGGCGTGTCACCTTCCTGCTTGAAAGTCTGCGCTGAGCAGCTAGTGCCTACCTTTGCACGGATCTTCAACCGTTCCCTGGAGCTGTGTGAGGTGCCCTTGTGCTTCAAGAGCTCCACCATCGTTCCAGTGGCCAAGAAACCCCCCCATCACAGGTTTGAATGACTATAGACCTGTCGCACTGACATCTGTGGTCATGAAATCTTTCGAGAGGTTAGTGCTGAACTACCTGAAGGATGTCAAGGGCCCCCTGCTTGACCCCCTCCAGTTTGCCTACCGGGCAAACAGGTCGGTGGATGATGCGGTCAACATGGGACTGCACTACATCCTGCACCACCTGGACACACCAGGAACGTACGCCAGGATCCTGTTTGTGGACTTCAGCTCGGCGTTCAACACCATCGCTCCTGACATCCTCCAACAGAAGCTCATCCAGCTCGCGGTGCCTGCCTCCACCTGTCAGTGGATCACCAGCTTCCTGACCAACAGGAGACAGCGTGTGAGGCTGGGGAGCATCACATCTGACACCCGGACCACCAATACTGGAGCCCCTCAGGGGTGCATCCTCTCCCCACTGCTCTTCTCTCTCTACACCAACGATGTCTCCTCAGGTGACTCTCCTGTGAAGCTCCTAAAGTATGCAGACGACACCACTCTCATCGTACTGATCCAGGACGGTGATGAGACTGCGTACAGACAGGAGGTGGAGCGGCTGGTCCACTGGTGCAGCCAAAACCACCTGGAGCTGAACCCGCTCAAGACCGTGGAGATGACAGTGGACTTCAGGCGAGACCCCTCACCCCTCACTATCCGCAGTAATACTATTCTCTCCACAGACACCTTCAAGTTCCTGGGAACCACAATCTCTTGGGACCTGAAATGGACCGGACACATAGACTCTGTCCGGAAGAAGAGGCTGTACTTCCTGAGACAGCTCAAGAAGTTCAACCTGCCGCGGGAGCTGCTGAAGACCTTCTACACTGCCATCATCCAGTCTGTCCTCTGTACCTCCATCACTGTCTGGTTTGGATCGGCCTCCAAACAAGACAAGCACAGACTGCAACGGACAATCAGGACTACAGAAAAGATAATTGGAATCAACCTCCCATCTATCCAAGACTGGTACATGTCCAGGACCAGGAAACTTGCAAGTGACATCTCTATAGACCCTTCTCACCCAGGTTGCAGTCTGTTTGAACTACTACCCTCCGGACGGCGTTATAGAGCTCTGTACGGCAAAACTAGCAGACACAGAGACAGTTTCTTCCCCCAGGCTGTTGCTCTGATGAACTGACACCACTCTTAGAGTATCAGAGTCATTACTGTGCAATAACATCCTGCTCTTCACACCTTTTTTGAATTGTCTACACTGTTTGTACTATGTGTCCTCTCTGCATCCATTGCAGCCTGGTCACCCTAGAAGAGGGACCCTCCCATCTGTGGTCTCTTCTCAAGGTTTCTCATTTCCCCTAGCTGGAGTTTTGAGTTTTTCCTTGCCCTCTTGGGAGTTTAATATCAGGGGATGTTTGAGAATATTTGCCATTTTTCACATGTCCTGAGTGTTGTTAGTCACCTAAATGTTGAACAGAGGCTGTGATTTTCCGAAATCAAATTTCTTGTTTGGCACGCTCAAACATGGCGAAAGAAACTCTTGAATCTTGAATCTTAAGATAGGAACGTATCTTAATGTTAATATTTATTTCAAAGGACGTGTGCACATGGCTACATGCTTTTACTGAGATACGGGTGGATATTTAACGTTACACCTAGCCTGTGAGCCTTAAATACACTTTTAAAACACGTGAAAACATATGTATTGAGACAGTAGAGCTTGGCTTACCTTTGCTCTCGTGATATTCTCATTCGGTATAATGAGCTTCATTTCGTGTACATATCGACTTGTCAGCTGTTTGTACGCTTCTAGTGACTTGTGAGATCTAAACTGTTGGTAAGGTAGGCAAATACGTCCGAAATGGTGAACGGCGGCATTAAATCTTTATCGACACTCTAGTGTCTGCTTGGTACTTCGTAAGGGTCCAGCCCTTTTATAATTCCAATCTTCTGTTCGTACCGATCTCTGGCTTCCTTCTACAGTGTGTCCCGGTATATCCCACATCCTTTCTCAGACATGTCTTTCTCTTTCTCGCTCAAACTGTGCTTCCATCTACCCCCTCTGTCTCCGTCTCTGGGTTTGTTTACAATAGAACTAGCATCCAGGTTGGCGGTCGTATCCCAGAATGCAACGCGTGTGCCCGAGCATTGACACGCCACATGTGTCTGGAACTTCATAGTAAATGCTCCACCGGAAACACCGAACAAACGCGTGCAAAAGCTTTTTCATTTCCATTTCCGACAAGCTTGTGTAGGCGTGTCTAGCAGTGTGAAATCCATTACTGTAGTCGGGAGCGGAGCAATGTGGGCGTCACGAAAGTCTGCTACGAAGCCGCCGTCACAAATATACGGAGTGAAAAAAAAAAACAAGCGAATCAAAAAATACTTGTTACCAATGCAATGAATCTGAACAAATGTAAATTTCTAAGATACTGCTGGCTAAATAGCATGTTGTTAAATGTCGATACATTAACCAGAAACCTAATTTATATGTGTAAATATTGGTCAATCCACAAATTCCAAAGCACACAAAACCTTGTATTTGAGTTCTTTATTTCTTTAGCGCTATGTTTGACACCTACTGGCAGTTTTGTTTACGCGTTCTGAGTTCCTAAATAAATACTTTGAAAAGTATTAATAAGAAACAACAGAGTGAATTTCTGAACGCGCCCCTCTTGCGGCCCTTTCCAACCCACAGACAGAATGGACTCTTGCTGCATTCGGGGAAAGTTGGAAGTCGGATTGATTGATTGATTGATTGATTGATTGATTGATTGATTGATTGATTGATTGATTGATTGATTGATTGATTGATTGATTGATTGATTGATTGATTGACAATGTTATTCCGAATATTCAAATAATACAGAGCTTCCTGTTTGTTCTCAGATAAAGTCCTTGCATAAAATCGAAATTAAGTTCAGGAAGCCAAATAAACACGCAGAGAGAAAAAGAAAAAGATATTCGGAAAGGAGTGAGAAAAAGCAGAGCTTTTTAGCTCACCCCTTTATCGAAACATAATATATATGCATGTATATAGGTGTATACATATCTATTCGCACGCATAAATATTTATACCCCTATACACATATACCCACAAGTACACATCTCCATGCATACATACATACATCTCCATGCACACACACACACACGCACAGACACACACACGCACGCACACACACGTACACACACTTGGATAATAAATGTGTAAGAATTGATGAGTTATTAGGATGTCAAGTGAAAAATTGTTAGAAGAAAATACATGACAGGGGGTTAATGAAGATGCATTATGATTTTAATAATCAAAATTGCAATGGCACAAACTAAAGGTTATTTAACGACCTGTGGAGAAAGGATTTGACATCTCTAGAAAATAAATTAATATTAAATAAATAACAAATTGAATGATTCACTGAGCGCAAACGAAAGTTTTTGTGGCACAAATGAACGGTACCATTTTGGGTCCATTTGGCAATAAATGGGGGCTGAGTGACGTCATCGCTAGAAATTGATTATGTAATATCTACGAAACCGTAGCAGCGCAAACGAAAGTTTTTGCAGCACAAACAAAGCACAAACGAACTGTACCATTTCGGGTTTATTTGGAGCAGATGGGTGTGCTGGGTGAACTCTGGATGACCTATAAAATAATCTTGCATAACTAAAAAACCGTTGCAGCACAATCGAACATTTTTACGGAACAAACCAGCACAAACGAAGCACAAACAAAATTTTGCGTGTGGTGGAGGCCCAGCTTCACACAGACGCATGTACCCCAGCGATCCCATTTATGGACCGCTTTGTCGAATAACGTAGTTCATCAGTGAATTCGGGGTCCTTCCTTTCCTATTACGCAACTCGGACCTCCCAGTTCAAAGGAGTGTTCTAGTCTAGTGCACTTTTCTTTGTTGGAAGTCGGAAAAGTCCGACTTCCCACTTACATCGAATACAGCATAACAATGGGGCCCTTTCAGCCGCAGTCAGAGGGCAGCCATCATACGTTGCCACTATTACTGTTAACTTATTTTATTGCTAAAAACACTGCTTTAAGTGTGTGTTTCAGGCTAGCACCCCTGTATGTGGTAATAAGAGCCTATCAAAGAACCAACTTGACTGTTTGGTTCAGCCATTCAGGGTATATTACCTCAATATTGTGAATGGTGCGCTCCAGAGGCACACACACGCACATGCATGCACACGCGCACGCATGCACGCACACACACGCATACACACATGAACTCCATCATGTCTCACCCGCCATATGACCAAAAACCTTGAGATAGGCACATTCAGTGCACCACCAAACTCTCGTTGAGTTTTTTCCCACTGCCCTTTGAGTAGCACACACCGAAAGGAGCAACTTCACTCGTGAAAACAAATGAGGGATTTGTGTTCAAGTGTAAATTGAAGTGGGCCACAGTGAATTCATTCATACTCGGCTCCCAACACACGCTTACACACATGCAGGAAAAGCCTTGTAAGACTACAGCCAGTGTGTGATGCAAAAAAAGGTGTGTAGTCAGGCCCTGTTAAGAAAGGTGTTTTTTCTTTGGAGTTGGCTCACAGAAAAGGGGGAGTGATTTTTGAGGGGCTTTTCTGAGACACACTACGGTAGTCTTTAGGCTGAGGGGGTGGAAACTGCCTAGAAGGAGGAGAGGTACATGCACTCTCCCCCAGCTGAATCGTGTTAAGGAAGCATGCTTTTGATCTGATTTTTCTGGTTTTGATCTTTAGTTGATGTTTTCCATTTGTCCTGCTTCTTTTCATGGATAAAGTCTCTTGTTTGGGTCCCCTTTTTTTGCACCATTGGTAGAAGCATTTGAAGCTGACTGAGAGTTAAAATGATCGACTATGGTGAGTTAGTGTGCAACATTTATTAATTTACCAATAGTTACTTGCCAGGTTGGAAATATTGCATGGAATTATTATGATAATGTGTATGATTTAATCAATGAGTATAAGATTTAATCAATGATTGCAACGAATGACCAACCATATATATGAAAAATTAGAGCCCCAAGAAATATTAGTGGTTTACTTGTTGTCTTGAAGGCTGGATATACAAAACATCATCCATGCCAGCGTGTGAATCTTTGTAGCACTTTTGGCATCCTCTTTGTCTATGGCCACATATGCACCATGAACCCACAGCGGATGCAATCGTGTGGCTAAACATTTTTGTTTACCTCTGCATGACCCATTCAAAGACATAGCCATTTTGTGAACAATGACCGAAGGTTTCCTTCTTTCTTTTACTGATGATTAGAGAGCTTACTTTGGCTAACTGACTGGAAAACTCCCGTTGCAAACTCTAAACAAGACACATGTTGTTCAGCTGCAACTGAAAGCTGCAGCAGAAACCCCACCTCTTTCACCAATCCAGGTCTTTTCAACTGTAGTTCATTTATATCTAAGGCTATAGATATTAGGGTGACCAGACGTCCTCTTTTTCCTGGATTTCTCCTACTTTTGAGCCCTAAAAAAAATGTCTGGGGGGAATTTCAAAATTGTCCGGGATTTTGCTGGACTGCCTCAAACATAATACATGAACAGTACATTGTCAATAGAATTGCCACTCAGTTCCATTTCACTCAATTCCAGGTTTTTCTGTATCGTTCGCAAATAATTCACGCCCTTCTCCTCAAATCTAGTCACTGCTACGAAGTAGGGTGGGCTGACCAGTCTACACCGAGTGTTAACAGGCAATGCCAAAACAAAAATGCACGTTCAGGGAGGAGTTGAATAAAAAAATTCCCATGCTTTCACCAGGGTCATGATCCTTATGAAGCTGAGTGCTTGACATGCAAGGCAGGCACTTACGTGTCTGTGGCAAATAAAGGTGCCAACGCACCCCGCAAGAGGAGGACTGAAGAGGAGCCCTTTTTTTTTCTTCAAATGCACCGACGGGCCGTATTTCTTTTGTCTTTTTTTTTTTTTTACTTAGTGTACCACTATAAAACTAAAAAATGTCCGTGTACACGTTTTTGTTAGTGTAAATATGTTTTGACATCCGATAGTGCCACCGCCCAAAAATCTTAACGGATCCTGTTTTATAAAGTATGAAAACAAATTGCACACAAGCATGCACCACATAGGACATTCCATTCATTGGAGCCGCCCTGTGTCTGCAGGTGGATGCCTGAAATTTTAAGCAGTAATCTCACGGTCCATACGCTAATACAAAGGTCAGAGAGATTGTGTGTCGTTTTAATGTTAGGGAATGTGTCGTTGAATTCAATGCAACTGATGGTCTTGAATGCCCCAATAAGAACATCACAGTTCGGCCAACTCGAACTGATAAGAAGGCTTGGCTTCTTTGATGTTGGCAAAAAGGGGTTCTGGAACAGACATATTTCTTTTGCATTGACATTCATGGAATCTCACACTGAATTCCGCCTTCAGCAATTCCAGTTCTTCTCCAAACCGGATTCGGTTGAAGTTGGGAAATTGTGTAAAATGTAAATAAAAACAAAATACAATGATTTGAAAATCCTTTTCAACCTATATTCAATTGAATACACTACAAAGACAACATATTTAATGCTCAAACTCGTAAACTTTATTTTATTTTTCAAATAATAATTAACTTGGAATTTCATGACTGCAACATGTGCAGTAGAAGTTGGAAAAGGGCATGTTTACCACTTTGTTGCATCACCTTTCCTTTTAATAACACTCAATAAACATTTGGGATGAGAGGAGACTAATTCTCTTAGCTTCTCATGTGGAATTCTTTCCCATTCTTGCTTGATGAACAGCTTCAGTTGTTCAACAGTCCGGGGTTTTCCCTGTCGTATTTTGCGCTTCATAATGCGCCACGCATTTTCAATGGGAGACAGGTCTGGACTGCAAGCGGGCCAGGGGAGTACCTGGACTTTGAAGCCACGCTGTTGTAACACGTGCAGAATGTGGCTTGGCATTATCTTGCTGAAATAAGCAGCGGCGTCCATGAAAAACATGTCACTTGGATGGCAACATATGTTGTTCCAAAATCTGTATGTACTTTGAAGGCATTTATGTTGCCTTCACAGAAATGTAGGTCACCCATGCCATGGGAACTAATGCACCCCCATACCATCACAGATGCTGGCTTTTGAATTTTGGGTTGATAACAGTCCGGATGGTCCGCTTACTCTTTGGTCCGGAGGACACGACGTCCAGTGTTTCCAAAAACAATTTGAAAAGTGGACTTATCAGACCACACAACACTTTTTCATTGTGCATCAGTCCATTTTACATGAGCTCGGGCCCAGAGAACCCGGGGACGTTTCTGGATGTTGTTCATAAACGACTTTTGCTTCGCATGGTAGAGTTTTAACCCGCACTTACTGATGTAGTGACGAACTGTATTTACTGACAGTGGTTTTCTAAAGTTTTCCTGAGCCCCTTTGGTTATATCCTTTACACACTCATGTCGGTTTTTAAGGCAGTGCCGTATGAGGTATCGAACGTCATGATCATTCAGTCTTGGTTTTCGGCCGTGGCGCTTACGTGCAGTGATTTCACCAGATTCTCTGAACCTTTTGATGATATAATGGACCGTAGATGTTGAAATCCCTAAATTCCTTGCAATTTTGCTTTGAGAAATGTTGTTCTTAAACTGTTCAACTATTTTCTCACGCAAAGTGGTGAACCTCGCCCCATCCTTGCTTGTGAATGACTGAGCATGATTGGGGAGGCTCCTTTTATACCCAATCATGGTACCCACCTGTTCCCAATTAGCCTGATCACATGTGGGATGTTCCAAATAGGTGTTTGATGAGCTTTTCTCAGCTTTCTCAGTATTTTTTGCCACCTTTCCCAACTTCTACTGGACGTGTTGCAGCCATGAAATTCTAAGTTAATCATTATTTGGCAAAAAAACAATTACGTTTATCAGTTTGAACATTAAATATGTTGTCAAAAGTCAAAGTCAGCTTTATTGGCAATTTCTCCACATGCCAAAGACACACAAAGAAACCGAAATTTCGTTCCCCCCTATCCCACGGTGACAAGACATGGCTCACAACAGACAAACAAGTAAACAAGTATAACAAAAGCGTGCTGAATAAATAATGAATAAATAACACAACAATAAATAAATAAATAAGAGGAGCAGAAAAAAAAAAGGAGCAAGTGCGCGTACAGCAGACATTCCCGAAAATAGCGCAACAGTGCCGCACGCTACGCAGAAGGGGGTAGCGAGTTCAGGGCCCTAACAGCCTGGAGAAAGAAGCTGTTGGCGAGTCTGGTGGTGCGGGAGCGCAGGCTCCTGTACCTCTTCCCAGAGGGCAGAAGGTCAAACAAAGAGTGAGCCGGGTGACTCACATCTCTGGCAATCGAGGTTGCCTTGCGGGCGAGATGGGAGGTGTAAATGTCCTTCAGGGAGGGGAGCGAAGCACCAATAATCTTACCAGCCGTATTCACTATGCGCTGCAGGGCCTTCAAGTTCTGTCCAGTGCAGTTGCCACCCCAGACAGCGATGCAATTTGTGAGGACGCTCTCAATGGTGCCACGGTAGAATGTAGAAGGGACTGCCTGAGGAGCACATGCACGCCTGAGCTTCCGCAGGAAGTACAGGCGGCGCTGAGCTTTCTTTGCCAGTGATGAGGTGTTTGCGGACCAGGAGAGGTCCTCACTGATGTGCACCCCCAGGAACTTGGTGCAGCTCACCCTCTCCACCACAGCACCGTCGATGATCAGCGGCAGGTGTGTCGTGTGACCCTTCCGGAAGTCAACAATGATTTCCTTGGTCTTATTGACGTTCAGCAGGAGGTTGTTGTCCCTGCACCACGTGGTCAGAAGGTCAACTTCCGACCTGTACCGAGTCTCGTCGCCCTTCGTGATGAGACCCACCAGAGTCGTGTCGTCAGCAAACTTCACTATGCGGTTGTCGCTGTAGGTCGCAGTGCAGTCATGCGTCAGCAGGGTGAAGAGCAATGGACTGAGCACGCAGCCCTGGGGGCCCCCCGTGCTCAGCGTGATGCTGGCGGAGATTTTGTCGCCAACACGCACCACCTGAGGCCTCTGACAGAGGAAGTCCAGTATCCAGTTGCAGAGGGAGGTACTGAGGCCCAGCTCGTCGAGTTTGCGGATGAGTCGCTGCGGCACATTGGTGTTGAAGGCAGAGCTGAAGTCCACAAACAGCAACCTCACATATGAGTCCTTTCTCTCCAGGTGGGTGAGGGCCGAGTGGAGGGCAGAGCAGATGGCATCCTCAGAGGACCGCTTGGCACGGTACGCAAACTGGAAAGGGTCAATGGTGGTCTTTGTAGTGTATTCAATTGAATATGGGTTGAGAATGATTTTCAAATCGTTGTAGTTTGGTTTTATTTACATTTTACACAATTTCCCTACTTCAACCGAATCCGGTTTGTACAAACCTTTCAGGTTGGAATGGGACCGCTGGATTCTTTGCAGAGATGTTTTGGTTAGCAGCGAGATGAAGATGTGCTTCTTCACTTGTTCTAAAAGCAGCTCTGGGACCATTTTGTCTTCTGGATGAAAAGATGCTTTAATTTTGGGTAGTAGCTCCACAGCGTTAAAGACATGTTTGTTCTCGGGACACACCTCATCCGTGACATAATTCAGACATTTGTTGCAAATTCTCCACAAGTTACCACTGCCTGCTATCAGATGAGCAACTTAAAAGTTGTCTCACTAGTTCAGCTGAGCTTGGCATACAAATCTATCTTGCTGACCTAACAGTCCAATATTTAGCTTAGAGAATTTTGTCAGCTTTGTCGCATTTAGCCTTGCAAGCTATCATACCGTCTTTGTGGTGGGATTCATAATGTCCATGCAAATTGTATTTGAATACCACCACCCCCTGACAGATGAGACGAACAGCCTTTTCTTTGCACTGAACAAAAATATTGTTTGATCATAGCAGGTTGAATAGTCAAACTTCTGTTACCTTACCTTTTTGCAACTCTTCTGTTTTATTCCGTCTGCATGTGTGTGACGTAGTGAGTACACCCCCAATGCCCAGCTGACGCTAGGAAACAGCTCGGAACGCGTTCAATCTGAATTCAGCATCAGACTCGATCACACGACTGAAGTCTGGTATCGGCAGGCCGTGGGCTACAGTTTTGGGGGCCACTGGCATAAGCAATAAAGTTGTCATTCTCAGCTTGTCTTTGAATTTTGATCATTGGCAATTTGATTAAACAGCATGAGTTATAATTAAAACAATATTGATTCTAAAATAGTCATGCAAGTACATCTTAAGTCTGACGTTTAACGCATTTCCAAGGGGCAAATAATCCCTGACAATATACTGCAGCTCCAAGAATCATTCTGGCACTTCCAGAAAGGGCTTTACGAACTATTGCATGTGTTTACGCAATATTCATGGAGAGCCTGAAAGGCACCCACAACATGTATAATGCATCTGAACATCATTCGCTAATGTGATGTTGAAGAGTACAGGCCATTAGTCAATCCTATCCATCATTGGGGAGAGTTGTGCAAGGCTAACACCATTATCTCTTCACAAAGTAAAGATCGCGTGAGCAGTAAAACAGAGAGAGAGTGAGAGAGGGAGAGGGCGAGAGAGAGAATCAAAGCTGTTTTATCTGATTCAGTGGTGGTCATGAGGTCACTAAAAAATTTTTTTCTTCCAAAGCAGAATAAAAGTGCTTCAGTACTTTAACTGTCAATGTCTCAAGAATTGGCTTAGTAGTCTCATACCCATGATACAGTCAGACTGTCCTAACTTCATTTTGTAATTGCTCTCCAGAGCGCCCCTCTCCATTAAGCTCTGGACCAGGAGTAAGTGGTGTACTGGTTTCCGAGCTCCCAGTGCACACATTTTGACACACACTGGCAGCTATGCCTCAAAGATACACCCACCAGAGGAAGAAAGCCACCACAGCTGCTGCAAGAAGGATGGGGAGGAGAAGCAGGGACCAGCACAAGACTACAAGCACAAACAGCGTTCATAATCACCGTTCCAAGAAGCTCCCCATGCTTTCCAGGTATCAAAGGCAACAACTTGACACAGCTCTCTTTTTTCAGCTGTTACATTTATTGTGATTAATTTTTTTCCTCCCAAGGTCCTTGATTCTGTGTCACTCTAAGACCAATGACGACTGCACAAGTTCTGAAGGGAAGGAGGCTGGTAGGAGGGAAGTGTCAGACGAGAGAAGGACGTGGAGTTTGGGCTGGGGGGCAGATGTGGCTACTGAGGATGAAACAGGATATAGGAATATTGAAATCAAACACTGGAGGACGCGACAGTCAACTCTGGTGGACACAGTGGTCCCCGAAAAACTGCTTCACCCCACCTCTTTATGTGAAAACAAAAGGAGCTTGCTGAGATCTTTTAGCATCAAGGTATGAATACAGGGGTTGTCACTCAATGTAATTGTCAGAATCAAAGCACAAAATTATGTTATAAGAAATTTGCTTCAAAGCTGGGGTAACCAACTTCGGTCCTCCAGAGCACCTATTCACAGTTGTTGTGTCCTTCCAAGAAAATACCTGATTGACATATTAAGGAATGTTATCATGCTTGTACAGAGCTTGCTGATGTGCTGACCACTTAAATCAGGTGTAATGGATGAGGGATACATCTAAAACATTGTGGATACGCCCCTTGAGGACCAGAGCTGATGATCCCTGTTTCAAATCATTGGATTGAAAATATTGTGTATATATATATATATATATATATATACATATATATAGCTGTATATATATATATATATATATATATATATATATATATATATATATATATATATATATATATATATATATATATATATATATATATATATACAGCTATATATATGTATATATATATATACACATATATATACATATATCCATATACCAGTGTTTCCCAACCTTTTTTTCATTCATGGCACACCTTTTCATTGGAAAAAATCTCGCGGCACACCGCCAACAAAAATCTGTTAAGCTCCTATATTAAAATTATATTTATAGTTATATTACAACGAAACACGTAGAGTCCTATTCCTATATATGTATGGAGAGTCGAATAATTTAATAGAAATAAATACTAAATATTCTTTAAATTGTATTCCTTTTTTTTAAATAAAAGTGACAGTTTTTTAAAAAGGTTTTAGACGGTGTAAGAAATAGACTATTTAAAGTGATTGTGATTAAAATAAAAGAATCAACGTGATTTTGTTTACTGTTATAGACTAGGTCTATAAATATTACAACAATAAGAACAAAGTCACTTTTAAAGACGCTCTGCTGTTCTGATAGCAGCTGAGTGGCTATCACAGTCGAGGAGTCTCGACTTGACTGCTTATTTTACGTATGTGAAAAATAACCAATCCAGGTTCTCTGGTTGAACTGCATTCTCTGATTTCCATCGGACGACAAACGCACCACAACCGTTATAGTGTCTGTCACTGTTAGCAAAAGCACACAGCAACACACACATAAACTGAATATGTGCCGATGCAATACAATCATATCGACACAATATGAAATCTCAAGATTCTCCACACATGCACGATTAGCAAGTGGCTGACCAGGCCTTGCGCGAACTGACCAGTTGTTTGGCGATCCTATTTACAATGCGCTCCGTAATTAATATTGGACAGTCCCACGGCACAGCTGAACGTCTCTCACGGCACACCAGTGTGCCGCGGCACAGTGGTTGGGAAACACTGCCATATACTGTATGTATGTATGCATATACATATACATATACATATGTGTGTGTGTGTGTATACACACCTAATGTGTGTGTGTGTGTGTGTGTGTGTGTGTATATATATATATATATATACCGTATTTGCCGGTGTATTAGTCGACCTTTTTCGATCCAAAATCGACCGAAAAAAATCGACCTCGACTTATACACCGAGTCATAAAATTTAACTTCGTATTCATCGCTTCAAATGTGATGGTAACCAAGGCCGTTTCTCATGCATCTCATTGTGCGTGGGTGTGCGTCCGTCAGGCTCATCAAACAGCGAGAAACTGAATCATTATAAAGCGTTCGTCGCATTAACACGCATCCTCAGCAACAATTTCAAATATTCTCACCTCAATAACGGACATCGAAAGCCAGGCAGCGACGATGACTGCTAGGGGGAAGTACTGGGTATTGAGCGAATGTGCGAGTCATCGCGCGTCAAGCAACGACAATAACTACCGGTAAGTAAACATTCAATCGCCATGACTAAATGAATGTCGTTGGCACTTAGAAAATATTCGCCAAACTTGGCCAGACTTCCAGGGGAAGAGGCCGAATTTTCACTTGTTCTGGCCGACTGGAGAAACCAGCCGAGGCGGACACTTTACGGCGGTTGAGACGTTGGCACTTAGAAAATATTCGCCAAACTTGGCCGGACTTCCAGGGGAAGAGGCCGAATTTTCACTTGTGGTGGCCGACACGGGGAACCAGCCGAGGCGGACACTTTACGGCGGTTGAGTCGTTGGCACTTAGAAAATATTCGCCAAACTTGGCCGGACTTCCAGGGGAAGAGGCCGAATTTTCACTTGTGGTGGCCGACACGGGGAACAAGCCGAGGCGGACACTTTACGGCGGTTGAGTCGTTGGCACTTAGAAAATATTCGCCAAACTTGGCCGGACTTCCAGGGGAAGAGGCCGAATTTTCACTTGTGGTGGCCGACACGGGGAACCAGCCGAGGCGGACACTTTACGGCGATTGAGTCGTTGGCACTTAGAAAATATTCGCCAAACTTGGCCGGACTTCCAGGGGAAGAGGCCGAATTTTCACTTGTGGTGGCCGACACGGGGAACCAGCCGAGGCGGACACTTTACGGCGGTTGAGTCGTTGGCACTTAGAAAATATTCGCCAAACTTGGCCAGACTTCCAGGGGAAGAGGCCGAATTTTCACTTGTTCTGGCCGACATGGGGAACCAGCCGGGGCGGACTCTTTATGGCGCAAGAGCCGTTGGCACTTAGAAAATATTCGCCAAACGCTCTCAGGATAGAGAAGACCAAGAAGATGCCCTTTATGACGACAAACTAAACGAAAACGAATGGAACGAGCTTTTCGGAAGTAGCGACGATGAAGACGAATTTTGAACTCTATGTACCGGCAATCACTTTATAATTATAATTTGTAGTTTCTTAACTAAAAATAAACCAGTTTCTAAGAGTGTTCATTGTTGTTAGTCTCTCTCGGCGCGTAATATCACAGGGTCATGAAGTAAATAATATTTAAAATGGCGTATAGATCGCTCGCTACAAACTCGCGAATTTGAACACATTTCGTCAATAAATTTCGCATATTTCTGATTGAATTTTGAAGTTTAATATAATGCAACAATTGAGCTCGACTTATACAAAGGATATATCATAAAATCGTAAATTTCCGTCGAATTTTAGGGGGTCGACTTATACACCAAGTCGACTTATACACCGGCAAATACGGTATATATATATACCGTATTTGCCGGTGTACAGGTCGACTCGGTGTATAAGTCGACCCCCTAAAATTCGACGGAAATTTACGATTTTATGATATATCTTTTGTATAAGTCGAGCTCAATTGTTGCATTATATTAAACTTCAAAATTCAATATGCGAAATTTATTGACGAAATGTGTTCAAATTCCGGGAGGCCGTGCGCATGCGGCTGTTTATAAGCACCGCGGAGGAGATCGCGGCCGGCGAGCTCGCGCACGCCGCCCGGCACCAACGGGAGGCCGGAAATAGCTCCAAGCCGAGCGGATCGGCACTTTATAAGCACCGCGCAGGAGATCGCGGCCGGCGAGCTCGCGCACGCCGCCCGGCACCAACGGGAGGTCGGAAATAGCTCCAAGCCGAGCGGATCGGCACTTTATAAGCACCGCGCAGGAGATCGCGGCCGGCGAGCTCGCGCACGCCGCCCGGCACCAACGGGAGGTCGGAAATAGCTCCAAGCCGAGCGGATCGGCATTTTATAAGCACCGCGGAGGAGATCGCGGCCGGCGAGCTCGCGCACGCCGCCCGGCACTAACGGGAGGTCGGAAATAGCTCCAAGCCGAGCGGATCGGCACTTTATAAGCACCGCGCAGGAGATCGCGGCCGGCGAGCTCGCGCACGCCGCCCGGCACCAACGGGAGGTCGGAAATAGCTCCAAGCCGAGCGGATCGGCACTTTATAAGCACCGCGCAGGAGATCGCGGCCGGCGAGCTCGCGCACGGCGCCCGGCACCAACGGGAGGTCGGAAATAGCTCCAAGCCGAGCGGATCGGCATTTTATAAGCACCGCGCAGGAGATCGCGGCCGGCGAGCTCACGCACGCCGCCCGGCACCAACGGGAGGTCGGAAATAGCTCCAAGCCGAGCGGATCGGCACTTTATAAGCACCGCGCAGGAGATCGCGGCGCCTCATTGGACTTCCAGCGGGCCGCGCACTCGCGCACGCCGCACGGTTCAAATTTTCTAAGTGCAACGCACAATGAGATGCATGAGAAACGGCCTTGGTTACCATCACATTTGAAGCGATGAATACGAAGTTAAATTTTATGACTCGGTGTATAAGTCGAGGTCGATTGTTTTCGGTCGATTTTGGATCGAAAAAGGTCGACCAATACACCGGCAAATACGGTATATATATATATATGTGTATATGTGTATATATACATATATACACACGCACACACACACACCGTATTTTCCGGATTATAAATCACTCCGGAGTACAAGTCGCACTAGCCATAAAATGCATAATAAAGAAGAAAAAAACATATATGTCGCACCGGAGTACAAGTCGCATTTTTGGGGTAACTTTATTTGACAAAATACAACACCAAGAACGGACATGAATAGCCAACAACAGACTAAACAATACGTATGCTAACGTTACATAAACACAAACGAGGAACTGAGAATGTGCCTGACGTAACATATTAACATTTACTCAAATAACTAACATAAATAACAAGTTTATCAAATGTCACTAGATATGAACTATATACCAAATAACTATAACATCCATCCATCCATTCTCTATACCGCTTTTCCCCACGGGGGTCGCGAGCGTGCTGAAGCCTATCCCAGCAGTCATTGGGCAGGAGGCGGGAGACACCCTGGACCGATCGCAGGGCACACAGAGACGAACAACCATCCGCACTCGCACTCACACCTAGGGGCAATTTGGAGTGCTCAATTGGACTACCAAGCATGTTTTTGGGATGTGGGAGGAAACCGAAGTGCCCGGAGAAAACCCATGCAGGCACGGGGAGAACATGCAAACTTCACACAGGGAGGGTCAGAGGTGGAATCGAACCGGCACCTTACGAACTGTGAGGCGGACGTGCTAACCAGTGCCTACCGAGCCGCCCTAACTATAACATAAATAACAATTTTATCGAACCATCCGTGTCACTCCAAATCATTAAATTCATCGAAATCTTTGTCCTCCGTGTCACTTATAAACAACGGCGCTGTTGACTCCAGAAGTACATGCAGCGCTGAGGTCAGACTCATTCTCAGTGGCGGCTCCAATTATTCCACAGGCCAAGTGCGCCTTCATGCGGTTTAAAGTGAAAATAACAGGTGAAGTGATCAACTATACTATAGTAGGTAAGTAATGTGTTAATGATTAAGTAACAATGTGTTAATAATTTCACATATAAGTCGAATCCCCCGGCCAAACTATGAAAAAAACTGCAACTTATAGTCCGGAAAATATAGTAGGTATGTATATATACGCACATATATATACATTTATATATAAATATATATAGATAGATATGTATGTATAATATATATATATATATATATATATATATATATATATATATATATATATATATATATATATATATATATATATATATATATATATATATGTATATATATATATATATATATATATATATATACACACATATATATACACACATATGTATATATACATATATACACACATATATATACATATATATATAGTGTGTATATATATATATATATAAATAAATACACGCCGTATATATATATCTATAGTATAGTACGGAAATGGCGCACTCGCGCTCTATTTGTATCAGTGCCGAATTTAGAGCGTGGGCTGTGACGACAGCATTCTTGTAATTTGCGCGCCAAGCTTTCGGATACAG
The DNA here is from genome assembly GCF_024217435.2 of Syngnathus scovelli. Taxonomy (NCBI): domain Eukaryota; kingdom Metazoa; phylum Chordata; class Actinopteri; order Syngnathiformes; family Syngnathidae; genus Syngnathus; species Syngnathus scovelli. Next base: position 2,170,104 of record NC_090850.1, on the reverse strand, counting down.
TTTTACGCTAAAGCCACCCACAAACCTTCCCCTGGAATCCTTCCATTAAAATGAGTCGCCCAAGGAAAAGCAAGGTGGACACTGAATGCCGAGTGTTTAAAAAGAGTGGCCAATTTGGCTCGACGTACGCGACGTGACGTTCAGCCACATGAACATCAACCCGTCACAGATCTAGGTAAACGGACCAACACCTCGGATCTCTCCTAAGAATTGCCACAACAAATTTTACTCCAGACTATGACACACTAGCAAAAAAAGGGAGACAAACAACACTGTTCCCACTGAAAATGAATGGCTTTCAAGTTTGTTGTAAAAAAATGCATTTTGAATATGATCTGTACAAATAGCAGGGATTGAAACTAGCGACCATTCTCATTTTCAAACAATGCAGGATGCTCAAGGACATTGATGCACCACCTGTTTGTGACTAATCTTAACCTGTAAAGTTCTTAAGGCTTACTTTAATGAAGTGTTTCCCGTTTCCTCACCTCTGTTACCAAATGTTTTTGAGTTAAAACTCTGCTCTGATTTTCAGATACCCCTCACCGTGTTGCCGTTTTGATTACTTTATTTAGATGTATGCTTTCACCGATTCTTCAAGATGATATATTTGGTCAGAAGGTTTGCCGTTTGATGTGATCTCATAAGATAAACATCTTTCATTAATCTGACCTGCAGGCACTGAAGTGATAGAGACTGTTATTCATAATAACAGTGTCATATTTTATGAGAATCACTGATAGCAGTTTTTTAGGGATTTTTTTTTTAATGCTGTTAATAAATGCATTTGTTTTCCAAAAACTTTTTTTGAATATCCACGCTTTACTACCTACTAAAGGCCAAAACCTTTTATGCAATGACCTTTACATGTCATTTATATTACTTCACACAAACACTACATCCATCTGCTCCTGGTTCGGCCCCCCGAAAATTTAGAACCCAATTCGGCCCGCAAGTCAAAAAGTTTGCCCACCCCTGATCTATACACACGCACGCACACACACACACACACACACACACACACACACACACACACACACACACACACACACACACACACACACACACACACACACACGCACACACACGCACACGCGCGCACACACACACACACACACACACACACACACACACACACACACACACACACACACACACACACACACACACACACACACACACACACACACACACACACACAGATGTATCCTGCACAGAACAATGTCAAATGCACCAGTCATGTCCAAAATAACATCTACATATCAAATATCACAACTCAGATTACAGTTTTGCATGTTTCACACGTGTTTTACACCCTAACATAAAACCCTTTAAGTCTCTTATTTATTGTCTTAATATTTAGGATCCTGTTTATTGACTGTTCATAACTTCATGGACTTCAATCTATTTTGCATTTATGAAGCATGTAAAACAAAGTGACATATGAAATTAAATCTGTTACACTGAAGGCTACAATATTCCCCCATTTGTTACATTAAAAGAACAGAACAGCATTTTGAAAATATATTTCGTATACTGCTAAAAGCTTGAATACTAAAATGTGGACTGTACTCCGGGCACGAAAGTTAACCACACGCGAGCCGAAAGGAGCCACCACACTTGTACCTTGTTATAAAATGTATATTTTAGCTACATATACATATGTCTCACACACGCACACGTATCATATTTATGTTTACATTATCCATCCATCCATCCATTTTCTGAACCGCTTAGTCCCCACGGGGGTCGCGGGCGTGCCGGAGCCTATCCCAGCCGTCATCGGGCAGTAGGCGGGGGACACCCTGAACTGGTTGCCAGCCAATCGCAGGGCACACAGAGACAGACAACCAATCGCACTCACACTCACACCTAGGGACAATTTGGAGTCTTCAATCGGCCTACCAAGCATGTTTTTGGAATGTGGGAGGAAACCGGAGTGCCCGGAGAAAACCCACGCGGGCCCGGGGAGAACATGCAAACTCCACACAGGGAGGGCCGGAGGTGGAATCGAACCCGCACCCTCCTAACTGTGAGGCGGACGTGCTACCCAGTGCGCCACCGAGCCGCCTATATTTACATTATTTATACATTATTTTCTGGATGTCATTTATACTACGTATTAATATAGTATTTGCATGTTTGAAACTATTATTTAATGTTCTAATGATAACATATGCACTTATATGGTTTAATATACACTTATTGATGTCATGCTGTCATGTGTCGTCCGGTGCATTTCCTGTTTTATTGTGTGATTTCCTCTCGTTCCAGTCAGTGTGTCCTTCCCCTGTGCGTCCGGTCACGTGATCCCCTGATTCCAAGTGTGTGCACCTGCGTCAATGACCGTCTTCACCTGTGTTCCCCTCCTGTGTCCATATAACCCGCGTCTTTCCCCGTATCCAGTGCCAGTGCGTCTTGCCTTGTCAGAACACTAGCGATCACGAAACCCTCGAGTTCCACGTAGAAGCCTTGTTAGAGCCACCTTGATCACCGATGTTAACTTGGTTACATCGCTACCTTGTTTTTGTATTTCCCTCGGTTCGAGGCGCTTTGATTTCCCCTTTTTCTCCCTCGGTTCGAGGCGCCTTTGTTTTCCCTTTTTTCCCTCCTAGTGAGGCGTTTTTTGTTCGACTGTCAGTGGCGACAATAAAAGCCTTTTTGGACATTGAACTCTCTGCATTCGAGTCCTCTCCCTGCTCTGCGCCTGACATTACGCACTGGCCAGACATGGACTCGGCAGAGACAGCGCAGCTGGTCGCCCAAGTACGCTCCCAGACTGCGCGACTGGGCCAACAGCAGAAGCAGGTCGACGCTCTGAGTGTTGGCGTTCAGGAACTGGTAAAGAACCAGGAAGGCTTCAGAGAGGCGGTGGCCACCCAGGTGGATTCGCTGAGTCGTCAGATGCAAGACGTCCTCGCTCTGCTGACCACGGGGCGAGCTGCGACGCCCTGTTCCACAGCGGCGCCCCCTGTGGACCACCCGGCGCCTGCTCCTCTGGCGAGGGGGATCAGACTGGCTTCCGCAGAACGATATGCAGGTGAACCCGGGCTGAGTCGAGCCTTTATAACGAATTGCGAGATGCAGTTCGAGCGAGCTCCCGGCGACTTCCCAACGGAACGCTCCCGGGTGGCATACACGATCTCCTATTTGACGGGAAGAGCCCGGACGTGGGCGACCGCAGAATGGGCCAGGAATTCCGCTACCTGTCACTCGTTTTCCGGATTCATCGAGGCCCTGCGCATGGTGTTCGATCCAGTTCCCACGGACCGAGAGAAGGCACGAGAGCTGTCCCACATCACCCAGGGTTGAGAGACAGTCAGCGACTACGCGATCCGCTTCCGCACTCTGGCCGCGGAAAGCGGATGGAACTCGACGGCTCTGTACGATGCTTTTCTCCAGGGTCTTTCCGGGACCATCCAGGACCAACTAATTTCCCTTGATCTTCCTATGGAGCTCGACGCTCTCATCGCGTTGGCCGTCCGAACTGACAACCGACTAAAAGAATGGAGGAAGCAGCGCGCAAGCCGGGGTGCGATCGTTACTCCTTCCGCATCATTGGGCGGGCGGTCATCCCACGAGACGCACCACCAAAGATCGATCCCGGCCGGGCCACTCGAGGGGACGGAACCCATGCAGCTCGGCCGGGCCAAATTGAGCGAAGAGGAAAGACAGCGTCGACGCCAGGAGGGCAGATGCTACTACTGCGGGGCGCTTGGTCATCTCCTCCTCTCCTGCCCGGAGCGGAGGGCGCTGAGGGTAAGCACCTTCTCCGTGGTCCGGCAGAAGAATAGGGTTCTACCCGTCGGGACGCTAACCTGCCAAGGCAAGGAACTCGAGCTCGGGGTGTTGATTGACTCAGGGGCCGACGAGAATCTGATCGACGGGGCTTTTGCTCGCAGCATAGGTGTAAAGACCGAACCCTTGAACACAACCGTAAAGGCTAAAGCACTTAACGGACAAGCCCTTTTTGACATATCTTATATAACCGAACCCCTCTCATTGTCGTTTGGCACTCATCATGAACTAGTAAGACTGCATGTAGCCACCTCCCCCCTGAATCCGCTTATCCTCGGTTATCCGTGGCTAAAACACTACAACCCTGTAATAAACTGGGAGTCAGGGGAGATAAAGGGGTGGGCATCCCAGTGCCAAGTATCGTGTGTCAAACCAAAACCTTCGATCGAGTCCACCTGCACTTCTCCCTCGGACCTTGCGTCTCCTGAACCAGATTTCAGAGCTCCAGATCTAAACCAAGTACCCAAATGCTACCATCACCTTGCGGAGGTATTTAGCAAAGCCAAGGCGAGCTCCTTACCACCCCACCGTCCCTACGACTGCGCCATAGACCTATTGCCCGGTGCTTCGATCCCCAAGGGTAGACTTTATTCCCTTTCGGGCCCCGAAAAGAAGGCCTTAAATGACTATATTGACGCATCACTTAAAGCAGGTCTGATCAGGCCGTCATCATCGCCTGCAGGGGCCGGATTTTTCTTTGTGGAGAAGAAAGACGGAACCCTGCGCCCCTGCATAGATTACAGTCCCCTCAACCAGATCACTATAAAGAATCGGTACCCCCTCCCACTCATGTCGGCCGTGTTTGATCAGTTGCAGCAGGCTCGGGTATTCTCCAAGTTAGATTTACGTAACGCGTATCACCTCGTGCGCATTCGGGAAGGTGATGAGTGGAAGACGGGCTTCAACACCCCCCGGGGACACTTTGAATACCGGGTAATGCCGTTCGGCCTCACCAATGCCCCCGCGGTCTTCCAAGCCATGATCAATGACGTTCTGAGTGATTTCTTAGACCACTTTGTTTTCGTTTACTTAGATGACATCTTAATTTATTCACCCGATTTGAAGACCCATGAGAGTCATGTTAAGTCGGTCCTGCAACGACTCCTGGACCATCGACTTTATGTCAAGGCCGAAAAGAGCGAGTTCCATGTAGAAACGATATCGTTCCTTGGCTTCATCATAGCCCCAGGAAAGGTCCAGATGGACCCAGCCAAAGTAAGCGCGGTGACCCAATGGCCGGTACCGGATAGCCGCAAAAGAGTGCAGCAATTTCTAGGATTTGCTAACTTTTATAGGCGATTCATACGAGGCTTCAGCGCCACCGCGGCTCCCCTGCATGTTCTCACCTCCCCGACAGTTCCGTTTCGCTGGACGGCGGAGGCTGAAGCCGCCTTCCAGGAGCTGAAGAGGCGGTTCACCACCGCTCCAATTCTTACCTTGCCTGACCCATCTCGTCAGTTCGTGGTGGAGGTTGATGCCTCCAGCCAGGGAATCGGCGCCGTCCTGTCTCAGAGATCCCAGGTCGACAACAAGCTTCATCCCTGCGCCTTTTTGTCCCGACGGCTGACCCCCGCGGAGCAGAACTATGACGTCGGAGATCGGGAATTGTTAGCGGTCAAAAAGGCTCTGGAAGAATGGAGACACTGGCTGGAGGGAGCCCAACACCCCTTTCTGGTTTGGACCGATCACAAGAACCTGCAATATATCAAGGAGGCCAAGCGATTGAACTCCCGCCAGGCTCGTTGGTCCCTCTTCTTTAACCGTTTCCATTTCACGTTGTCTTACAGACCGGGGGCCAAGAACACCAAACCTGATGCGCTGTCACGCGTCTACAGCCCAGACCCGGTGTCCACAGAGCCAGAGCCCATTCTCCCCCCTCACTGCGTGGTGGGAGCCGTAACCTGGCCCATAGAGGACTTAGTAAAGCAGGGAAACCACGATGATCCACCCCCTAGGGGTTGTCCCGAGAATAGACTGTTTGTTCCGCCCCAACTACGATCCCAAGTGATCCACTGGGCGCACACCTCCCGGCTCACGTGTCACCCGGGCGTGCGAAGAACCCTGCACGTCCTCCAACAAAGATTCTGGTGGCCCTCCATGGGGGCGGACGTCCGGGAGTATGTTGCAGCCTGTTCCATCTGTGCGCGAAGTAAGAACACTCCGGGCCGCCGGATGGGGTTGCTGCAGCCTCTCTCCATTCCCTCTCGACCATGGGCCGACATCTCTGTGGATTTTGTCACGGGACTGCCGGTGTCTAGCGGTAAGACGACGATACTCACCGTCGTGGATAGGTTCTCCAAGATGGCCCACTTCATTGCCCTGCCCAAATTACCTTCGGCCAAACGTACGGCCGCAGTTCTCATGGACCACGTCTTCAGGATCTATGGATTTCCTAGGGACGTCGTGTCAGATAGGGGCCCCCAGTTCGTGTCCCGCTTTTGGAAGGCCTTCTGCAAGCTTATAGGGGCCACCGTGAGCCTCACTTCGGGCTACCACCCGGAAGCAAACGGCCAAGCCGAACGCATCAACCAACAGCTGGAAACGGGCCTCCGCTGTCTGGTAACCCAGAACCCCTCGTCATGGAGTCAAAACTTGACCTGGGTAGAGTACGCCCATAACTCCCTTCCCACCACGGCGACCGGGATGTCCCCCTTCATGTGCGTCTTTGGATACCAGCCCCCGCTCTTCCCCGCCAGCGAGCCGGAGGTGTCAGTTACCTCGGCACGCGCCGTGGTGAGACGCTGTCGGCGCATCTGGGCGGCGGCAAGGGCCATACTGGTCCGCCAGGGCGACAGGGTGAAGAGGATGGCTGACCGGAGACGTCGTCCGGCGCCTGTCTACCGGCCCGGCCAGCGGGTCTGGCTGTCCGCCCAGGACCTTCCCCTCCAGGTGGGCTCCAGGAAGCTGGCCCCCCGTTTTGTGGGGCCGTTCCCAATTTCCAAGGTCATCGGTCCAGCGGCTGTGCGACTCCGTCTGCCTCGGTCCCTTGCGGTGCATCCCACCTTCCACGTCGGGAAGGTCAAGCCGGTGAGGGAGAGTGGGATGGTGCCGGCTCCCGCGGCACCTCCGCCTCCGCGGACGGTGGGGGGTGGGCCTGCCTACACAGTTAAGAAGTTGCTGGACGTGCGCCGGAAGGGCCGTGGCTGGCAGTTCCTGGTAGACTGGGAGGGTTACGGGCCAGAGGAGCGGCAATGGGTGCCGCGTAGTTATATCCTGGACCCCGGGCTACTAGATGACTTTTACGCGGCTCACCCCGATGCTCCGGGTCCGTCTGGGATCCGGCCCTAGAGGGGGGGGTTATGTCATGCTGTCATGTGTCGTCCGGTGCATTTCCTGTTTTATTGTGTGATTTCCTCTCGTTCCAGTCAGTGTGTCCTTCCCCTGTGCGTCCGGTCACGTGATCCCCTGATTCCAAGTGTGTGCACCTGCGCCAATGACCAACTGTCTTCACCTGTGTTCCCCTCCTGTGTCCATATAACCCGCGTCTTTCCCCGTATCCAGTGCCAGTGCGTCTTGCCTTGTCAGAACACTAGCGATCACGAAACCCTTGAGTTCCACGTAGAAGCCTTGTTAGAGCCACCTTGATCACCGATGTTAACTTGGTTACATCGCTACCTTGTTTTTGTATTTCCCTCGGTTCGAGGCGCTTTGATTTCCCCTTTTTCTCCCTCGGTTCGAGGCGCCTTTGTTTTCCCTTTTTTCCCTCCTAGTGAGGCGTTTTTTGTTCGACTGTCAGTGGCGACAATAAAAGCCTTTTTGGACATTGAACTCTCTGCATTCGAGTCCTCTCCCTGCTCTGCGCCTGACAATTGATACACAAACAATGTATGTAGGTTAAAAAAAGGGTGACACTACTTTGTGGATTTTCACATATCGCGGGTGGTCTTGGAACCAATTATCTGCAATAAATAAGGGATTACTGTAGAAGAAAATGCAAATCACTGAGGACAAGGTAGTTATTTTCCCATCTATAAAAGAGAGACTTATTACTCGAACTATGATCTTAGAAATCAGTGATGCATAGCATTTTGGATCTTAATAGTTGCAATAGAGTTCAAGGATTATATTGAAAGCTGAACACCATGTCAGTACTCACCCATGAAGGCAGACTTCCATCAACATTAACGTTGTTGTATGGATGTCCACAGCTACTATCTATCCTTTGATTTTGTCTGCGACTTGGAGGCACCCTTCTTCAATGAAATTTTTCCATAATTAATCTTATATGGCCCAAATTTCCTTGGTTTGCTCCAAGTGAGCCCCCTAATATTACTGTGATGTTTCAAACTGCGCTACCTTCCCTAAAATCTTCACTTAAATAGTGCAAATTAAACATTATTCATACAAAGAGCAGTGAAGGTAGTACAAAACGTCATGGATTTAATCTGCAATTGTTTGCTCGTAAATGTATCTGTCATGAGGTGTTTGAGGTGCAATTTTAAACGTTTTTTGTTTAAAAAAATCTACTAAAATGGCGGCTTTTGTTTGGTTGCTTTTTATTGATTGATTGAACATTTATTGAACCCCGGGGGTGGGGAAATTCAGGCCCCAGCAGTATCCATACCACAGAGCGGGTATACAAAGACACACCGATGGCATGAGCGCAACTCAATAGGTTCTCATAAGGCTGCCACACAACGGCACCACAAAGAAAGCCAGAAAGTGCGAAAGATAAAAGCCATCAAACCAAAGCAAGAAGACAAAGGAAAAAAAGTAACAGCGGCCACCCAGCACCCCTCAATATCAGAGAACACCCGAAAAATCACAAAATAGCCTCCACGGGGTCCATAGACAGGTGTAAGGGCAGTCCAGTTCAACAGCGCCCAATGGACCGTGGTCGTGAGTCGGTGAAAACATCACAAAGCAGGCAAACGTGAGCAGCGTTCTGGGCACCCAGTTGGGGCACATGCAGATGGTCACCACGGGGCTAGCACGGCGAAGGTCGTTGGTTCGAACACGAGGGAGCGGACTCCCCACAGGGGTCGCGGCTGCGAGGCCAAGGCGAGGGACCCGGTCAGCACCAGCCGGATAAGCAGGAAGCCGTCGTAGTTATGCCAGTCTCGATCGATGTTTGCAGCTATCCCGGTCCCAGGGGAAATAAAATATCCGATCCGAAGCGATATCGAGGTGCGGTAGAAGGCACCAGCATCGCCGAATGGACAAAAAGACGGAAAGGAAATAAATAGAAAAAGAGAGAACACTGCTGGGAGGCTGCCACTCACGTCGGCGCCATACCAAAAAAAAAAAAAAAAATGTAATTAAATAATTGACCTGAACCAAGTTTGAACCTCAGAACCTTCTGCTGTGAGTTAGACATGTAACCACCACCTCCTATAATGCCTTCTTCATAGCTCATAATTTTTTTTAAATTAAACTTAAGGCTCCTGCTGTAAGCTTAATGAAAAAGTAAGGTTTTAAGGCCACTCTTGAACAGAAGATGCTTGCCCTGCAAAGTGAAACTGGGAGAAGATCCTCCCAAATAGGCCTTTCCAGAGCTCACTGTTATTGCCCACATGAGCAGTGAAGTCCACGAACAGAACGAAGTGCCCAGAGGGAGCGCTCACCAGCAACTCCAGAGTAGGTAGAGTCCAACCCCTCTTGAAACGACCAGGACCAGAGCCCAAGGCGTGTGTTTAACCATGTCAAAGAATGAAAGAAATTTGTGACAGATGCAGTTGTTGTGAAAGTGCTACATAAATAACGTTAAGTTGAAGCACTGATTATTGTATTATATTATTGTATCATTCCTGTATCCCAATTGTTTCATACATAGGGTTAATTTCGAACAGATCATGTTACAAGTTGATAAGGATAATCACAGGCAAAATCATCTTTATTCGTAAAAACACACAAGGAGCAGGAAGTCCTAATACAACAACACAATCTCAATCACAATCTCAGATTTTTTACAGGAGATGCATTCCAGAACCACCCGCAAAAAACAAAAATTAGCTAAAAAGCTAGAGTATATACAGTATTTAGAAATTTCAACCCCATTGTGACGAAACACCACTGTGTTGAAATTCCCAACACGTAGTGTTTCTTGTTGGCCGTTAGAGAACATGGGTATATTGTAACTTAATTGGAAGTATGGTTTACTTTGCAAAGCAATGCAAAGCATCCATCTTCAGAACTGCCACACTGCACTGGGGGACATCATGCATAGCAAAACCAAAGTGAGTCACGGTTGCACATCAATCTCCTGTTGCATTGTGGTCCAGTACATAATATTAAAGCTTTTTAAACCCTCCCCAATACTTTTACGCTACATAAACCTTTCCCATTCCCTTAATAACCAATAAAAGAACAAACACGTGATATTGTCACGTGTCCCGACGTTGGTGCTTCTTCCCTCATGCGTGGCCATCTGCCGCCTCCCGCGCTTGAACTCAAGTCACGTTCGCAGTGACGCACATTGCTCAGAGGCACGCCCCGCGCTATCAGGGCTCATTGTCGCTGTCCTGACTGCTGGACGGCAGTGCTTTTATCCTACGTGCGGTAGCCAGCCGTGCACCCAGCGCTTTGTCCTCAGTGAAGCACATTGGTCAGAGGCACGCCCTGCGCTATGAGCGCTCATTGCCGGCCGCTTTCCTGACTCTTTCTCCACGGCGGTGATTTTTTCCTTGGTGCGTGGCTGTGTCACGTCTCCACTCTCGCCCTGCTGGCCTGCAGATGCGCACTCGGCAGTAGACCACGGGGGCGCACGTCACCAGTACGGAACAGCGCGTGCTAATCGGCGCTGATTGCCACCACCTGTCCTGTGTTACCTGCTGATTAGGGCGTCTATATAGACGCCGTTCGTCACCGGTCAGCCCATGCCGTTTCGTCTGGTTTGACACACGCACACCTGTTTGCCTAGCTGGCACCCACCTTTGCGCAGATCTTCAACCGCTCCCTGGAGCTGTGTGAGGTGCCCTCGTGCTTCAAAAGCTCCACCATGGTACCGGTGGCCAAGAAGCCCGCCATCACAGGATTGAATGATTACAGATCCGTCACCCTGACATCTGTGGTCATGAAATCCTTTGAGAGGCTGGTGTTGAGCCACCTGAAGGATATCACAGGCCTCCTGCTCGACCCCCTGCAGTTTGCCTACCGAGCAAATAGGTCGGTGGATGACGCGGTCAACATGGGATCGCACTACATCGCCACCATGACACCTCAGGGACGTACGCCAGGATCCTGTTTGTGGACTTCAGCTCGGCGTTCAACACCATTGCTCCTGACATCCTCCACCAGAAGCTTATCCAGCTCGCGGTGCCTGCCTCCACCTGTCAGTGGATCACCAGCTTCCTGACCAACAGGAGACAGCAGGTGAGGCTGGGGACCATCACATCCGACACCCGGACAACCAGCACTGGCGCCCCCCAGGGGTGTGTACTCTCCCCACTGCTCTTCTACACCAACGATTGCTCCTCAGGCGACTCTTCTGTGAAGCTCCTGAAGTATGCGGACGACACCACTCTCATCGGACTGATCCGGGACGGTGACGAGACTGCGTACAGTGTTGTACATGGTTGTCCTTTCTCGTTCGTGACAGGCTGGCTGCCACACTTCCTGCGCTTGTCCGCAGTGACGCACATTGCTCAGATGCACACCCCACGCTATCAACTTAATCCGAACTCTAATCGTAGTAAAGAAATTTTGTCCATGTAAACGTAGCCATTGACTACTCAAGCAGCTGTAATTGTAATCATTATGGTTTTAGTCATACACCAAAACATTAACGACTGAAACATTAACAGAAACAATCTACAATTTATTTTGGACATTTCTCCCTTCAATATAGTAATCAGTATACTGTATAGCAGTATAGTATAGTCGTAAATATCCATCCATCCATCCATTTTCTGAACCGCTTAGTCCCCACGGGGGTCGCGGGCGTGCTGGAGCCTATCCCAGCCGTCATCGGGCAGTAGGCGGGGGACACCCTGAACCGGTTGCCAGCCAATCGCAGGGCACACAGAGACAAACAACCATTCGCACTCGCACTCACACCTAGGGACAATTTGGAGTGATCAATCGGCCTACCAAGCATGTTTTTGGGATGTGGGAGGAAACCGGAGTGCCCGGAGAAAACCCACGCTGGCTCGGGGAGAACATGCAAACTCCGCACAGGGAGGGCCGGAGGTGGAATCGAACCCGCACCCTCCTAACTGTGAGGCGGACGTGCTACCCAGTGCGCCACCGAGCCGCCTCGTCGTAAATATCGTGCTTTTTAAAATTATCACTCACTGTCCAGAATGTATACAAACGGTAAATACTGTACAGATACAGATGACAGAATTACAAGTCAAGTCAAGTTTATTTGTATAGCCCTAAATCACAAGCAGTCTCAAAGGGCTTCACATAGACAAAAAATTGACAATTATTCTCAAAGCATCCCCTGATCTTAAGCTCCCAAAAGGGCAAGGAAAAACTCAAAAAAACCCTACCAGGGGTAAATGAGAAACCTTAAGAAGGGACCACAGATGGAAGGATCCCCCTTTCAGGATCACCAAGCTGCAATGGATGCAGAGAGGGCACACATAATACATAATATGAAAATCAATGAAAAAGTGGATGTCCAAGTCAAAGCAAAGAGCTGCCGGAGGTGCCCTCGATTGTCCTGGCAGTGTCTTCAAGGAGGGTAAGCTGCAGTTCCCTCCTCCTGAATTGGTCCACGAGAATCCAGATAGCCGCTGTCAGCTTGGGTACCCCCTAACCACCTCCCCAGCCGGGGAGGGGTGGAGGGAGGGGGGATGGGGAGAGGGAGCGAAAACAAACTCCAGCCGAATCGGCCACTACAGGTTAATTAAAGGCCATATGATAGAAATGTGTCTTTAAACGTGTCTTAAATGTTTCTAGTGAGGTAGCAGCTCTAACATCCATTGGTAGGGCATTCCAAAGCTCTGGAGCCCGAATAGAAAATGCTCTAGACCCTGCAGACATTTTCTTGGCCCTCGGTGTCACTAAAAGACTAGCGTTTTGCGAACGAAGGTTACAAGACGGAACATAAGGAACAACTAGGTCGACGAGATATGAAGGCGCTAAGCCATGCAGTGATTTATAGGTTAATAGAAGAACCTTGAAGTCACATCTTAAATGGACCGGGAGCCAATGTAAGTTGGCTAATATTGGGGTAATGTGATCATATTTTCTTGTCCGTGAGAGCAGCCTTGCAGCAGTATTTTGTACTAACTGTAGACTTTTGACGCTGGACTTAGGAAGACCAGAGAATAATGCATTACAGTAGTCCAGGCGCGACGTGATGAACGCATGTATAATAGTTTCCGCATCACCGGTCGAGAGGATCGGACGAATCTTAGCAATATTACGAAAGTGAAAAAACGCAATTCTGGTTATATTCTTAATGTGCTTTGGAAAGGAGAGCGTTTGGTCAAATATTACCCTGAGATTAGTTACAGTATCGCTCTGAGTGATAGTACGGTTATCTATAGTTATAGTGGTTTCCTTAAATAAGTGTTCATAACGAGTTGGACCAATTATCAACATCTCAGTTTTATCTGGGTTAAGACGAAGTAAGTTGAGAGACATCCATTGCTTGATCTCCGCAAGGCACGCCTCAAGATTACAACAGTCCCGCAGATCTGTCATCGATAACGGCATATATAATTGGGTGTCATCTGCGTAACATTGAAAACTAATATTATATTTACGTATTATGTCCCCAAGTGGAATCATATAAATATTAAATAGAATTGGTCCGAGTACCGATCCCTGTGGGACACCACACGTAACATCATCCCTAATGGATTCAATCTTTCGAGCAAAACATTTCAAGATTTGCTCGCTTAAGTAGCGGTTTAATAATAGCGGTTTTAAAGGCTGTTGGCACTATCCCAGAGGAGACAGACAGATTGATTATATTTAAGACGGACGGTCCTAAAATTGGAAATAATTCTTTAAGTAGTTTTGCTGGAAGCGGGTCGAGTAAACATGTTGTTTGTTTAGCTGCACTAACCAATTGTGTAAGCCTTTCAAGGGACACGCTTTTAAAATTTGAGAATGTTATTGCATGATCCCCAGCGCGAGTAACCGGCGGAGCGATTGGAATGGTATTCTTGATCTCGTCCCTAATGGACTCAATCTTTTGAGCAAAAAATTTCATAAACTCGTCAGCTGAGTGGAAGGAGCTATCGGGGGTCGGCTGGCGTAGTGTTAGCTTTGCCACTGTATCAAATAGGTATTTAGGATTGTTTTTATTGAGATTAATGACTTGCGAAAAATAACGAGTTTTTGCTAAGATAAAAGCGCATCTTTATATTTCAGGAGGCTGTCATGCCATGCCTGATGGAAAACCTCAAGTTTGGTTAAACGCCATCAGCGCTCATGCTTTCTACATAATTGCTTACGTACGTGTTACATCTGTGAACCATGGAGTAGGCAATCTACGGCGAGTTTTCAGACGTAGCGGCGCCACAGAGTCGATGGCATTTAACAATGTCGCATTGAATTCATTTGTAAGATTATCAATAGAGCCGATATTTGCGGGAAATATGGCAGTTGCCGGCGACAGTAACTCAGATACCGCAGTTGCAGTCATGGAGTTAAAATTACGGCTGCTATAATTCTGATTGCTCTCTTGTCTTTGACAAAGAACAAAAATTTCAAATTTCATTAAGTAATGATCAGACAAAACAGTAGTGTATGGCAGTACTGTTATATTTGAGGTTGCAAGTCCTCGGGATAATACCAGATCTAAGGTATTTCCATTTTTATGCGTTGCTGCCTGTACGGCTTGCGTAAAACCAAATGTATCAGTTAAAGACTGAAACGCCGAAGTAAGTGGCTCTGACGGTAAATTCATGTGGATATTGAAATCGTCCATGATTATTATATTATCCGCATTTGTCACTAGATCAGCCACGAATTCTGAAAATGCATCCAAGAAGCCAGAGTAAGCCCCGGGTGGACGGTCAATAACAGCAAGATAAAATGACGGTAAAGCGGTGGATCGGCCAGTGAGAACTTCAAATGTTTTAAATACGTTAATCGAACGAGGCCTAAATATAAGCTCGGAATTTAAGATGAGGGTGACACCCCCACCCTTTTTTCGAGGACGCACCACATGCGAGCTCACAAAATTTGGAGGCGAGGCCTCATTAAGCGGCAGCAGTTCATTAGGTTTTAACCAGGTCTCGCAAAGACCAAAAACGTTTAGATTATGTTCCGTGATGAGGTCATTAACGAGAACTGCTTTTGTATGAAGCGATCTAATATTCATAAAACCGAGTTTAAGTGTAATCGGTCGATCAGGGTTCGTATTTATCGAAGGATTTTTAAACGAAATGCGAGTAAGATTGTGTTCTCTAGGCCTGACATCACCTCTCAAATGTTTATTAGCGTGGTGGGACGATACGACTGTGGGAATTTGATAGTAAATATTTGTTACACATTTAAAATTATCTGAAACAGGCACCGTTTCATCAGCGATACCGGTCGGGGTGGAGTGATTGGATTTGTCTACTACCCCAGTAGAAAGTGTGTTCACGTGTACTGTAGCACTATTCAAACTGTGACGCTCTAGTCTACACAAGGAGCTATGTGCATGCTGGAAGTCTAGCCTAGCGCTAGTTAACTTTAACTTAACAGACTCCAAACCCATCCTAACAGGTGGTCTAATCACCTGTGCCCCAGCCTGCTCTAAAGTGACCTGTCATGAGTGTCTCAAACAGTAATCTATATTCCTAGAAAGAGTGAAGGTGCCTTCACGGTTAGGATGAAGTCTGTCCTTCCTCAGCAGGTCGGGGCGGCCCCAGAAGGAGGACCAGTTATCTATAAAATACAGTCCCTGCTTTTTACAGAACCCAGTCATCCATCCATCCATTGATGAAAGGGAGACTAATCTACTAAACCTCTCATCAGTGCCTCTCCCAGGCAGGGGGCCAGAGGCAAATACTCGATGCCGACTCATCTTTCTGGCGAGATCACAAGTCCTCGCTGTGTTGTTCTTTGTGATCTCTGATTGTCTCATCCTAACATCATTGGCGCCGACGTGTATCACTATGTCCGAGTAGCTAGTGTTGTTGGAACTACGCTGTTGACCAGGCCTATTGCGAGTCAGCTCCCTAAGATTAGCTTCTATGTCGGGTGCTCTGCCCCCAGGAATGCACATTACCATGGCTGGATTTTTAAGCGTAATATTTCGGCTAATGGAGTCACCTATGACCAAAGTGCGAGGGCCAGTAGACCGAGATGACTTTGGACGGCCATGCGTCTTACCTGGCTCATCGCGATTAGCAAGCTGCTTGGGGCTAATGCTAACTGGGCTAGCGGGCTGACTACAGTCCGCGTCTGTGTCCGCCACATCTACTGTTATCGCACTATTCGGCTCTAGCTGGCGGACACGTCCCTCTAGCAGGGACAACCTCTCTCAGAGAAGGGTGCAGTTGGTGCACGAAACCGTACAAACCTCATGATCCGCAGCCATACTTTATGTGTCCGATGATCGACGGTAGACAAACGGCCACGAAGCCTTCGCTGAGAGCCGAATTACAATACGCTTCCACAAAACTTTGTAAAGCTTTAGCAGCATTGGTTCAATAAATTGATTACATTTTGGTGAGGACCTTGAATAGTTGGCAGATTTGAGTTACTATAGCAACATTGGAACTGGCTACCCCCCAGAATCCTAATGGCATTGCATGTGTGTTCATCATCCTCCATGAAGAAAAATGTAACCTGCTAAAACCTCTAACTCCTCTCTGTGCACTCACAGATTGCACTGTTTATTTTCTCTGTCCTTGACTGTGATCCCAATACCCTTGATGCTACCGTGCTCATAAAGCTTGCTTTATCTCCTTGTCATGAGTCACCACAGGTTGTTGTTGTTTACGCTCTCTTCATCGCACTCTGTTTATCTTTGTTATAGGAGAGCAGTATTTGGAAGATGTGTGTCGCCACAAGTCCAACAGAAGAGGTGCGGATACCACAATTGGCAGATCATTTCGGTCTGATTGAACATGATGACAATAATGTGGAGTCAAGAAGACATGGAGGGGATTCATACAGGTATAAAATTACTGGACTAAGAGTTAAAGTTTAATTGAGCACATCTTATCTTCTCACACAACACCTCCCACTGAGTTAAGCACATTGGACAATAAGACAGTCTGAAATACGAAATTCTATACATGTTCATTGTATGAGATACTACTGTGATATGCTTGTGTGAGAATCTAAAAGAAAAGTATTTGGATAACATTAAGCATCTTCGCTAGAGCTAAAGCGATCCATTTTAAAGTAAACATTGAAATTAAAAAAGTTTTCATTCGTGCCTTCACATAGGTAAAGCCGGGTGACGTTGTAGTTTGCAAAGGTTTATACCCGCATCAAAGAGGCAAAGTGTTTGTAATATTTTTGAATATACCTATGATTGAATTTTTAAAATATAAGAAGCGGTTCTCTGTTTGAAACAGAGGAGTAACTAGTAAACAAAAAACAAGAAAATTGTCATGCCAGAAAATAAAACAAGCAAATCCAGGAGAGGGCTGTCACTTGGAGAAGTTTATTTGAATGGGACAAATTGTCTGAATTAAAAAAAAAAAAACTAAGTTAAACCTAAAAGCCAGAAAGTAGCAGGCACCCCCCCCCCCAAAAAAAACAAAAAAACAACAACAACTATATCACTGAAGATCAGCTTGTATGGAGACACATGTAAGAATTACCGAATTTGAGGAATCTTCTGAGAGGGGTCTGTCTGCAGACTGCAAAATGGGGGTGTGGTGTTAGAAGAGACAAACCTCTAGACAGAGGCAGACCCCCAGAAAGGGGCGTCAACTTGTGTTTATGACATATGAGTGAGCCAACGGATACTACTGGCTATGACGGCTTTAGTGGGTAAGCCTTGTCGTGCAAAAAACATGTCGTCCCCGTTGACATTGAGTTGAAATTCATTTAATTTCATGAATGTAAGTATATACGTAAGACCATAAGCATTTATTTTTTATCTCATTTATAATCAGCTCAAAAAAGTAATAAATTATAAAATATACAAATGTCACTTAAATGACAATATTTTGCATAATATTCCTATAAATGTACTTTATGTGATTTCCATTTGTCCATCCATCCATCCATCCATCCATCCATCCATCCATCCATCCATCCATCCATCCATCCATCCATCCATCCATCCATCCATCCATCCATCCATTTTTTTGGAATGTGGGAGGAAACCGGAGCACCCAGAGGAAACCATGAGATTTCCTTACTGACAAAATTATTCAAGCCCTTAAAGATTAGCAAACTTTAGAACAGAGGTTTCAATCCAAGTGTTTTTAATCAGGAATTGACAACAGTGTGGATGTAAGTAGGTCTGAACAGAACCATAATGGTCGAAACTTCAGCAAATTTAAAAGCACTGTCATACTCTTCCTTCTCCAGACAGTCAATGGTACCTTTGCAACATGGTGAAGTCCATAGAATCCTCAAAGAGATAAACAGAGAACTTAATTTCTCTTCCTGAGCAGAAGCTATGAATATAAAATGATAGCAAGGACACTAAACATTTCAAGACAGACAATAGGAAATGTAATTGGCCAAAATGGACCATCCCAGCTCCATTGGTTCTTTAAAACTAAAGGCACAGTGGGAACGCAATATGTGTGCGACAAATGCAGGACGCCACCAACAACTGCTCTCCTAAAGCAAAAGGTGCTGAAAAAGTCCCTGCATGACAGTTGAGGTGTCACGAATGAGTGGAGCAAGGGCGACCAAATGCAGCTTGGACCAGGGTTTATTGAAGGGAAGGGAAGTGGGCGAACACAGAAACAAGTGGGACAGAGACTCACGGACAGCAGACAGGCAAACCGAAGTCCACTCGGACACGGAACAGATTCTGCCCATGAGCCTCCACACAAGACCAGGGGTAAAATGAACGAGCAGGACAGGAACACAAGGCGCAGACAGACGGGAGACAACAGTAGACACCGATGGGGGATATACACGGGCAGGGTCTAAATACATCGGACAACAAGAGGGAGCAGATGACAGACATTACGGTAATGAAGGGATGTTGCTGAGGGAAGTTGCCTGCCGAGCGTCCTCTGGCACGGACGCGACATGAGGACCTGTGAAAGGACTTGTCAGAGAGAGGTACTCATCTTTCAACCAGACAATAAGGTTAACTGCAGTATCAGAATCGGAATCAGAATCAGCTGTATTGGCCAAGTTTGTGCATGCCAAACAAGGAATTTAACTCCGGTTGATCCCAGCCTCTGTACAACATTTAAGTGACTAACAGCATTCAGGTGACTAGCAACATTTAAGTGGCAAGAGCAGGATGTTATTGCCCAGTGATGTCTCTGAGATTCTATGAGTGGTGTGAGTTCATCAGAGCGACAGCCTGGGGGAAGAAGCTGTGTCTGTGTCTGCTGGCATCAAGATCTCTGTGCAAGAATTCTCTGGTGCATGCCCCTGTGACTCCAAAGCACAAGAAGAGTTGACTCCAGGATGCCAAAAACCACATAGACAGAACAAAACGATTTGGGAAGACTGTTCTCTGGGCTGACGAGACACAATTTGAATTTAAAGCTATGTCTGGAGAAGGAAGCATGAGGTCTATAAAAAAAAAGAGCCCCTTACCTATTGGGGGGACCTTGGCACCAACGATTGGGGCGTACCAGCTCCTGCAAAGCTTTACCTCGAGTGATGTCATACGCAGGGATCTAAAGGGAATCAACTTAAGCCAATGTGGATCTCGGCCACACGAGTGCCAACAACAACTTTGTGGTCAACAACATTGGTCGAATGAGTCCACATGAACTCCAGGGTGAGTTCGTTGTCCAGTGACTTTGGTATCTGAGATTCTGTTAGCACGATGCACAACTTGAGTAAAGGCATTGGAGTGCAAGCTCAGCAATATTGTGGAGAAGTGGCAGCTGAGGCTGAGAGTTCATTCAGGATTGTCTGCCTAGTTGTGTGAGAGCAAGAGCTCGGCACTGTCGGACCGAACATTTTCTGGAAGGTGGCTAATGACGTTAGGTTTGTTCTGGCCCACTCCTTCTCTCAGCACTTGATAGTTCAGAGCTGTCCGCGGGTAACAAGTTTGCTCGGGCTTGAGGCAGGTAAACTCACCAGGTTCTTTGTGATTGAGATCAGGAATATTTGTACGGGAGCCATGGTAGGCTGCATTCATACTGATGCTCTGATTTGAGGTCCAGGCATAGGTTGGGGTCCAGGCATAGGTTGGGGCCTGCTTGGGTATGTAAGGAACATTGCAAGGATCATGGACAAGGGGCTGGCATGACGTGGCCCAATGGTGAGTTAAGAGACAGTAAAGCGTGCCCAACATTGGCTCGTAATTGATGTCTGTATTAAACAATCAAAATCAAAGTCAAAGTCTGCTTTATTGTCAATTTCTTCATATGCCAAGACACACAAAGAGATCAAAATTACGTTCCCACTATCCCACGGTGACAAGACATAGTTCACAATGTACATACAAGTAAACAACACAAGAAAATAAAACAAGAAGGCACAAACAATGAATAAATAAGAGTGATGAATAAATAATAAATAAACAAATAACACAATAAATAAGTACAGGATGCTACGCAGAAGGGGGAAGAGAGTTCAGGATCCTAACAGCCTGGAGAATGAAGCTGTTGGTGAGTCTGGCGGTGCGGAAGCGCAGGCTCCTGTACCTCTTCCCAGAAGGCAGAAGATCAAACAAAGAGTGAGCGGGGTGACTCACATCACTCACAATCGTGGTCGCCTTGTGGGCGAGATGGGAGGTCTAAATGCCCTTCAGGGAGGGGAGTGAAGCACCAATAATCTTACCAGCTGTGGTCACTATGTGCTGCAGGGCCTTCATGTTGCATTCAGTGCAGCTACCACCCCACACAGCGATACAACTAGAGAGGACGCTCTCAATGGTGCCACGGTAAAATGTAGTCATGACGGCCGGAGCACTTGCTCGCCTGAGTTTCCGCAGGAAGTACAGGCGGCGCTGAGCTTTTTTCGCCAGTGACGCGGTGTTGGCGGACCAGGAGAGGTCCTCACTGATGTGCACCCCCAGGAATCTGGTGCTGCTCACCCTCTCCACCACAGCACCGTCGATGGTCAGTGGCAGGTGTTGGGTGTGACCCTTCCGGAAGTCAACAACAATTTCCTTGGTCTTGTTGACGTTCAGCAGGAGGTTGTTGTCCCTGCACCACGCGGTCAGAAGGTCAACCTCCAACCTGTACTGAGTCTCGTCGCCCTTGGTGATGAGACCCACCAGAGTCGTGTCGTCAGCAAAATTCCTTATGTAGTTGTCGCTGTAGGACGCGGTGCAGTCATGCGTCAGCAGGGTGAAGAGCAGCGGACTGAGAACACAGCCTTGGGGGGCCCCCCGTGCTCAGCGTGATGCTGGCGGAGATTTTGTCGCCAACACATACCACCTGAGTGAGGCCTCTGACAGAGGAAGTCCAGTAGCCAGTTGCAGAGGTAGGTACTGAGGCCCAGCTTGTCGAGTTTGCAGATGAGTCTTTGTGGCACAATGGTGTTGAAGGCAGAACTGAAGTCTACAAACAGCAATCTCACATACGAGTCCCTACTCCAGGTGGGAGAGGGACGAGTGGAGGGCAGAACAGATGGCAGGACAATGATGTCAGGACTATAATTCCCCCGGGAGAAAAAAACTCAAAAGTGATTCAATGGTATTTTGGGTTACTGGCGGTGGATTTACTGACCACGCACTTTTTGGGTGGAGTCTGCTTGATTAACACATCAGCCAGAGAAGGCTTGGTCAACGTCCTGTTGTATTGTCAATGAGGGGTGGCTCGGTGGCACACTGGTTAGCACGTTCGCCTCACAGTTAGGAGGGTGTGGGTTCAATTCCACCTCTGGCCATCCCTGTGTGGAGTTTGCATGTCCTCCCCATGCCCGCGTGGGTTTTCTCCGGGCACTCTGGTTTCATCCCCAAAACATGCTTGGTACGCCGATTGAGCACTCCAAATTGCCCCTAGGTGTGAGTGTGGATGGTTGTTCATCTCTGTGTGCCCTGCGATTGGGCTGGCAACTGATTCAGGTTGTCCCCCGTCTATTGCCCAATGACGGCTCCAGCACGCCCGCGACCCCGTGGGGACAATGTACTACAGAAAATGGATGGATGCATGGATAAATAAATGTCCAACTTGCTAAAACATTTTACTGCATACATTACTTGTACACTACATGGTTCATATAACCACTAAAAAAAGCAAATCCCCGTTAAATAATGTAATATCCATCCATCCATTTTCTGAACCGCTTAGTCCCCACGGGGGTCGCGGGCGTGCTGGAGCCTATCCCAGCCGTCATCGGGCAGTAGGCGGGGGACACCCTGAACTGGTTGCCAGCCAATCGCAGGGCACACAGAGACAGACAACCAATCTCACTCACACTCACACCTAGGGACAATTTAGAGTCTTCAATTGGCCTACCAAGCATGTTTTTGGAATGTGGGAGGTAACCGGAGTGCCCGGAGAAAACCCACGCGGGCCCGGGGAGAACATGCAAACTCCACACAGGGAGGGGCGGAGGTTGAATCGAACCCGCACCCTCCTAACTGTGAGGCGGACGTGCTCCCCAGTGCGCCACCGAGCCGCCCATAATGGAATATGATAATGCAAATATATAACAATAATATAAGAATATATAATGTAAATATGAATATATAAGGGGAGGCTCGGTGGCACACTGGTTAGCACGTCCGCCTCACAGTTAGGAGGGTGCCGGTTCGATTCCACCTCCGACCCTCCCTGTGTGGAGCTTGCATGTTCTCCCTGTGCCCGCGTGGGTTTTCTCCGGGCACTCCGGTTTCCTCCCACATGCTTGGTAGGCCAATTGAGCACTCCAAATTACCCCTAGGTGTAAGGTGTACTGCCCGATGACCGCTGGGATAGGCTCCAGCATGCCCGCAACCCCAGTGGGGACAAAGTGGTACAGAAAATGGATGGATTGGATAGATAAATATATAAAAAATTATATGGCGGTACCAATCAATCCTTTTTTAAGATACCGAAAAAGACAAACAAAAAAGTAATGAAAAAGCGCATACAGTACTGTATTTAACATATATTTTTTGGCATTAAATTTGGATGTCTAAGAACTATCGTGTTCTTAACAAGTGTTCTTTATTTTCTGTTTTCTCAGCGGTCCCAACTTCCCAAGCCAAGAAAAGCTGGTACCTTTTAACGGACAGTATTTAAGTAGTGGTGCGTGCATAGAGGGTGGTGGAACTAAAAGTTTACATACTAGAGCCTATAGAGAGGTAAGAACATTTAAGTGATCACACATAAGTAACATTTGTTGAGTTGTCTAATTTCTTTACATGCCAGAAAATACAACCTTAAAATTGTGTTGTAATCCGAGGACCCCTTGTGGTAAAACACTTTGGGTGCAATCACGCTTTGTAAACTGTTTGAGGTCTTCACTTGTTCATTTGCCATGGAAGTTTTTAAATATTTTTTGTTGCCACATTAATTGCAGTTTATTTCACCGTGTGAAGATGCTCTACATCAGCATATACTGACCACAAGTCTTCAACACCCATCCCTTATTTCCACGTCAGATCAGCTATCAATGTCTGCATACTTACTAGATAAAGAACTTTTAGCCAACAACAACAATCTCAAGGTAAATACTGTATGTTTTATCACCTAAGCTAATATTGCGAATATTACTACATTTTGGTAGTTTTTTATGCTCCTTTTCTGTGTGTGTGTGTGTGTGTGTGTGTGTGTGTGTGTGTGTGTGTGTGTGTGCGTGCGTGTGTGTGTGTGTGTGTGCGTGCGTGCGTGTGTGTGCGTGCGCGTGCGTGTGTGTGCGCTTGTTCAAGTTGCCTATTCCAGAGGTCAATGAAGAAAGTTGCCACAACACAGAAAGTTGTCAGCAGAGTCCACCAGGCCAGATGAGCAGCAATAAGACGTACTTCAATTCACATAGTGTGTATAAAGTTATACTCTTGTGTATTTTAGATATTTATTTACAGCAAAAACCCACAAAGCAACTGCTTTGGTGTGTGTATATCACCTGGTACGATTTGAGATTGGGGTAAAGTAAAACCTAAAGTCTGTATATTTGGCCCAATACTTTTGTCACGGAAAGATCTTTACAGTTTCTCACCCACCCCACCATGCATAGTTGCAGTTAGTGTATGCTATAGAAATGTGTGTAAGATGACAATGATAATAATTTAGCTAATGAATTGATCTCTACAAGTATTCAGGGAATGTCTCACAGTGTGCTGTTATTTTGTCTGAAAGAAGTTTGATGAAGTCCCAAACATGGTAAACCAGACCTTCCCAGCACGAAAATGAAGATTTTGGCGGCTGTCTATGATTATAGTGCCCAAATTGTTGATTGCTGTAACATATAGGTGATAGCACCACTTTAAATTTTTGTCCTCCTTGCTCAGGTCTGCAACAGCGTGGACAGCCCATCATTTGAATAATATTTCAGGACCAAAATAAAACCCAAATAAATAAAAGTGAAAATAAAAATGAATATAGAAAAATAAATATGGAAATAAATAAATAAAAGACATAAACACAGTCTTATACACACCTACACGCCCCCCCCCCCCCCCCACACACACACACACACATTAATGACAACCAGTTCAGGGTGCCTTTTGCATGAAGTCAGCTCTGAGAATCCCATTTTCTGGAGGTCAATACCCTTTGTTGATTGTCATTGTTAACCTATAGACCCAAAGCAATCCACTTTCATCTTGAGACCCAAGTGGCTATTTTGTTGTTTGTCTGATTCTATACATGTTGTATCAAGGTGTTCATCCTTATTGGATTGGTGATTTGGACAGCATTATTATGAAGAACGCTGACATGTATACCAACGACTCTCCTGGCAATTGTCATTTATATGGGAACAGAACTTCCCTATCCCAGCAACTGAACCTTTTGCACAATTCACTTCAGGTACAGAATCTTAAGTGACATTTTTCAAATTATGTATAGTTAATATAAACACACTAAATATTTTAAGACGGACATACCAACTGTCACGAAACTGACTAAGGACTGTAAACTGGAATTTGTTTGTACATTTATTTCATTGTCTCCAGCATGGTCACCCTTTGCGCTCTCTGAGCTCTACACAGCTGACCAACCCCAGCAGCAAAACCCAAGCCTTTATTATCTGTAACATTGTGTTGATGAAGGGCCATGGCAAGGTAGGGACTGTTCAATCCTATCATTACATTGAAACGGATATACTGTAATATCTATACACACTTGGACAAAATTGTTGGATTGAAAATAAACCTACAATGCTTACTAAAATAAGCTTGTGTGTATACCAGGAAGCTTGGTCTCAGCTGCAAGTCATGGGTACTCAAATAGGTCAACGACACAAACCACATAGCTAGTAGCTTATAACAAAAAATTTCATGTATTTTGAAGAGACTTGATCTAAATCCTACTGAATATCTGCAGTACAAAAAAGCTGAAAGATTCAGTCTGGAAAAGGCATCCTTCAAATTTGAGACAGTTGTAGCAGTTACATAAATCTCTTCATTGTGTTGGTCTAAAAAGGCCGTGACAAAAAAAAAAGTCATTGGTTTTTGTTAAAACATTTTAGCCACCCTTTATAGTTTATATTTTTGTTGGCATGCAAGTTAAAAGTCAAAAGTGAGTCAAAAGTAGTGCTTTGCTTGACTGCTCTTCTCCTACACTGCTAAAAAACAACCATTAGACAATTGTAATTTTCTTCTATAACTGTCTATACAATGACAGATTAGTTGAGAACATATCTTTTTTTTCTTTTACATTTGTAACAATACTTTTACAATAAATGTATTTTCAGGGTCTGGGCTTCAGCATAGTTGGTGGGAGAGACAGCATGTATGGACCAATGGGGATTTATGTCAAGACCATTTTTCCTGGTGGTGCAGCGGCTGCTGATGGAAGGTTACAAGAGGGTGAGGGCTACTTTTTTAATGTGTAAAAGCGGTCCTCAGCTTTGCCAAGGAGTCCCATTCCTACAGTGGCAAAGTCAGTACGTGCCACGGTCTGTAATTAACCTAATGCAGCAATTAAACAGTAAATACTGTAAATATTTTAAGAACAAAAATATGTTGGGATTAAATACAAAACAATAAAACTATGGCAGTAATTGTGCAGGCCTTCTTGTTCTGCTTCACTGCAATTCAATATACAGCGCTGTGCAAACTGGTTCATTGAGTGATATTCAGAATCTGGAGTGAGGACCCTCTGTCCTCAACCTTTAGACTGACAAACCCTAATAATTAAAAGAGTAGCACAATATTTATTGCCCCTGTGCTCAGATGTGTGATAAAGATGCAACAATGAATATAAATATTATGATATTGTGTGTAGGCGATGAGATACTCGAGCTCAATGGGGAGTCACTGCATGGATTGAGTCACGATGATGCACTTCACAAGTTTAAAGTAAGTTGCCCGCCTCTTTACTCCGTCCATCTGTCCATCCATCCAACCGCTTATCTGTGCGAGGGCATGCTGTTTGAACAGAACGCCTTTGTTGACCTGATAATTTCATGCCATAAAGAGAGGCTAAAGGGGCGACAGACCGATACATACGGAAATACATAATTTGGAAATAAAATACTCGAGGGGTTTAACTGGGGTTGCACACATTTCTGACGGGGCTACAACCCCCTTACCCCTGGTGTAATGCCATCCCTGTTGTGTAGCTGCCCGCTTTCGTCATCACGGGACAACTTTGTCTCCGTGCGTCAAATTCAGGGGCTAAAAATGACATCCAGTCAAGGTCTGTTACATCGTTAAAACAAAAGATAACTAAACCACGGTAGGTTCGTTCCCAGTTCTTTATCTTTAATGCTCACTATGCTAACAGTAATTACCAAGACGCCGTCTTCACAGTTTGACTATTTAATGTATGCCAGAATGATCGATGCACAGCTGTGGAGGCTTTTCTGCGAGATGTGGAAGAAGGTCTAACTCCCAGTGCCAAGGTTCCTGCTCTTATACTACTCTGGGCCGCCTTCCTGCAAGGAAGCGACTCTACCTAGCCTGTGTGATAATGTGTGACCTTGTAGTCTTAACTGAGAGCGACTTCTACATATATGCAAAGAGTGAGAAAAGAAAGCTAATGAAGCAAGAAAAGGGTTACAGCGATATAACGGCATAGCTCAAGCTACCTAGCTAATCACATGTGCCAAAGAGGCCTATTCTAACAACCATAAGGTGATCAAACCGCAGAGTTTATTAATTTTTCTTACCAATACCGTACCATCAATGTCTGGCATCCCTTGAGCACGTCTCTGTAATGATGGTGGTCAATGTCTGGGAATTTTTCTTCATATCTTTTAAACAAATCACTCAATTAAAAAAAATATTTGGTCCAAATTGCTGTAAATCTACATTACATTACTTCAGCTACAATATTGTGCCTCAATAAATTAAAAAAATATTAACATCCTAACTCTTATGTAATGAGGCACAATACCGTATTTTTCTGACTAAAAGTCGCTCCGGAATATACGTCGCATTAGCCATAGAATGCACAATAACGTGAAAGAAAACATATAAGTCGCTCCGAAGTATAAGTCACATTTTGGGGGAAATTTATTCGACAAAATCCAATACCAAGAACAGACATGAACGAGCAACAACAGGCTAAACGATAGGTATGCTAACGTAACATAAACACAATCGAAGAGCTGAGAACGGGCCTGACGTAACATTCAGAGTTATTCAAATAACTATTACATAAATAACACGTTTATAAAACCATCTGCGTCACTCCAATTCATTAAATCCATTGATCGTCCTTTATGTCAACATAAATGCGCGCCGCTGACGGCGGTTGCACTTCAAAATAGGCCCATATAACGATATATAAATTATATATCAAATAACTATTATATAAGCAATAATGTTATCAAACCATATGTGTCACTCCAAACCACTAAATCCATCGCTCGTCCTTTATGTCAACAATGCCGGGTGCGCGCCGCTGATGGTGCTTACACTTCAAAATATTCCACAGGCCCGTATAGCGATATATAAATTATATATCAAATAACTATTATATAAGCAATAATATTATCAAACCATCTGTGTCACTCCAAATCATTAAATTCATCGATCAAATTCCTCGTCCTTTGTCAACAACGCCGCGTGTGTGCCGCTGACGTCAGCCTCGTCGTTATTCCACAGATCTAGTATATAACTATAATGTAGCATTAACAAAGTATCAGGAAAGACGTGGGTTTGGTAAACGGCTCTTTATTTAACAAAACAGGAGTTCAACGAGGCAACAACTACTGAACTGTAACGATAAAAACATATACAAGTTGCTACATGAAATAAAATATATCAACTAACTATAACATAAATAGTTCACCGCCACACGCCCCCAAGCACCGGCGTGGACTTCCAGGCGTGTGGCGGCGTGGACTTCCATCCCCGGAGGTGGCACTTCCAGCCACGGAGGTGGCTGGGACCTACGTAGAGTAGGACCGGGCGTGCGTAGGAGCAGTGTCCGAGCCCCATCCACCGACACCGGACAGCCACCCGGCCGAGCGCCGGCACCCGACTTCCATCCACGGAGGTGAAAGAGAGCTCTGTAGAGTAGGACTGGGCGTGCGTAAAAGCCATGTCCGAGCCCCATCCACCGTCCCCGGACAGCCACCCGGCCAAGCGCCGGCCCCCGACTTCCATCCACGGAGGTGAGAGAGAGCTCCGTAGAGTAGGACCGGGCGTGCGTAAAAGCCATAATAGTTTTTCAAACCTTCTGTGTCACACCAAATCATTAAATCCTTCAAACTCTTTGTCCTCCGTGTCACTTACAAACAAAGCCGCTAATGATGCCGGTAGTACGTGGGGCCCTTCGTCATCCCGTGATCGAATCTTTGTCCTCTATGTAAACAACTGCTGCACCGCGCCGCTGACGTCACTTGAAGTTCAAATTACAGTAATCCCTTGCTTCATCGTGATTCGTTTATCGCAGTTTCACTTTTTAATTTTTTTTATTTTGAAAATTTGTGAAAAAATTCACATATAAGTCGCTCCACAGTATAAGTCGCCCCCTTAAACTATGAAAAAAAACGTGACTTATAGTCCGAAAAATATGGTATATTTTGGCAGACGTGACTTTATTCCATGACTGACTGCCAACAAGTCAGACAAGACACAAGTCATCAAAGTAAAGACAATATGGTGTATCAAAGGACACATAGAACCCCTCCCCTAACTGCAGGCCTGCTGCGAGAGGCCCAGTCCTACGGTCAGCCACACAAGAATATTTTCTTTATCGGCATGTTAAATTTTTCAATAATAACGATATTGCAATATCCAACATCCATATTGCATATTTTTCCAATATTGTGCAGCCCTACACTGTATAATGTTTTATGATGGATCTGTAAATGATCATGCAAATGCTTAATGCCGTTAATAAGAACCTTCAGCTACAGAGAGGGTTCTCATTTCTCTTAAATCAGACACGGAGAAAATAATCCTTGTGATATGTTGAAGTAGTTATAAGTAGAGATGTCCATGTAAATTTTGGTGCCAACTGTTTTGGGACATTTTAAGTTATAGGGATAGTATGTACAATGATTTCCAATGGGGAAATTGTGATTGCTTCCTTCCGCGACTTCATCAATCAAGACAAGGAGGGGAGGGGTGTGTGGCTCTACTCTTGTTTAAAAATGGGTGTTTTTAAATGGAAAAAAAATAGGAAATGCCAACTTTATTCCTTTTCCTGGTTAAAAAATACATAAACTGGGCTTTACCATCCCTTTAATGTTTTTTACAGCAGATCAAAAAGGGCCTATTGACTCTAGTGGTGAGGACAAGCCTGCGAGTGGGAGCCTTGTGTGGCCAGGCCCAGGTCGCTCAGCTGTGCAGATCACGCTCACTCAACTCCGCCACAGGTATGGCTGGACTCAGTGATGAGATGAGAGATTACGACTTCAAAACTTGCAACAATTCCATCATTAACATCCCAAGTGCACCCACTAAAGAAGGGGACCGTATCATGATGGAGATCATCCTGCATAAAGGTCAGACTCACTAGAATTGTGATCAGGTTAACTGTTGTTTTTCTCCATTGTTTTAATTTAATGCAAGCATGGAAATTACTTTTTCATTAACATGGGATGGTTAGTTTTTGTTTGTGTGTGACAGCTTTTGATATCTCAACCTGGATTGCTTTCGGAAGTGAGGTTCAAAGGAAGGAAGTTCTATTCAGTGCCATAGGCCAAAAATAACACTTATCCTCTCACATACACCATAGTGATTGGCAAATGAAGCTTCAAATTAGCTTCATGAAACAGTCGCTGTTTTGAATCCTCTAGATCAGTGTTTCCCAACCACTGTGCCGCGGCACACTGGTGTGCCGTGAGAGACGTTCAGCTGTGCCGTGGGATTGTCCAATATTAATTACGGAGCGCATTGTAAACAGGATCACCAAACCACTCGTCAGTTCGCGCAAGGCCTGGTCAGCCACTTGCTAATCAAGAATCGGAGAATCTTGAGATTTCATATTGTCTCGGTCTGATTGTATTGCATCGGCACATATTCAGTTTATGCTGTGTGCTTTTGCTGACAGTGACAGACAACTATGACGGTTGTGGTGCATTTGTGGTCCAATGGAAATCAGAGCACACAGTTCATCCGGAGAACCTGGATTGGTTATTTTTCACATACATAAAATAAACAGTCAAGTTGAGACACCTCGACTGTGATAGCCACTGAGCTGCTGTCAGAACAGCAAGTGACTTTTTTCTTATTGTTGCAATATTTATAGACCTAGTATAAAACGGTAAACAAAATCACGTTGATTCTTTTATTTTAATCACAATCACTTTAAATAGTTTATTTCTTACACCGTCTCACTTTTATTTTAAAAAAGGAATACAATTTAAAGAATACTTAGTATTTATTTCTATTAAGTTATTCGACTCTCCATACACATATAGGAAAAGGACTTCACGTCTTTCGTTGTAATATAACTGATTTTAATGTAGGAGCTTAACAGATTTTTGTTGGCGGTGTGCCGCGAGATTTTTTCCAATGAAAAGGTGTGCCGTGAATGAAAAAAGGTTGGGAAACACTGCTCTAGATCAGTGGTTCTCAAATGGGGGTACGCATACCCCTGGGGGTACGTGGAGGTGCTCCAGGGGGTACGTGAGATTTTACAAAAATATATACCGGTATTAAAAAAAAACACAAAAAAACAGTAAGCCTGATTGTCTTGAGAATTAGTTATAAAATTTTGATGCAATACAAATGTATGTTTTATATTCAGTATTCAATTTTAATCCTTAATAAACGGACTCTCCACAAACCAATAGCAGTCACCTGCGGTTGCCTTGATGACACACTGTAACATGGAAATGTGGTTAAAGTGTAGCAGCGATGCTGCTGTTGAAAAGACGGAGAAACAAGTAAAAATGAAGGCAAAACTAGAGCCGACGAAGTACCGACAGTACATGGAAGACTATTGTTTGATGGGATTTACGTCCACAAGTTGTAACCCACCCAAAGCGCTGTGCTTTTTTTGCGGGGAGAAATTAGCCAACGCTAGCATGAAGCCGGCACATCTCCAGCGGCATCTCACCACAAAACACGGATGCCATGTTGGTAAGCCACCAGAGTTCTTCAGGAGGAAACTTTCTGACTTCCAGTCATCCCAAGACACAATGCGAAAAGCCTCCACTACATCAGCCAAAGCCCTGGAGGCTTCTTATGCGGTTTCTTTGCTCGTAGCTAAAGCCAAAAAAACGTTCACTATAGCTGAAGAGCTGCTGCTCCCCGCTGCTGTTGTATTGGCCGAAACTATGCTAGACAAAAAAATCTGCGGATACATTAAAAACTGTGCCTTTGTCTAATGGCACTGTTTGCCGCAGAATAGACAGAATGGGTGCAGACATTGTCGAACAAGTTGTGGGAAAACTTAGCGACTCTTTTCCACTCCAGCTGGATGAATCCACAGATGTCAGTGGAAATGCACAGCTTGTTGCTTTTGTGAGATACATAGAGACTGACGACATTTGTGAACACATACTTTTCTGCAAAAGTCTGGAGGGGAGAACAACCGGAGAGGACATTTTTAATGTCGTTAACGCATTTTTCTCTGAAAATGGTATCAGCTGGAAATTCTGCAGCAGCGTCTGTACAGATGCGGCTGCATCAATGACGGGCAGTGCGAAAGGGCTCATTGCGCAGATTAAAAAGGAAAATCCCGACATTAAGTGGACTCACTGTGTGATTTACAGGGAAGCGTTAGCGTCTAAGAAAATGAGCCCCGTGTTGCATGATGTTTTGAACGACAGCATCAAAGTGGTCAACTTCATCAAGTCAAGGCCACTTAATGCACGTTTGTTCCGCAAACTCTGTGAAAACATGGGAGCTGAACACACGCAACTCCTCCTGCATACAGAAGTGCGCTGGCTCTCTCAAGAGAAGATACTCAACAGGCTGTTGCAGTTACGAGCTGAAGTGCACACCTTTCTGACAGAGCACGGATCGTCCTTTGTCAACAATGGGTGCGCGCCGCTGACGGCGCTTTCACTTTTGAATATTCCACAGGCCCATATAACGATATATAAATTAGATATCAAATAACTATTATATAAACAATATTATCATCAAACCATCTGTGCACTCTAAATCATTAAATCCATCGATCAAATTCCTCGTCCTTTGTCAACAACGCCGCGCGTGCGCCCTGACATCAGCCTTGTCGTTATTCCACAGATCTAGTATATAACTATATTGTAGCGTTAACAAAGTACAAGGAAAGACGTGGGTTTGGTAAACGGCTCTTTATTTAACAAAACAAACTTCCAGGCATGTGGCGGCGTGGACTTCCAGCCACGGAGGTGGAAGAGAGATCCATAGAATAGGACCGGCCGTGCGTAAAAGCCATGACCGAGCCCCATCCACCGTCCCCGGACAGCCACCCGGCCGAGCGCCGGCCCCCGACTTCTATCCATGGAGGTGAAAGAGAGCTCCATATAGTAGGACCGGGTGTGCGTAAAAGCCATAATAGTTTTTCAAACCTTCTGTGTCACTCCAAATCCTTAAATCCTTCAAACTCTTCGTTCTCCGTGTCACTTAGAAACAAAGCCGCTAATGATGCCGGTAGTACGTGGGGCCCTTCGTCATCCCGTGATCAATCTTTGTCTTTTTGTAAACAACCGCCGCGCCGCGCTGCTGACGTCACTTGAAATTCAAATTACAGTAATCCCTTGCTACATCACTGTTCATTTATCACAGTTTCCCTTTTTTGGGGAGGAAAATCGCCCCCCCCCACCCAAACTATGAAAAAAAAAAAAGGCGAATTATAGTCCGAAAATTACGGTAAATTAATTTATTTTTGTGAACACATTTTTAGTTATGTATATTTTTATTTCCTTGCAAGAGATTATTACAAGAAAGATTAATATAAATTAGCAGTGTTCTGCATACAGTATTTGAGTTTTGAAAGGGTTTATGCCTTCTTGGTGGTCACTGTTTGCTGTTTATCATTTTTGTTTCTATATGCAATGTTTGAAACATAAATGTGTCTGTCAGGTACATTGCCACAAGTTGTTTAACTTTAATAAATCAAACACTGATGGGACAATCCTGTACCTGTTTCTTTTCGACCAGAAATGTGTTGCGCTGGACAGGGGGTACTTGGCTGAAAAAATATTTCAAAGGGGGTAGGTACATCACTGAAAAAAGTTTGAGAACCACTGCTCTAGATGGCACCTTTGGTTGAAAGATAGTAGTTTAAGAAGGGCAATTGAGTGTGTCTTTTTGATTGATTGATTGATTGATTGATTGATTGATTGATTGATTGATTGATTGATTGATTGATTGATGTAAACATAAAACATAAAAGGAGGAAAAAAATACAATAAATAACAATTCAAAGTGCCATATTTAAGTCAGAAAAAAACAAAAAAAACAAAGAATGCTCGAAACGGAGGAGGAGGAAGCAGAGCTTTTTAGATTCCTACCCCTTTCTCACTTAATCCATAAAATAAAATGGAAAGCCATTAAATAAAATATTCAACATATAAATCAATAAAACAGAATACAAGTACACACAGTTCCAGACTTATTTTTCTGTTTCCTTTTGGCCTGTGTGTCGTCAGTTTGGCTATTATTCTTTTTCTCATACATGTCAAGAAACCAGTCTTTATATACTGTTTTGAACAGTTTTATGTTTGCACTATTTTTGCGCTCACTTTCTAGACCATTCCACAATTTCACCCCACAGACAGTTATACACATACTTTTCATAGTTGTTCTGACCTTTACTCTCTTAAAATCTCCCCTCTCAGATTGTACCCACCCTGCCTTTCCATAAACACATTTTGTATTCCGCTCGGAAGAAGGTTATATCTTGCTCTGTACATAATTTGAGCTGTCTTGTGTTTAATCAGATCCTTGAATTTCAAAGTTTGTGTTATTATGACTAGTGTGTTTGTATGCTCCCGATATCTCTTGTTAGTGAGCATTCTTATTGCTCTTTTTTAAAACATGCCCAATGGCTTTAGGTTGGACTTGTTGCCTTCAAGCCTATATTGAATAGAGTAACAGCTTGAGAAGCTCAATAAACGCTTCAATAGACTTGAACGCTTCATGACTTGAAGCCCCATTTTCCCATCACTATCAAAAACATTTCACACAACAAAAATAAAACACACACAGCTGTTAGAGATTTGCTTACTCCAACTTATTTTGCAAGAACCACACGGGAGACAAGTAAGTCCTTTTGGACACCTGCAGGTGGAGAGTTCACTCGTTGAAGGAATGAAGTCTAAAAACTCTCCCTCCTGCAAGGGCATATTCATTAAGAGAAACAGAGTGGGGGGTTGAGAGTTGACAGGTTTGGTGAACCCCCGGCCTCTGGTAAGATCAGAGCAGGGGGTGTTTTACGATGTTGTGGGAAACAGAACAACTTTGATTGCTTCCTCTGCAGCTGGTCACTCAAGCAGAGGAAGCAACCACTTCATTTTACTGCATTGTGAGAGCAAGACAAGATTGGTTAATCATTATAGTCTACATTCCAACATAAAACAAATAAAAACAGTCTGTCTCACTTTTCCTGTGCAATATAGAAAATGAATATCAATATAGTGTAGGGGGCGGCTCGGTGGCGCACTGGGTAGCACGTCCGCCTCACAGTTAGGAGGGTGCGGGTTAGATTCCACCTCCGGCCCTCCCTGTGCGGAGTTTACATGTTCTCCCCGAGCCCGCGTCGGTTTTCTCCGGGCACTCCGGTTTCCTCCCACATCCCAAAAACATGCTTGGTAGGCCGATTGATCACTCCAAATTGTCCCTAGGTGTGAGTGCGAGTGTGAATGGTTGTTTGTCTCTGTGTGCCCTGCGATTGGCTGGCAACCGGTTCAGGGTGTCCCCCGCCTACTGCCCGATGACGGCTGGGATAGGCTCCAGCACGCCCGCGACCCCCGTGGGGACTAAGCGGTTCAGAAAATGGATGGATGGAATATAGTGTAGGTTTCTGCTTTATTGTAGATTAATTCAATCTCAAGTTTCAGTATACACTTCACAAGGAGTTGTTAAATACCCAAGGAAAAATACAATCTATTTAATTTTTTTTTTTCTTTTTCCTAGAAGCCAGTGTTGGTCTGGGCATCGGATTGTGCTGTGTTCCATCTACTGACAGATGTCCTGGAATCTACATACATACCTTATCACCCGGATCTGTTGCTCACATTGATGGAAGACTTCAGTAAGGGCTCGTAAATTATCTAAATAGAAGTATATATATATCTAAGTATATAGTGCTTCTGTGTACCAGACACCAGTCATGAATATTGTGTGTTGCCCAACAGCGTTCCATTAAAAAGTAGATTATAAAGTGCTACTACAAATCAGTAGGTTTTAGAAAAGTACTAAAGAATATTGCACATTTTTCATCTATCAAACACATTCCAGAGCTACTAGGTACAAATAAAATGAGAATTCAGCATATTGAACTGCACAAGAAACTACACATGGCTGTTTAGTACACTGAAGACAACATTAGTGTAGTTGGTAACACATGGCTACAGATCCACTCTCCTAGATGCTTCTTAAAGGGGACCTTTGGGGCACCAAAGGTTAGGGTTAGGTGTGCTCCCATATTTGTCAGCTTTCTTATACAACATTGAGACGTCTTAACAAATACATTTGACAATAAATTTCCTTTAATACAAGTGTTGCCAGTAGTAATAGATTGCTCGTCAACTGCCACTCACATGGTAACATGAGTTGGTTGGGCTTGACGTGCTGGGACAGCTTGTACAACACCCTAAACCTGCCTGGTCTCGTGGTGTGAGTCTTTAATCCATTACCTGGAGGGCAAGAGTATGTAGGGGAGAGGACTAACAAACCAATTCCACCCACCCCAACTGGTCAGGAATGGCCATTGGTTTGACATAGGGCATTCTGTAAAATATCCCATATGCTACAGAGGCAGCAACAAAAGAAACAATGACATCTGGATGTGAAGGCCCACAGGAACACCAAACTCGTATGTCCGCCTCCGATGAAATCCCTTGGGAAGTTGATGGTGCAAAGAAGTGGGTCCTGAGCACCAAAAGCAACCTCAATTTTGACTGGAATGTTCAAAGCATGTTTGAAGCTGGAAAGTTGACGCAGATCACCAAGAAAATGAGACTCTACTACTTCAATATCCTCGGGATGAGTGATGCGAGATGGACTGATTCAGGATCAATCCAAACAAACACTGGAAAAACAATTCTATACTCTGGGCGAGACGATGACCAGCATCAAGAAGGGGTTGCCATCATTCTCAAAAAGAGCATAGAGAAATCACTCTGGAACACAATGGAATGGAAACCCATTGGCAACAGAATATTATCAGACAGATTCAAGGGGCAACATCCTTACAATTATACAAAGATACTCTCCCAACAATTATGCCAAATAAGAGGAAAAAGACAATTTATATGACATCCTGCAATCGGAAGTCCAAAGAACATCTGCCCAATACCTTCTTATAGTCAGCGGCGACCTAAATGCAAAGGTTAGCAGTGATAACACCAACTACGAAAAAACACGGATGCGGAATAATGAACGACAAACAAAGAATAGCTTCATTCTGTCTAGCCAACATTGATCACTGGAGGCACTCTGTTTCCCCACAACAACATACACGAACTGACATGGCTTTCACCAAACGAGAGAGACCAGAACAAGATTGACCATCCAATGATCAATAGCAAATGGAGACATTCATTGAGAGATGTAAAAGTGAGGGGAGGAGCAGATGTCTTCAGCGACCATCACCTTGTAACAGCAGCCATCAAATTAAAGTTGAAAAGATCAGGACCGACACCCAAAGGTCCCCCGAGATTTGACGTCAGCATGCTGAAAGACCCATCCATAAAAAGGAAACTCATAACAACTCCGAAACAGATACCAAGATCTCTCCTGTACTACAACGGACAATGTTAGTGAGACTGACATCAAACAGCATTGGACAAATATTGTCGAAATATACAAGGAAACCAACAAGACTATCCAACACAAGAGTAGACGACATAAAGAATGGCTCAATAGGGAATCATGGCAGACTATTGAAGAGAGAAAGAATTTGAAATCCAGAATAAAGAACACCAAATCAGCCAGGATCACGCAAGAACTCAAAAGTCCAGTACCAAAGTACCAACAAACAGGTTAAAAAGCTAACAAGAAGAGCCTACCTAGAATTGGCAAGCGCTGCTGTAGAAGCATCACATAATCAACGTGGAAAAGTTTACAAAATAACAAACCTGACATGTTTTGCATTTTTATTTCATTAAACCATGACCATGGTGTCAGAAGCAATGACTTCTCTATGTGTTGACACAAATTTGAACCTTGTTAACTCTCGATTCTGTAAATGTGAGAAGTGCACTTATTGCTACTGCGTACAGTAAAATAAATGAGAGATAAATGAGCAAGCTTCAGGTCACTCCTGGGTCTGGGAGCAGATAAAGGTCCAAAATAACAGCTGCACTTTGGGAATAAGCAAATGAAAACCCAAGTCACGTTTTCGGCAGGTTGACATTAAAGAGATGTGCATGGTGCTCAGTGTGCTAGATGCTGATGGTACATTACAGAAGTAGAAGGAAAGATTTCTTCAGCCTGAGAGTGGAGCACGATAGTGACAGCAACCTGTCACCAAAGCTAATTGGCCAACATAAAAAAGTTACACAAATCAGAATTAATCTCTTTCTTTAATCTTCTTTTTTGTGTGTGTTCATAATTGTTTAAATTGTGGCTCGTTTCAATAATGAGGAATTGTGTTGCCTGGGTTAGGATTAGAGTTAGGGTTAAAAAAAAATATATTTTTTAATTGATCAATACATGTCAAATCTAAAAAAAGGGTCTACTTTTGAATTGCTCTGCATTTATTCCTCATGGAGTTTTTCCCTGTTTGTTTTCTATCTTTGGTTGGACCTGCTATTTTCAGGTGTGGGGATGAGATCATGGAAATTAATGACAACGTGGTTTATAACATGGCACTAAATGACGTCTACACAGTCCTGAGCCAGTGCACACCAGGTCCAGTTAAGGTTATCATCAGTCGACACCCTGACCCCAAAGTATGTAATTCCACTTAATTGTTGTATACTTTTATTATCTAATGCACTACACTATATAACCACACTTACTTGCAAAGTTATGGCTAAACTTTGTTGTGTCTTCAGTTTCTGAAACAAAACTGTGCGAACTGGCTATACTAGCTTTCCTTCAAACTCTGTAGTAGTGTTTCTGACTATTATTATTTTATAGCGTTCTAATTTCTGTCTTGAGAGATAGGAAGGAGATTGGCATGACTAGCAATGGTTATTGTATGACCTATCAATCAGTCCATTATACTGGACGTAACTACCGTATTTTTCGTTCCATAAAGCGCACTGGATTATAAGGCGCACCCTCATTGATTTTTTTATTTTAGAAATTATTTCATATTTGGGGCGCACCGAATTAAAAGGCGCATGAAATAGAAGCTGTACTGCAACAAACTGAGGTTGACTAGGGTTGCGGTATGCATCCACTAGCCAATAACCAATGAGCCCTCAGTAAACAATCACGTTTCTCAAACTATCTCCTATAAAAGTGATCGGAACCGACTAAAGTTTGATCTAACACATTGGTACTACTTTCCCTTCCATATCGATCCGTAAATTTACTCAAAACATTAACGGAACAGCCTATTTTGAAATGAAATAGCCTCGTGCGTATAGCAGCTATCATTATAGCATTAGCCACCCGCAAACTCCCATGAGCCTCAGCACGCAGACTCCCATGAGCCTCAGCAAAGTGTCATGGCGGCCCCCTGTAAACAATCACGTTTCTCAAACTCTCTTCCATAAAAGTAATCGGAACCGACTAAAGACTGATTTAACACATTGGTGCTGCTTATTTATGATTCCGTTGGATATTGATCGGTAAACGTACTCGAAAACATTAACGGAACAGCCTATTTTGAAATGAAATAACCTCGCGGGTACAACAGCTATTCAGTGACACCCCGTGACCACGGTTGCCGTAATGCTGGGAAGCGATGCTGTCATGCGGTCGCGTTTATTTTTCCGGGTTTCTGTCTCGTCGATGTCGTAATTTTACTTCCGGTTTTATTTTGTCGTGTTTCCTTCCTCGGTGTTGGTTGTCTTGTCTTCCCTGATCCCGATTGTGTGCACCTGTGTAATTGACAATAATGGTCAGCACCTGTGTCCACGCCCTTTTGTGTGTATTTAGTCCGTGTCTTCCCCTTGTCCTGTGCCAGTGTGTCTTGCCTCGTCCCGACCACCAGCGACTCCTTGATGTCCGAGTTCTCAGTAAGACCCCTCCTCTTTGTCTCGCCACCGAGCGACGCTTTTGTTTGTGCCTGGATCCCCATATCCCTTTTGTCTCGCCTCAGTGCGACGCCTTTTGTTTGTACTTTTTGCCGCGTGTTTTCCCTCGTAAGAGGCGTTTTGATTTGTACTTTTAGCCTTTTATCTCGCCTCAGTGCGACGCCTTCTGTTTGTACTTTTTGCCACGCGTTTTCCCTCGCAAGAGGCGTTTTGATTTGTACTTTTGATCAGTGTGCTTGCTGGAATAAATCCAAGAAAGAAACGACTCTGCATCCGAGTCCTTCGCCTTGTCCCCTGCCTGACAGATGCGACCTTGTAATTTACTAGTCGTACTAAAACGTACTGAAACATTTTGGCAGAGCGCTGTGTACAACCAGTAAGTATCAACAAATTCATCAATTGATCCATATATAAGGCGCTCTGCATTATAAGGCGCACTGTGGTTCTTTGAGTAAATTTTAGGTTTTTAAGTGCGCCTAATAGTGCAGAAAGTACGGTACATCAAATACAATATAATCCAATGTTATCAAACTAATATAAATATTTTAAGGACATGTCACCAAGTCTGACTTGTATGAACTGAGTGAGCTGCTAAACTGTATTTAGATTGAAAATGTAATCTTCTCTTCTCATATCCCAAATTGTTAACATGTAACCAATATCCCAAATTGTTAACATGTAACCAATGCGACTTAACTGTGCCTCTACTCTTTTTGTATTCTTTAGGTATCAGAGCATCAGCTGAATGACGCCATAGCTCAAGCTGTGGAAAACAGCAAACTGAGAAAGGACAAAAACCATTGGAGTATTGATGGTAATTTTAAATCCCCACCCGGCATCTATTATACAGTCTTTACATAAGGGGTTATTCCTTACCAGCACCAAAATTATGATCACCTATTAGCTCATCAACAAATCAAACAGGAAATAACCTGAACCCTAATAGAAGTTTGAGGTGGATTTATTTTACTAATGGCATTCGCCGTATGTGGCAGTATATTAGAAAATGCATCTCAAGAGTTGGCCATATATTCTAAAATTAATAGCAACATGTGGATGGTAAGATTATTTCTATGTATTGATTAATATACAGTATTATAAAATACATTGCTGTCCAAAAGAAAAAAATTAAGTTAATTACATTTATACCTTGATTTACAAGAGTGCTTAATCAACAGCAGTCCAAATCACATTTTGCATGACATTCATTATATTTATGTCTGTCCGTTCATCCATCTATCCATCGGTACCTTGTACTCCGAAAGCATACCCCACAGAACTCCCAGAGGGACGCAGTCGAACGCCTTCTCCAAATCTACAAAACACACGTAGACTGGTTTGGTGAACTCCCATGCATCCTGGAGAATCCTGCCAATTGGACGTAGAGGAAATCTGTGTTCTTTAATTGATTGCTTTTCTTTTTATCAAGATGGCGGCGCGTGCACACGCAGCGGCCACTCTCTGTCCCGTCAGTACGGTGATTTGTTCGTCTAATGAGTGTTCGTCCGACAGTCTCATGTGTTCGTCTCGTCGTGCTATATCGTGCTACAAGTA
The DNA here is from genome assembly GCF_024217435.2 of Syngnathus scovelli. Taxonomy (NCBI): domain Eukaryota; kingdom Metazoa; phylum Chordata; class Actinopteri; order Syngnathiformes; family Syngnathidae; genus Syngnathus; species Syngnathus scovelli. Next base: position 2,128,944 of record NC_090850.1, on the reverse strand, counting down.
CAGCAGGCAGGTTCTGCTCGACATCGGCAGAAGTGGGTTTTGTGGCGTTCTGGACTTTGAAGCGGCGACATTAAAGGCGCTCGGACTGCTACGTCCTGAAACGTCGCCGACCTCGCCCGCTATTCCTCCCCCGGTTGGGAGCCGTCGGAAACGGTGTGCGAGGAGGAAGAAGAGGGGCAAGCGCGGAGGGGTCCGGGCCGGACTGGCGGCCAACCCAGCCCGACCGGCGGTGCCTTCCATTCTTCTGGCGAATGTTCGATCGCTGGACAACAAAATGGATTACGTTCGCTTGCTGAGGTCTACGAACCGGACGGTGCGGAACTGCTGTGTGCTCGTGTTCACTGAGACCTGGTTGACTGACAACATTCCGGACTCTGCCGTGCATCTGGAGCGGCTAGCGTGCTATCGGGTGGACCGTGCCATTGTACGAGGGGGAAAGTCGCGAGGAGGTGGAATATGCGTCTACATGCGAGAAGAATGGTGCCGGGACTCTGTGGTGGTATGTAAGCACTGCTCGCCACTTGCGGAGTTTGTGATCATCAAGTGCCGTCCTTTTTACCTGCCGAGGGAATTTACCGCGATTCTGCTAGTCGCGGTATACATCCCGCCTTCCAACATGGAAGGCGACAGGATCGCGGCGCTTGGTGAACTGTACCAGGCTGTCAGTGAACAGCAGACGGCGCACCCTGACGGTTTCACCATCTTCGCTTCCCCCCCACACGAGCAGCTTCCCCCCCACACGAGCAGCCCCTGCGCCTCTCTGCCGACGGAGTGAGGAGGGCGCTTGACGCTATTGACACCCGTAAAGCGGGGGGCCCTGACAACATCCCGGGTCGAGCGCTGAAGGACTGCGCTGGGGAGCTGTCGGGTGTCTTCACGGACATCTTTAACGTTTCCCTGCAGCAGGCCATCGTCCCCTCGTGTTTCAAGGCTGCCACCATCGTTCCTGTGCCGAAGAAACCTGCACCGTCCTGCTTCAATGACTACCGCACTGACGCCCATCATCATGAAGTGCTTTGAGCGGCTTGTCATGGAGCACATCAAATCCGTTCTCCCCCCCACCATTGACCCTTTCCAGTTTGCGTACCGTGCCAAACGGTCCTCTGAGGATGCCATCTGCTCTGCCCTCCACTCGGCCCTCACCCACCTGGAGAGAAAGGACTCATATGTGAGGTTGCTGTTTGTGGACTTCAGCTCGGCCTTCAACACCATTGTGCCGCAGCGACTCATCTGCAAACTCGACGAGCTGGGCCTCAGTAACTCCCTCTGCAACTGGCTATTGGACTTCTTCTGTCAGAGGCCTCAGGTGGTGCGTGTTGGCGACAAAATCTCCGCCAGCATCACGCTGAGCACAGGTGCCCCCCAGGGCTGCGTGCTCAGTCCATTGCTCTTCACCCTGCTGACGCATGACTGCACTGCGACCTACAGCGACAACCGCATAGCGAAGTTTGCTGACGACACGACTCTGGTGGGTCTCATCACGAAGGGCGACGAGACTCGGTACAGGTCGGAAGTTGACCTTCTGACCACGTGGTGCAGGGACAACAACCTCCTGCTGAACGTAAACAAGACCAAGGAAATCGTTGTTGACTTGCGGAAGGGTCACACAAAACACCTGCCGCTGATCATCGACGGTGCTGTGGTGGAGAGGGTGAGCTGCACCAATTTCCTGGGGGTGCACATCAGTGAGGACCTCTCCTGGTCCGCAAACACCGCGTCACTGGTAAAGAAAGCTCAGCGCCGCCTGTACTTCCTGCGGAAGCTCAGGCGTGCATGTTCTCCTCAGGCAGCCCTGTCTACATTCTACCGTGGCACCATTGAGAGCGTCCTCACCAGTTGCATCGCTGTCTGGGGTGGTAACTGCACTGAACAGAACTTGAAAGCCCTGCAGCGCATAGTGAATATGGCTGGTAAGATTATTGGTGCTTCGCTCCCCTCCCTGAAGGACATTTACACCTCCCATCTCGCCCGCAAGGCAACCTCGATTGCGAGTGATGTGAGTCACCCGGCTCACTCTTTGTTTGACCTTCTGCCCTCTGGGACGAGGTACAGGAGCCTGCGCTCCCGCACCACCAGACTCGCCAACAGCTTCTTTCTCCAGGCTGTTAGGACCCTGAACTGAACTTCTGCGTAGCGTGCGGCACTGTTGCGCTATTTTCTGGACTGTCTGCTGTACGCTCACTTGCTCCTTTTTGCTCCTCTTATTTATTTATTGTTGTGTTATTTATTCATTATTTATTCAGCACGTTGTTGTTTACTTGTTTACTTGATTGTCTATTGTGGGCCATGTCTTGTCACCGTGGGATGGGGGGGAACGTAATTTCGGTTTCTTTGTGTGTCTTTGGCATGTGGAGAAATTGACAATAAAGCTGACTTTGACTTTAAAGTAACAAAGGGAGGGTCAACCGAGGATGGTTCATTTTTCACTGACTAGTCCCGTTTATATATTTTTTTTAATCAGGAAAATGAAAAAAAATGAAAATGCTCACATTTAGCTCAGTGGTCTAGTGGTAGAGTGTCCGCCCTAAGGTTGTGGGTTCAAACCCTAGCCGGGTCATACCAAAGACTATAAAAATGGCACCCATTGCCTCCCTGCTTGGCACTCAGCATTAAGGGTTGGAATTGGGGGGTTAGATCACCAAATGATTCCCGAGCGCGGCACCGCTGCTGCTCACTGCTCCCCTCTCCCCCAGGGATGGATCAAAATCACACGGGGATAGGTTAAATGCAGAGGACAAATTTCACCACACCCAGATGTGTGTGTGACAACGATCATTGAAACTTGGGACTTTAACTTTTTAATGAGGAATTGGGCCACACTCCCCTCTATGTCTTGGTTGATGACGTCACAGAAGGAAGAGATCACAATTTCCCCATTGGAAATCATTGTAAAGACTATTGCTTAAAACTTAAAAAAAACGGCTATCAATTGGCACCAAAACTTAGATGGACATCTACTTCAACATATTAAAAGCATTAGTCTCTCCGTGGCTGATTTTAGAGAAACTGGAAGCCTCCCTGCAGCTGAGGTGCCTTGCCCAGTCTGTTTCCTTTCACCAGTCACCAACATACGCAAACACGATGTGTTTCGAAGGCTTTGTGGAAGCTGAATTGTTCATAGATCGTTATATAGTCAATTGAAATTGGTAAGAGTTCATTTGACATTTCCCCTGAAGTCCTTGTATGGGGTTGTTAGAATAGGTCTCTATGGCACCTGTGATTTGCTAGATAGCTTAAGCTATGCCTTTATCTTGCTGTGACCCTTCTCTTGCTTTCACTGGCTATCTCTTCTCTATGACACTTTTTGCACATACATAGGAGTTGATCTCAGTTAAGACCGCAAGGTCACACATTATCACACAGGCTAGACAGACTCTCCCCCTTGCAGGAGGGCGGCCAAAAGTATAAGAGTAGGAATCCTGGAGGTGGAGTTTAGGCTCCACAGCTGTGTCTCGATCTTTGTGGCATACATTAAATAGTTAAGCTGAGAAGGCAGCTTCCTGATTACTATTAGCATAGCGAGCATTAAAGATAAAGAACTAGGACAAAATATAACAGGGTACCATCTCCGCCGCCTATTTGAAAAGGAGGCATTTTAAACGGCCACACTCAGCTGAAGGGTCGGCCTCCTCGCTGGAAGTCTGGTGCTAGCAATAGTTCCAACAAGACAACCCCCAGGCGTTGTGACGTGGTCCGGGCACTTATATGTTTGTAAATTTCCTGTCACGTCCCTGCGTCACCGGACTCCCAGCCAAGCCCCAATCAAGGAATTGCCAGCACCTGCTACAGCTCGTTAGGTCCACTACTTAACCTCTATGCATTCTGCCAGTGGTTGTCAGTTCGTCTCCTTACCCTGCCCGTGACACCACTGCCTTTTGGTCCCCTGAACGATCTCTGTTGCCAACTGTTTCCGTAAACTGACCGACCACGCCTGATCGCCGCCTATCTTGACAACCTGCCTGCCTCCGACTACGACTACGCGCTGTGCTCTGCTGCTCAGCCACGCCAGACCGCAAGTCCAGTGTTCCACTTCCCCTTTCCCCCCTTTTCAATAAAGGATCGTGTGCACTTGGTTGTCCTGTCTCTGATCCGTGACAGAACGAACTGACCAAATATGCAACCAGCACACAGTCCCTCCGCCCTGGACCGCCCGACCCACATGGAGTGGGACCTTAGCAAGATCACAGAGGAGATGGCGACATTGACGAGGATCGTCCGGCAGCAGCAACAGCAGCTCCTGCAGCACCATCAGCTCCACCAAGAACTGGTAGAAGCTCTCAAAGCCCTTAAAGATTTGGCTCCTCTGGCTGCTGCGACCCAATCTGCGCGAGCCCTGTCCACGACCGTTCCACTCAGCCCCACCGATCAGCCCGCCGTTATGTCCACGCCCCGTCCTGCCCCGGCGCCCAGGCAGCTCGTGGACGTCCCGGAGCCCAGACTCAGCAACCTCGCGAGGTTCGACGGTGATCCCAAGTACGTACGGGCCTTTTTGACAAACTGCCGCGTCTTGTTTAACCTCCAGCCCATCACGTTCGCCACGGAACCAGCCAAGGTGGGTTTTGTACTTACTCACCTTACGGGCGAGGCATGGCTGTGGGGAACGGCAGAATATGAGCGGCAGGGACCCGCCTGTTCGTCGTTCGATGCCTTTGCAGCTGAAATCCTGCGCGTGTTTGACTTGGGCTCAGCCTCGGAAGATGCCTCCGAGGAACTCATCACGCTGCACCAAGGCAGCAGATCCGTCGCCCAGTACTCCATCAAGTTCCAGACGGTGGCGCGTCGGAGCGACTGGAACGCCGCGGCTCTCATCGGCACCTTCCTCCACGGACTTGCGGAGTATATCAAGGACGAGATGGTGTCCTACGAGCGCCCTCAGACCCTTGAAGAGGCCATGGACCTGGCTGCGCGGGTGGATCGGCGGATCCAGTCAAGGCGACGCGAGAAGAGGAGGGTGACTCCGCCCCCCCGTCACAGTGACACCAGCCCGACACCTCGGATGTCAGGGAGAGCACCTGTTTTTCCGCCTGACCTGTCGTCCGCCAGGGATCCTGTCCACGTAAGCCAGCGCACCTTTAATACTCCTCCCGCCCAGCCCGGCTGGCCGGAACCAATGGAGATAGGACGCACTTCCCTCTCGGCAAGGCGGCGTCGTAGGCGCCTCAGAGATAGGCTTTGCCTGTACTGCGGGGGTGAGGGCCACTGGGTGGCCTCTTGCCAGAAGAGGGCTAGGAGCACCCGCCTAGCAGGGATCCGTTTGGGAACGGTTTGCTTGCCCCCTGCCACCTGTCGCGACTCCCTGCCCCAGACCCGGTCTTCGACTCCAGCCCGTGCCCTTGCCTCTCGGCCCTCCGCTTCTTCAACCCGTAGGCAGTGGCCGCGGGCCCAGTCTCGTCGTCAGACGCAGCCTATGGCTCTGGCTCCTCTTCGGCTGCCGTTGCAATGTCCGCAGCCTGGTTCTACTCCGGCTGGCGAGGCGTTGCATTCCGACCGGCATCCTGCTCGAAGTCGTCCGGAAGAGACCCATTTGGTTCCCGAGCCGGCCCCCAGGTTGGCATCTCCCGATGCCACTGCTGAGGAGGAGGACTGGGCGGTGGTGCCACCTGCTGACGGTGTTTGGTCAACGTGTTCGTCTGACTCTGACTTGTCAGATTGTTGTTAATGTGCGTCTTGGGTTCCCCCCCTCCCGCCCGTCTTCCTGCTCTGGCTTGGGGTTCTGTTTTTGGGACGTCGGGAGCCGTCCCTTGGGGGGGGGGGTTCTGTCACGTCCCTGCGTCACCGGACTCCCAGCCAAGCCCCAATCAAGGAATTGCCAGCACCTGCTACAGCTCGTTAGGTCCACTACTTAACCTCTATGCATTCTGCCAGTGGTTGTCAGTTCGTCTCCTTACCCTGCCCGTGACACCACTGCCTTTTGGTCCCCTGAACGATCTCTGTTGCCAACTGTTTCCGTAAACTGACCGACCACGCCTGATCGCCGCCTATCTTGACAACCTGCCTGCCTCCGACTACGACTACGCGCTGTGCTCTGCTGCTCAGCCACGCCAGACCGCAAGTCCAGTGTTCCACTTCCCCTTTCCCCCCTTTTCAATAAAGGATCGTGTGCACTTGGTTGTCCTGTCTCTGATCCGTGACATTTCCATTTTTAGTCATAAGGTTCCTTTTCGTTATTTTCTTTTCTTTACTTCCTTTTCCTCATTTTTATTTTATTTTCCTTGTTCACGTTCTGCAGTAGAACGTAGGTGCGTTTATAGACCACTCACACAGTTTGAAAATTCAATACTCTCATGGATGGAATGGTGCAGGGTGACCAAATGCAGCTTGGACCAGGTTTTTTTGGAGAACTCAAAGACAGACTATAAGAAGCTCGACTAGGGACAAGACTAACTGAACAAAAAGACAAGATAAAGACAGGGACGACAACAACGACAGACGAGACGAGAGACGAGAACAATCCGACAGGGGTGTGACACGCAGACAGGACTTATATACGCGACAGGTAACGAGAGGCAGGTGACTGTGATTAGTACATAGATTGAGAGACACAGGAAGGGAGGGGCGAGCACAGACACTGACGAATACAAGCACCAAAAAGCAATGACGAGGACATGAGCACATTGCAGGGGGTACGTGGAAGCAAAAAAAAACTGCATAATAATTAAATGCGGAAAATAAGGCAATGTAAAATGTTTTCATTTAAGAAAAAGTCACACAGGTTTGCATTCGTTATATCAGCAAAGATTTGAGATAAAATTATAAATGACTGAGTATTAATGTTCTACTGCAGAATGCAAACAAAAAGAAAGAAAAAAAGAAAAGAACCAAGGAGCGTGGGTTTGGTTCCCACTCCCACAGTGATGGTGTGAACGTGAGTGTAAATGATTGTTTCTCTCTAAATTTGTCCTGTGGCTGAATGGTGTTTAGGCTGTTGTCCCCCTTTTGCATAAAGTCTGCTGGATAGGCTCCAGCACCCCTGCTGGATAAATGGTTTTCAAAATGGAAGACTCTTTCAACAGTTCAAGACAGAAACTAAGACAAACAATACTTAATAGATATAAATATATATAATATACATATAATACAAAAGGAGCACTGCAAATCCAGTCCTCAATTCAGTCTGTGTGTTTAATGCAAGTCACAGTCTCCTGCCTGTTTCCTCTTGGAATTGAGAAAAATGGCAACCCCTTTCCACTCTGATTCATACACCCGTTCACGAAACAGCTAGTTTTGTTGATATTGTGTCAGGCGCGGAGCAGGGAGAGGACTCGAATGCAGAGTTTCCAAAGTCCAAAGATGTGTTTATTTTCTCCAATGGCAGTAGTAACAAAAGGTGCCTCAATATGAGGGAAAAAAGGGGGAAACTAAGGCGCCTCGAACCGAGGGAGAAAAAGGGGAAATCAAAGCGCCTCGAACCGAGGGAAATACTATAACGAAGATAACTATGTAACCAAGTTAACATAGGTGATCAAAGTCGTTCAAACAAGGCTTCTACGTGGAACTCGAGGGTTTCGTGATCGCTAGTGTTCTTAGCAAGGCAAGACGCACTGGCACTGGACACGGGGAAAGGCGCGGGTTATATGGACACAGAAGGAGGGGAACACAGGTGAAGACAGTTGGTCATTGGCACAGGTGCACACACTTGGAATCAGGGAGTCACGTGACCGGACGCACAGGGGAAGGACACACCGACTGGAACGAGAGGAAAATCACACAATAAAACAGGAAGTGACCAGGACAACACATGACAGCATGACCCTTTCCAGTTTGCGTACCGTGCCAAGCGGTCCTCTGAGGATGCCATCTGCTCTGCCCTCCACTCGGCCCTCACCCACCTGGAGAGAAAGGACTCATATGTGAGGTTGCTGTTTGTGGACTTCAGCTCTGCCTTCAACACCATTGTGCCGCAGCAACTCATCTCCAAACTCGACGAGCTGGGCCTCAGTACCTCCCTCTGCAACTGGCTACTGGACTTCCTCTGTCAGAGGCCTCAGGTGGTGCGTGTTGGCGACAAAATCTCCGCCAGCATCACGCTGAGCACGGGGGCCCCCCAGGGCTGCGTGCTCAGTCCATTGCTCTTCACCCTGCTGACGCATGACTGCTCTGCGACCTACAGCGACAACCGCATAGTGAAGTTTGCTGACGACATGACTCTGGTGGGTCTCATCACGAAGGGCGACGAGACTCAGTACAGGTCGGAAGTTGACCTTCTGACCACGTGGTGCAGGGACAACAACCTCCTGCTGAACGTCAATAAGACCAAGGAAATCATTGTTGACTTCCGGAAGGGTCACACAACACGCTACCCCCTTTTGCGTTTATTCAGCACGCTTTTGTTGTACTTGTTTACTTGTTTGTCTGTTGTGAGCCAAGTCTTGTCACCGTGGGATAGGGGGGAACGAAATTTCGGTTTCTTTGTGTGTCTTTGGCATGTGGAGAAATTGACAATAAAGCTGACTTTGACTTTGATATTGTTTGGAACTAATAGAGTGGAGCCTCGGTTTTCGAACGTCCTGGTTCTCGAACAAATCGGTATTCGAACAAAAAAATTCGAGATTTTTTGCTTCGGATGTCAGACAAAATTTCAGTTGTCGAACCTCGCGAGATGAGCCGAGAGGACCAACTGACTCCGTTCGTTATTACATTCTCGTTACTCTGAGGATTGCATCAACTCTAATCATGCCACCAAAGGAAGCAAGTGGAAGCAGTAAAGCTGATCATGGCGAAAAGAGGAAAGTAGTGCACAAAACGATTGAATTTAAAAAAGAATTAATCGCAAAATATGAGTCCGGTGTGCGTGTGTCAGAGTTGGCACGGGAGTTTTGCATGGCAAAAATCGACAATAAGCTCGATCATGAAAAACAAAGACTTTGATACAGTAAGTATACTGTATGTTATCTTTCATTAGTACGTATACTGTATGTTATCTTTCATTAGAATTTCTGCAGTTTTTTTTTTGGTTTTGTTTTTTGAAATTAAAACGTTTTTGCTGCTTTCTTTCACGATCTTTGAAATGTTGTCTTTCATTGGTAAAAATAAAAAATATAAACATATTTTTTAATGTGCTTTTTTTCCCCTCACAATTTAAAAAGATATCTTTTACTATTAGAATGAAACACACAAGCAAGTTGCTACAGATACGGCAATACATTCCCCAGCCTAGCCTACTCTATTAATTCAGTTTATTATTTATATTATTTATTTATACATTACCTACTCACTTATTTATGCGGTTTATGGTGTAAAATAATGAAAAAAAAATGCTATAAAAATGCCTTTTTTTGCTTAGAATGGATTAAATTTTATTCCATTATTTGTAATGGGAAAACATGATTCGGAATTCGAACGTTTCACTTCTCGAACAGCCTTCTGGAACGGATTGTGGTCGAAAACCGAGGCTCCACTGTATTCAAAAACAATAACAATACCACACACAAAAAATCTTCCCATCCATACATCCATGTATGTCTGCAAAAATATCAGTCTAGCACAGGTATGGGCAAACTACGGCCCGTGGGCCACATCCGGCCCACGGGACCGTTTAATCCGGCCCGCCAACCCTAAATAAATTGTATTATTAAACGTTTTTTTTTTTTCCGGTCATTTTGCCTGCAACGACTGTGTTTCCCCAGTAGATGGGGAACCACTCGCCTGCGCATTTACTACCGGAAGCCGTGTCAGAAAGCTCGGTGCACACTCACAAGTGCGTGTACGTACTCAGTAGTACGGAAATGGCGCACTCGCGCTCTATTTGTATCAGTGCCGAATTTAAAGCGTGGGCTGTGACGACAGCATTCTTGTAATTTGCGCGCCGAGCTTTCGGATACAGTTTTACGCTAAAGCCACCCACAAACCTTCCCCTGCAATCCTTCCATTAAAATGAGTCGCCCATGGAAAAGCAAGGTGGACACTGAAATAAAATATATGCTATAAAATAATAGTAATAACCATCATAATAATTATAATCAAATCAATTTCCAAGTTATGGATAATTAATGACTGCACACATTTAAAACAACCCAATAAATCCAGTAAGATACAAGAAAGATTAATGTAACACCACTGGTGCAGCGAGAGGCCACGATTTGCAATGTTGTCCAGATTTTTATTAATTTCTCTTCCGCACATGATGTTGCAAATCAAATATCTTGTGAAAACTACAAATAAAAAGAGGCAAGAATGACCTTTTGATTTCTAAAGCTAACACATTGTAAAATACATGATGCATCAATTACAGGCCCAATACATGCTGAAATCAACAATACTACTATCTATCTATCTATCTATCTATCTATCTATCTATCTATCTATCTATCTATCTATCTATCTATCTATCTATCTATCTATCTATATCTATACACACACACATATATACGTATATATCCATCCATCCATTTTCTGAACCGCTTAGTCCCCACGGGGGTCGCGGGCGTGCTGGAGCCTATCCCAGCTGTCATCGGGCAGTAGGCGGGGGACACCCTGAACCGGTTGCCAGCCAATCGCAGGGCACACAGAGACAAACAACCATTCGCACTCGCACTCACACCTAGGGACAATTTGGAGTGATCAATCGGCCTACCAAGCATGTTTTTGGGATGTGGGAGGAAACCGGAGTGCCCGGAGAAAACCCACGCGGGCTCGGGGAGAACATGCAAACTCCGCACAGGGAGGGCCGGAGGTGGAATCGAACCCGCACCCTCCTAACTGTGAGGCGGACGTGCTACCCAGTGCGCCACCGAGCCGCCCTTATACGTCCATCCATCCATCCATTTTCTGAACCGCTTAGTCCCCACGGGGGTCGCGGGCGTGCTGGAGCCTATCCCAGCCGTCATCGGGCAGTAGGCGGGGGACACCCTGAACTGGTTGCCAGCCAATCGCAGGGCACACAGAGACAGACAACCAATCGCACTCACACTCACACCTAGGGACAATTTGGAGTCTTCAATCGGCCTACCAAGCATGTTTTTTGGAATGTGGGAGGAAACCGGAGTGCCCGGAGAAAACCCACGCGGGCCCGGGGAGAACATGCAAACTCCACACAGGGAGGGCCGGAGGTGGAATCGAACCCGCACCCTCCTAACTGTGAGGCGGACGTGCTACCCAGTGCGCCACCGAGCCGCCTCGCCCTTATACGTATATATATATATATATATATATTGCGTGTTGGCGACAAAATCTCCGCCAGCATCACGCTGAGCACGGGAGCCCCCCAGGGCTGCGTGCTCAGTCCATTGCTCTTCACCCTGCTGACGCATGACTGCACTGCGACCTACAGCGACAACCGCATAGTGAAGTTTGCTGACGACACGACTCTGGTGGGTCTCATCACGAAGGGCGACGAGACTCGGTACAGGTCGGAAGTTGACCTTCTGACCACGTGGTGCAGGGACAACAACCTCCTGCTGAACGTCAATAAGACCAAGGAAATGATTGTTGACTTCCGGAAGGGTCACACAACACACCTGCCGCTGATCATCGACGGTGCTGTGGTGGAGAGGGTGAGCTGCACCAAGTTCCTGGGGGTGCACATCAGTGAGGACCTCTCCTGGTCCGAAAACACCTCGTCACTGGCAAAGAAAGCTCAGCGCCGCTTGTACTTCCTGCGGAAGCTCAGGCGTGCATGTGCTCCTCAGGCAGTACTGTCTACATTTTACCGTGGCACCATTGAGAGCGTCCTCACCAGTTGCATCGCTGTCTGGGGTGGTAACTGTACTGAACAGAACTTGAAGGCCCTGCAGCGCATAGTGAATACGGCTGGTAAGATTATTGGTGCTTCGCTACCCTCCCTGAAGGACATTTACACCTCCCATGTCGCCCGCAAGGCAACCTCGATTGCCAGAGATGTGAGTCACCCGGCTCACTCTTTGTTTGACCTTCTGCCCTCTGGGAAGAGGTACAGGAGCCTGCGCTCCCGCACCACCAGACTCGCCAACAGCTTCTTTCTCCAGGCTGTTAGGGCCCTGAACTCTCTACCCCCTTCTGCGTAGCGTGCGGCACTGTTGCGCTATTTTCGGGAATGTCTGCTGTACGCGCACTTGCTCCTTTTTTTTTTCTGCTCCTCCTATTTATTTATTTATTCATTATTTATTCAGCACGCTTTTGTTATACTTGTTTACTTGTTTGTCTGTTGTGAGCCATGTCTTGTCACCGTGGGATAGGGGGGAACGAAATTTCGGTTTCTTTGTGTGTCTTTGGCATGTGGAGAAATTGACAATAAAGCTGACTTTGACTTTGACTTTGAGATATATATATATATATATATATATATATATATATATATATATATATATATATATATATATACATATATAATGCATGCCGCTCAGGAAATTAATATTTGAATATATTGAATGAACCTTGAATATATTGAATGAACTTCGGAATATATTGAATGAACCTTGAATATATTGAATGAATTTCGGAATATATTGAATGAATTTCGGAATATATTGAATGAACCTTGAATATATTGAATGAACATTGGAATATATTGAATGAACCTTGAATATATTGAATGAATTTCGGAATATATTGAATGAACCTTGAATATATTGAATGAACCTTGAATATATTGAATGAATTTCGGATTATATTGAATGAACCTTGAATATATTGAATGAATTTCGGAATATATTGAATGAACCTTGAATATATTGAATGAATTTCGGAATATATTGAATGAATTTCGGAATATATTGAATGAACTTCGGAATATATTGAATGAACTTCGGAATATATTGAATGAAATTTGACTGACGTCATCATTGCCGCCATCTTATACATGCATTTTGTTGCTGCCGCAATTATGAACCAGTCAGCTCGCAATATCGTGTCAGCTATTCTTAGCAATGATGAAATTGTCAATGCACTGGCGAGTGCTTGTACCACCCAAAATCCCCCGGAGACACATGCCCAGCAATATCATGCTTTGGACGAAGAAGTCCAGGCTGCTTTTAATCGGGGCAGACCTGGGCGCACAACAGACCAGGCTTCTGTTAATCATCGCAACCTCAGTTTGCCATCGACCTCACAGCAGTGCCCCACAACAGCCCCCCTGTACAATCTACGCCCATTCACTAGAAAGGGCCCAAGACAGAAGAGGTAAGAATAGGTAGGGTTAATTTAAACCGCACGTCTGGTCCGTGAAAATATTGTCTGACATTAAACCGGTCCGTGGTGCAAAAAAGGTCGTGGACTGCTGCGTTATGGCACTGCGCTCCGGCGCGGCACTTGTAGAGGTTAGAGAATGGAAAGCTGCAGCGGTTGCATGGGTTGCATGAACTAAAAGAGAAGCTGTTCATATAGATATCATTAGAATCACCCACAACCATGCAGGCTGAATATTTAATTTAGTATTGAACGCAGGCTATTTGATGGACGGCGACACATTGTCACGTTGCTCACACAGCGGACTGCGGACATACAGACAAATGTATGTGAGATTATGCCTGGCGGAGATTATTGCTATGGAACTAATTTTTGTTTACAGTATTCCATGGTTAATTATTTTCATAATGCATACAGTGCAGTTTTTACCTTTCCTTTACCAGTACTGTAAATATGGAAGAGTATTAGGGCCACTGAATTTTTTTTTTAATGGGGAACTTTTTTTTTAAATTCATTCTACAAAAAAAGTCAGAACTCTGACTGTATACTGTAAAAGTTAAAGTCAGCCCAAAGAAAATTACTTTTAGAAAAAAAAACTCTCTTTCAAGATGCCTGTATTTTATGTGTGAGGCCTTCTGATGGATGGTTTTGTGTTCCTACTTTGTGTGGACTGGTTCATTGTCAATTTAGTATCACTGGGAAATGTACATACCTGACTTGTCATGTCGTGGGCAGTAACTAGTACATGTACCCAATTGTTCTTAAATAAAGATTTCAGGTCTTTGCCAGGCCTTTACTTGAGCATTTGCATTGAATGATACTTTATAATTCTACTTCACTACATCTCAGTTTGTGTCAGTTTAGGGGTCCGGAAGTGGAAAAGTTTGAGAACCCTATGCTTTTAACAGTACAACTGAAAGAGTCAAACTCTTACTGTATATACTTTTATTTGAAAAGAACTGAATACTTCATCCACAATTGAATATAAAATGCATGGCACTTACAGTATCTATATGGTGATACATCATATGAAACTTACAGTATCAAAGTCAAAGTCAAAGTCAGCTTTATTGTCAAGTTCTCCACATGCCAAAGACACACAAAGAAACCGAAATTTCGTTCCCCCCTATCCCACGGTGACAAGACATGGCTCACAACAGACAAACAAGTATAACAAAAGCGTGCTGAATAAATAATGAATAAATAACACAACAAATAAATAAATAAATAAGAGGAGCAAAAAAAAAAAAAAAAAGGAGCAAGTGCGCGTACAGCAGACATTCCCGAAAATAGCGCAACAGTGCCGCACGCTACGCAGATGAGGGTAGCGAGTTCAGGGCCCTAACAGCCTGGAGAAAGAATATCTATATGGTGATACATCATATGAAAGAATAGTATGTTATGAGAAAATCTTAGGTCCTTTGACCTGTACACTCCTTTTGTCCATTATCCCTTAAACGATTAAAACTCAAATTACTTATTTATATCCAGGTCTGTGACAATATATTATATCACAGTAGTGGAACAACTGAATTACTAATGCTAGTAGACTATCTCTCAAGTAGGTCACATGCTCTGACAAAAAGTTCAATTCCATGATTTCCATCATCAGTGAAGGGGTTGATGGGCCTTAACTCCACATCCCACTGGTGATCATAAGGGGGTTGCACAGGCACACGATTGAGTGGCCTTTGATCCTGAGGAAGTTGGAGCATTCCCATTGTCCACAGCTGCAGTGGGGACCGACTCGCCATTGTCCTCAAGCTGTGGTTGTTCCACTGGATCACAAACTCATCCACAGATCTGTTTATTCTAGGAAGATAAACATGTTGAAGAGCTGTAATGTGAAGAGGGTCAGTGCTGTCTAAAACTCTGACATATTCCATGAAGAGGAAAAGGTCTTTATAGTATGCTGACACAACCCTGTTTACTTCTGCCCACAGTCTTTCGATCCTTTGATTATGCACACTACGTCCAACTATGAAACTTCCTCTGTTTGTTCCTTGATTTGCAATCATGAACCGTGCAACATCAATGTTCTCGCTACCAGCATCACCCCTGACATGGTGTGGCAGTCCAAATACATTCACAGCACCCTGGAAAAGATGCAAGGCAGTCGATGCTCGGTTGTCTGTGCAACATCTCAGAAAGGTAATGCAGCGACTGTAGCCATCAGCTGCTCCATGATAGACAAATCCCCATGGATTTAATTTGTGGTTTGTGTCAATATGCCTGAAATAAGAAGAAATCTATTATTATTTCTGTTTTTGATATTGCTATTATTAATATTATCATTATTATTGTTGTTGTTATTATTATGATTATTATTGTAATAGACAACACTGGACGTACATAAAAATGTAACTTCATTGATTTTGCTGTAAGACTATTTGTACTTGGTAATAAGAATGTTCCAATCTCGGATGTAATGCGCCTCATGTACTAAGGCTACAAGTCCTCTGCTGCAGATGCAGTTCAACTCCTGCCTGCGACCCTTTGCTGCAGATTATTGACCAGCTAGGATTAAATAACTAATGTTAATCAAATTTATAAAACACATACCACACTTCATTTGGGGAAGAGACATTGTAGACCCTCCGTTGAATTGCCCTTCGTCCTCTCAAGGCTCGCCCCACTGGATCCACTGCCCTTAAACGCTCCCGTACCCGCCAACGCTGAACTCTGATTAGGTCTCTCCAGAACCGGGGGTTTGTCTGATAATATCAGCAATAAGACGATCGAGATCGTCATTTGTAATGTCAGTGAAACTCCCATAATCCATCAGACCGAGTTGTGTCCTGTAGTTGTACAGTGTTTGGATATTTACAGACAGCATCCGAGATATGGTGATCCAGCTAAACCCTAAATCTCGCATGTGAATCAGCTGAGCAGCTGGTATGTTGTACCTTCAAAGAGAAAAAATAAAGTAAAAACAAATGTGTTAATGTGTTTATTCACATGTGAATTAATTGTCTTATTCCTATAGCAAGTACCTTGCAGCCTATAATACTTTTTTATGTGATGATAAATAATAATAAGTTTGTAAGTAGATATTATTCTTGGGCTGCATTAGCCTAGATCCCCATACACTTGTTTAAATATTACTTACCTCAGCCTTCCTCTCTGAGATGCAGAATGTGTGCCCATGTCATGCGGTCGTCCATCAACTTCCAGCTGGACTGTTATTTCCGCCAACATCTCGTTTAGAGACTCGTAGAGTCGTTCAAGAAGGACGCATAATGTTCTTTCAGCAATGTTTTGTTGAACATTATTACTCATAAGCACTATGAATGACGCAATAATGGAGATATGATCCTCAATGTGACGAGATACAGTCTCCAAACTGTTAGTGTCATTTGGAGTACAACCTATAGCAAAAATGTTATCCAGTTCAGTAAAGTACTGGAATATTTCAGCTGATGCCATTTTATTAAGCCAGCAAATTCTGAAGGCTACCACCTGACTTGACTTGGTTTTAGTACAACTTCATTCAATATATTCCAAAGTTCATTCAATATATTCAAGTTTCATTCAATATATTCCAAAGTTCATTCAATATATTCCGAAGTTCATTCAATATATTCCGAAATTCATTCAATATATTCAAGGTTCATTCAATATATTCCGAAATTCATTCAATATATTCAAGGTTCATTCAATATAATCCGAAGTTCATTCAATATATTCAAGGTTCATTCAATATAGTCAAGGTTCATTCAATATATTCCGAAGTTCATTCAATATATTCAAGGTTCATTTAATATATTCCAATGTTCATTCAATATATTCAAGGTTCATTCAATATAATCCGAAGTTCATTCAATATATTCAAGGTTCATTCAATATATTCAAGGTTCATTCAATATATTCCGAAATTCATTCAATATATTCCGAAATTCATTCAATATATTCAAGGTTCATTCAATATATTGCGAAGTTCATTCAATATATTCAAGGTTCATTCAATATATTCAAATATTAATTTCCTGAACGGCATGCCATATATATATATATATATATATATATATATATATATATATATATATATATATATATATATATATATATATATATATATATATATATTTTCCTCACCCCCCGTGGGTGGTCTCTTTTTCCCTTCAAGCTCGGGTCCTCTACCAGAGGCCTGGGAGCTTGAGGGTTCTACGCAGTATCTTTGCTGTTCCTAGTACTGCACTTTTCTGGACTGAGATGTCAGATGTTTTTCCTGGGATCTGTTTCAGCCACTCCTCCAGTTTGGGGGTTACTGCCCCTAGTGCTCCAATGACCACAGGTACCACTGAAGTCTTAACTCTCCAGGTCTTCTCCAGCTCTTCTCTGAGCCCTTGATATTTCTCAAGTTTCTCATGTTCCTTTTTCCTAATGTTACCATCATTTGGGATGGCTATGTCAACCACAACGGCTTTCCTCTGCTCTTTGTCCACCACCACAATGTCCTGTTGGTTCGCCATTACCATTCTGTCTGTCTGGATCTGGAAGTCCCAGAGGATCTTGGCTTGGTCATTCTCTACCACCTTTGGAGGTGTTTCCCACTTGGATCTTGGGACTTCCAGTCCATACTCTGCACAGATGTTCCTGTACACTATTCCAGCTACTTGGTTATGGCGCTCCATGTATGCTTTACCTGCCAGCATCTTACACCCTGCAGTTATGTGCTGGATTGTCTCAGGACCTTCTTTGCACAATCTACACCTGGGGTCTTGTCTGGTGTGGTAGATTTGGGCCTCTATTGCTCTGGTGCTCAAGGCCTGTTCTTGTGCTGCCAGGATCAGTGCCTCTGTGCTGTCCTTCAGACCAGCTCTTTCTAGCCATTGGTAGGATTTCTGGATATCAGCTACTTCAGCTATGTTTTGGTGGTACATCCCATGTAGGGGCTTGTCCTCCCATGATGGTCCCTCCAGCACCTCATCTTCCTTTGATGCCCATTGTCTGAGACATTCACTGAGCACGTCATCCGTTGGGGCCTTATCCCTGATGTACTTATGGATCTTGGATGTTTCATCTTGGATCGTGGCTCTCACGCTCGCTAGTCCTCGGCCTCCTTCTTTACGGCTAGTGTACAGTCTCAGGGTGCTGGACTTGGGATGGAACCCTCCATGCATGGTTAGGAGCTTCCGTGTCTTGATATCTGTGGTCTGTATATCTTCCTTTGGCCACCGTATGATTCCTGCAGGGTACCTGATTACTGGTAGGGCGTAGCTGTTAATGGCTAGGGACTTGTTCTTGCCATTGAGCTGACTTCTTAGGACTTGCCTTACTCGATGGAGGTATTTGGCTGTGGCTGCTTTCCTTGTTTCCTCGTCAAGGTTGCCATTTGCCTGTGGAATTCCAAGGTATTTGTAGCTGTCCTCAATGTCTGCTATTGTTCCTTCTGGGAGTGAGACCCCCTCTGTGTGGATTACCTTTCCTCTTTTAGTCACCATGCGGCCACATTTCTCAAGTCCGAATGACATTCCGATGTCAGAGCTGTAGATCCTGGTAGTGTGGATCAGGGAGTCAATGTCCCGCTCGTTCTTGGCGTACAGCTTTATGTCATCCATGTAGAGGAGGTGGCTGATGGTGGCCCCATTCCTGAGTTGGTATCCATAGCCCGTCTTGTTGATTATTTGGCTGAGGGGGTTCAGTCCTATACAGAACAGCATTGGGGACAGAGCGTCTCCTTGGTATATACCACATTTGATGGTCACGTGTGCAAGTGGCTTGCCATTGGCTTCAAGTGTGGTTTTCCACTGTTTCATCGAGTTGGCGATGAAGGTTCTCAGAGTCCCATTGATGTTGTACAGCCTCAAGCATTCAGTGATCCAAGTATGTGGCATTGAGTCATATGCTTTCTTGTAATCAATCCAGGCAGTGCTCAGGTTGGTACGTCTAGTTCTGCAGTCTTGGGTGACTGTTCTATCCACCAGGAGTTGATGTTTTGCTCCTCTGGTATTTTTACCAATCCCTTTCTGAGCAGTGCTCATGTATTGATCCATGTGCCTGCTGATCTTATCTGATATTATGCCCGACATCAGCTTCCATGTTGTGGAGAGGCAGGTGATTGGCCGGTAGTTGGATGGGACTGTACCCTTTGATGGATCCTTCTGGATCAGGATCGTACGCCCTTGGGTTAGCCATTCAGGGTGAGTCCCATCCCTTAGCAGCTGGTGCATTTGTGCTGCCAGGCGCTCATGGAGAGTTGTAAGTTTCTTGAGCCAGTAGCTGTGGATCATGTCAGGGCCTGGTGCTGTCCAGTTTTTCATTCCTGAGACTCTTCTCTGGATGTCTGCCACTGTGATGGTTACTGGGTTCTGTTCAGGGAGCTTGCTGTGGTCCTTTCTCAGAGCCACCAGCCACTGTGCATCCTTCTTATGTGATGCCTCCCGCTCCCATATCCTTCCAGTACTGTTCAGTTTCCAGCCTTGGTGGGTCTGCTCTGCTATTATTCCCCTGCCACTGAGCGTACACTTTCGCTGGTTGTGTTGTGAACAACCTGTTTATTCGTCTGGCTTCATTCTCTCTTGTGTACCTCTTTAGGCGGCTGGCCAAGGCTTGGAGTCTTTGTTTGGCAGTTTCGAGTGCTTCAGGTATGGGCATATGGCTGTATTTCTTGGGAACTTGCTTTTTCATTGCACCTTTCTGGGCCTCTGTCATTTGGCTCACTTCTCTCCGTGCTATCTTGATTTTGGCCTCCAGCCTTCTCTTCCATGGTGGGCACTGTTGTGGTCGCATATGGTCATTCTTCTTGTAGCCAAGCATTTCTAGGATCACTGCTGCTGAGGTGTATATCAGCTCATTGGTTTCAGTGATGGTAGCCGTAGGAATTGTTGTCAATGCTGCATTCACATCTTCTAGGAGACTTTCTGAGGGTACTTCACTTAGCCTCTGCAGTGTGTATCTAGGTTCCCGAGCATTCATTCTCACCGTGATCTTGTTCTTCAGGTCAGTTGCTGCCTCGTTCAGCTTGATTGTGCTTATTGGGGTTTCGTACCCAACCTCTGGGCTTTTACATGGATTTAACTCGTCTCTGACCTGGTGCTCTGGTTGGCCTTCGCTATGGCATTTGTGTTGTATCTCATCAATCTCGAGGTGTGATAGCAGGTGCCGTTTATGGATATTGGAACATTGAGCTACTAGTTGCTTGGCCGATAGTGTTGACTGTGGGTATTGAAGTTGCCATTGTTCCCGCATTCTCCGCATGTAACCCCTCTCGCTCGGGTTGCTGGAGTAGTAGCATTCCAACAGATCCTTATTCTCGCATCTCGCCCATTTGTGTCTTGTTCCAGTAGCCCATTTTTCATCAGGGTGCTCTGGTTCCCCAGCACCTGACGCAGACCTTGTTTGTCCGGGCGACGTCTGAGCCGGCATGTCTTTCGTTTCTTGTACTCTCATTATCTCTGAGGTAGGCGGTATCGTTAAGGGTCTTGCCTAAGGACCCACACTGACTGTTGGTAAGGTAATCTCTCATTGCTCATATTGTGCCCCTGCCGGGAATCGAACCCGGGTCTTCCGTTTGTAAGTCATGTCACTTACTGATTGAGCTAGTCAGCCGTATATATATATATATATATATATATATATATATGGTGTGTATATTAACTGCACTGAACAGAACATGAAGGCCCTGCAGCGCATAGTGAATACGGCTGGAAAGATTATTGGTGCTTCGCTCCCCTCCCTGAAGGACATTTACACCTCCCATCTCGCCCTCACTCTTTGTTTGACCTTCTGCCCTCTGGGAAGAGGTACAGGAGCCTGCGCTCCCGCACCACCAGACTCGCCAACAGCTTCTTTCTCCAGGCTGTTAGGGCCCTGAACTCGCTACCCCCTTCTGCGTAGCGTGCGGCACTGTTGCGCTATTTTCGGGAATGTCTGCTGTACGCGCACTTGCTCCTTTTTTTTTTTCTGCTCCTCTTATTTATTTATTTATTGTTGTGTTATTTATTCATTATTTATTCAGCACACTTTTGTTATACTTGTTTACTTGTTTGTCTGTTGTGAGCCATGTCTTGTCACCGTGGGATAGGGGGGAACGAAATTTCGGTTTCTTTGTGTGTCTTTGGCATGTGGAGAAATTGACAATAAAGCTGACTTTGACTTTGATATATATATATATATATATATATATATATATATATATATATATATATAAATACACGCCGTATATATATATCTATAGTATAGTACGGAAATGGCGCACTCAGTATCAGTGCCGAATTTAGAGCGTGGGCTGTGACGACAGCATTCTTGTAATTTGCGCGCCAAGTTTTCGGATACAGTTTTACGCTAAAGCCACCCACAAACCTTCCCCTGGAATCCTTCCATTAAAATGAGTCGCCCAAGGAAAAGCAAGGTGGACACTGAATGCCGAGTGTTTAAAAAGAGTGGCCAATTTGGCTCGACGTACGCGACGTGACGTTCAGCCACATGAACATCAACATCAACCCGTCACAGAGCTAGGTAAACGGACCAACACCTCGGATCTCTCCTAAGAATTGCCACAACAAATTTTACTCCAGACTATGACACACTATCAAAAAATGGGAGATCAACAACACTGTTCCCACTGAAAATGAAGGGGAGTGTCATGCGGTCGCGTTTATTTTTTCGTTTTTTTGTCTCGTCAATTGTCGTAACTTTACTTCCGGTTTTATTTTGTCATCCCTTCCGTTTCAGTTCGTGTTTCCTTCCTCGGTGTTTGGTTGTCTTGTCTTCCCTGATCCCGATTGTGTGCACCTGCGTAATCGACACTAATTGTCATCACCTGTGTCCCCGCCCTTTTGTGTGTATTTAGTCCGTGTCTTCCCCTTGTCTTGTGCCAGTGTGTCTTGCCTCGTCCCGACCACCAGCGATCCCTTGATGTCCGAACTCTCTGTAAGAACCCTCCTTTTTGTCTCGCCACCGAGCGACGCTTTTGTTTGTGCCTTGGTCTCCATCGCCTTTTTGTCTCGCCCCAGTGCGACTCCTTTAGTTGGTACTTTTTGCTACGTGTTTTCCCTCGTAAGAGGCGTTTTGATTTGTACTTTTAGCCTTTTGACTCGCCTCAGTGTGACACCTTTTGTTTGTACTTTTTGCCACGTGTTTTCCCTCGCAAGAGGCGATTTGATTTGTACTTTTGCTCAGTGTGCTTGCTGGAATAAATCCCAGAAAGAAACGACTCTGCATCCGAGTCCTCCGTCTTGTCCCCTGCCTGACAGTACACACTGGCCAGTCATGGACTCGGCAGAGTCGGAGCACCTGTGCGCCGCAGTGCGTTCCCATGCCTCACAGCTCGCCCAGCACCAGAAGCAAGTGGGCGACTTGGGGAAAGAAATCCGAGGAATCGCTAAGTGCCAAGAAGAATTCAGAGGAGCGGTCGCCACCCAAGTAGCAAAGCTGGGTCAGCAAATGCAGGACGTGCTCTCGCTCTTGAACGCGGGACCAGCAGCGACTTCCAGTACACCCGCTGCTTCCTCAGTTACTCCCCTTGCCATAGCTCCCATGACCGACGGTGCCAGACTGGCTCCTCCAGAGCGCTACTCCGGTGAACCCGGCCTTAGCCGGGCATTTATTACAGAATGCGGGATGCATTTTGAGAGGGCCCCAGCAGATTTCCCCACCGAGCGCTCCAAGGTGGCCTACATGGTTTCATACCTGACGGGAAGGGCCCGCACGTGGGCCACCGCGGAATGGGCCAGGGATTCCGTCTCCTGTCACTCTCTCCCCGCTTTCATCAAGGCTCTGCGAACGGTGTTCGATCCAATCTCCGCTGACCGAGAAAAGGCTCGCCAACTCTGTCAGATAGTCCAGGGACAAGACACCGTCGGGGACTACGCCATCCGGTTCCGCACGCTGGCCGCGGAGTGCGGTTGGAACGCGACGGCACTATATGACGTCTTCCTCCGGGGCCTCTCTGGGTCCATACAGGATCAGTTAATCCCCTTAGACCTTCCCACCGACCTCGACGCCCTCATCGCTCTGGCTATCCGCACTGGCAACCGGCTGCAAGAGTGGAGGAAGCACCGAAGCAGGACCACCCCCGCCTTCGTCCCAGTAGCCGGCCCTGACGTTCACCACTCCAGGCTGGACGGGGATCGGCAGCGCCAGGAGCCAGAACCGAGGCAGTTGGGCAGAGCTAAGTTGACCGAGGAGGAGAAGTTACGGCGACGCCGAGAGGGAAGATGCTACTACTGCGGTGAGCTCGGACACCTCCTTCTCTCCTGTCCAGTAAGGAGGACCCTGAAGGTGAGCGCCTTCTCTGCGGCTCCGTCCCCGGAGCGAGTGCTTCCCAAGGGCAGGATTACACACTTGGGAAGAGAAATAGAACTCGAAGTACTAATAGACTCAGGAGCAGATGAAAGCCTGATAGACTGGGCATTTGCTCGCCGGTGGGGGGTAAAGACTGAGCTGATGAACACCCCCGTGAAAGCTAAGGCACTCAATGGACAGGCACTTTTTGAAATAACTCACATAACAGAACCAGTCTCGTTGTCGATAGGTCCCCACCAGGAGAATATAAGGCTACATGTCGTGACCTCTCCAATGAACCCTCTCATTCTCGGGTATCCATGGCTTCAACGCCACAACCCCGTCATAGACTGGGGATCAGGGGAAATAACGGGATGGGGTCCCGACTGTCATGATTCCTGTGTCAGGTCTAACCTGCGCGCTGTGCCTCCTGCTCAAGACGCGCAAACCCCCGACTTAACCGGGGTCCCTGCGTGTTACCACCCATGGGCCGAGGTATTCAGCAAGGCCAAGGCTACCTCCCTACCTCCCCACCGTCCGTATGATTGCGCCATTGAACTCCTGCCGGGTTCAACTATACCTAAGGGGAGGCTTTATTCTCTTTCGGGCCCTGAAAAGCAAGCCATGAACGAATATATAGACTCCTCCCTGCAAGCAGGACTGATTCGACCATCATCGTCGCCTGCGGGGGCGGGGTTCTTTTTCGTGGACAAAAAGGACGGCACCCTACGCCCCTGTATTGATTATAGTCCTCTCAATCAGATCACAATCAAGAACCGGTATCCGCTCCCACTGATGTCGACCGTGTTCGACCAACTACAGCAAGCCCGGGTGTTTACAAAGTTAGATTTGCGCAACGCATACCATCTAGTGCGCATCCGAGAAGGGGACGAATGGAAGACCGGGTTCAACACCCATCGAGGACACTTCGAATACTTAGTCATGCCATTTGGTCTCACCAATGCTCCCGCTGTGTTTCAGGCCATGATCAATGATGTTTTGAGAGACTGTTTGGACCGTTTTGTATATGTATATTTGGACGATATTTTGATTTATTCCCCAGATCTGAGGACCCATAGGATTCACGTCGAGACGGTGCTGCGACGTCTTCTTGCACACAAACTATACGTAAAGGCCGAGAAAAGTGAATTCCACAAGGACACCGTATCTTTTCTCGGCTTCATCGTGGCCCCGGGCAAGGTTGAGATGGACCCGGCGAAAGTCAGCGCGGTTAAGGAATGGCCTACCCCCGACTCACGCAGAAAGGTGCAGCAATTCCTGGGCTTTGCCAATTTTTATCGGC
Source organism: Syngnathus scovelli (assembly GCF_024217435.2). NCBI lineage: Eukaryota > Metazoa > Chordata > Actinopteri > Syngnathiformes > Syngnathidae > Syngnathus > Syngnathus scovelli. The sequence continues at coordinate 2,104,313 of NC_090850.1, read as the reverse complement.
GGTTCATCAAGGGCTTCAGTGCCACGGCGGCTCCCTTGCACGCACTCACGTCTCCTAAGGTCCCCTTCCGCTGGTCAGCAGAGGCGGAGGCGGCCTTCCAGGAGCTAAAGAACCGTTTCAGCACCGCTCCCATCCTCACGCTTCCTGATCCGTCGCGACAGTTTGTGGTGGAGGTGGACGCCTCCAATCAAGGAGTCGGGGCCATCCTATCACAGAGAGCCAAGAGCGACAACAAACTACACCCGTGCGCGTTCCTGTCTCGACGGCTGACGCCCGCCGAACAAAATTATGATGTGGGGGATCGCGAACTGTTGGCAGTTAAACTGGCACTGGAAGAATGGAGACATTGGCTGGAGGGTGCTCAGCGGCCCTTTTTGGTTTGGACAGACCATAAAAATCTTGAATACATCAAGTCAGCGAAAAGATTGAATTCCCGCCAAGCCCGCTGGTCACTTTTTTTCAATCGCTTTAACTTTTCTCTATCTTACAGACCGGGATCCAAAAACACCAAGCCTGACGCCCTCTCCCGTGTTTACAACTCAGATCCAGAACTCAAGAAACCCGAATCCATCCTGCCTCCTCATTGCCTGGTGAGAGCGGTGACCTGGCCAATCGAAGGCCGGGTACAGCGGGCCAATGGAAACAAGCCACCCCCTAGTGGCTGCCCGGAAAACAGACTTTTTGTCCCAGATCAATTCCGATCCCAAGTCATCCATTGGGCTCACACCTCCAGACTCTCTTGTCATCCAGGCATGCGCAGAACCCTGTTTGTCATCCAGCAGCGATTCTGGTGGCCCTCCATGAGGGCTGACATCAAAGAATACGTGGCAGCCTGTCCCGTCTGCGCCCGGAACAAGAACTCCCACGGCGCCCGTATGGGGTTGCTGCATCCCCTACCCATTCCTTCGCGTCCATGGGCAGAGATATCCATGGATTTCGTCACCGGACTTCCGGTCTCGCATGGGCGGACCACCATACTCACAGTAGTAGACAGATTCTCAAAGATGGCTCACTTTATCGCCTTGCCCAAGCTCCCGTCCGCTAGACGAACAGCCATAGTAATGATGGACCACATATTCCGGGTTAATGGGTTCCCGAAAGACATTGTCTCCGATAGGGGGCCCCAATTCGTATCCAGGTTTTGGAGGGAGTTTTGCAGGCTCATAGGGGCAACCGTGAGTCTCACATCAGGTTATCATCCGAAGGCGAACGGGCAGACGGAACGGGTCAACCAGCAGTTGGAGACAAGTCTCCGCTGCCTGGTCTCCCAGAACCCCGCCTCATGGAGCAAGAACCTCTCCTGGGTGGAGTATGCCCACAACTCCCTGCCCACCACGGCCACAGGTATGTCCCCATTCAAATGTGTGTATGGCTACCAGCCCCCAGTCTTCCCTGACAGTGAGCCGGAGGTGACGGTGACTTCGGCCCACGCCTTGGTGCGCCGCTGTCATCGCGTCTGGGCGGCGGCTCGGGCCACGCTGGTCCGACAGGGGGACCGGGTCAAGCGGATGGCGGACCGGAGGAGACGTCCGGCGCCCGTGTACCAGCGAGGGTAACATGTCTGGCTGTCCGCCAAGGATCTTCCCCACCGGGGGGACTCCAGGAAACTGGCGCCTCGCTTCGTGGGTCCGTTCCCCATCGCCAAGGTCGTGCACCCGGCCGCGGTGCGTCTCCGCTTGCCCAGGTCCCTTGCAGTCCACCCCACCTTTCACGTCGGGAAGGTCAAGCCGGTGGTGGACAGTCCATTGGTGCCGGATCCTGCGCCGCCTCCGCGGACTGTGGGAGATGGGACGGTCTACACCGTAAAACAACTATTGGATGTGCGCAGAAGAGGCCGGGGCTGGCAGTACCTGGTGGACTGGGAGGGTTATGGGCCGGAGGAGCGGCAATGGGTGCCGCCTAGTTATATTTTGGACCCGGGACTGTTTGATGACTTTTATGCGGCTCACCCTGGGGCTCCTGGGCCGTCTGGGATCCGGCCCTAGGGGGGGGGTTCTGTCATGCGGTCGCGTTTATTTTTTCGGTTTTTTGTCTCGTCAATTGTCGTAACTTTACTTCCGGTTTTATTTTGTCATCCCTTCCGTTTCAGTTCGTGTTTCCTTCCTCGGTGTTTGGTTGTCTTGTCTTCCCTGATCCCGATTGTGTGCACCTGCGTAATTGACACTAATTGTCATCACCTGTGTCCCCGCCCTTTTGTGTGTATTTAGTCCGTGTCTTCCCCTTGTCTTGTGCCAGTGTGTCTTGCCTCGTCCCGACCACCAGCGATCCCTTGATGTCCGAACTCTCTGTAAGAACCCTCCTTTTTGTCTCGCCACCGAGCGACGCTTTTGTTTGTGCCTTGGTCTCCATCGCCTTTTTGTCTCGCCCCAGTGCGACTCCTTTAGTTGGTACTTTTTGCTACGTGTTTTCCCTCGTAAGAGGCGTTTTGATTTGTACTTTTAGCCTTTTGACTCGCCTCAGTGCGACACCTTTTGTTTGTACTTTTTGCCACGTGTTTTCCCTCGCAAGAGGCGATTTGATTTGTACTTTTGCTCAGTGTGCTTGCTGGAATAAATCCCAGAAAGAAACGACTCTGCATCCGAGTCCTCCGTCTTGTCCCCTGCCTGACAGGGAGGCTTTCAAGTTTGTTGTAAAAAAATGCATTTTGAATATGATCTGTACAAATAGCAGGGATTGAAACTAGCGACCATTCTCATTTTCAAACAATGCAGGATGCTCAAGGACATTGATGCACCACCTGTTTGTGACTAATCTTAACCTGTAAAGTTCTTAAGGCTTACTTTAAGGAAGTGTTTCTCGTTTCCTCACCTCTGTTACCAGGTGTTTGTGAGTTAAAACTCTGCTCTCATTTTCAGATACCCCTCACCGTGTTGCCGTTTTGATTACTTTATTTGGATGTATGCTTTCACCGATTCTTCAAGATGATATATTTGGTCAGAATGTTTGCCGTTTGATGTGATCTCATAAGATAAACATCTTTCATTAATCTGACCTGCAGGCACTGAAGTGATGGAGACTGTTATTCATAACAACAGTGTCGTATTTTATGACAATCACTGATAGCAGTTTTTTAGGGATTTTTTTTTTTTAATGCTGTTAATAAATGCATTTGTTTTCAAAAAACCTTTTTGGAATATCCATGCTTTACTACCTACTAAAGGCCAAAACCTTTTATGCAATGACCTTTACAGGTCGTTTATATTACTTCACACAAACACTACATCCATCTGCTCCTGGTTCGGCCCCCCGGTCAAAATTTAGAACCCAATTCGGCCCGCAAGTCAAAAAGTTTGCCCACCCCTGGTCTAGCACCACTGAAGTTATTTAGTGTTAATGTTTAAGTCAGCTTCACCACCATTTTCTGTCGCAACTTTCAATTAATCTTCCTCAAACATTGTTTTGTTTATATTTCATTCGAGTATAGCAATAATGTAAAATATGATTTAATCTGTGGAGGCAAATGTATTGTATAATTGTATGTAACAGGTTTGCGAAAGTTGGAGTCATGTTCTCATGGCCGGCCAAGATGCAATCATTGTTTGGAAAGAAGCTTCAGCCAGGTTACAGTTTGTCGAGTTCAAAAAACCATGACTCGCTCCTGCAGTGACAACACAAACAACCACCACCGCAACCGCCTCTTCAACATCCACAACTTTCCCACCACACATCATAACCCATCAGCCCGTGTCCTCAGCCTTGACGCACCAAAGGTAAGTTTGGTCACTGGCTGTTATAAATTGAAATAAATGTTATTTAATGGTTAATAAATACATAACCCTTGATTGCATGAGTAAATGGTTGTTTTTCTGAGTGTGCCTTGCTATTGGCTGGCAACTAGTTCAGGGTGTATCCCGGCTGTTGCCCTAAAACAGCTGATAAGCGGTTCAGATGGATGGATGGATGGATGGATGGATGGATGGATGGATGGATGGATGGATGGATGGATGGATGGATGGATGGATGGATGGATGGATGTGCGCGTGCGCGTGCATCTGTACGTGTGTGCGCGAGTAGGTGTGCGTGTATGTGTATTTATGTATATTCCATCTGGCATCATCATATCTGGCTGAAAACAAAGAAATAAATGAGAATAATGTCTTAATCATTGCCAAAATTCCAGACTTGTATTTTCATTTTAACTGATGTTTGCCACTTCCTTTTCTCATGATCAAAGACATGGTCCGACAACAGACTCTCAGTGCCTGTGTATGCTGATGACAACTACAATGTTCCATTTACCTCTTCTGTTGCCATGTCTAGTCAGAAAACCCTTGATGAGACCTTCAGGGGAAATAAGGTAACTTATTTTTTTACTGAATGTAAGAATGTATTTCTTTTTGCCTGTTATTACGTATTAACTAGCAATTGTAATGTCATTGATAACTAGTTCTTGGAATGTTATGCTGTCCTATAAGAGTAACAAGGACATTTGATGGGAGGGTTATTGTGGTATAATATTTACAAGTAACCAATTACCGTGCTGCCTCAGCCAATGGCATGAGGAAATGGCTCTTCTCTTAAATTCAATGAAGCATCTGGCCAAAGGTACAGTGTTTATCTTGAAATTAGACAGTATATAGTAAAAAGATAACCAAAACAATAAAAAAAAAAAAAAAAAAAAAAAAAAAAAAAAACGTGGAACAGTGACAGTAATAAGAGTGAACTTGTGGAAATAATAAAAATCAGTTGAGTGGGTTTGCGTGTCCCATGTGCGACGTTTTGTGCTCTGACCTGCTCTGCGCAGCCCCTTTCCAAATCCTGTCCCAGTCTGCTTTTGCTAAGTTTACTTGTTACTTTGTTTCCCTGCTGTTTTTGAATTCTTGTCTATTTAGTTTCCCTGTTCATTAGTATTAGTGCCTTATTTTATGGTTTCATTAAATCCATCCATCCATCCATCCATCCATCCATCCATCCATCCATCCATCCATCCATCCATCCATCCATCCATCCATCCATTCACCATACTGCTTGTCCCCACCGGGGACGGCTATCCCAGCAGTCATTGGGCAGTAGGCGGGGGACACCCTGAACTGGTTGCCAGCAAATTGCAGTTCACAAAGAGACGAACAAATATCCGTACTCACACCTACGGGGAATTTGGAGTGCTCACTCGACCAACCATGCATGTTTTCAGGATGTGAGAGGAAACCGGAGTACCCGGAGAAAACCCACACAGCCACAGGGAGAACATGCAAACTCCCCACAGGGCAGGCTGAACCTGCAACCTCTGAACTGTGAGGCAGATGTGCTAACAAGTGCGCCTTCATTAAATCCTTTTTGATCCCATCCCCGCTTTCTCGCTTCCCTGCACTTGGGTCCTCATTCCCCATTACCTGACACAACCATTAGATTTAAAAGGAGACTACAAATCCGAAACATAATCAAATTTCTAATATTGTAGCAGCGCCCAACTGTCCCCACACTCTCTGGTGTCTTTGGTTTCTCTCTTCTATAATGCCAGGGTTGCCAAATGTGTTTACAATGCAAATCTCGACCACTGTATTTGGCACCATACAACTGGTGAAACTGAACGACTGGACACGCCGCAATGTGATACTAACAAGAAATGCCTGACAAGAAATGCCTGCCATTCGCCAAGGCTGATTGCAGCGCGCTACACAGAGACCAGCTACACACCCATTCCACTGGACACTGCCCCCTCCACCGTAGTCGTCTACTAGAGGCGCGGGTGGCGGTAACAACAGTCTGCCTTTTTCAGTTAGTTTATCACAAAATGAATACCTATGATTCCACAAATAACATGTTGCCTATATAATTGTTCTTATTTTCACATATATTTTGTCATATAGTCAGTGCACATTAAATTTTTGATTGTGTTAAGAGCTTTTTTTGTCAACAGAGACAATAGTTAGTCCAACCTGTATTTGTGCTTGTTATCATGCTTATTTATGTTATACTAATTCACGATGCGTGTGCAGTGACAGTTCCTGGCATGTGCAACATGTGGGTAGGCAATCCCCCCCCACCCTCGCAAAACATGTTTGCTGGCTGAAAACGATTTCTATGATGTAAAGGCGTGACAAGATCAACATAAACTATGAATGAATTGAAAAGAAAAACTACAGTTGTCCAGATCATTCCCAAATACTGATCTTTCAGCCATTACAACAAACAACGTGGTCACTAAGCAGAATACTGACAATATTCACGGTACAAACAAAATGACACAACACAATCAGTAGAGTCTGTGAAACACACTAAAGTACTCCTGCAACGACAGGGAACAAAAAACAACTAATTTAAACATGCACATTCAGTAATTCTATTATTTCACAAAATGCCGCTCGGCATGCAGGGAGGTGCAACTCCAAATCCTGTAGTATTATTTATTGGTGAAGTCAACCCAGCATGCCTCGCAGCATTTGAAAATGACAGTAGTTAATTCCGTGTTTTATAATTTATATTTGATATTTCTTTGTGTATCCTGGTAGTGTAATAGTTGTGTGCATATTCTACTTAATAGTTGTCGTTTTAGGTTCGTGTTGTTTTAGCAATGTGTTTAGTGAGGACCCATTTTGTTTCTCTGGCTCACTGCAAGCCTGCTTGTACACTCAAACAAAATACGTTTTTATCAAGTACGTATTGCAGTTGGCCATGACTTGAGTTACCGGAGCTTCTTTCGTTAGAATTGTTATTACAGATAATTGAGACCCATCATGAAATTCTTGGTAACGTAATGTATAGAAAAGATAGTTAAATGTTTAGTTATTATTGATAAAGCAATATATATATATATATATTTATATATATCATAATACTATATGATCTGTATTTTATTTGGTCTGTAAATGAATTATTCTTTGCTATAGCTGTATTCTCATATATCTGTTTGAAGAATACATAAAGTCCGATACAGTATATTTTCAATTGGCGTGTCCATGTGTTTGTAGCAGCATGTGGGTGAGTGAGCGGAATAAGGCTGAGTTACAGCATTGTGTGACACATTATGTATGTCAAACAGGAAGAACAAATGAGAAAACAGTCAGAGGGGAGCAAAGAAGACTTCAGTTTAGAAGCCAAGCTACACACAGGTAAAATATCCTTGCATTATGCATTTTCACGAGGGTGCTGGTAGTTAACATAATGTCGTTTTTCCAAGTCAATTGTAAGTTTAACACTAACACTACAAGATGATATTAAATAATGGACATACAATAAAAAAAATTATGCTGGTGAAACTCATACACTGCTTTATGTTGTGTGGACAGGTGGGCTGTCAGCTGAGCTTTGCTTACAGTCAAAAAGAGGAGCTTTTAAGAGGCAAGCGCGAATAGGACAACAGCTTCAGGATCCTTGGGTTCGCCTTGTGGATAGTTTCCCTAAAGATTTGCCAGAAATCAGAGACCGACACAACTTTCTCCATTACACTGAAGACAGTGCTCGACCAAACAGTATCTACCATAAGCCTGTTACAATGAAAAATGAAGACAAAATGACAAAGCTGAATTGCAGTGTTGCAGATGCGAGCTCAAATTATCTGTGTAACCTCACCCCTGAAGGCAAAGATGAAATCCCCACAGAATCAAAAAAAGGGCCTCCAGTGGCACCCAAACCTGCTGGGTTTCGTCAGAGCCTCAGAAAATTTCGGCATGAACAAGACCAGAAGATGCTAAGTAAACCTGCAAAACCAAGGCATGCTGTTGGCTTCTACAGAAGCTTCAATATGAGAGTTGACTCATCTGTTTCCAACCTGTCCATAAAAGACAAAATCCATTCATTTGAGACGTTTTCAACCCCAGCCAGTTCAGAGAAAGTGGACAGTAAGAAACATGTAGTCCCATCTACTTCACTTCCACTGATGGAGAGCGAGTTAGACAGAAAATATGCAAGAAACAAAAATAAAACCTCACAAGGAATCCAGAAGAAACAGTCTGCATCTTCTGGGGCAACAGACGTATTAGTTTACACCTTTCCACCAATCATATCATTCAATTTTGAAACAAGCAGCTGCAAAAACCTTAAGTCTGAATCCAACCAGTCATCTCTTGATCACTTGCCTTTTCAGCCTGCTGCAGAATCTGGGACACTATTTTCTCATTCAGTTTCATCCCAACAAGCTTTGACTATCCAACCCAAAGAATTGCTTGTTTCTCAAATGCCAGACTTACAGGGAGTAGATGTCATCAGGTCTGCAGAATCCAAAACCTTCTCCACTCCAGGCCTCACCTCTGTGGGATACAGTCATGCCGAACAGGGCAGTTCCCCAGAATTGACTGAACAGGAAGAAGTAAAGAATCAAACAGAACATTGTAACTTGAATACAAGTGACAGTCCAATGACAGACAGAATCAGTTATCGAGAACTGGAAGGAGAGAATTTTGGTAAAATCATTGCCTTTAGCAACCAGGTAATCTCACACACAAAAATGTTTTCATTGTGTTATTTTTTACGAAACTAGCCTGAATAATAATCACATTGTACTCATACATCGTGTGATAATGTTGAGCATTTAAAAAGTATTCAAGTATTCTGTTATATTCCATTTAAATGCGTTATGGTTCCAGGTCTCGCAAGCATTGATGCGGACCCTTCCAAAAATGTTTTGTGTTGTTTTTTACAAACGTAGCCTGAATAATAATCGCATTGTTCTCATACATAGTGTGATAAGGTTGAGCATTTAAAAAGTATTAAAGTATTCTGTTATATTCCATTTAAATGCATTTTTATGGTTCCAGGTCTCGCAAGCATTGATGCGGACCCTTCCTATGCCCACTGACAATGGTCTGGTTGGTTATGCTCCAAACCTCACAGAGTTCACTGCTGAAAATGTAATAAACCCGCATGAACGTGATACCATTTCAGATGTCACTGAGACTGGATTTTCTATTTGGTAAGTGAAAGCAGGTACCATCAAAAGACAGAGAGCTGTTTAGTCTCTGCTCAACAGGAAGTGGGTTTAAAACGAACAGTAAAATAAGCCACTTCCCATTTTATCACTGCTGTTGTGAGCAACTACCAGCAACGACTACCATATGTGTGGTGATATGACTTGCATCATTTTCTTTCCCCTTCATACAGCTTAGCCACTCTCAGAGCCTGCACCATTGAGTTTGGGGAGGGGGTATCTCCCCAACAAGTAGTAGTTCCCTCTGCTTGTGCTCAGTCACTTATCTCAGCCATCCCGTCAGAGGAAATAGAAATGATGATCAAGGAAGTGAGAGCTCTGGACAAAGATGTGCTGAAGGTAAAACAATACCACACTGTGCATCAATATCCTGTTGAGTAGTTCCAGACAACTGGAGGTTAACCTGAGGTTACCTTCAGCAGGGAGCTTGTCCACTCTGCAGGTACGAGCAATGTTGGTGGGGTCATGGTCTAGTAAAAGTAGCCATAGCCAAGACAAAAAGAAACCACTACAATGCATTGCGCAAATACGTCAACTTGCTTATAGGTGAAGAGCTTATCATTTGACAAGCATGACATGTGACTGAAATTGGCAATATTTTTAATACAGTAGTCCAGGGCTGGCCAACCCGCGGCTCGCGAGCCGCGTGCTGCTCTTTGCCTGTTTTTTTGTGTGTGTTGCTTCGCTTGAGTTCAATATGGTATTTCCATCAAACGCGTATGTGCATGAGGTGAAATCCTGCAAAGGAGGAGGGGCAAACCCATTCGAGGAAACAAAATGGCAGGGAGAAAATACACAGCTAAACGAAAATATGAAGATGAACAAAGGACATTTTTAACATAGTGGGAAAGTTTGTATTTTTTTGTTGAACGCAATGGCAAGCCATTCTGCCTGATATGTCAGACGTCATCAGCACATTTCAAACCTTCAAATCTTGAGCGCCACTTCAGGTCACATCATGCTAATATTGATATGGACTTTCCAAAAGGGAGTTGGACACTTTGAAAAGTCAGGCAGAAAAACAGTTACAGTTTTTCCCAAAAATTACGAAGCACTCAGAGACTGTCACACTTGCATCGCATCAACTGGCTTGGAAAATTGCACGGGCTAAAAAGCCATACAATGAAGGGGAGTTCGTTAAAAAATGCCTCAGTGACGGTGTTGAAATCTTGTCCCCTGAAAACGACAAACTAAAACGAATGGTATCAGACATCCAACAAAAAGAATTGCTTTGAGTAGCAACAACGGAATACAAGCTAGATTTGAAGACGATTGTGCAAGGAATGCACTAAGCAACATGCATAGTAAGTGAAAAAACGCTATTGCAAAGCTATTGTCCTACTATTTGAGAAGAACTGAATTAGCTTAACAAGCATGCTTTTGGATCGTGGTAGAAAACCCACGTAAGCACGGGCAAAACATGCAAACTGGAAAGCCAGGACTGAGATTTGAACCATGAACCTCAGAACTGTGAGTCATAGATGTGAACCTTGCCTAATAGGCTGGCCTGCTATTAATGGGTTCCACTATAGTCAAATTTACCTCTCCCTGCTGTAGACCTAGTGTAATCCCAGTAATTATTTAATTATGCGGCCATCTGTGAGTCATCATGTTCCCAGCATCTGCTGAGTACTAAACAATCGATATCCCTTCAGACAATACCATTTGCCTCACTTAAAAGACAAGTAATATGTGATTTAAGTATACAGTTGTTAAGTATGTATACTGTGTATTGTAATGTCGGATCATATGTTTCAGACTTAATTTTTTTCTGTCAATTCAAGATGTCTGTTCTCCACGTCTGTTGTGGTCTAACAAATGTAAAATGATAATTATGACTGATATGAAATGAGAGCTTTCTCCTCAGCAACTGCAAGACATCCATGTTGTGATTCTGCATAAAGAAGAGGGAGCTGGACTGGGCTTCAGCATTGCTGGAGGCTGTGACCGGGAGAGTAAAGCTCTAACAGTAAATGTCACTCAAAACAACATTATTCTCACACACCGCATCATCTTTGAACAGGATGCGATTTCAGATTCTAATTCGGTTCATTATATTATATCTATAGCTTTTTGCAAGTTTATTATTATTTTGCGAGAGGACCTAGAGTGATATTCAATGCAGCACTTTTTGATCATGGCGGTGGTTGTTTGAATGGCTCTTTTGAACTGCAGCCTGTCCTCAAGCGTCAACATTTCTTCACAACTTGCTCTCCAAAGCCCAAATGATGAACCACCCACAATAAAAAACGAAAATCTGCGAAACAGAAACAATATATGTATTTAAGTATTTATGCACTATTGTAACGAATCTTTAAGCACGTTGTGTTTTTTGTTAGCCGTTAGGAGGCATGAGTGTAGTGCAAGAATGTTAAGTGTAGTTTACTTATCAAGCAATGCCAAGTATTTAACTTCAGAATTACTACACTACACTAAACTCGGGGACATCATGCATAGCAAAGGAGTCAGGGCTGCGCATGAATCGCCTGTTGCATTGTGGTCCTATACACTATATTAAGGCTTTATAAACCCTTCCCCATACTTTTACATTACATAAACCTTTTCCATTCCCTTAATTACCATTACCACACTTTTTGGTGCATGTATTCTAACCCTTTACAGTAAATAAAAGAACAAACACATAATATTGTCACGTATCCCGACTCTTCCTGTGCTCGGGTTTAGTGCCTTTCCCTCGCGTGCAGCAAAACTTGACACTCCTTCTCGGTTCAGTTTATTTTCCATTTGCAGTACAAATGTCAGGCAGGGGACAAGACGGAGGACTCGGATGCAGAGTCGTTTCTTTCTGGGATTTATTCCAGCAAGCACACTGAGCAAAAGTACAAATCAAATCGCCTCTTGCGAGGGAAAACACGTGGCAAAAAGTACAAACAAAAGGTGTCGCACTGAGGCGAGTCAAAAGGCTAAAAGTACAAATCAAAACGCCTCTTACGAGGGAAAACACGTAGCAAAAAGTACCAACTAAAGGAGTCGCACTGGGGCGAGACAAAAAGGCGATGGAGACCAAGGCACAAACAAAAGCGTCGCTCGGTGGCGAGACAAAAAGGAGGGTTCTTACAGAGAGTTCGGACATCAAGGGATCGCTGGTGGTCGGGACGAGGCAAGACACACTGGCACAAGACAAGGGGAAGACACGGACTAAATACACACAAAAGGGCGGGGACACAGGTGATGACAATTAGTGTCGATTATGCAGGTGCACACAATCGGGATCAGGGAAGACAAGACAACCAAACACCGAGGACGGAAACACGAACTGAAACGGAAGGGATGACAAAATATAACCGGAAGTAAAGTTACGACAATTGACGAGACAAAAAACTGAAAAAATAAACGCGACCGCATGACAGAACCCCCCCCCTAGGGCCGGATCCCAGACGGCCCAGGAGCCCCAGGGTGAGCCACATAAAAGTCATCAAACAGTCCTGGGTCCAAAATATAACTAGGCGGCACCCATTGCCGCTCCTCCGGCCCATAACCCTCCCAGTCCACCAGGTACTGCCAGCCCCGGCCTCTTCTGCGCACATCCAATAGTTGTTTTACGGTGTAGACCGTCCCACCTCCCACAGTCCGCGGAGGCGGAGGCGGCGCAGGATCCGGCACCAATGGACTGTCCACCACCGGCTTGACCTTCCCGACGTGAAAGGTGGGGTGGACTGCAAGGGACCTGGGCAAGCGGAGACGCACCGCGGCCGGGTGCACGACCTTGGCGATGGGGAACGGACCCACGAAGCGAGGCGCCAGTTTCCTGGAGTCCCCCCGGTGGGGAAGATCCTTGGCGGACAGCCAGACACGTTGACCTCGCTGGTACACGGGCGCCGGACGTCTCCTTCGGTCCGCCATCCGCTTGACCCGGTCCCCCTGTCGGACCAGCGTGGCCCGAGCCGCCGCCCAGACGCGATGACAGCGGCGCACCAAGGCGTGGGCCGAAGTCACCGTCACCTCCGGCTCACTGTCAGGGAAGACTGGGGGCTGGTAGCCATACACACATTTGAACGGGGACATACCTGTGGCCGTGGTGGGCAGGGAGTTGTGGGCATACTCCACCCAGGAGAGGTTCTTGCTCCATGAGGCGGGGTTCTGGGAGACCAGGCAGCGGAGACTTGTCTCCAACTGCTGGTTGACCCGTTCCGTCTGCCCGTTCGCCTTCGGATGATAACCTGACGTGAGACTCACGGTTGCCCCTATGAGCCTGCAAAACTCCCTCCAAAACCTGGATACGAATTGGGGCCCCCTATCGGAGACAATGTCTTTCGGGAACCCATGAACCCGGAATATGTGGTCCATCATTATTATGGCTGTTCGTCTAGCGGACGGGAGCTTGGGCAGGGCGATAAAGTGAGCCATCTTTGAGAATCTGTCTACTACTGTGAGTATGGTGGTCCGCCCATGCGAGACCGGAAGTCCGGTGACGAAATCCATGGATATCTCTGCCCATGGACGCGAAGGAATGGGTAGGGGATGCAGCAACCCCATACGGGCGCCGTAGGAGTTCTTGTTCCGGGCGCAGACGGGACAGGCTGCCACGTATTCTTTGATGTCAGCCCTCATGGAGGGCCACCAGAATCGCTGCTGGATGACAAACAGGGTTCTACGCATGCCTGGATGACAAGAGAGTCTGGAGGTGTGAGCCCAATGGATGACTTGGGATCGGAATTGATCTGGGACAAAAAGTCTGTTTTCCGGGCAGCCACTAGGGGGTGGCTTGTTTCCATTGGCCCGCTGTACCCGGCCTTCGATTGGCCAGGTCACTGCTCTCACCAGGCAATGAGGAGGCAGGATGGATTCGGGTTTCTTGAGTTCTGGATCTGAGTTGTAAACACGGGAGAGGGCGTCAGGCTTGGTGTTTTTGGATCCCGGTCTGTAAGATAGAGAAAAGTTAAAGCGATTGAAAAAAAGTGACCAGCGGGCTTGGCGGGAATTCAATCTTTTCGCTGACTTGATGTATTCAAGATTTTTATGGTCTGTCCAAACCAAAAAAGGCTGCTGTGCACCCTCCAGCCAATGTCTCCATTCTTCCAGTGCCAGTTTAACTGCCAACAGTTCGCGATCCCCCACATCATAATTTTGTTCGGCGGGCGTCAGCCGTCGAGACAGGAACGCGCACGGGTGTAGTTTGTTGTCGCTCTTGGCTCTCTGTGATAGGATGGCCCCGACTCCTTGATTGGAGGCGTCCACCTCCACCACAAACTGTCGCGACGGATCAGGAAGCGTGAGGATGGGAGCGGTGCTGAAACGGTGCTTTAGCTCCTGGAAGGCCGCCTCCGCCTCTGCTGACCAGCGGAAGGGGACCTTAGGAGACGTGAGTGCGTGCAAGGGAGCCGCCGTGGCACTGAAGCCCTTGATGAACCGCCGATAGAAAGTGGCAAAGCCCAGGAATTGCTGCACCTTTCTGCGTGAGTCGGGGGTAGGCCATTCCTTAACCGCGCTGACTTTCGCCGGGTCCATCTCAACCTTGCCCGGGGCCACGATGAAGCCGAGAAAAGATACGGTGTCCTTGTGGAATTCACTTTTCTCGGCCTTTACGTATAGTTTGTGTGCAAGAAGACGTCGCAGCACCGTCTCGACGTGAATCCTATGGGTCCTCAGATCTGGGGAATAAATCAAAATATCGTCCAAATATACATATACAAAACGGTCCAAACAGTCTCTCAAAACATCATTGATCATGGCCTGAAACACAGCGGGAGCATTGGTGAGACCAAATGGCATGACTAAGTATTCGAAGTGTCCTCGATGGGTGTTGAACCCGGTCTTCCATTCGTCCCCTTCTCGGATGCGCACTAGATGGTATGCGTTGCGCAAATCTAACTTTGTAAACACCCGGGCTTGCTGTAGTTGGTCGAACACGGTCGACATCAGTGGGAGCGGATACCGGTTCTTGATTGTGATCTGATTGAGAGGACTATAATCAATACAGGGGCGTAGGGTGCCGTCCTTTTTGTCCACGAAAAAGAACCCCGCCCCCGCAGGCGACGATGATGGTCGAATCAGTCCTGCTTGCAGGGAGGAGTCTATATATTCGTTCATGGCTTGCTTTTCAGGGCCCGAAAGAGAATAAAGCCTCCCCTTAGGTATAGTTGAACCCGGCAGGAGTTCAATGGCACAATCATACGGACGGTGGGGAGGTAGGGAGGTAGCCTTGGCCTTGCTGAACACCTCGGCCCATGGGTGGTAACACGCAGGGACCCCGGTTAAGTCGGGGGTTTGCGCGTCTCGAGCAGGAGGCACAGCGCGCGGGTTAGACCTGACACAGGAATCATGACAGTCGGGACCCCATCCCGTTATTTCCCCTGATCCCCAGTCTATGACGGGGTTGTGGCGTTGAAGCCATGGATACCCGAGAATGAGAGGGTTCATTGGAGAGGTCACGACATGTAGCCTTATATTCTCCTGGTGGGGACCTATCGACAACGAGACTGGTTCTGTTATGTGAGTTATTTCAAAAAGTGCCTGTCCATTGAGTGCCTTAGCTTTCACGGGGGTGTTCATCAGCTCAGTCTTTACCCCCCACCAGTCTATTAGTACTTCGAGTTCTATTTCTCTTCCCAACAGTGTAATCCTGCCCTTGGGAAGCACTCGCTCCGGGGACGGAGCCGCAGAGAAGGCGCTCACCTTCAGGGTCCTCCTTACTGGACAGGAGAGAAGGAGGTGTCCGAGCTCACCGCAGTAGTAGCATCTTCCCTCTCGGCGTCGCCGTAACTTCTCCTCCTCGGTCAACTTAGCTCTGCCCAACTGCCTCGGTTCTGGCTCCTGGCGCTGCCGATCCCCGTCCCGCCTGGAGTGGTGAACGTCAGGGCCGGCTACTGGGACGAAGGCGGGGGTGGTCCTGCTTCGGTGCTTCCTCCACTCTTGCAGCCGGTTGCCAGTGCGGATAGCCAGAGCGATGAGGGCGTCGAGGTCGGTGGGAAGGTCTAAGGGGATTAGCTGATCCTGTATGGACCCAGAGAGGCCCCGGAGGAAGACGTCATATAGTGCCGTCGCGTTCCAACCGCACTCCGCGGCCAGCGTGCGGAACCGGATGGCGTAGTCCCCGACGGTGTCTTGTCCCTGGACTATCTGACAGAGTTGGCGAGCCTTTTCTCGGTCAGTGGAGATTGGATCGAACACCGTTCGCAGAGCCTTGATGAACGCGGGGAGAGAGTGACAGGAGACGGAATCCCTGGCCCATTCCGCGGTGGCCCACGTGCGGGCCCTTCCCGTCAGGTATGAAACCATGTAGGCCACCTTGGAGCGCTCGGTGGGGAAATCTGCTGGGGCCCTCTCAAAATGCATCCCGCATTCTGTAATAAATGCCCGGCTAAGGCCGGGTTCACCGGAGTAGCGCTCTGGAGGAGCCAGTCTGGCACCGCCGGTCATGGGAGCTATGGCAAGGGGAGTAACTGAGGAAGCAGCGGGTGTACTGGAAGTCGCTGCTGGTCCCGCGTTCAAGAGCGAGAGCACGTCCTGCATTTGCTGACCCAGCTGTGCTATTTGGGTGGCGACCGCTCCTCTGAATTCTTCTTGGCACTTAGCGATTCCTCGGATTTCTTTCCCCAAGTCGCCCACTTGCTTCTGGTGCTGGGCGAGCTGTGAGGCATGGGAACGCACTGCGGCGCACAGGTGCTCCGACTCTGCCGAGTCCATGACTGGCCAGTGTGTACTGTCAGGCAGGGGACAAGACGGAGGACTCGGATGCAGAGTCGTTTCTTTCTGGGATTTATTCCAGCAAGCACACTGAGCAAAAGTACAAATCAAATCGCCTCTTGCGAGGGAAAACACGTGGCAAAAAGTACAAACAAAAGGTGTCGCACTGAGGCGAGTCAAAAGGCTAAAAGTACAAATCAAAACGCCTCTTACGAGGGAAAACACGTAGCAAAAAGTACCAACTAAAGGAGTCGCACTGGGGCGAGACAAAAAGGCGATGGAGACCAAGGCACAAACAAAAGCGTCGCTCGGTGGCGAGACAAAAAGGAGGGTTCTTACAGAGAGTTCGGACATCAAGGGATCGCTGGTGGTCGGGACGAGGCAAGACACACTGGCACAAGACAAGGGGAAGACACGGACTAAATACACACAAAAGGGCGGGGACACAGGTGATGACAATTAGTGTCGATTACGCAGGTGCACACAATCGGGATCAGGGAAGACAAGACAACCAAACACCGAGGACGGAAACACGAACTGAAACGGAAGGGATGACAAAATAAAACCGGAAGTAAAGTTACGACAATTGACGAGACAAAAAACTGAAAAAATAAACGCGACCGCATGACAACAAAACTACATTGGAAAAAAACAGTGCCAGCAGCTCAAAGTGCATTGCCAAACATTCACCCACCCATTCATTTTCCGTACTGCTTGTCCCCATGGGGGTCGCGGGCGTGCTGGAGCCTATCCCAGCAGACATGGAGCTGTAGGCCAGGGGACACCCAGAACCGGTTGCCAGCCAATCGCAGGGTACACAACCATCCGCACTCGCACTCACACTAACGGGCAATTTGAAGGGCTCAATCAGCCTACCATGCATGTTTTTGGAATGTGGAAGGAAACCGTAGTCCATCAAACATCCATTCTTTAAAATTAAATAATAAAATAAAAACAACATACATAAAACATAAAATCTTAAAAACTAACCAAATTGCATGGTAAACAAAAGGTTGTTTTTCTTTAAACCCCAAAACACACATCGCATCCATTCCTTCAATTTAATGACCCTCAAAGTTGCTCCCACACTGTTGGTGTTTATGTTGCGACTTCACACTAACAAGAGACGCTGACTGGTTTGCCCTGGTTTGCATGTATTAAATAAAAAAATATATACTTTTTCTTTCTTGCTTCCCTTCCTGAGAAGGAAAACTGGGTTGAAATGCAGATTTCAAGCTATACAAAAATATGACTTGTAAAGTCATGTAGTTCAAATCTAAGTCGAGTCACTTAGATACTAAGGCAAATCATTCCGACAGTTTTGGCGAGCAAGTCGCAACATGTTATATGACTGAAGTCCCCCATTTCTAGTTTTAAGTTATTAAGGCCAATACATTTAAAGGATAAGACATCATATAATTGCCACTGCCAGTGAGGCCAGTGGGTCAGGAAAAACATGAGCACCAACCTCTCGTGCTTCTTTGAGAACCACATCAAAATTCTTCTGTGCACTGTCATTGGTTGGTGTGATTAGTTTCAATGTTTCAAGAGGATCTCCTCTACAGTATTAAATTGTGGCTACCATCTTGAATAGAGGACACAAAAGAGGTTGAGTTTTACCATTTGTCCCTGCCATTTGTATGCTTTATTACTAAACATGGTCTGCACTAGAAATGCCATCAGTGAAAACATTTCTTCTTTGTGCAGGTACACAAAGTGTTTCCCAATGGTCTTGCAAATCAAGAGGGCACTATCCAGAAAGGAGATGAGGTGTTGTCTATAAATGGCCAAACACTTCATGGAGTCACACATGCAGATGCTACTGCGGCACTGCGGCAGGCCCGCACTCTAGAACTTGCTGTGGTAGTTGTCTGCAAAACAGCAGAGGAACAGAGTGAGGAGTCCAGTTGTGCAAGTACGCAAGTTCATCTAGCCTAGAATCTCCCATTTCAATTTAAAACATAAATATTTTCAGTACCAGCTGGTTTAGGTTCTGTTTAGAATCAGAATCAATCTTTATTTGCCAAGTTTGAGCATGCCAAACAAGGAATAATATAATGATGTCATAATATATTGCCACACGCTATTATGAAATGGCAGTCAATGGAACCCTGTTGTATATTTTTCATAAAATAATAAACTGGAAGGACTAATTTTGTATAAAGGCGATTGTCAATTTATGAGAGGTCCATTCCTATGGCAGTGACTTGCAGTGTACATAAAATGTCTACATACACCTGTTCAAATGCCAGGTTTTTCTGGTAATAAAAAAACGAGACCACAAAAAATAATTTTGAATGTTTTTCCATCATTAATGTGACCTATAACTTGTACAACTCGAAGAAACAAAAACACCATTTTCGAAGGGAGAATTACAAATGAACAGGTTGATGCTGTAAAAAGAGGGTGTACACATGTGCAACTACATTATCTCGTTTTTTTTTTTTTTTTTTACTACCCTTTGTGAGATTTTGTTTATTTTTAATTGAATTGTACTGGTGATAGGTCATGTAATGTTGTAATTTGTGTATTTGCAGTGGAGGAGCCAGGTACTTTATTGAGTGTGGAGCTGAAGAAAGGTGGAGGTGGAGTTGGCTTCACTCTGGAGGGAGGAAGGGGTTCGATACATGGAGATAGACCATTAGTCGTCAACAGGATCTTCAAAGGTAAATGATGAGTTAAGTCAGTCATGTTATTGTACAGGATAGGTGTAGGGTTGTTTGCACCAGCGCTGGACTGGACTGGTCTGATGGGTCGCCATCTTTTGGGGTCTATGGCGTTGAACTAAAATTACGCCACGGCAGGCTAAAATAAGGGAAGTTGAAACACTGATGACTGTTTCTTGAGCTGAATCCACAACATACGAAAAAGGCTGGCAGGCATTTTATTTGCTACACATGGTACCTCATTAAACAGAGCAGATCTTCCCACGACATGAAGATGACCTTGAAGTTTCAAGTTTACAATTTCGTTTCACGGTTCCGTTTCGTGATCAGCAAAAATGTTCTTCCCTCACACTTATCCCACCGTTCTACAATTTCACAAAGAATCCCAGAACACCAGGTTCAATTTCAATATAGGTGCCATTCCTGTTCAAAATAGTCAAATGTTGAGAACTTATTAAAACAAAAGATTTTCAGGGGACTGGATGGTTTCTGTGGCAACCATTATATTATCATAAATTACCATTGGTTTTCAGGTGGAGCAGCAGAACAATGCAATATTCAATGTGGAGATGAAGTTTTGCAAGTCCAGGGTACCAGTCTTCATGATATGACCCGCTTTGAGGCCTGGGACATGATCAAGGCTTTACCTGATGGGTCCATCACAGTGGACATCAGGAGGAGACACAGCCACTAGAACCTCTTAAACCCGGCACACACAAGGCAATAAGAAATAAGCGCTGATAGGTACGAGTGGGGCAGGCAACGAGCGGCAATGGCAATGAGCGCCAATGGGCCATGGCGCCTGGTGTGCGCTGGGCTTTACGTGTCAAGAGGCCCAAAATGCAACAATTGATTAAGAACCCCCTTGAAAATAAGATGATGTATCTCAAGAATCTATCCTTGAAATAAGAAAGATGTCACCATGGTTCAGCATCTGTTATCTTCAGACAACCTTGCTGTTAATTGTTATATATACTCGTGTGTGTGTGTGTGTGTGTGTGTGTGTATGCATATGTACACACGCACACACCTCTACACACGAATTTAATTCATATTTTGAAATACTAGTATGTTGGATCAAATATTCCCATAAGAATACACTTCTAATTCATTTGATTCATTCCACAGGCAAAAAAACAAACGATAACACTTTAATAAATACTGCAGATACCAATAAAACAAATGCATTATATCAGATGTAAAAATAAATAGATTGTTGTCACGGTACTTTAGAGACACATGGAGAGATAACGTACTGTAATTTACATTACGTGAATTTCAAACTAACACCTTTTTTTGGTATATTTTTTTAGGATTTTTTTACTCTAACTTCCATAACGTTAACATAAAGCAATATATATATTATATATATATAGTGTGTGTGTGTATGTGTATATATAGAAATAAATTGCCACCGTACCTAAGAAACACATGAAGATACATGATACGTTACACAGTAAAACATTGTAAAAGAATAGACTATTGCATCAGTAGCATTAATTAGTCCAGTTTCATATCACACATTGGTATGGAGATGTTAATAGCAATTGTCAACAGTAATAATAAAAATATTCCACTAAAAGTTGCTAAGGCGGCTCGGTGGGGCACTGGTTAACACGTACGCCTCACAGTTAGCAGGGTGCAGGCTCCCTCCCTGTGTGGAGTTTGCATGTTCTCCCCGTGCCCGTGTGGGTTTTCTCCGGGCACTCCGTTTTCCTCCCACATCCCAAAAACATGCTTGGTTAGCCAATTGAGCACTCCAAATTGCCCCTAGGTGTGAGTGGGAGTGCAGATGGTTGTTCGTCTCCATGTGCCCTGCGATTTGGCTGGCAACCGGTTCAATGTGTCCCCCGCCTACTGCCTGATGACTGCTGGGATAGGCTCCAGCACGCCCGCGACCCCCGTTGGGACAAGCGTTATAGAAAATGGATGGATGGATAAAAGTTGCAAAATACACCTACTGAAAATTTGTTTGACATTGATACTTGCTGACTTGGTCATCTCCAAGAAGACCAACTTCTTACAAAAGAAACTTACAAATGTCAAGGAATATTTATTATTGCAGCAAAGGTTTTATCTCCCACACAGTGAACACATTTCTACATCATTTAAATTACAAAAATTTAAAATATATTTTCCTAAGAATAAAGATAAGTCATTTTAAAGTTGCTCAGTGTGAGTGAATTTTCCTATCTACTGTACAGCAGAGGTCACCAACTCTAGTCCTCACAGGCTTCTACCCACAATGTTTGAGAAATGTTCTTCATCCTACACACTTGATTCAAATTATCAGCTCATAAGCAAGCTCTGTATAGACATGATAACAAATCTGATCATTTCAATAAAGTGTGTTGTAGGCGGGACACTTTAGATAGGTGCCCTGGAGGACTGGAGTTAGTGCCCCTGATGTATCAGATGGAGACAAAAGCTTTAATTCGCTGGCCTTATGTTTTTGTCACATTACGCTCAGGTAAATTCAATATGAATATATATATATAATTGTTTCTACTTGCAGATAAACACACTCACACTACAGTACTGAATTGCCATGTCATTGACAGAGATATAGACATTGCACATATTTTAGATGTGGGACCACCGGGAGTCTGTTATAGTAACATATTCACAAAGTGCGCCCTACAGTATTAAAAAAATATCATGCAAGAACAAGAAAGCAATTCAACTAAGAAAAGGTAGTATTCTTACATAGAGTCATGCCACGTGATTATTGTACATAATGTAGCCTTGTGTAAACAAAATGAAGGAACATGCCTGATTATCATTTAGGCAATAATTGTAAATTCATCAAAGTATTTTGAGGGGAAATTGAACACGCACAAAAATTTCATAGTATCATAGCATCTCAGGCAGACATTAATTTAACTTTAATTAATGTCTGCTTGAGACGTCACTGTTTAATTATTACACAGCCAGCAGATGTCACAAATAAATCTTTGAAAAGACCGACAAAAAAGTTTTAAATTCATGAATTGTATGTTATACAGCAGGGATTGTCAACAGGTGGTCCTTGGCCGTCTAGTGGTCTGTGGCGGTATTGCACGTGGTCCACGAAATTGGAAATGGAAAATATTTGTAATATTTTTAAAACTAAAATTGAGCTATAATTTAGACTTCATTTATTTTCCAGCTAATTTTCTGAATCATTTACCCATCCAAATTATGTCAATTGTAGCTGAGATTCCCAAAATAGACATACAGATGCAAATAAATAGCCTGTATAGGTCTATCCTTCTGCAGTGCAAAATAAAATAATATTCCGCCAAAGCAGTGGTCCCCGAGTTGCTTCTTGGTTATAATGGTGGTCCCTTGGACAAAACCAGTTGAAAACCCCTGTTATGCAGGCAACGCACAGTTATTATTAAAAAGTACATTTCATGGATATTTTGTGGTATTTATTTCTTGCAAGGTCTTTCCATAGCACTGGAAAGCCTGATTCTAATATTATGGACTTTATTCTAATATTATGGACTTCTAAAAGTCTATAATCGTTCAGAAGTCCCACGATTTGAGAGTAAACGTCTTTATCCAATTACAGGTTGATGCCTTTTCCACAGAAGAGCAACCAGGGGGGAAAAAAACTCCCTTTTGATAGGCAATCTTAACGGTATTAACTTACTACAATGGAAACAAGATTACTAGGGTAACACACAGACTATATGAAACCACTAGAATTTCTATGGTGTGAAATAATCAAAATAACCTTTTTGCAATGTCTGCTTTTGTGTTTAACAGAAACAAATGCCTATAAAACAAGTTTTAACATCACAGATCAGCAAAACTCTAATCATATTTGCAATTGCAGGACAATCATGCGGACACACATACCACACGCAAACACGCACACAACACTTACTATACATTTAAAACATAGTTGGATTTATTTGCCTCTCCAATGTCTCTTTGAAAAAAATAAAATAATAGTTTCAAAGCCAAGGGCATGGATCCAGTCGAAAAAGCCAAAGATTCTGAACGAGTGGAGTTTTTTTTTTTTTTTTAAAGACAGATCTTTAGAAGTCCATTAAGACTATGAACTGAATAGAACATTGAGTACCTGGAAGGTAAGCTGTTAAAAAAATAATAACCGTGAGAGGATTGGGGAGATGTTGAGTAATGCGTTTGCTTATGATTTGGCATGCAGGACTGAGGTAACGTGCTACTGCAGCTATGGGTGTTCAAAGAGCCGAAATGCAACTGCTTGCGCATTGACTTGCCGATCATTATTAATTGCGTTAATGTTAAAGGCATGTAAATTGGCGGTGTAATAAATTATTTAATGTGTTAAAGTGACAGCCCTGATAGGTTAATTGTCTTGCCAGTGTTTGTGCAGAGACCGTATTTTGACTTTTGAACAGGGTTTGTTCAAGTTTGCAATTGCAGATTTTTTTTTTTTTTTTTAACCAGTTCAAAATTTGATATCATAAATGACAATCAATAATCAACAACCATGCTTGTGTGTTTTGGAATATAATCCAATATTGTCTTCATCAAAGATGAGACTTTTCCACCGAACTGCGTACTTCAGACTTTTTCAGACCAAAATAACCACTCTCGGGATAAGCGCAAATCTGGGGTGGACAGTGGGTGTCTTTGCATTATGGTTAGAGCAAGAAGGGAGAGTGACCCGTGCAATGAGCAAGTTGTTAAGCAAATAAAGACTTGGATGCTGTTATGATATTTAAGACCTGCTGAAAGTGTTAGTGTTTGGAGAGTTTTTTGTGTGCTTTTTCCATAACGCGTGTCTATGAAAGGTGAATGACATTGCCATTTAATGTGTTCATTTGCTCCCAATGGAGGGGCGTTAATTTTTATTTTTTAGTTATTTTTTCTTTAGCCGGCATTAAATTGATTGACCTTGTGTATAAAGTCATTTTCTTTTGTGTTGCTTAACTGGTTTAAGCCTGGAGCGCATTACCACGTTTCAACCACTAGAGTGCTGTTATGTTCTATCCGCAAATACATCGTTTTTGTTTTCCTTGACTAATTGTCAATCTCATAGCCAATGAAATACATCAGAATTAACATGTGACAGCACCATCTGGTCGTAGAATTTCTTGGAATTTTTTTCAAGCACAGTAGATGTAGGAATTTCAAAATAAGTGACGACGCGCTTGAGGACTTCGAACCTGGAGAAGTATTAGATGGGGATTTGTGCCTAAAATATGTGTGTGGACAACGGGGATGAAGACAAGAAGATTTTGAAGGCTTTGAGTCATAATGGAGGACTAATTAAATCAAGGCTGTTTCAAACGCACTCATCTCCCTGGTAGAATTTTAAAAATATATATTGACTGTTAATAGAAATAAAGGTTTATGTGAAAGCCGCAAGTGAATGTTTTTGGAATTATGTTTACATCTGCTACAGGGGCTGACATATCAATTATATAGTAGGCATTGACAATATTGTTGAATTTCCAGTCCAACTTTAGGTTTTAGGGAATGCTTCTAAAGTTGCCCACAGGTTTTAGAGGCGTCTTCTGCCATGCTTTTTAGACCTTAATGTGTTAACACATGTAGATGTACCTGTAAATACGATGAAATAAAAAATTAACTTCTAAACCTGTGACTCATATTCATCTTTTCATCTGAGAGCTAAATGTCTTTAGTATACAACAAATGCAAAGAAATTGACCTATGCCTTCCAATTCTTTTTGAGTTCAATTAGACATTAGAAGCCTTATTTGTCCATGGGTGTGAATGTGAATGCGTGTTTTGTACGGTATTATCCCTGCAATTGATGGGCTATCAATCAATGGTACAAACATGCCTTGCATGACAGTGGCCAATAGCCTCTAGCTCACCCGTCCGTCACCCTAATGGTGACAAGAGATATACAAAATGGATGGAAATTCAAATGTTTTTGAGTGATTTAACAGCCTTGGTCAGATTGCTGTAAAACTCTGTCATGCTGGAAGGGAAAAAGGAGTCGACCACAGAGCGAGGGAGTAAGCCACCAAGGTCCGTCTGGAAGAAAGTGAGGACTTGGGTTTTGTTGGGCTCTCTGCAAAGAGAGAAGCTACGTAAGATGATAGCAATTGGAGCATGACAGAGAAATGCAAGCAGCGACAGCTGACATATTGAATGAAAATAAAGGCAATTTTTGTAAAACAGAGATAGAAGCGACAGCTGATGAACTACAGTGGGGGAAATAAGTATTTGACCCCTTGCTGATTTTGCAGGTTTGCCCACTTGCAAAGAATGCAACGATCTATAATTTTAATCATATGTACATTCTAACAGTAAAAGACGGAATCCCAAAGAAAATTCCAGAAAATCACATCATATGAATTTATAAAAATTGATAACCGTCTGATGAGGAAAAACAAGTATTCAAACCCCTGGACAAACAGCATGTTAATATTTTGTAGAAAAGCCATTATTGGCCAGCACAGATGTCAAACGGTTTTTATAGTTGGTGACAAGCTTTGTGCACATTTCGGCAGGGATGTTGGCCCACTCCTCCCTGCAGACAGCCTCCAAATCATTCAGGTTCCGAGGTTGTCGCCTGGCAACTCGAATTTTAAGCTCCCTCCAAAGATTTTCAATTGGATTCAGGTCTGGAGACTGGCTAGGCCACTCCAGAACCTTGATGTGCTTCTTCTTCAGCCACTCTTTTGTTGCTTTGGCGGTGTGCTTAGGATCGTTGTCGTGCTGAAACACCCATCCTCGACCCATCTTCAGCTTTCTCACTGAGGGAAGGAGATGTTGGTCCAGAATTCTACGATACATGGCCCCGTCCATCCTCCCCTCAATACGATGGAGTTGTCCCGTCCCCTTGGCTGAAAAGCACCCCCAAAGCATGATGTTGCCACCACCATGCTTGACGGTGGGGATGGTGTTCTTTGGGTTGTACTCGGTGTTCTTTGCCCTCCAAACACGACAAGTTGAGTTGAGGCCAAAAAGTTCTATTTTGGTCTCATCTGACCACATCACCTTATTCCGGGCCTCTTCTGAGTCGTCCAGGTGCTGAATGGCAAACTTCATGCGGGCCTGTACAGGGGGACCTTGCGTGCGCGGCAGGATTTCAATCCATGACGGCGTAGTGTGTTACCAACCGTTTCTTTTGCAACTGTGGTCCCAGCTGCCTTCAGTTGATTCATCAGTTCCCCCCTTATGGTTTTGGGATGATTCCTCACCATTCGCATGATCAGGGAGACCCCACGAGGTGAGATCTTGTGTGGAGGCCCAGACCGAGGGAGGTTGGCGGTGGTGTGGTGCTTCTTCCATTTCCTGATTACTGCACCGACAGTTGATCTTTTCTCTCCAAGTTGCTTTCCGATTCTCTTGTAGCCCATCCCAGCCTTGTGCAGATCAACAATCCAGTCTCCAGACCTGAATCCAATTGAAAATCTTTGGAGGGAGCTTAAAATTCGAGTTGCCAGGCAACAACCTCGGAACCTGAATGATTTGGAGGCTGTCTGCAGGGAGGAGTGGGCCAACATCCCTGCCGAAATGTGCACAAAGCTTGTCACCAACTATAAAAACTGTTTGACATCTGTGCTGGCCAATAATGGCTTTTACATGCTGTTTGTCCAGGGGTTCAAATACTTGTTTTTCCTCATCAGACGGTTATCAATTTTTATAAATTCATATGATGTGAATTTCTGGAATTTTTGGGGGGATTATGTCTCTCACTGTTAGAATGTACATATGATTAAAATAGTAGATCGTTGCATTCTTTGTAAGTGGGCAAACCTGCAAAATCAGCAAGGGGTCAAATACTTATTTCCCCCACTGTACCTACCAGCCAGCATGTACTTAATTCACTTACGCTGACATGGGGACACAGATGCAGCCGCACGGATGATTGAACCCTCTCACGTAACCTGACTGAACAGGGCAGCCCCGATGACTCACGTTAGTGGCTGTTTGGTAGGACACAAAACACACATGCATATACAATCCGCACTTTGACTTTAATGCAGTTCACACACATAATACAATAGTGTCATGTGCTCTGGCATGTCTTGAACATTCACTACTTGTATTACTACGAGGGATGGGCGAGGGACTAGGTACGAGGATACCAGATATCGGGACAATACCTTATTTCAATCCTTATCTTATTGGCTTACTTTAAAGGCTTCAGGTACTTATGATGAACGCCAATACAACCAACTGATACCTAAGGCAAAAAAAAAAAAAAAAAATCTGACCAAGTAAGCCTTCCTTGCCAGTAGCTGGCTGTTTGACACATTGGTATATAATTTGCGTCAGTAAGACAAAGGTATTTGTTCACAACTATCTGTCATTGTTATCAATAAAATTCTATTTCTCACATGTACTAGTGGCATAAGTACTTGGTATAGGTATCAATAAGTAGTAAAGAGTGAATACCCATACTGGTATCAGTCTGAGAAGAAGTACCATCAAACATCCCTAATAACGACGTTTTAAGCCCGTCAATATGCACTCATGTGAAACGGAATTGCAT
The DNA here is from genome assembly GCF_024217435.2 of Syngnathus scovelli. Classification (NCBI taxonomy): domain Eukaryota; kingdom Metazoa; phylum Chordata; class Actinopteri; order Syngnathiformes; family Syngnathidae; genus Syngnathus; species Syngnathus scovelli. The sequence continues at coordinate 2,076,682 of NC_090850.1, read as the reverse complement.
TTTACTACCGTATTTTTCAGACTATAAGTCGCGTTTTTTTCCCGTAGTTTGGGTGGGGGGGCGACTTATACTCAGGAGCGATTTATATGTGTAATTATTCACACATTTTTACTTAATCATTAACACATTACTTACTACAGGGATGAGAACGGCAAATGAAAATAACTACTGAAAAGTAGCCGGGGTCTGGGGGCCGCATGCCCCACTGGGGGGGCTTGTGCCCCCCCCCCACTTGCCGCAGAGGGCCAGGGGCCGCAGGCCCCCCCCCAATGGGGGCCGCAGTGGGCCAGGGGCCACAAGCCCTCATTGGGGGCTGCAGGGGCCAATGGCCCCTATTGGGGGCCGCAGGGGTCCAGGGGCAACACCCCGGAGGGGGCTCAGGGGGAAAAGCTCCCTGGAAACTCCTGGATTTTAGCAGTATAGCAACCCCAAAACCGTTAATTTCATCACTCAATTTCAACAGTTTTGTTAAAAAAATATTCCTGCTTGGTGGGCTACCAAGGTGAATATAATCAAAGTCAAGCCTCGGTTTTCGACCACAATCCGTTCCAGAATGTGGTTCGAGAAGCGAATCGGTTGAATTCAGAATCTATTTTTTCCATTACAAATAATGGAATTTTGTTTTTAATCCGTTCCAAGACTTTTTTAAAGCATTTTTTCATATGCGCATTTTTGTCCGATCGCGCAACTGCAGCGCACCGCCGACCGCGCAACCGTAGCGCGTCGCCGACCGCGCAACTGCAACGCGCTGGTTGCATTATTGTGACAGAGCCGTCGCTGAAATTTAGAAAATATTTTTAAACTCCTGATGTACTTCCCAAAATTCAAGTGGACCTAAGTGCGCAGGGAGCTTAATTTTGTCGAATCGCGCAACTGCAGCGCACTGCTGAACACGCAAACCTAGCATGTCGCCGACCGCGCAACTGCACCGCGCTTATCGCATTATTGTGACAGAGCCGTCGCTGAAATTTAGAAAATATTTTTAAAGTCCTGATGTATTTTCCAAAATTGAAGTGGACTTCAGTGCGCAGGGAGCTTTATTTAGTCCGATCGCGCAACTTCAGCGCGCCGGGCGCTCACTGTCACATTGCTTTAAAAGCGTCTTTGTGTTCCGAGTTGTAAGATGACGCTGCTCTCGAGCCATGCCCATCTGAAGCAGTTCCTGATCCCGTTCGACATAATGGAAGTTTAAAGCAGTTGTTCTTGCTTACTTAAAACATCTTTCTTTATTGCTCCCTCAACATGTTACAGGTTATAGTCCAGTCACATTTTTCTTACGGGCCGTGTCCCACTTAAAGTGGTCCCCATGGAACACAATACTCACAAATAGACAATCTTATTGTTACATCTTTCTTTTTCTTTTTTCAAGTTAAGGCCTTTCCTTTGAAGTGCAACAACAAGTCTAAAAGAACACATCTATAGAAACACAAGCAATACTAGGCTCAAAGTTCAAAACATATTACATTTCAGGAGTGTAACCACAACATTTCCAACGTATAAAACACTTTTATACTGTATAGTCTTTCAGGTAGTGGGGTCTAATAACTTGCCGACCCGATCTGGTGTGTAACCCTTGTTCCCCTGCTGGGGTATACGATGATGTGGCCCCCTCCGTGGGTGCCGCTTGTGTTGGAGAACATCCTGTGCGACTGCGTCTGAGGTGGCGACGATTCCTTCTCAGGACCCCGCCTGAGTCTAACTCCACCTCATACGATCTGTGGCTCACTTGCTGAACCACCTTCCCTGGTCTCCAGTTCCTGTGTGTGTCACAGGGTTGTACTCTTACACTGTCGCCATTCGTAAGAGTGTCTATGTCTTTTGCCGTGCGGTTGTAGTATTTTTCTTGTCTCTCTCTGTTGTTTTTCAGTCCCTGGTCGTTATGTGTTACCTCAGGTTCCAGCAGTGTGCCCTTTATGGGAAGCAGAGTCCTGGTCCTCCTGCTCAGCAGTCTCTGTGGTGGGCTTGTGTTGAGACCCTGGCTTGGTGTGTTTCGATGATTCAGCATGGCTAAGTAGGGATCCTGTCTCGCTGATGCAGCCTTCCGCATCAGTTGCTTGGCGGTCTTTACTGCTGATTCTGCCTTTCCATTGGTCTGTGGGTAACCCGGCGACGATGTCCTATGTTCAAAGCCCCACTTCTGGCTGAAGCGCTGGAACTCCAGGGATGCATATTGGGGTCCGTTATTTGAGATAACAGTGTCAGGTATTCCCTTTCGGGCAAAGTGAGCCTTCAGTTTTCTGATAACGGTATTGCTCTTAGTGTCAGGTAAAGTAATCTACCTCCCAGAAATTTGAATAACAATCCACTGTTATTAGATAGTCTTTGTTGTGTGAGGAGAAAAGATCTGCTCCGACCTTGTCCCAGGGTCTGCTGGCCATGTCATATGGATGGAGTGTCTCTTTCTGTTGTTTTGTGTCCACCGACCAGCAGATGTCACATTTGCAGATGAAGGTCTTGATCTCCTCGTTCATCCCCAGCCAATACAGACACTCTCTTGCTCTGCTCAAACATCCCTCCACACCCAGGTGTGAGGAGTGAATTCTGTGTGCCATGTCCACCCTGAGAGCATCTGGTATCACAGCTCTGTCTCCCTGGAACACCATGCCATCCTGGGAACTCAGTTCATCTTGGAAGTCGTGGTAGTGCCGTATGTCATTTGGTAAGTCCTTTTTCCCCTTTGGCCACCCCTGCAGTATTCTGTTTGCCACACTCTGTAGTTCTGTGTCCTCTTTGGTTGCAGCTCTGATGGCACTCAGCCTCTCTGCTGAAATGGGTAGGTAGCTGACCATGTTCACAGTCTCTATGTCCATCTCACACTCTTCCTTGGTGTTCTCTGGTAAGTATGCTCTACTGAGTGCGTCTGCAAGCAGCATATCCCTGCCTGGAACATATGTCACCGCAATGTCATACTGTTGCAGTCTGAGTAGCATTCTCTGCAGTCTCTTTGGCGCACTAAGTAGTGTTTTTCTGTGGATATTCTCTAAGGGTTTGTAATCACTCTGTACTGTGACCTCTCTTCCATAAGTATACTGATGAAACGTTTCCATTCCAAACACTATGGCCAAACATTCTTTTTCTATTTGAGCATAGCCCTTTTCAGTCGATGTGAGTGCCCTGCTACCAAATGCAATTGGTTTAACTTTCTGTGTCAGGGCAGCCCCCAGCCTGGTGTCTGAAGCGTCACACTGGAGTGTCAATTCCTCTTCCTTGTTGTAGTACTGGAGAACTGGTGCTCTGGCGATTTTGTTTTTCAGTCTGTGAAACGCTCTTTCTTGGGTGTCTGTCCATTCCCACATGTTCTCCTTATGTGTGAGTTGTCTCAGAACCTCACAGTCATCAGAGAGATGATCATAGAATTTAGAGAGATAATTGACCATCTCTACTATTCTCTGTACACCTTTCACATCGGTGGGTTTTGGCATGTCTCTAATTGCCCGTACTTTCTCAGGGTCGATCCTCAGTCCCTCGGCTGTGAGGAGATGACCTATGTAGGGTACCTCTTTTTGGCTAAGCTGGAATTGGTCTGCATTCAGCTTGATGTTGCGCTCTCTGCACCTGGTTAGGAAGTGTCTGACCTTCTCATCATGGTCCTTTTCCGCCTCCTCTTGTGTTGCTCTTTCCCCTGTGATTAGTACATCATCTGCTATGATGTAGACTCTACGGAGGCCCTCCAGGGCCTGCATGAGCTTTCTCTGGAACACTTCCGGTGCTGGGCTTTTATTCCCATTGGCGTTCTTAGCCATCGGAAGCGGCCAAATGGGGTGGCGAATGTGGTAAGGTAACTCGACTCTTCTTCTAGTTTCTCATGCCAGAAGCCTTGCATCACGTCACAGACTGTGAATACTTTTGCCTTGGACATCAGTATGTCATCAATGGTTGGGAGTGGATAGTGACTTCTTTTTAGTGCTCTATTCAGAGGTTTTGGGTCTATACAGATCCGGAGCTTCCCAGTAGTCTTTTTCACTGCTACCATGCTACTGATCCAGTCAGTGCAGCGTTCCACTGGTGCAATTATCCCTCTTCTCTCTAGATCTTTGAGTTCCTCTTGCAGAGGTGTCATCATGGCTACAGGCACTCTGCGGTTCGGCAGTTTCACTGGCGGTACGCTGTCATCTATCTCTATCCTATATTCACCCTCCATGTAGCCCACGCCGGTGAACACATCCTCAAACTCATCCATTATTTTGTCCATGGTGATGCGACCTCCATTTGTCACTCCTTCTTCACTATGCTGTCAATAGCCAGAATGTTCTCATATTTCACTTGATTTCTGCCTAGTAAAGGGGTTCTGCTGTTCTGGTCCACTACTTGGAACTCTAATCTGTACAGTTTATTGTTTCTGGGATTTCTGACTTTTACCCTACACTGACTAGTGGAGTCAGCTTTGTCTTGTTGTACATCACTAGCACTTTCTTTCCTTTTAATTTCAATAATTTTGTATCATTTTGAACCGAAATCGATGAATTTTTATAGTTATTTTAAAACCGAAGACGATTCGCTCGGAGGAGCCAACGTCCTGTTTAGCCTCCTCTGAGGATTGCGTAATCACACGGCTGTCTATGTTGACAGGCTATGCAGGTAGACCAGGTATGGGCAAACTACGGCCCGCGGGCCACATCCGGCCCACGGGACCGTTTAATCCGGCCCGCCAACCCTAAATAAATTGTATTATCAAACTTTTTTTTTTTTCCAGTCATTTTGCCTGCAATGACGGCGTTTCCCCAGTAGATGGGGAACCACTCGCCTGCGCATTTACTACCGGAAGCCGTGTCAGAAAGCTCGGTGCACACTCACAAGTGCGTGTACGTACTCAGTAGTACGGAAATGGCGCACTCTCGCTCTATTTGTCTCTGCCGAATTTAGAGCGTGGGCTGTGACGACAGCATTCTTGTAATTTGCGCGCCGAGCTTTCGGATACAGTTTTACGCTAAAGCCACCCACAAACCTTCCCCTGGAATCCTTCCATTAAAATGAGTCGCCCAAGGAAAAGCAAGGTGGACATTGAGTGCCGAGTGTTTAAAAAGAGTGGCCAATTTGGCTCGACGTGACGTTCAGCTACATGAACATCAACATAAACCCGTCACAAATCTAGGTAAATGGACCAACACCTCGGATCTCTCCTAAGAATTGCCACAACAAATTTTACTCCAGACTATGACACACTAGCAAAAAAAGGGAGACCAACAACACTGTTCCCACTGAAAATGAAGGGGAGGCTTTCAAGTTTGTTGTAAAAAAATGCATTTTGAATATGATCTGTACAAATAGCAGGGATTGAAACTTAGCGACCATTCTCATTTTCAAACAATGCAGGATGCTCAAGGACATTGATGCACCACCTGTTTGTGACTAATCTTAACCTGTAAAGTTCTTAAGGCTTACTTTAAGGAAGTGTTTCCCGTTTCCTCACCTCTGTTACCAGGTGTTTGTGAGTTAAAACTCTGCTCTGATTTTCAGATACCCCTCACCGTGTTGCCGTTTTGATTACTTTATTTGGATGTATGCTTTCACCGATTCTTCAAGATGATATATTTGGTCAGAATGTTTGCCGTTTGATGTGATCTCATAAGATAAACATACATCTTTCATTAATCTGACCTGCAGGCACTGAAGTGATGGAGACTGTTATTCATAATAACAGTGTCATATTTTATGAGAATCACTGATAGCAGTTTTTTAGGGATGTTTTTTTTTTTTTTAATGCTGTTAATAAATGCATTTGTTTTCAAAAAACTTTTTTTGAATATCCATGCGTTACTACCTACTAAAGGCCCAAATCTTTTATGCAATGACCTTTACAGGTCGTTTATATTACTTCACACAAACACTACATCCAACTGCTCCTGGTTCGGCCCCCCGGTCAAAATTTAGAACCCAATTCGGCCCGCAAGTCAAAAAGTTTGCCCACCCCTGAGTTAGACTGAACTGCTCTCCGTCTTTACGTCGATGTTTTAAGTGTTCAAACACTGTGGCTATATTAATTAATTTCCGTAGTTAAGCTGGTGTGTATAATATCTTGTTTTTTTGTCATCTGTCTGTAACGTCGTGTTTCTTTAGATGAACAAAACGGCTTTGAAAAGAGATCTTACGGAGGCTACGAAAAAAGGTTCTCCAGCCTTATGGCAGGGGGTGCTAGTGATCCCGGGATGCTTCATGCGCCTACCTGTAGAATAAGAGATCTCCAGTTCAAATTTACAGTGAACAACTGAGGAGCAGTCGTCCATGTGTTTTGTTTTACATTCAGTTTTTTTCCCGTTTTTACATTTCGTTTTACAATGGCGGATTACATATCCAAACGATTTTCAACTATGGATTTTCGGTCGAAGCAGGAGGTCATCAGTAAGGGAAGACCAACTCCGGAGTTAAAAAGTTTGATTCGGACAATGGGACTTCAGAACGGAGTGGTACACATGATCGAAAACAAGTTTTTGATTTCATGTGCTTTATTGAGTGTTTTTATGTGTGAAGACTGCTGATATGAGATTTTAATTAAAATAGTTCCAACTAAATAATGAATAAGCCACACTAGAGCAGCGTTCCCCAACCTTTTTTGTGACACGGTTAGGTGCCGAACAAATTTTACCGGGGTGGGGGGGGACGTCAGTGCCTCCCCAGTCATGAACCTCACCGCGCTACAATATAGTCTGTATACGTAGATCTGTGGAATAATTGGAGCTGCAACTGACGCATGGAGTTCCGGAGTCAACAGCTGTTTTTTTTTTTTTTTTTAAGTGATACAGAGGACGAAGATTTCAATGGATTTAATGATTTGGAGTTACACAGATGGTTCGATAAAATTGCTGTTTATATTATAGTTTGATATATACCGTATTTAATGTAATTATCGCCCATATTCTAATAATCGCCTAGTGTGTGTTAGCGAAGACATAAATAAAAAACACTGATACCTCTAATTATCGCCCATGCTGCTAAAAATTACCCCCAAAACTTACGTTTTCCTCCGCGACCGCATGCCGACGTCATTGCGCAAGTTTAAATATGACTGATTTGACAGCACGTCAAATGTCCCTTTTAAATTGTTTTTCTCCATAAACTATATATTTGTGGGGTATTTCAATACCTCCCCGACTGTCCATGTTCCTTGTTCTCTTTTTGGCTTGCCGGTAACTACAGCCTCAAATCGGAGAATTTTTTTATCCTGACTTAATCTAAAAAGTGGCTGACATAATCCTTCAGTAACGTGCAGCAACATTTCTTGTCCCTTCTCCACAACTATAGCGGATTCACTATGCTTATTATGGCGTTCAAGTTCACAATTCAGCACAGTATCAATTTCACACATTTTTATAAACATGATGCCCTTTAATTGCGGTATTTATCACACAAAGCTGTTCCTCCGACAAATGTGAATTTGTAGCCATTTTATCAAACACCTTCACTCGCTGCCTGGTTCTGAGAGCCTATGAAATGCCGCGAGATTTGCATTGAAATTAGGTCATAATCATAGTTCCGGATTGACACGTTTTCTGATTGGGCCAAGGAAAACGAAACCACGCGAATCTTTCCTGGAAATATTTGATTTCAGACGGATTGGAATGAGCGACTGAAAAAATGCCAAAATATAGAAAATATACCGTTAAAGAGAAGCTAGCAATTGTAGCTGCTGCCGATGCAACTTTTATTAATGCAGCTTCTAAAGAATATAATGTCGATCGTATAAGAATCAGAGAGTGGCGGGACCAGAATGCTTCAGGTGTTTTTGATGCAGGTATTGCATACTACATAAGGAAAATATACATATTATGGCCCATTTCAGTGCCCCTTGGCACTCGGACAAAAAGTGTTCTCTATTAATCGCCCACCCCCCTGTTGGACATAAACCTTTTCTAATTATTGCCCTGGGCGATAATTAGAATAAATATGGTAGTTTATATATAGTTATATGGGCTTGTGGAATAAGTTGAATTGCAACTGACGTCAGCGGCGCACCGCACACACTTCCGGGGTTAGAAGCGCCGATGTTTACACAAAGGACGAAGATTCCAATGGATTTAATGATTTGGAGTGACACGGATGGTTTGATAAAATTGTTGTTTATATTATTGTTATTTGATATATAGTTTATATCTAGTTATATGGGCCTGTGGAATAATTTGAACTGTGACTGACGACGAGTCCAACGTCAGCGGCGCGCCGCACACACAGCGTTGTTTACACAAAGGACGAAGAATTCTATGGCTTTAATGATTTGGAGTGACACAGATGGTTTGATAAACGTGTTCTTTATGTTATAGTTATTTGAATCACTGTTAACGTTACGTCAGGCCCATTCTCAGCCCCTCGTTTGTGTTTATGTCACGTTAGCATACCATATCGTTTAGCCTGTTGTTGCTGGTTCATGTCTGTTCTCGGTGTTGGATTTTGTCAAATAAATTTCCCCCAAAATGCGACTTAAACTCCGGTGCGACTTATGTTTTTTTTCCCCTTTATGGTGCATTTTATGGCTGATGCGACTTATACTCCGGAGCGACTTTTAGTCCGAAAAATACGGTATATAACATTAAAATCTTGCACCTAACGAATCAAGTATAATGAAGTAAATTTTCCTCTTTTTGTTTTAAGTAAACCAATCAAAACAAGCAGCACTTTCTCCAATCACAATGAAAGGATTAATCAAATTTATTATTTTCACTAAAATAAAGGGTCCATCCATTTCTCTAGTGTTGTCAAAAGAACCGATATTTTGGGTACCAATTCGGTACCAACACGCAAAGAATACGTTTTTGTGGTACAGACGAGCGAATATTAACTTTTCACTCGGCGAGCTGTGTCGATTCTTGCCAAAACTGAAGGAGGCTGTATACGCATGCGAGCAGCACGGAGCAGCAGTCAGCAGCGCTGAAGAAGAAGAAAACTTTTGGTCTTTCATGACAATGGCTTCAGCAAGTGCGAGTGGAAATCCAACACGCCGGCCAGTTGAGAAGCCAGGTCGCTCAAAGAGTCGTGTGTGGAAATATTTTGCATTCAAGGCGGATGCAACCGGAGCAATTATAGATTCGAACAAGCCAACGTGCAAAAAATGCTTGCAAGGTTTGAGGCTTGAGAGGCTCCATGCCATTGATGCTCTTTTTCAATGTATATAGTTGAAAATTATTTATTATCAGTCTTGCTTTTTTTTATAGATGTATGACTTTAAGGCTTCATGCCACTGCTGCTCTTTTTTAACGTATAAAGTTTACTATACGGTATAAGTAGTTTTAAATAAATTATTGATTTTTAAAGGGCTAGAGACACCGGTATATGTATAAATCGGTTTTAGTTAGCTTATGGGCATATAAATATCTGTATAAATTGACGCTCGATACAACGAAAAGGAAGCTGTTGCTCTGAAAAATATAATTTAAATTTGCCGCACAGACGAGTTTGACTGCACCGAGCCGCCAGCCGGAAGTGACGTCTCATGTTGTACGCGTTTAGCTTCAGTGAATGTAAACAAAAAGAGGGGCCAGCGCGGAGACGTCGGGCCAGGTTCGCGGCCAACCCAGCTCGCCTAGCCGTGGCTTCCATTATCCTGGCGTACGTTCGTTCGCGGGACGACAAGATGGGTTGAGTTCGCCTGATAGGATCCACGAACCGGACAGTGCGTGCCTGCTGTGTGCTCGTGTTCACAGTGGCCTGGTTGATTGTCATCTTTCCGGACTCTGCTGTGCATCGGGAGCGGCTAGCGTGCTATCACTCTTATTGTTCATCTTCTTGTTTTAATTTTCCTGTGTTGTTTACTTGTATCTGCGTTGTGAACTCTGTCTTGTCACCCTGGGATAGTGAGAAACGTAATTTCGATCTCTTTGTGTGTCTTGACATGCGGAGGAATTGACAATAAAGGACACTTTGAGACTTTGACTTTGAAAAGTATGTCGAAGCGTGACAGGAGGGGAACAATTCAGAAAACGTGCTCAGCTCGTCGAAAAAATGCGATTTAAGAAATAAAATTAAAAATGTGCTTGAAATCTAAACCAAACGCTGCAGATGTTCATTTCTCCATGCGCAGTGGTCAACTCGGCACTCTACTCTTTTTACTATGCCAACCTAACCACAGTGACGGGAGAGGCACAATTCAGAAAACGTGCTCAGCTCGTCGAGAAAATGCGATTTAAGCAATAAAATTAAAAATGCTTATAAAACCTAAACCAAACGTTGCAGGTGGTCATGTCTTCATGTGCCGAGATCAACTCGGCACGCTAAAGCCCCCAAGAGCACTTTTTACTATGCCAACCTAACCAGAGTGACGGGAGGGGCACAATTCAGAAAATGTGCTCAGCTCAGCCCAAGTGAACTGCTAGATTCATCATATTCTGCGTCAAAAGAGGTTTCTGAATCGGATAAAATGATGCTAATATTGCCGCTAGAAACGGAGCTGTCGCTATCACCTGCCATGTTGTTTGGGTTCGTTGACATCCAGATGTACAACTTGTGACGTCACAGTAATGGCGCCGCCAGTTTGGCTTCGTGCGGGACCCGATCGATAAACTGGCATTTCATTTCAGCTTTATTCTTAGTAATTGGTGTCCATTTTTAATTTCCAATGCGGCAAATGTGTTCACTTTATACATTCTATCAAATTCCGTTCTAATTGAAAAAAAAAAAGGGATGTCCCTAGCCCTTTAAAAGTAGGTGGATTCTGTTGTTTTGCTGTTTTTTACCATGGTACCGAATTAGTATCGAGAATTGTGGTAAATCACTGGTATTGGTAGCGACTATTGAAATGTTGGTATCCTGACACCACTACATCCATCTTATCCTGCACAGCAGAGGTGTCAAACTCATTTTTGTCCCGGGCCGCATCGTAGCCATAGTTTCCATTGGTGGGCCATTATGACTGTCAACGCCTTACATTATACACATGGGCTACACAACAAACTGAAGAAATATTCAAAATACAAAACATGACTTTTTTTTTCTGGCACCCTCATGTGTGGCAGCCTTCCAGCAGTTAATTGAATTTCCCCCCGGGATCAATAAAGTATCTATCTATCTATCTATCTATCTATCTATCTATCTATCTATCTATCTATCTATCTATCTATCTATCTATCTATCTATCTATCACAAATCAACAAATAAATTCATCATTACACACCATTCGATGAAATTGCGCCGTCTTCATATTGCCTTATTAAAATGACATCAACAAAGTCTCGAGGCGCTATGATACCCATAGCTGCTGAGGGCGTGACTGTTCGGCAGACGGAGATGTCCTGCAGAAGATTTGGAGACAAGACAGTTTCTCAGAGAACTGCTTTGAAAAATGTATATTACATCATCTATCACACACATTTAAAAGCTGTACTAAAAAAAAATACTATAAACACAATAATCAATGAATTATTTTTTATTCAACTGAGAGGAGTATGAGCTAAACAAAAACAACAGACAGTAGAATCACAACTTTTTTGCCTCATGACCTGACCTAATTTGATTGTAAACAGTTTATGGCCAATCATACACCAAGTGTAAAGTCTGCATAATGGTCATGGAAAATGTCTGTAAAACTGGTAAAATTTACAAACCTCTGTTATTTGTTCCAAAAGTTCAAACTTCTTCACATTATTGTCCCACTTGACTCTGAGCCCTTTTGGTACCGGTTTCAGACACTCCCATACATTCTCTAGGGTGTCATTTATAACTCCATCCCCTTTATAGCTGCAGAAGTCAAATCAGAAAACACAGATTACGCCAGATACAGCCTTATAACACCATCCCCTTTATAGGTGCAGAAGTCAAATCAGAAAACACAGATTACGCCAGATACAGCTTCATATTGCATTCATTCTCGGAGCAACATAACTAAACCATTAGGAGGTATGGGGTATATGCCACGGATATCTGGCCTGTGGAATAATTGGAACTGCAACTGACAATGAGTGTGACGTCAGCACCGCAAATACTTCCGGAGTCAGCGGAGTTGTTTATAAGTAACACAGAGGATGAAGATTTCAATGGATTTATTGATTTGGAGTGACACTGATAGTTCGATAAACTTATTTATGTTATAGTTATTTGATATATAATTGTTGGAATAATTTTAAGTGAAGCTTTGGCCTGCCAGACCTGGAGGCCTCGCCTTTACGAGTTTATCTTTCCTTTTATCTAGGTTCTTCCTTTTTAGTGATAGGGATGTCTTTTGATCCCTGTCAGCCATTTGTATCCTTCCTGTCCTTATGTTGTCTGTGTGTTTTGGTTCCCGTAAGAGTCCTTCACTAACAATGAGCAGGGCTTATTTGCATAGGTGAAATGTTCTTTGTTTGATTCACAGGAACTGCATTCCTTCTATTTAGATATAGGTTTGGTTCATAGATTGTAGTTTATCAGACCTGTTTTTCTTTGTTAAGGGATACATACAGTTAGAAGTAGTTGCATAAAAGTTATCCCATATTTACTCAATGTTTGTTTAAGGAACTGCATACCGGTTACCTCACGTTTGCTTAATGTGTGTTGAAATGTTTAGGACAAGTTACTTATTACTAGTGTGTGTTAATTACCAAGTAGATAAAGTTAGCAAAGGTCTAGTTGAATTTGTTCCACAGCAAAGCGGCAATCAACGTGCGTCAGGGCATTTGTTGACCTCGAGGACAAGTCAGCCAACTGTGAAGGAAGACAGCTGCGGACGGCCTCTGCGGGGGGTCAAGAGCCAACAGCGAAGTGCTAATTCACACCACACTACATTCTTTTTCTAATCAGCGTTGCTACAGACACAATCCCCCTTCCCTTTAGTGTAGCAACGCCTCTGTAACCAGGGCAACCATAACATTAAAAAGAGGGGCACGTGGAGGAAGGACTCAGAACTGATGGAGGTTGTAACTGAGATTGCTTGCTATATCGTTCTCCTCGCGAGTAAACCTGTTCTGGTTGTCTTCTCCTCTTCATTCCAGCGAGTGATTTAATGTCTAATCGTATTTAGACCCAACAATAATTTATATAGAGTTACTATATAGGCCTGTGGAATAATTGGAACTGCAACTGACGATGAGTGACGCCAGCACCGCATGCACTTCCGGAGTCAGCAGCGGCGTTGTTTAAAACTGACGCAGAGGACAAAGATTTCGATGGATTTAATGATTTGTAGTGACACGGATGGTTTGATAAACTTGCTATTTATGTTAGAGTTATTTGAATAACTGTTAACATGTTACGTCAGGCACGTTCTCAGTTCCTCGTTTATGTTTATGTAACGTTAGCACACCGTATCGTTTACCCAGTTGTTGCCTATTCATGTCTGTTCTTGATGTTGGATTTTGTCAAATAAAGTTCCCCCAAAAATGTGACTTGTAGTCCGGTGCGACTTGATTTTTGACTATGATTTTTCTTCTTTATTATGCATTTTATGGCTGGTGCGACTTGTACTACGGAGCGACATATAGTAGTGTTCAGAATAACAGTAGTGCTATGTGACGAAAAAGATTAATCCATGATTTGATCAGATATTTTATCCAGCTCAACGGCCTCCACCTGCCCCTAGTCCACAGGTAGGACTACCCAATCATGTTGAAATGGCAAAAAGACTGTGGAATTAGGCTATGAGTAGGAAAACATAGAAAACGGGTTGTTTACATTAATAGTGGTGTGGCGCTCAGTAAGTCCATCCATCCATTTTCTATACCGCTTATCCCCACGGGGGTCGCGGGCGTGCTGGAGCCCATCCCAGCAGTCATCAGGCAGTCGGCGGGGGACACCCTGAATCAGTTGCCAGCCGATCGCAGGGCACAAAGAGACGAACAACCAGCCGCACTCGCGCTCACACCTCGGGGCAATTTGGAGTGGGCAATCGGCCTACCAAGCATGTTTTTGGGATGGGGGTGGAAACTGGAGTGCCCAGAAAAAACTCATGCGGGCACGGGGAGAACATGCTAACTCGACCCAGGGAGGGAACTCCAAACTGTGAGGTGAACATGCTAACCAGTACGCCACCGCCGCTCAGTAAGTGAGCTTGTCAATTTTGTGGAACAAACCGATGTGAATCAGGTGTCCCTATTCTAGTATGAAGCCATGATCTGTTGAACATGCTTTTCTTTTTGAAAGCCTGAGGAAAATGGGGACAATCAAGACATTATTCAGAACAGCATACTTCGATTCAGAAGTTATTAGAGAGGGGGAAAATCCAGGTGCAAAAAATTATAAGTTATTCGTCAACAATAACCTCCAATGCACTAAAATGTGCAAAAAAGAGACGCTTTGAAGAAAATGGAAAACAAGCATCAAAACGGATTGAAGAATACTTTACTTTAGAATACGGTTTACGATGACCTCGAGTTACGTTGTTTTGTGTTTACGACACAAGTCTCATATATTATTTTTATGTTATTTCTAGGATGTTTTTTTATATTTCATCTCGTATATTTAAAGCCTTTTTTGGACCGGTTTTGCAGCGTAAGCGTCGTAAAGACGTCCTAAGATTCATAATGCGCGCGGGAACTTGTTGGCGCGCGAGGCGGAACGGCGAGAGGCTGTGGACCGACGAAGACGGAATTACCCACTCACATGGTATACGCCAGGGGTCAGGAACCTTTTTGGCGGAGAGTCATAAATGCCCTTTTTTTTTTTTTTTAAATAATTTGCCGTGAGAGATATACCATTTAAAAAAAAAACGATAGGCAAAATACAATTAAACGCATGTATTTTAATTAAGACCAACGATTTTTTGAGTGTACAAATGTATTCTTTTCAATAAAGTTTTTATAGCCAAGAAAAGAAAAAAAAAATCACCATTAATGAGACTTCTGGGGCTGCATCATTTTGCTGATGGCTTTGTAGTCCGCGGTGAGGTTGAGCTTCATGCAGGTGTTGAGGCTCATCAGTTAGACGTGACCTTAGGTTGGTCTTGATGAGTTTGAGATGAGAGAAGGACTGCTCACATGTATAGGTAGATCCAAACATGATCAATACAGGAACGCTCACTCACTGCAGTGTGTGATATGTGACTGGAAGCGCATTCCATGTTTTCACAATCAGCTCGTTTGCATGTGGAAGTTTTTTCATTTCTGTCCACTTGTGTTGGCTGGCCAGTTCTGCTTGCTGTCGTGCAAGTTTCTCCAACTCTTCATTCAGCGACTTGAATTTATTCACCCACATGTGAGCGGCCTTCAGATCAGCAACTTCAAGCTCAAACTCTCCGACAGACACACCAGGGATGTAACTCAGCTCCGCTGCATCCAGTGCGCACACGTGTGGATGAGTGATGAATTGAAACAGACGAGTGTGCTCACAAAAATCTCCAAAACGTGCTTTGAACAACTGCAGGAGATTAGATGTCAAGCTAGCTAGCTGCTGAATATCAACATGTTGAGAGGGGTCTCTTGCTGTGCAGGCAGCTTTAAATTCCCTCAGTTTTTCAAAGTGCAGTAAACGGCCCGTCTCAATATCCGCAACGAAGAGCTCTGGCTTATTCTCGAATGCAGACACAGCTTGTTGAAGGGATGCAACTGTATTTCCAATGCCTTGTATTTTCACTTTGAGTTGGTTTAGATGGGTAATCATGTCCACAAGGTAGTAAAACTTAAGAAGCCACTCGGTGTTGGTTAGTTCAGGATGCTCAGCAACTTTCATTTCGAGAAAAGTCAGGATTTCGCTCAGGCAAGCTGCGAAACGGCCGAGCACCTTCCCTCTTGACAACCACCGGACATTGCTGTGCAGAACCAGACCATGGTAGGCATTTCCAACTTCATCCAGCAGTGTTTTAAACTGGCGAACATGTAACGCTCTGGCAACAATGAAGTTGACCACCCGAATAACCAGCGACATCACCTCACCTAGACTGAGGATAGGTCTGTTTTCATGTTGACGAAGAAGGGCCGCGAATCCTCGTTTTTTTTCCCACCATACATCGGTACACAGAGAAATGAGTTTATCCATAGGTAGATTTTTCTCCTGGACCAACTCCATGAACGCCTTGAATAAATCCTCCCCTCTCGTTGATCCCTTCATTGGCAAAACAGAAAGACTTTCCTCACACAGCGTGTCACCGGCAACATATCTTGCAATCACACTGAATTGGGATACATGGCTCACGTCTGTTGATTCACCCAAAGCGAGGAAGTAGACTGCTGTGTTTATGTCCCTCACTTGTGTTTCCTCCACTTGATTTGCCATCATAATGGCCCAATCATGAACGGTTCTTGCTGTCTTTTACCCGTTTGAGTATCTTTTCTTTAACTGTGAAGTCATCAAAAAGTTCATGAGCCACATCAAGCATAAATGTTTTGAAATACTCGCCATCAGTGAATGGCTTTCCGTTCCTCACAATTCCTAATGCGCCAGCAAAACTAGCTGAATTAAAGTCACCTTGTCTGGTACATACACGGAGTTGTTGTTGACTAGCTTGGACTTTCCTCTGGAGCTCTTCTTTCTGCATTCACACATTCTTTCTGCTCTCCCCAGCTGGGTATTTGGTTGCAAATGTCGCATGTTGTGTCTCAAAGTGGCGCTTAATATTGGAGCGTTTCAT
Source organism: Syngnathus scovelli (assembly GCF_024217435.2). Taxonomy (NCBI): domain Eukaryota; kingdom Metazoa; phylum Chordata; class Actinopteri; order Syngnathiformes; family Syngnathidae; genus Syngnathus; species Syngnathus scovelli. The sequence goes on along the minus strand of NC_090850.1, from coordinate 2,060,223 downwards.
TGATGCAATTTTGTCATTGCATATGAGGCACATAGCAGAGCCTCCTCTCTCCACAAATGCGAATTCTTCGGTCCACTCACTCTGAAATGTTCGGTAACCGTCATCTTTTTTTCTCTTTGCCATCAGCGAGGCAGGCACATAGCGTGGGGAAGTGCGTGTGTGACAGGAGTATTGTCTAATAAAAATTGCGCTTTTTTGTCCGACCTGGCATCACCCTTCTGTACACCGAAGGGTAGTTGGGATTGGCTGATATGACGCAACCGTGGATGTCAGCGGTAGAAAACAGATGGGATGGATTGCAAATGTATTTTATATGTTGAAAGCTAATTTAACATTTTGATTTCAGTAGGTCTATTTTTTACTTTGATAATATAACAAAATTATTTATGACTTCAATTGAGTAACAAATGTCAGATTTGTCCACGAGCCAGACGCAGTCACCAAAAGAGCCATATATGGCTCGCGAGCCATAGATTCCCGACCCCTGGTATACGCCATTTTGGAATGTTGCATAATCTCTCGCTTGCAACGCCCCATCCAGTGTGCAAGCCAACCGCAGGAATAAATGTAAGGAATTGTTTTCTCTTTTTCTATTACTGTACTGTTTCATTTTATGACTGTTCCGACCCACACCGAAATTCGGTTTACGTCGCCGCGTAGGAACGGATCGACGTCGTAAACCGAGGACCCCCTGTATCCAAAACGGCGAAGGCTCACCGTTGAGGAGTTCTAGGATGATCAAAGACAGTTTGGCGTTACTTGTAAGTGCTGTGACAGTTAGAAGATGCCTTTGTGAAGTTAATTTATTTGCAAGAACCCCCCCAAACCCCCCAGTCCCTTTGTTAAATAGTAGCTGTGCAAAAGAGGTTACAATTTACCAAATAACATCTCAACTAGCCTAAAGAGAAATCGAGGACTATTTTGTGGACATGAGAGTAAAACTGTTCTTTTGGGTCCAAGGGCCACAGACAATTTGTGAGACAATCTCTAAACTCTGAATTCAAGGCACCGTTCACAGTGAAGACAGTCAAGCATGTTAGTGCAAGCCTCATGATATGGGCATGTTTCTCCTGCTATGGTGTTTGAATATGTCAAAATACTTGCGGTCATGCTGCCTTGTGCTGAAGAGGACATGACCTTGAAATGGGTGTTTTGACAGGCAATGACCCCAAACACACAAATAAACGAGCAAAATGTTGGTTCTAATCCAAAATTCGAGTTTTGGAGTGGCACTGAACTTGTTCAAACACAGTGAATTTATGGGGTGTCATCAAAAAGCTGTTTCTGAAGCAAAACCAAAAATTGTGAATGAATTGTGTGGAATAACAGCTGAACGCTGCCAAAGGTTGGTTGACTCTATGCCTTGCACTTGTGAAGAAATCTTGAATAAACTGAGGTTATGTAAAGAAAAATACTAGTTTCGTGAGTCACAGAATTGCTTAAATAAAGCAGTTTGAACATAATGGTTTTGAGTTTGTAGCATCAACAGCAGATACTACTATTATTGTGAACACCCACTTTTCTACTTTTCTTTTTACTAAGAGCCCAATTTCACAGCAGTAGTCCACCCCCACCCCCTAAAAAACTACATGGGAGCTTAAGATCAGGGGATGCTTTGAGAATAATTGTCAATTTTGGCTATGTGAAGCCCTTTGAGACTGTTTGTGATTTAGGGCTATACAAATAAACTTGACTTGACATCGGCATATGTAGCTTGAGACAGCGTGTATGTAGAGGCAATACTGTTCCACTGTCCCTGCACCCCCCCAAAATGTCTGAAGACTCTCAGCAGAATAGGTTGATTAACTTTCCTCTTTTACTCCTATTACATATGCCTGCTCATTTCTCACTAAAGACTGTTTCATCATTTTATTAAAATGAATATGAGGTTGAGGGTTCTCACACATTCCCTGGGAACTCGGACGAAGGTCGCCATGACACAATGACGTCATTCTGTGGAAGACAAGAAAATGATATTTCGTGATAAAGAACTACTGTTGGAATTTCTAGATTTGAAAATAACTAGCCAGTGATTTTGAAGCTGGATCTACAATGAACTGCAGGTCCAAGTGCCAAAATTAAATGTAACACATAATAGTGATATAATAATATTTTCTTAATTATTATTAATATCCTTTGTTTTACCCAAAACAGTAGTAAGCATAATAAGTGACCAAACCATAAAGTGGCGCGACACGCTCAGCCATATTGAGCACGCAGTTTGTCCAGTAAACTTAGCATAAAATAATAAAATAAGTAATTTGCGTTATGAAAACACCATTTCAGTCAAACAAAATCCTAACAAAAGTTAGAATTCTGCTTTTGACAACACGTTAATATCATCTTATGTCGGCAAACGGAAACGCCGTTGATTACTAATTTTAGATTACTTGGGTTGTTAGAACATAATACATTATCTTAAGGTGTCTTCATTTTATCGATCTAGTAGCATGTGAATGAACATTTTATAAACCTACCGATTTTTTGCAGACTTTCCATCCGGATTCATCGTTCCTGTAGCTCTGCAAACATTCAGCCACCACATTCGCCTTATGTTCATAATCCATGGTAGTTAAGCAGTTGGAAGTTACTATTTAGAGCATACCATAAATAAATGCAGCAGTTTACATTTGACTTACTAGTTAACTTTCACCACGAGCAACCCTTTTCTCTGAAAATTAAAAACGTATGGAAACAGTACATTATGGTGTTTCGTGTAATGTAGTGAATAGTGGTAAAAAAAAACAAAAAACGTAAAATACGTTAAGCACGTCGGCCAAATTCTGTTCAGGCGATCTTTGACCAATCCGAAGCTAGCGTTAGCTACAATGAATGAAATGTGCTGGACATCACTGACCTAACAGGAAGCTCGTAAAGGTGGGGAAGTACGTATTGAATACAACACTTCGCAAGCACAGCTATAACTATCAATAACTATAAATTCACCCCCTAACGCAATGTAAAGGCACGAATGCCCCGCGCGTACTACGTTGAAAAAGAAAGGAAAATTTGTCGAGTCGACTCATGTTTGGGGCAAAAAACAACTTCCGGTGAATAATTTTCAAAAGAAATCACATCGACAAAACATCGACAGCGGAAGATGTATTGTTGATTTTAAATTGTAAAATACAGCGAACCTTCGTTTTTCGCGGGTGTTACGTTAAAAAAGAATCCGACATAGACGTAATCTGCATATTCATTATTATTAGTATTATTATTATTATTAATATACTGTTGGATTCTGTCCACAATTTAGGGAGCGCGTTATCTGCGCCTCACGGCAAAAGCCTTTGCCGATCACCTGTTATCCAATTTACTCACTGCGTGCTCGTTTGATTTCTTCAGATTTAGGAAAATGCAAAGACACTGAAGCAGAAATTAGACTTAGACAGATTGGTTGAGTTCAATCACAATTCTTGTTCAAAAAGCTCTGTTTTCAGGAAAGTACAATACAGCGCTGGGCCCTTCAAGAGCGGAAAGTCTCCATTCAGAAAAGGCAAAGTCCAAGGTTGTTAGATCAGTTTTATATTCAGTAGCACATTGTGGGCCGGGATTGATGGGCGATGAGTCTTCGGGGTGGGGCAAGTTCGAAGGAGAGTCTGCTTCCATGGGAGTGGTGCTGGTTATGGGCGATTCGGTGTGTTGGTGGGGGGCTGTTGGTGTGTGTGTGTGTGTGTGTGTGGAGGGGGCTGTTGTCTTCCATCCCGTCTCTCGGCCTTGGCGATCATCTTTGGCCGAGTTCTCGGGTGGCTCCTTCTGGCACCTGCTGGTTTTATCGCCACGTGGCCTTCCTGTAAACATTCTTCTCCAATCTTGGACATACACTGTCGTACCTCATTCAACCGTATCTTTTCTTTGTTAGGCAAACTATTTCCCTCTGTGCAGAGCGTTCAGTAGTAATCAAAAACTGGCGTCTAGCATGAGTCAAAACATAAGATACAATCAAGTACTGAACGGTCAAGGCGATTCTGGCCGTGTCCATGATTCAGAGAAAAAAACATCAGGCATGCATTCCACAGTTCCTTAAGGGTCGTTAAGCTATTTAGGCAATATATCAAAAGTCATTTGTTATTTCAAAGTCCTCAGAAATATATCAGATCATAAAGTTATAAAAACCTTTCTCATCACCACTTATCAAAAATGTCTAGTTATGTCTTCTTTATTGATTTGGTGTGTAGGTATAATTATATGCTTAAAATGTTTCTTTTATTTATTTAATATGTGAATATACTTGTCTGCTTATGTACTTTATTCAATGAGGTTTGAGCATATCTGTTTTTGTAGCTAGGCAGGACTTTTTGTATTTTGACCTCATTCCTTCAATACCGTATCTTTTTTTCAGGCAATGTACGCCTCTTACAATGTCACAAGCCTCCTGCAGCCCCACAGTTCATTTTTTTCTAATCATTTGTTAGATTTAATATGTTTAACTTTTACAATGTAAAATGAAGAATAAATATGAGCTGCGGGCTGTGAGAAGAAGCCTCCTTTTCATTTCATGGACGAAGCATATCACAACACTGACATTGAACTTTGTGCTTATGTGTTTGCATTAAAATATCCCCTAATTATCTTGGCTTATTATTTTGAATCTGTGGTGTACAAAGAAATTCTTCATTCAAAGTGGGCTGGTCTAAACTATGAAATCTCAGGGCTGAAGTCCCATTGCGGCCCTGCCCAGAAGTTAGATAGTATGGGTCGGGGGAATGAGGGAATGTTTGCCCTGCTTCTGCAACCACAAATCTTAATAAGTTCTCTGACCCACTAACAAAATTGACAGCAGAGGCCAGTGTTTCAACAAGTTCACTCCGCATTTGCCAGCAGTAGGTTCAACAGCAGCACAGGAAAACACAATACCAAAAAGCACAGTTGATTGAAAATGACATTTTCCAACACAATTTAAAATTTTAGACCTGTAGTCCAAAAACAAGGACCAGATCCTTGATCATGAGTAGGGCCAGACACACGCTGCACTAAATTAAGAGTCAATGGCCCGGTTTAGGAGACAAGGCTTAAGCCTAGAGACAGTCTAATATGCTGTTTGGCCCAATTTTAAGTCACTTGCACGGATTTATACCTTAAAATAGGTATAGATTCAGCCTGTTCTGGTTTAAGCAAAGCAATTGCAAGACCTACTCTGACTAAATTGAAGTTTATATTAATCCAGTCAGTCTTAACTTTAATTTAGTACAACTATTTGTGAAAGGGAGAGCAGATACTTTGGGAGCATGGAGTATTTATAATTCCTAAATGAGCAGGAGCAATCAGGCCGGCCAGGCAAATACTTGTGGATGGGAGTAATCCATTGAATGAATTTGAGTTAATAACTTTTAGAGAGCACTGAACAAAGAAGATGTACTGGACATAATTGCATTGCTTGAGACTAGACTTTCCTCCATGGCTCAAAGAGGAAGTCCTGTTCCCATTTCTCTCCAAGTTATAATCACTGAGATTTTTGGCTGCTGAAACCTTTCCCTGTGAAACTGGTGACTTCTGTGGTGTAAATGAAGCAACAGCGTGTATAATGGTTCACAATGTCTGCAGTGCAGCAGGAGGGTGAGGCAAAGACGTAGTTTTGGACAAGCAGGGGTCGAACTAACAGGCAAGCAGGAGTGAGGCGCAATTGTGGTCAAGACAATAGGTCAGGGCAGGTGGACGAGCAAACAAGCTCGGCAACAGGAATTGGACGGCAACTAGAACAGAAGCAAGGGGCAACAGGGGCAGGCACAGGAACCGGGAGCAAGACTGGCAGCTACATAAGATAAACTGACAGGTAGTGTTGAGAATGCAGGGTTTAAATACAGTGGAGCCTCGGTTTTCGAACACACCTCAGTGCGCAGGGATCTTAATTTGGTCCGATTGCGCAACCGCAGCGCGCCGGGCGCTCAGTGTCGCATTGCTTTAGGAGCGTCTTTGTGTTTTAGGATGGCTTTACTGCTCCCACTTGCTTCCTTTGGAGGCATGATTAGAGTTGATGCAATCCTCAGAGTAACGAGAACGTAATAATGAACGAAGTCAGTTGGCATGCGGGTCCTCTCGGCTCATCTCGCGAGGTTCGACAACCGAATTTCGTCCGACATCCGAAGCAAAAAAATTTCGAATTTTTTGTTCAAATACCGATTTGTTCGAGAACCGGGACGTTTGAAAACCGAGGCTCCACTGTATTAGAGTTAATGAGCCGGGAGCAGGTGTGGTGATGATCAGCAGGTGCAGACAATCAGTGCTGATTGCTGCATAACAGGACAGGAAGGGCAGGAGCAGAGAAACAGAACTGTCTGAGGTGCTGATCGGAGCGGACACATTGTGCAACTCCACAACTTCCTGAAGCAACATAACTGTCCCGACCCTCAAATGGAAGATTTGCACTCAGAGCTGATTCACGTTCAGTCAGAAAAGCGATATTTTTTGTCATAAAATGATTGAATGTGGGTTGTATTTGCTTGAATTGTGTTTGTGATGTACAAAAACACGGTGTTAAAAATTTATTAACTAAAAAAAGGCTTTTGTGGTGACATATTTGTGGTGAAATATTTTCACAATTTTATTCCATTACACAGCTTTCTCATACATCGTTCATTGAACACCTGTCTTCTAATTTCATAGCCAATTCAACCTGTATATATGTGAAATACCGGACAGAACAGTCAATCGCGACAAGATGCAGACTTTATTGTTCGTGGGGAGAGGGGAAGTGGAGTGCTGGAGTTCTGGTAGGGTCGGTGTGACAGCGTTGTCGGGAAGTGGCTGGTGGGCGTGGGCGGCGGCGCTGCGGCCAGCCGTTTGGCGACCCTGGTTGGCGGCCGGCTGGAACTCATCTGCCACAGAGAGTAGCAGAGCTAGTGCTCAGCAAATAATCGTGGTCGGGGACAGGTCGGTGGTCGAGACAGAAGGCGATCTGTACGTGGTCATAAATGAGCAAATGGTGGGGGCGGGCGGCAGGCAGAGCGAGGTCGTAAACGGGTGATCGGTCAGGACGGGCGGCAGGCAGGACAGGTCAGTAAACAAACAAGGTGGGCAACGGGTGTCAGACGAGATATGCACAGTGAGTGAACAAATAGCATCATGGGACAGACTGACAAGGACTGGTTGGGATGACGGGGTTGAAATGGAGCTGTAAACGAGGCGTGGCAGGTGCAGGTTGTTAGGGTTTTCCAGGTTATCTTTATCATAGGATTATGTTGGAATGTAGACTATAATGATTAACCAATCTTGTCTTGCTCTCACAGCGCAGTAAAATAAAGTGGTTGCTTCCTCTGCTTGATTGACCAGCTGCAGAGGAAGCAACCAAAGTTGTTCTGTTTCCCACAATATCGTAAAACACCCCCTGCTCTGATCTTACCAGAGGCCGGGGGTTCACCAGACCTGTCAACTCTCAACCCCCACTCTGTTTCTCTTAATAAATATCCTCTTGCAGGAAGGAGAGTCCAGAGCTCTATTCGAACATCGCTGTACGCACAGCGACGAATGGACTCTCCACCTGCAGGTGTCTAAAAGGACTTACTTGTCTCCCGTGTGGTTCTTGCAAAATAAGTTGGAGTGAGCAAATCTCTAACACAGGTGATTTAGTTGATTGACGGGGCGTGGCTGTGTGTGTGTGTGTGGCTGCGCTAATAGACCTACACTTGTTTTCTGGTTTAGTTGACTGGTTCTTTTATCACAAATTATTTAGGTTGTTTTATTTACCTGACATGTTTCGGCGTGTACTTTCGCCTTCATCAGAGTGTCACTGGTGTAGGTATGACGTGTCTATCAGCCGATGAATGAAGGCGTGGCTCACTTGTCAGATTTGACAGGTGAGTCACACCCTCTGCTGTCCGTTGACCCCTCCAGAATGCTGCTCCAGGTGGTAGAGAGCATGAAGGCTCTCTTGTCCCTGTTGATGGTCCTCGATGGCCTCCCTGATCCAACGCTGATGTTTGTTTTCTTCGGTGTGGATGACTCTGGCCTTCTACCAGTCCATTATGTGAGTTTCTCTTTTGCAATGGTCGGTGATGGCTGACTCGTAGTGTTCCTGTTGTGCTTGTTCTTTGTTTGCTCTTGTTTGTCTTGTTGCTGTCTCCTTATCACACTCCTTCTTGTGTTCGTTTTTTCTTGTAGTAAAATTCCTCCCTGTCTCCCCGATGTATGATTTATTGCATGATTTGCATGGGATCTCGTATATGGAGTTGCATTTATTTTCCGGGTGTATTTTGTCCTTTGTATGAACCAGTATCTGACGGAGTGTTGTGTGTGTTTATGTTGTGTTTTCTCATGGCTCTTTGGATGCGTTCCGTAACCCCTCTCACGTACGGCAACGTCACCATTCCTCTGTGTTTTTGTTTACTTGTTTGTTTCTTCTTTCCCCCCTGTGTTGTGTTGTTTTTGTTTTTGACCTGTCCTGCACCTTTAGTTATTGCCCACTGTGGATACTGACACCTTTTAAGTGCGTGTTGTATGTGTTTTTCTTCCTGTGTTCTGTCATCCGGGTCCGTGATTCTTGTTGTACGTTCGTGTAATGTCCTGATTACTGACAGTTTGTGGATAGTGGGGTGTTCAAATGTCCAAAGAAGGTATTGGTCGGTGTGTGTGGGTTTTCTGTGTACTTTTATTTTGATATCTCCGTTGTCTGTGTGGTGTATGTTTATGTCCAGAAAAGCTATGGATTGATCCATTTCCTCTTCGTGATTTAATTTGATACTGCCAGTTGTTGGGTTCACAACATTTATCTGAAATCAATCTCAGAGGCGGTAGGTCTTTTTGGCTTAGCGTTTTCTTCTGCGCAGAAGGACACACCCCAGACACACACAGCAAGTGTGGCTGAGATCCGCACTCTTCTCGAGTTTAGCCGTGCCTTTTATTGAGAAAGAAACAATTGGGCAAGTGTACATGACCACAGAACAAAAGGGATACTCTTATGGACGGGGCAGTATGGACGTCTCATGACCATTAGCTTAACAAAGACGTAGTCTTAGTGGCCCTGGGAATACATCGCTGTGCCGTATTCATGACTTCAACTTAAATAAGACCTTTGTCTGCTTCAGCCATCCCATGACAATCTCATGATCTGTACATGTCTAGCTAACTGTAGGGCTTATTGTATAGCGCATAGATTCCAATGATAAAAAGTATATTATTTCCAACACCAGTGGTGTCTATGGTGTTGAGATGGTCTGTGAGGTGTTGTGTATGTCCTGTTTTCACTTTTTCCAGAATGTCGTCTATGTAGCGTTTCCATAATGTGGGTCTGTATTCATCCGGGGCTGTTGAGAGTGATTTCTGTTCCAGGTCCTCCATGAAAAAAACTGCACATGGTGGTAGACAGTGGGTCTCCCATGGGGAATCCTTCTTTCTGTCTGTAAATTGTGTTTCTGAATTGGAAGTATGTGGAAGTGGCGATGAAATGGAGTAGCTGAGTGATTCAAGATTCAAGAGATTCAAGAGTTTTTTATTCGCCATGTTTGAGCGTGCCAAACAAGGAATTTGACTTCGGTAAATCACAGCCTCTGTTCAACATTTAGGTGACTAACAACAACACTCAGGATATGTGAAAAATGGAAGATATTCTCAAACATCCCCTGATTTTAAACTCCCAAGAGGGCAAGGAAAAACGCAAAACTCCAGCTGTTAGATTTGTGCATTTTTTGAGTGTCCTGTCAGCTAATAATCTGTCATGTACTATGTGTATGGTGGCCTGTGTTAGGTTCAAAGTCAGAAAAAGGATCAGCAGACAAAACCAGTGAGGCAGAATGTTGAGTCTTTTCTCGCGAGGAGTGCAATCAGACTTACAGCAGTCCCGAAATACACTAAAGGTCCGTTAACACTCCTCGCTCTTTTTATTTAGGAATGCCCTACCCACAATGTGAGACTAGCCCCTGAGGTGGGGGGAAGTGTGGGCTTTGTCTCATGAGAAAAGAAACGAGATTCTATAAACAAAAGAAGTCGTAGACAAGATGTCATAAGAATCGAAAAGAGTGCAAGGACAAAATGTTATGTGAAATAAGAAGTCACAGACAAGACACCATGAGAAAAGAGTGCAAGGACAAAATGCCATGTGCAGACATCAACAAAATAGTTTGAGCTATCAACAGCTTTCTTGGATTCCCAGAGATGTAGAAGGTCAGGAAGCTCCAGACAGCATCGTATGACTTGTTGTGTTCTGGTGGACGTCTGCAAGGCGAAACAGCAAGCATTCTGTGCAATAATTTTATTAATACGTACTCATTAGGGAACGCATGATAACATATATATACAATTTATCTAACAGCCTGTGTGGGTGTTTTTGTGAAGAGTGAAATGACATGTGATATGAACATTTCATAGTTCTGTACTTTTATGTGGGTGAGTTCTGTGGTGAGTTGTTTTGAGTTTTTGCAATGTTGATCTGTGAGTTCCAGTAATGGTTTTATTATTTCTGTGAGTGCTTTTGAAAGGTTGTATGTAACTGATCCTATGCTGTCTACAATGGGGCGGAGAGGTGTACCTGGTTTATGGATTTTTGGTGTACCGTAGATCCTGGGGATGATGTCAGCTGTGGGTACTAAGTGATTGTGCGACTGTTTTTCGATTTTATTTTCAATGAGTAGTGGTTTAAGTAATGCTTTGAGTTTATTTTTCTTGTCTTCTGTTGGGTCTTTTTTTTTTAACACTTCATAGGTGTCGTCATGCAGTAACTGCTGCATCTGCTCTTCTTTATGCCTTTGTCTGCTGGGAGGATTGTGATGTCTTTATTTTTTGCTAGTGTATTCATGGCTCCCTGCGAGCATTTTAACGTCTATTAGACGTCTATATGCTACCCAGGTGTCTCGGCTAAAACACGTCTAAAAATGGTCTAAAAGTGTAACAAATATGTCTATATTTGTTACACTTTTATATAGGATAGGATATAGGAGTTTCCTTACACTATATGCCATAATCAGCAATATTAAAATAATAAAAGGCTTGCAATAATTCAGTTGATTTGTAATGAATCCAGAATGTATGACATTTTTTTTTAAATTGCATTACAGAAAACAAAAAACTTTATCACAATATTCTAATTTTCTGAGACAGTCCTGTAGGCGTCTACGGGATAGACGTCTATAAGACATCTATATGGGGAAGTTTTTTTAGACGTCTACGAGATAGACGTCTATTTGACGTCTATTAGAAGTCTATATGTGAAAGTTTTTTAGATGTCTACGGGATAGATGTCTATTAGACGTCTATATGTGAAAGATGTTAGAGATTTGCTCACTCCAACTTATTTTGCAAGAACCACACGGGAGACAAGCAAGTCCTTTTTGGCACCTGCAGGTGGAGAGTCCATTCGTCGCTGTGTGTGCAGCGATGATCGAATGGAGGTCTGAACTCTCCACCCTGCAAGGGCATATTTATTAAGAGAAACAGAGTGGGGGTTGAGAGTTGACAGGTTTGGTGAACCCCCGGCCTCTGGTAAGATCAGAGCAGGGGGTGTTTTACGATGTTGTGGGAAACAGAACAACTTTGATTGCTTCCTCTGCAGCTGGTCAATCAAGCAGAGGAAGCAACCACTTTATTTTACTGCGTTGTGAGAGCATGACAAGATTGGTTAATCATTATAGTCTACATTCCAACATAATCCTACGATAAAAATAACCTGGAAAACCCTAACAAAAGATTTCTAGACATCTACGGGATAGACGTCTTTTAGACGACTATTTGTGAACGTTTTTTTAGACGTTTATTGAGTAGACGTTCGAATGATGGCTAATAGCTATTAGCGTGATTAGCGCTAATAGCTAGTGATCATTTCAACATCTAGACGTCTATTCAACATTGAGGTTCTCTTCAATACAATAACCTGTGATCCTTACCTTTGTGTAGTTCCAGGATGTTGTGAAAATGCATTTGATCAGTAATGGTCCAGGATGTGAAAATTTACATTTTTTAATATAAAAATAGGTTTCAGTAACAGTCATACTTATGTTAGCTGCAGATATAAATACACCTTTTGCTGTTAAAATTAACCAAAACGATAATTGAACCTAAATTTAAAAAAAAAATCAAACATTATCCAACCATCACAAATACAAATGTGCAATGTTTTTAAATCATGTTTAAAAATGCAAAAAGCCCCCTTTGCTACACAGCGCTGGAGCCTGTTTTAATTTTAAAGCCATTGCGGTCCTTGTTTCATCATCCGTGGCCTCTGTGCGTGTCGCCAACAGCTTCTCCAAAGATGAACTCGATGGACATCAGGCACCACCCATTGTAGACCTTGAAATTACTCTGTAAAAGAAATATGAATATGGAAAAAAAACAACTACCTGTAAAGTAGTTTTACCTTGATGTATGTCATGTCAGTCGCACATTTCGAACATAAAACAATCGCACAGGAACGAGCAGACAAGTTTTTTTTATTTACCAGTGCTATCAGAGCAGTCTTCTTGTGCGCCCTGTTTGCACGAGTTTCACCACCACGCATATTGTCATTTGTGTAAAATCTACAACAGAAAAAAAAAATGTCTGCATTAAGAGCAGCCACCACATCGTAAGCATTCATTATTGTCTTTTCTAATCTACGGTACAGATGTCAAACTAATCATACCAGTCCATGGTCTTGGAAACATGCAGGTCTTCAAATCAGCCCCTCCCAAAACAAGACTGCTTTGCAATCTGCATACAAGACATTATGAACAGTGTCTCAGGAGAGTGGAATTAAGAGTAGACAAAATTTAATTGAGGACTTTTTTTCTTGTAAATCAAGCAAAAAAAGTAACTTTGACGGTACAGCAATTAAATCAAACGGAACCCTACAGGTTCCATTTGTAAGCTATCAAGAGTGAAGGAGGGATCACAACATCCAAAATTTTGACTAACCAATTTCAAGCTTAATCATTCTGTCATTCATTCTTGCATCCTGTTTGTCATTTATTTCCTTGGACATCAAGTCAAAGGTCTCCAGATCAATCGTGGGCAACCGTCCACTCTCCGCGTCACTTTATGAATGAGATTTGAGGCTCCTCAGCCCATAGATTGCCAGAAGGCGCTCCATGATGACCTTCAGAAATGTGAAAACATACAGGGTAAATCTGGGTTTTATTTTGCACTTTGACATTTGAAAGTCAAGGCAATGCAAGGTCCATATTGAAGATTGCAATTACAACATACACTTTTTGCATATGCGCGACAGTAGTTAAGCATACATAAGTATATTCAAACCACCAATAACAGATACATTTCCAAAGACAACGCAAGGCAGGTGTGATTACTTCTACAATCAAGAATAACTCAAAAATCAATCTGTACCTTGTGGAGTCTGGTCAGTTTTTAATGCAGATGCTCCTCTTTTCTCCAGGCTTGAAGTCTGAAAAAGAGGGAAAGGGAAAAAGAACATGTCTGATTTGACAAATTACCCATCAACCGCTGTTAATCACATGACACAACACAATTTTAACTTTTGAAGTGATTTGCCTTGCAGTTCCAAGCCCTCTTGAGCGCAAAGCAAAGTTAGGCGCACATTTTAATGACATCAGAAGTTAAAAACCTACCTTTTCACGTGCTTGAGCTAAATCTGGAGTCACAAATCACTACATGGGTAAAAAAAGGGAAATTACATCTTTGCCATGCCATCAGAAAATCTCAAATTTGCGAATAACCCCAAAAAACACGCTCACTCCAACTATTCGCAAGAGTAGTTTATATGGGTCACCATACATTTCAAGCAACATAAAATGCCTTGCATTAAAAACGTAAGATGAATAAGTTTTAACCACGTTTAAAAAGTAAAGGATGTCAACTTTACCAAACCACCGTCCCAACAAACACGTACAAACAAACCACTCGCAAAAAGATTCTTGAAACATACAGAGCACGCATTACGTACCTAAATGCAGCCCTTATTTGTTTTGTAGAAAAATAAATTGTTTTGTTCTTTTTTTTTAGCAGCGTCGACTGGATTTAATATTGGTTATAGAAATAACCACACTTCACACGGATCAATGCTTGTTTAAAACAAAGCATCACATCTTCTGTACATTATGTATACAACTGAATTGTTTTGGTTTAATATTTCATATTTGATGGATTTAATTTTTGACCTGGATTTAATTGACCTGGACGACAACACGTTGACCTGGCTCGCCTCAACGGAGCTACAAGTCTGAAGACACATGAGAGAAGAAGAAGACTGTAAGAGTGTGCGCAAGGAGTGTTCGCTCTACAGTGTAGAGCGCATGGAACATACGCACACACAGCACAAAGCAGGCGATAAAAAGTGTTTTCTTCTCCCTAGGGTGGCATCACAGAAAATAATTGAGAAGCACTGGCTGCTCTCAATGTTGAAATTTTTTTTCTGTTGTAGATTTTACACAAATGACAATATGCGTGGTGGTGAAACTCATGCAAAGAGGTCGCACAAGAAGACTGCTCTGATAGCGCTGATAAATAAAAAAAAAAGTCTGCTCGTTCCTGTGCGATTGCTTTATGTTCGAAATGTGTGACTGACATGAATACATCAAGGAAAAACTATTTTACAGGTAGTTTTTTGTTTTTTTCCATATTCATATTTCTTTTACAGAGTAATTTCAAGGTCTACAATGGTGCCTGATGTCCATCTACGGAGAAGCTGTTGGCGACGCGCACAGAGGCCACGGATGATGAAACAAGGACCGCAATGGCTTTAAAATTAAAACAGGCTCCAGCGCTGAGTAGCAAAGGGGGCTATCAAAAGCCCACGAGAGAGTGATGTTTATATTGTTTCCCCCTTGTGTTTCACCGAGCTGGTTGTTTTGTTTATTTGATATGTCCTACATAAAATATGTATATATTTATATTGTAACTGTCATGTAACATGGGGGGAAGAGATGGTGCAAATGGTAAAATATGGATTGTTCACAGGAATAAATTGGCAGAGCTGAAATTCCAAATTTGTCCAAAAGATGGCGCCAGACCAAAACATGAGACCAAAAAAGGGGCCAGAATAAGCTAAGCAAGTTAAAATAGAAATAAAACAGGAACACGGTGTCAGAGTGTGAGTCACGCATGGACGCACAAATGTGATTTTTATTTTTTTGATTTCTTTGCTTGGCTAAAAATGTATTCTGTAACCGCTTAAAGCAATATTATTAGTCAATTTGATCAAGAGACCCATCACTATGAGAATAGTGGCGTGACATAAATTGTTTGGAGAAGCACGAATGTGATTTTTATTTTTTGATTTCTTTGCTTGGCTAAAAATGTATTCTGTAACCGCTTAAAGCAATATTAGTAGTCAATTCGGTCAAGAGACCCGTCACTATGAGAATAGTGGCGTGACATAAATTGTTTAAAGAAATAGGTCAAAGGTTTGGATTTTTATTTCAGAGTTAATTGAAGCGTAACTTTAAAAAGTTATTTTCATGGAACAGGAAGAGAAGAAAAGGGGAAGTGAAAGGTTTTACCAGGGGCTAGCTGTGCATTTGGTGGAAAGTAATGCGTGGTCAGGGCGGAAACAGCTGCTGAAGGCGACAGATGTCCAAGCGCGGGAAAAAAACTGGGCACTCATACCCTATAGTAGGCGTGGGAAAACTGACCAGTTTATTCTATAGGCGTGGGAAAACTGGGCAGTCTTACCCTATAGGGAAGGTATAGAAGAAAGAAAGGGGGGGGGGGGGGACAGAGAAGTCTATAAAAGGTTCTGCAGGGGCAGCTTCAGGGCTTTTTCCCCCAAAGAGCGCTCATACGTGAAGGAGCCCGAAGGAGTTTCAAGATTTTTTCCAGAGTCCCGAGATCTTTGTGTGAGACGCAGGACCGCTGGTCTGAAATTAACTTGGATTTACTCCAAAAAATTGGACTGGACAACTTTACAGGAGAAATAAACTACTTTTATGTATTTTAGCGAGAGTAGGGAATAGTCATCGGGCCGCCGGCTCCCTCGAGGCCAGCCTGTTTCTCTAATTTGGATTTTAGAAGTAAGATCAAATTGATCACTCGACTTTGCTTCCACCAAAAATAGCACGCAGCTGGTATCTACCTTTTCCCTCTTTCATGAACTGTGTTTTGCAATCGAATTGTTCTGGGATTGAATGATTTTATTAACACGGGTATCAGTGAGTGAAATTGTTCGGTTTCTGGAGTAATTGAGATTTGTAATTCTATTCCATGTTTCTTCAATAAATGTGTTTTGTCTATTACTTACTTCGTTGTGCGCGGATTTGTACTGAATATGCAGTCGATGGTCTGGGGTTGATTTGACGATTTGATTAATGTGCGGGGGGTTATTATGGTATAACATAGGACCGCAATAAATAAAAGTAACATCAGACAACTTTAGAGAATTGAATAACTTCCGTAGTTATTTGAGCCACGAGTGAATTTCAATCCGTTCGAAAGTTCGCTTCGTCTGAATAAATTAATGGAAGTGTTTAAATTGGATTATTGGTTTGGTGTAGAACGGAAAGTAATTTAAATATTTGAAGGGCGCAGGCCCGTTTCCCCTTTTGACGGGCCGCGTAAAAAGTAACTCCGAACAAGTTAGAGAATTAAATAACTTTCGTAGATATTTAAGGGAAGAGTCAATTTCGTTAAAAGTGAATTTGTTTGAAAATTTACTTCTTCTAAATAAAATGACGACGATGGTTAAAATAGATTATTAGAGTTGGTGGAGGATAAAAGTATTTTGATTGTCCGTCGGGCGCGGCCCAGTTCCTAAATTTGTCGGGCCGCGTCAAAAGTTAAGTCAAGTCAAGTCAAGTCAAGTTTATTTGTATAGCCCTGAATCACAAACAGTCTCAAAGGGCTTCACATAGCCAAAATTGACAATTATTCTCAAAGCATCCCCTGATCATAAGCTCCCAAAAGGGCAAGGAAAAACTCAAAAAACCCCTGCCAGGGGAAAATGAGAAACCTTGAGAAGGGACCACAGATGGAAGGATCCCCCTTTCAGGATCACCAGGTTGTAATGGATGCAGAGAGTGCACAAGTAATACATAATATGAAAATCAATGACAAAAAATGGATGTCGGAGGTGCCCTCGATTGTCCTGGCGGTGTCCTCAAGGGGGCCGAGCCGCAGCTCCCCCATCCCGAACTGGTCCCCGAGAATCCAGCCAGCCGCTATCAGCTTTTGAGCCACCTAACCCCCTCCCCAGCCGGGGAGGAGGTGGGCAGAGAGAACAGAACAAACTCCGGCCAAATCGGCCATCACAAGTTAGTTAAAGGCCATCTCATAGAAATGTGTCTTTAAACGTGTCTTAAATGTTTCTACTGAGGTAGTAGTTCTAATATCCATTGGTAGGGCATTCCAAAGCTCTTCCAAAGTTAAACGGGACACGATTGAAAAATAGACTTGCCTTCCAAATTAATTACTGGGCAAATCTAAATAGAGCACGACATTTTTATTCGGTTTAAGAAAGTTGTTACTCTTTTTAAAGCAATCAAGTGGGGTGAAGCACTCCGACGGTTAAGTGCTAGATCTACGTATAAGAAGTTAGAATTAATAATATAAAGTGCATTAATTTTCTTCTTAAATGCTATTATTGTCACACTTTTATTAATTCGATTCTCTTTCGAATAAAGAAGTTGGTCGGCTCGCTGCATGAGCGACCAAGTGGAACGGACCCATATCAACATTTACTTCGGCAAAACTAGTGCTTGAGTGCGCTATACAAACGAATCCCTGACGTCTTAACAAAGACATCTAAAAATATCCGTAACATAATAAGAACTTCAAACATTAGCGGGGAGCCATCAATACGATGCGGTCACTTCGAAGTCTTGCCTCGAATTGAGTTACTCGGCTCGAGCTTCGGGTGACTTGAGAAGGATTGGCGTCGTACAGAAATTAGATTGATTCCGGTGGAGTTAATTTAACTCGGGTGGTTAGATTACGGACGAATCTCCGAACCCGGCTAGGACAAACCCGTTACCGGGAAGCCGGGGGCACCTTATTGGAAGAGGTGCGTAACTTAGTAGTTTTGTTCTATTAAAACAGCCCCCATTTTTTAAATATTGTATGTATATTTTTACATTTTTAAACATATCACTTAAAAACATTGCACATTTATATTTGTGATGGTTGTACAATGTTTGATTTTTAAAAAAAAATGTAGGTTCAATTATCATTTTGGTTAATTTTAACAGCAAAAGGTGTATTTATATCTGCAGCTAGCATAAGTATGACTGTTACTGAAACCTATTTTTATATTAAAAAATGTAAATTTTCACACCCTGGACCATTACTAATCAAATGCATTTTCACAACATCCTGGAACTACACAACGGTAAGGTTCACAGGTTAAATGTATTGAAGAGAACCTCAATGTTGACTAGACGTCTAGATGTTCAAATGATCACTAGTTATTAGCGCAATTAGCGCGATTAGCGCTAATCGCGCTAATAGCTATTAGCCATCATTCGAAGGTTAAAGGGAAATGTGCTTTCGGGAGTTTGCAAACATATTTTTTAAGGTTGTGTTAAACTTATAATCATATTAATATCTAGTATTGGAGTGCTCGTGTGGATCGGTGGGGGGCGAAGAATGTGCAGGCAAACTGCATGAACTTGTTTTCGTTGAAGTGTTGTAGGCCCAGACAGGGAGTACCGGACGAGAACACCTCAAGGTCGTTGAGGAACGAGAACAACAGCACGTCTATGTGGCCCAGCTTCGCAGGGAAATCCAACCACCTGACCTCAGCGATAACACCGACACGGGGAGGAGATGGCCATCGACCAATAAAAAAAAAAACCTTTCACATATAGACGTCTAATAGACATCTGTCACGTAGACGTCTAAAAAAACCGTTCACAAATAGATGTCTAATAGACGTCTATGCCGTAGACGTCTATAGTGTAGACGTCTCATAGATGTCTATGTTATAGACTATAGTCTATAGTATAGACCAGTGGTTCTTAACCTGGGTTCGATCGAACCCTAGGGGTTCGGTGCTTCAGGGGTTCGGCAGAGCTGATATGTCATTGTGTGTGTGTGTGTGTGTGTGTGTGTGTGTGTGTGTGTGTGTGTGTGTGTGTGTGTGTGTGTGTGTGTGTGTGTGTGTGTGTGTGTGTGTGTGGTCCTGTTGTGTCTTCTTTTTCTGTGCGATGATTCTGTCTAATTTACAGATGTGTCGGCTTTTTGTGGCGGTGACTTCCTGTTCGTGTATGCTCTCCAAGTGTCCATGTAGTGTTGTTACCGTGTTTTTGTCCAGGGGAAACCGGTGTTTGAACTGCTCCGTCAGCTGCTGTAGTTCACTGTTGATGTTGTTGAGTTTATTGGTGGTGCATCGTATACGTTCTTTGGCCAGAGTCATCCGCACTCTCCTGATAATCCGCTCCGCGTTCCTGGTTGGGATCGGGTTCTTAACTGTCAGGCTGGCCGGCGTCACCTCTTCATCCCGGCAGCGCAGGTTGAATCTCAGGTGGTTCCTGTAGCGAGCCCGTTTCCTCGTCAGCTTTTCCAGGAGGCGAAACTCCTTGACGCATTTCTCTCCGTAACTTTCTCATAATAGTTCTACTGAGTTCATTTTGTCTTCACTTATAAATTAGTTGACTGGTTCTTTTATCACAGACAAATTATTTAGGTTGTTTTATTTACCTGACATGTTTCGGCGTGTACTTTCGCCTTCATCAGTGTCACTGGTGTAGGTGTGACGCGGCTTTATCAGCTGATGAATGAAGGCGTGGCTCACCTGTCAGATTTGACAGGTGAGTAACGCCCTAAACAACCTAAATAATTTGTCTGTGATAAAAGAACCAGGCAACTAGTTTATAAGTGAAGACAAAATGAACTTAGCGCAACTTGTTTTACGGTGCCGAAGTTTGGGGTTACACCTATCATACTTCACTGTAAAACCTCTCTTTAAACTTAAAAAATGAGCAATACGAACTATACACTGCAAACTATACAATTTTCACACTAAATGAATTGTTTCTCATTGATGAAATATGCAAGCTTCAAGATATTATTATCTATATTTCATTACCAAACATGTAGAAAGTCTCCAGACTGCTGATGTTTGAGCTCTTACATATAAACACCACACTACGGAGCCACACGCTATCATATAATCTAAATACAGAAATCAAGATGTCAGCAAATCCGAAGACCTTCAAAAACAGTGAAAAGTTTACTGATACAATAGAAAGGGTCACATGAAACATCATTCAGATAAAATGTACTTGGACTTAGTGTTTCTGTAATCTCCTTGCATTATGTCTACATTCACAGGCTGTGCCACTGATAGGGAAACCCATAAATGTGAGATGGAGTCACTGTCTTGCAGGCACACTGGACGCTAGTCTTTGAGCACAGGAACAGGCACTACCACTACTGTATTATCAGCAGTGGATCTCTCAAGATGGGCCTTATGGGAGCTTATGATCAGGGGATGCTTTGAGAATAATTGTCAATTTTGGCTATGTGAAGCCCTTTGAGACTGTTTGTGATTTAGGGCTATACAAATAAACTTGACTTGACTTGACTTGGCCTTCAGTGCAATTGACCAGACCATCTCCACATGAGGTACTGGAACCGGCGAGCCGTGATACCCCCATGGTACCGCTCTAGCAGGGTATACAATGCACAATTGGAGCAAATGGCGTGCCTTGTACCTCTTGATCTTCATTCTTCTTGTTTGGCTCTCTTTCTGACCCTTACGGTGCTGCACGTGCACCGAAAGCTGAAAAAAATGGGGTCTGGTTTCCTTGGCATCTAGAGATTTCCTGCCTTGGTTAAAAACCTGAGGGCTGCTGACAATAGAGAGACCAGAGAGGTCCGAGAGACCATGCTTCATCAGGAGATGTTTGGACTCGAAGAGAAAATAGACAAGCAACATGAGGCCAGTGTGGGAGATGACGAGCTGTGATCAGTCAGGACAAGAGCTGTCTAGTGCTGAGGAGCAGTGATCGGGATGCCTGCAGACTGTGACTTCAAATCTATGGAAAATCAAGATAACGTGATTGTTGTTTTCAAATAAAAATGTTACCTTTCTTTCTTTCTTTCTTTCTTTCTTTCTTTCTTTCTTTCTTTCTTTCTTTCTTTCTTTCTTGATGAAGCAGACTGAGCGATCCTATTGGTACAAGACATCAAAGAGAAATAACATCTGTGCGTGGATAAAAGATATCAAAGAAAAATGAAAGACAATGTGGAGACAGTTTAGTGCTGCTACACGTTTTCGCTGTTGGAGAGTGCTTGGGAGCTATTTTAAGTCCAATAAAATGTCCATGATTCTGTGTAGAGGCCGTCCAACCCAAGTCAATGGTGCAAGTGGATGGTCTGTGGGCATCGAGCCTTACAAAAACATGTGTACATGTTCCCAGCGTTGTGGGCACCGGAGCGGTTGTTGGTGTGTGTCTGCAACATGGGGGTGTGTGCCAGAAGTCGTCCCCATTCAGAGTCCAACAACGACGAGGAAGCGAACGGGCGAGGTACGCCGGAGGTCGGTCAGCCACATGAGGTCCGTCGAAGACAAGGACACGGAAAATGGAGATGGAGAGGTGGCCATGGCGGTGGCGAGATCCAAGCTGAAAGCTGAGGGCACGTGCGGAGGTGAAGGAGGTAGACTCCAGGTGGCACTGACTGTATGGGCGGGATGGCTGCAGTGGGCCAGCCGTCCTGACAGGGTTGCAAGCCTGATTCAGGGGGCACATGCTGAGGTGCGGCAAAGTTCAGGGCAGCGTGGACTGGATGGGCGGAATGGCTGCAGTGGGTCAAAGCGGCTGACCTGATGGTGTTGTGAGCCTGAATCAACGTCATCTGTGAGGTGATATGTCGCAGCACTTTGGGCTGCTGGCCAGTGGCTGTCTGACCCGCTGTTACCGTCACCAGCAAGTACGCAATGCCTCAGGCAGACGACTACGGCGGAGTAGATGGCGGTGGCGGGAGAGTGCCCAGTAGCGACTGCGTGAGCTGCTGTTACCACCACCAGCGAGTTCACAAGGCCTCTGGAAGACAGCTGTTCGGAGGAGGCGACGTGGCGGGAGAGCGCCCAGCAGAATGGGTGTGTAGATAGTTACTGTCATCTTTGGTGAACGGCGGTCTTTATTAGCCTCACATTGCAGTGTGTCAAGTCGTTAAGGTGAAGATCACAATGGATCGAGAGTTGCATTGTAACTGAGCTTTATTGGAAGTCTGGCCTTATTTATATGTTGGTGGAGCAGACTTGAGCAATGTCTTGGTACAAGAAAAAAGAAAAAGAAAAATGTTGTGTGTAAGGACAAAATATATAAAAGACATCAGAGTGTGGGAACAGCTCCAAGTCTATATGTACGACAATTTTCATGATGAAATTTGGTTACTAATGGGCATAGAAAAGCCGTGTGCACCAGTAATGCGGCAGGCGTGTACTGTTTCATAGCATGCGTTACACATGCTGGGACACAAGATGGAGCCTGTTGAACAAATTGTCCAGACAGGGGTAAGGGACCCTGGTCCTACAAGAGCCACATCCTGTCGCTTTTCCATGTCCCCCTGTTACAACACACCTGATTCAAATGATCAGTTCATCAGTTACTAGCGCTGTTGGATCCTGAAACAATCCTAACCATTCTGTATTTTTGCGCATGTAGCACTCATTGGTGGCTAGTTTATTAATGCTAGACATTTCAGCCAGGGGTTTCCGGGTGTATTCTGCCTGGTCTAGTCGGTGTGCTGGAGCGTATTGAAGGAAATGGGGTCAAAATACAAAAAGTCCTGCCTAGCTACAAAAACAGATATGCTCAAACCTCATTGAATAAAGTACATAAGCAGACAAGTATATTCACATATTAAATAAATAAAAGAAACATTTTAAGCATATAATTATACCTACACACCAAATCAATAAATAAGACATAACTAGACATTTTTGATAAGTGGTAATGAGGAAGGTTTTTATAAACTTTATGATCTGATAGATAGTTCTGAGCACTTTGAAATAACAAATGTCTTTTGATATATGGCCTAAATAGCTTAATGACCCTTAAGGAACTGTGTAATGCATGCCTGATGTTTTTCTCTAAATCATGGACACGGCCAGAGTCGTCTTGACCATTCAGTACTTGATTGTATCTTATGTTTTGACTAATGCCAGACGCCAGTTTTTGATTACTACTGAATGCTCTGCACAGAGGGAAATATTTTGCCTAACAAAGAAAGAATGAGGTTCGATAGTGTATGTCCAAGATTGGAGAAGAATGTTCACAGGAAGGTCACGTGGAGATAAAACCAGCAGGTGCCAGAGGGAGCCAGCCAAGGACTTGGCCAAAGATGATCGCCAAGGCCGAAAGACGGGATGGAAGACAACAGCCCCCACACACACCGAATCGCCCATAACCAGCACCCACTCCCATGGCGAACTTGCCCCACCCTAAAGACTCATCACCCATCAAACTCGGCCCACACTGGCATGTGCAGCTGATATAAGCTAACCAAAGAACCTTGAACGTTGCCTTTTCTGAATGGAGACTTTCCGCTCTTGAAGGGCCCAGCACTGTATTGTACTTTTCTGAAAACAGAGCTGTCTGAACAAGAATTGTGATTGAACTCAACCAACCTGTGTAAGTCTAATTTGTGTTTCAGTGTCTTAGCATTTTCCTAAATCTGAAGAAATCAAACGAGCACGCAGTGAGTAAATTGGATAACAGGTGATTGGCAATGGCTTTTGCCGTGAGGCGCAGATCGCGCGCTCCTTAAATTGTAGACAAAATCCAACAGTATCCCAGCTTACTTCGGGCAGTAGGCGGGGGGACACCCTGAAGTGGTTGTCAACCAATTGCAGGGAACACATAGACAAAAAAACTATCTCTTTCTCTCTGTTTCTGTCTGTCTGTCTGTCTGTCTGTCTGTTTGTCTCTGTCTGTCAGCCTGTCTCTCTCTCCCTCTCGCTGAGCTCATTAGGGACGAGCCACAGGATATGACACTGACATTAGTGTTGTAAAGCGACAAGTGTGGTGATGTTGGTTTATGTATGAGATATAAAGCACAGAGTCATCAGCACATTGGACATATCTCTATTCATACACAAATTTGTACAATTATAAGATGAATATGTAAGTAATGATTTCCGAACATCACAATACAATATTACCACAGTATGACCCTCACGATACGACAATTAACACAATATAGTGGAGAGGTTGGTGACATAAAGCTCATATACTATAAAACCCCATAAAACTGTAACAAACAAACACCTCTTAGAAAACAAAAGCACAACAATTTGTTTTCATACTTGATATCAACAGTGGCCAGTGATTTTACCATCATGTGTTATCAGCTCAGCGGCCCATATGTAGTTTACAATCCTGCGTTTGACTAAAGGGGGCAAAAAGTAATGTGTTTTGACATAGATGTGCTTCATTTTCATGTCATAACATGACAATGATAGGGAAAATCTTGACATTGTAATATCACCATTATTGTTACAGCCGTAATGATGGATAGTGCTCAACATAAATGAGTATACCCGGCAGAGTTTTTAAAGAAGCACTTACTACGTTCTTATCAGAATCAGAATTCCTTAACATAATAAACTACAATGGTGTCACAAATTGATTGCAAATTATATACTATGTCAATGTTTACCACATGCTTTTTCTCACAAATCTAATTTTGCAACCATGACATGCAGATTTAAGTCAAGCAAAGCTAAATTACAGATATAAAATATTTTAAATCAGGTTTCAAATCAATATAAAACATATGAAAATTGTTATTGTGATCACAGAAAAATTTATAAAAAGCGTAATCAATGGGTTTGCACTCATTTATGTTGATATGTACATTTTTACACACAGTTTAATAGTTATGATCGGCCTTTTGAACTATAATTCAGATGAAACCCCATGCTTAAAATTAGTTGGACACTGTGTACTAGCCGAAGACTTGAAAGAGAATTATTTTTAATTCAGTGTCAATTTTTGGATTTACTGATGTTTTAGTGACTATGTCAAATGGTGATTCTTATTTTGTGGTTAGCATGCAGCCAAGATGGATGTTATGTTAACTGTCACGTCTCGTCCCCAACTGCTCCACTATGTGTCTGTTGTCTTGGTTTCTGTCTGTGTGCTCGCCCCTCCCCTCCTGTGTGCCCATGATCAGTGTGATTGTTCCCACCTGCCTCTCGTTACCTGTCGTGTATAAAAGTCCTGTCTGCCCCTCACTCCCCCTCAGTCCCGGTCGGATCATTGGTTTTGGTTGGTGTCGTGTCGTCTTCATGGTTTTGGTTGCTGTCGTGTCGTCTTCATGTCGTTTTGGTTCCTGTTGGTGTCAAGAATGTTTTCGTTGGGAAGTCATTTTGTTTTGCTAAGTCATGTCAGTTTACCGAGTCTGTATTTTGAGTTCCGCCAATAAACCCTGGTCCAAGCTGCACTTGGTCGTCCTGCTCCATGCTCCACCCGACCGTGACAGAATGATCCGACCATCACAGCGACCAGCGCTTGGACCCCCCTTCACCACCAGCTTCCACTGCGACGCCCGATCCACGTCTGAGCAGGTTCCATCGGCGTGGGCTCCACAGCTGCCGTCGAACTTGCTCCCGCGACTCCGAACCCGCGGCCGCCATCGGAGTGCTTCTGGCGCCAGCGGCTTTGCGGCCGCGATCGGACTCTGGTGCCGCAACGCCGGACCCACGGCCGCCGTTGGTGTGCCTCCCGGCGTCATCAGACTCACGGCCGCCATCGGGCTCCACCCCAGCGTCGCAGGACCCACGGACGTCAGCAGACATCCAAGCCAGCTGCGTCGGACCCGCGATCGTCCCTGGCTCCACTCCCACTGCTGCTGCGCGTGATGGCTCTTGCCGCCGCGCAGAGCCCCGCCTTCCGAATGTCGCCGATCACTGTACGGACTTTGTGAGTGGCCGCCGTTCGCGGTACAGACTTCCCAAGTCGCCGCCCCAGTGCGGTTGTATTTCCGCGGAGTGCGGTTCTGTTTCCCCAAGTCGCTGCCCGAGCGCGGTTCTGTTCCCCGAGTTTCCGCGGAGTGCGGTTCTGTTTCCCCAAGTCGCCGCCCGTGTGCGGTTGTGTTCCCCAAGTCGCTGCCCGAGCGCGGTTCTGTTCCCCAAAGTCGCCGCCCGAGTGCGGTTCTGTTCCCCAAGTCACCGCCAGAGTGCGGCTCTGTCCCCTAGGTCACCGCCAGAGTGCGGCTCTGTCCCCTAGGGCGCCGCAGGAGTGCGGTTCTGTCCCCTAGGTCACCGCCAGAGTGCGGATCTGTCCCCGCAGTCGCCGCCCGAGTGCGGATCTGTCCCCGCAGTCGCCGCCCGAGTGCGGTTCTGTCCCCGAAGTCACCGCCAGAGTGCGGATCTGTCCCCGCAGTCGCCGCCAGAGTGCGGATCTGCCCCCTAGGTCACCGCCAGAGTGCGGCTCTGTCCCCTAGGTCACCGCCAGAGTGCGGCTCTGTCCCCTAGGGCGCCGCCGGAGTGCGGTTCTGTCCCCTAGGTCACCGCCAGAGTGCGGATCTGTCCCCGCAGTCGCCGCCCGAGTGCGGTTCTGTCCCCGAAGTCACCGCCAGAGTGCGGATCTGTCCCCGCCAGAGTGCGGATCTGTCCCCGCAGTCGCCGCCAGAGTGCGGATCTGTCCCCGCAGTCGCCGCCAGAGTGCGGATCTGTCCCCGCAGTCGCCGCCAGAGTGCGGATCTGTCCCCGCAGTCGCCGCCAGAGTGCGGATCTGTCCCCGCAGTCGCCGCCAGAGTGCGGATCTGTCCCCGCAGTCGCCGCCAGAGTGCGGATCTGTCCCCGCAGTCGCCGCCAGAGTGCGGATCTGTCCCCGCAGTCGCCGCCAGAGTGCGGATCTGTCCCCGCAGTCGCCGCCAGAGTGCGGATCTGTCCCCGCAGTCGCCGCCAGAGTGCGGATCTGTCCCCGCAGTCGCCGCCAGAGTGCGGATCTGTCCCCGCAGTCGCCGCCGGAGTGCGGTTCTGTCCCCCAGGTCGCCGCCCGAGCGCGGTTCTGTCCCCGAAGTCGCCGCCCGAGAGCGGTTCGGTTCCCCAAGTCGCCGCCCGAGTGCGGTTCGGTTCCCCAAGTCGCCGCCCAAGTGCGGTGCGGTTCGGTTCCCCAAGTCGCCGCCCGAGTGCGGTGCGGTTCGGTTCCCCAAGTCGCCGCCCGAGTGCGGTGCGGTTCGGTTCCCCAAGTCGCCGCCCGAGTGCGGTGCGGTTCGGTTCCCCAAGTCGCCGCCCGAGTGCGGTGCGGTTCGGTTCCCCATGTCGCCGCCCGAGTGCGGTGCGGTGAGTGGCCGCCGATCGCGGTACAGACTTCCGGAGTCGCCGCCAATTGCCGTACGGACTTCCTGAGTTGCCGCCGATCGCGGCACAGACTTCCAAGTCGCCGCCCGAGTGCGGTTCGGTTCCCCAAGTTGCCGCCCGAGCGCGGTTCTGTTCCCCGAAGTCACCGCCCGAGTGCGGTTCTGTCCCCGAAGTCGCCGCCCGAGTGCGGTTCTGTCCCCGCAATCGCCGCCCGAGTGCGGTTCTGTCCCCGAAGTCGCCGCCTGAGCGCGGTTCTGTTCCCCAAGTCGCCGCTTGAGTGCGGTTCTGTTCCCCAAGTCGCCGCCCGAGTGTGATTCTATCCCCGAAGTCGCCGCCCGAGTGCGGTTCTGTCCCCGCAGTCGCCGCCCGAGTGCGGTTCTGTCCCCTAGGTCGCCGCCCGAGCGCGGTTCTGTCCCCGAAGTCGCCGCCCGAGTGCGGTTCTGTCCCCGAAGTCGCCGCCCGAGTGCGGTTCTGTCCCTCAAGTCGCCGCCCGAGTGCGGTTCTGTCCCCCAAGTCGCCGCCCGAGTGCGGTTCGGTTCCCCAAGTCGCCGCCCGAGTGCGGTTCGGTTCCCCAAGTCGCCGCCCGAGTGCGGTGCGGTTCGGTTCCCCAAGTCGCCGCCCGAGTGCGGTGCGGTTCGGTTCCCCAAGTCGCCGCCCGAGTGCGGTGCGGTTCGCTTCCCCAAGTCGCCGCCCGAGTGCGGTGCGGTTCGCTTCCCCAAGTCGCCGCCCGAGTGCGGTTCGGTTCCCCAAGTCGCCGCCCGAGTGCGGTGCGGTTCGGTTCCCCAAGTCGCCGCCCGAGTGCGGTGCGGTTCGGTTCCCCAAGTCACCGCCCGAGTGCGGTGCGGTTTGGTTCCCCAAGTCGCCGCCCGAGTGCGGTGCGGTTCCCCAAGTCGCCGCCCGAGTGCGGTGCGGTTCCCCAAGTCGCCGCCCGAGTGCGGTGCGGTTTGCTTCCCCAAGTCGCCGCCCGAGTGCGGTGCGGTTCGCTTCCCCAAGTCGCCGCCCGAGTGCGGTGCGGTTTGGTTCCCCTAGTTTTTTTTTTTTTGGGACGTCGGGAGACGTCCCTTGTGGGGGGGGTTCTGTCACGTCTCGTCCCCAACTGCTCCACTATGTGTCTGTTCTCTTGGTTTCTGTCTGTGTGCTCGCCCCTCCCCTCCTGTGTGCCCATGATCAGTGTGATTGTTCCCACCTGCCTCTCGTTACCTGTCGTGTATAAAAGTCCTGTCTGCCCCTCACTCCCCGTCGGATCATTGGTTCTGGTTGCTGTCGTTCGGTGTTGTCGTACTGTCTTGATGCCGTCATGTCCTGCTGTCTTCTTGTTTCACGTCCCGGTCAGTCAAGTTATTGTTTGTTAAGTCATGTCAGTTTACCTTTTGAGTTGCTTCAATAAACCCTGGTCCAAGCTGCACTTGGTCGTCCTGCTCCATGCTCCACCCGACCGTGACAGTTAACACTAACCACTTGAAACACCAATAGCTTTCATTGCCATCACAATGTTACAACGATAATAATACAAGACTACAGGAGCAAGAAAATAAAAATCACATTCCTACTGACTTACACTACTAAATGTTCTTATTTGCGCATCATAGTCCAATGGTATGCGTTCAAAATATTACACATTGGAACAAACAAGATCATTTGAATCCAGAGAATTTAAATCCAAGGTTTGTTTGAACCTCTTTTTGGATAATTTTCCTTGCCTTGTATCAGACTTGAGATAACGCTCCTTGTTGTGGATGACCTGAATGTACTGGTCTGTACCACTGTTCTGCTGATCACTGCTTGAGCCCAGAGAAGCGGAATCAGACTCGGTCAGAGTGGGCTCCAAATTTGGTTTTGTCTTTGATTTGATTTGCCTGCTCCTACTTGGGGACTGACCAGGTCTTCCTGGAGAGTTCAAGTGGTGCCTGGTTCGGACCAGTAGAGGTTCCGCTCCTCTTATACTATCCTGGGACCAGGAGTGTGATTTTAAACCTCTCCATCTGATATCTGCTTCCTCCACCTCATCTTCTTCCTGGGATCTGTAGCGTCCTCTACCTACGTGGCGCTCTTTAGCTACAGACATGTGGCTCTCTACTCTGTCACCAATGTAGAAGTGTGCTGGCTGATGGAGGTCAGATAGTGAACAGGGTCGATGAGCTTTCTCTAACAATACCCTTCTTCTAAGTTTACCCTCTTTCTCATCCTCATCTTCATTCAAATTCTGTTGGGACAGATGAGATCTGTGGGCGGGTGGTTGGTGGTGTGGGGTTCGAGGTGGGTAGCGCTTGATGTTGCATGGGTAGAGTTCTAGGATCTCTGCTGGTTCCTCCTCCATTAAGTAATGGCGTGGGATACGAGTGGCCGAGCGAAGCAGCTTTTTCCTGGGTTCATGTTCATTGACAATTACGTAGCGGGTGGCAGGACCGTGCCGACCCCCATAGCTCTGGGCAGTAATGATACCTGCTGGTTCAACAGGATGTATAGCACGTATGGTCTTCCTGTAGAGGGGGTCAGATTGGATGTTGTCAGAATATCTGGGTTGTTGATTGCACGCCTTATGGTAGTAAGACTTTGAGCGGCAGGAACCACTTGGGCCTCCCAGAAATGTTGTCTGCCTGGTAAGAGGAATGACAACACATAATATCAGATTGTAATACTGTCAATATTTTTGCAGAAATTTGAAAATCGTGTAACTACTGTATGAAAGAGGTCATGAAAGATACTAGGCCAGTGACCCAAGACTTTTGGACAGTACTTCACCACATTTAGCTTTCCAGGTATGAACCATAACTATTGAACGATCTAACTATCAAACCACAAGTTTCGAAAATTATTTAAAAGTACAATATATTTTCAATAATTTACTGTTTCTCCTAATTTTAAATTATGTATTGTTTCTCATTATTATATATACTATATAAATACACACATGCAAGCACATAATGATAATAATAATAATAATAGTAGTAATAATAATACAACGAATCCCATTAATCATGGGGACACATTCCAGAACCATCCACGAGTGGTCAAAAGGTTTTGATTTTGTAGCAGATTCACTCCACCCAAAAAATCTCTGATCCATCCATCCATCCATCCATCCATCCATCCATCCATCCATCCATCCATCCATCCATCCATCCATCCATTTTCTTCCGCTTATCCAGGGTCGGGTCACGGGGGCAGCAGCTTTAGGAGGGATTCCCAGACTTCCCTCTCCCCAGCCACTTCATCCAGCTCATCCCAGGGGATCCTAAGGCATTCCCAGGCCAGCCAAGAGACACAGTTCTCCAGCGCGTCCTGGGTCGTCCACGGGGTCTCCTACCGGTGGGACATGCCTGGAACACCTCCCCAGGGAGGCGTACAGGAGCCATCCCGATGAGATGCCCGAGTCACCTCATCTGGCTCCTCTCAACGTGGAGGAGCAGCGGCTCTACTCCGAGTCTCTCCCGGATGACTGAGCTTCTCACCTTATCTCTAAGGGAGAGCCCGGACACCCTGCGGAGGAAACTCATTTCGGCTGCTTGTATTCGGGATCTCGTTCTTTCGGTCACGACTCATAGCTCGTGACCATAGGTGAGGGGTTGGAGCGTAGGTAAATTGAGAGATTTACCTTTTGGCTCAGCTCTCTCTTTACCACGACGGACCGGTACAGAGTCCGCATTACTGCTGACGTTGCACTGATCCGCCTGTCGATCTCGCGCTCCATCCTGCCCCCACTCGTGAACAAGACCCCAAGATACTTGAACTCCTCCACTTGGGGCAGGATCTCATCCCCGATCCGGAGAGGGCATTCCACCCTTTTCCGACCGAGGACCATGGACTCGGATTTGGAGGTGCTGACCCTCATCCCGACGGTTTCACACTCGGCTGCGAACCGCTCCAGTGAGAGCTGGAGATCACGGCTTGAAGAAGCCAACAGCACCACGTCATCTGCAAAAAGCAGAGACACGATGCTGAGGTCCCCAAACGGGACACCCTCAATGCCTCGGCTGCGCCTAGAAATTCTGTCCATAAAAATTATGAACAGAATCGGTGACAAAGGGCATCCTTGGCGGAGTCCAACCTTCACTGGGAACGAATCCGACTTACTGCCGGAAATGCGGACCAAACTCTGGCATCGGTGATACAGGGACCGAACCGCCCTTATCAGTTGGCTCGGCACCCCGTACTCCCGAAGCACCCTCCACAGAACCCCCCGAAGGACATGGTCAAACGCCTTCTCCAAGTCCACAAAACACATGTGGACTGGTTGGGCGAACTCCCATGCACCCTCGAGGATCCTGCCGAGGGTGTAGAGCACTGTTCCACGGCCAGGACGAAAGCCACACTGCTCCTCCTGAATCCGAGGTTCGACCTCCCGACGGACCCTCCTCTCCAGCACCCCTGAATAGACCTTACCAGGGAGGCTGAGGTGTGATTCCCCTGTAATTGGAACACACCCTCCGGTCCCCCTTCTTAAAGAGGGGAACCACCACCCCAGTCTGCCAATCCAGAGGCACCGTCCCCGATGTCCAAGCAATGTTGTAGAGGCGTGTCAGCCATGACAGCCCCACAACATCCTGGGGCCCTGCCACCGAGGAGTTTTTTAACTACCTCAGTGACTTCGACCCCAGAGATTGGAGAGTCCGCCTCAGAGTCTCCAGGCCCTGCTTCCACAATGGAAGGCGTGTAGGTGGAATTGAGGAGGTCTTCGAAGTATTCTCCCTACCGACTCACGATGTCCCGAGTCGAGGTCAGCAGCATGCCATCTCCACTGTAAACAGTGTTGACGGTGCACTGCTTCCCCCTCCTGAGACGCCGGATGGTGGACCAGAATTTCCCCGAAGCCGTCCAGAAGTCATTCTCCATGGCCTCACCAAACTCCACCCATGCCCGGGTTTTTGCCTCAGCAACTGCGGAAGCCAGGTTCCGTTTGGCCATCCGGTACCTGTCAGCTGCCTCCGGAGTCCCGCAGGCCAAAATGGCCTGATAGGACTCCTACTTCAGCTTGATGGCATCCCTTACTGCCGGTGTCCACCAGCGGGTTCGGGGATTGCCGCCACGACAGGCACCAACGACCTTACGGCCACAGCTCCGGTCGGCTGCATAAACAATGGAGGCGCGAAACATGGTCCACTCGGACTCAATGTCCCCCGCCTCCTCTGGGACGTGGGAAAAACTCTGCCGGAGGTGGGAGTTGAAGCTCTTCCTGACAGGGGATTTTGCCAGACGTTCCCAGCTGCGTTATGTCACAGTACGTTTGGGCCTGCCAGGTCGGACCGGCATCTTCCCCCACCATCGGAGCCTCCCCACCACCTGGTGGTGATCAGTTGACAGTTCTGCCCCTCTCTTCACCTGAGTGTCCAAAACATGCGGCCGCAAATCCAATGACATGACTACAAAGTCGGTCATTGTACTGCGGCCTAGGGTGTCCTGGTGCCAAGTGCACACATGGACACCCTTATGCTTGAACATGGTGTTCATTATTGGCAATCCGTGTCGAGCACAGAATTCCAATAATAGAATACCGCTCGGTTTCAGATTGGGGGGGGGGGCGTTCCTCCCAATCACGCACTCCCAGGTCTCACTGTCATTGCCCACGTGAGCATTGAAGTCACCCAGTAGAACGATGGAGTCCCCAGAAGGAGCGCTCTCCAGTATTTCCTCCAGGGACTCCAAGAAGGATGGGTACTCTGAGCTGCCGTTTGGTGCATAGACACAAAGAACATCAGGACCCGTCCCCCCCACCCGAAGGCGGAAGGAGGCTACCCTCTCGTTCACTGGGGTGAACCCCAATGTGCAGGCGCCCAGCTGGGGAGCAATAAGTATACCCACACCTGCTCGACGCCTCTCACCGTGGGCAACTCCAGAGTGGAAGAGAGTCCAGCCCCTCTCGAGAGGGCTTGTACTGGAACCCAAACTGTGTGTGGAGGCAAGTCCGACTATGTCTCGTCGGAACCTTTCTGCCTCGCACACCAGCTCACAATGCACCTGACCCCTTTGGCCCCTCCCTTGGCAATGTTGTACTGCACAATACAGTCGAAATATGTTCAAATATTCTCTTGACACACAACACAACAATCACCTATTGGGTACGTTCTCCAGCTTATGTTTAGGGATTGCTGCAGGACTTCTGGAGGATCCAGCCACAGGTCTGTTCAGTTCTCCCCGAGATGCAGACTGCGTAATTGTACGTATACTGTTACTGTGCGGACCAGGAGTATGGAGGTTTGTGATGCTGCTGTTCCGCTGTGGGGAGGAAGTTTGGATGGAGGGATCCTGGCTTGTGATGTCACTCTCCTGTTCATCTGTCTTTTGATCCCCCACTTCTTCTCCTGGAGTCTGAAGTCTTGCTGCGAAATGGTTAAACATTACAGTGTCAGTGGCTATGTTTATTCTGTTATTTATTTGGATTAAAAGTCTGATTGGAATAAAAATGTTTCATGTTCACACTGCATTTGGAATATTCTGACCAGATCAAGCCCATTACAGACAAAATTTTATTCCGAATGAGAGGGGTGGTTTATGTCGATTGATTAACGCACATGAAAACACTCATAGCAAAATGTTGGAACAAACTGCCTTTACCATGCGCGATTCTCTCATTCCCGTAAACTGCCTCTTCCTTGGTTCATCATTGCATGCAGAAGAATGTACAGCCAGCCTTCTATCTTAAAAATCAGCACTGGCAATTACAAAAGTGCAGTCTGGAGGATAAATTGCAGCGCTAATAGGAATCGTTAACTTGACATAACGCAAACGAGAAAACTAGCCGAAATAACGCTAATGTTTAAAGTAAAACGGACAGAGCGTTGTTTTGTTGACATAGAAGATGCTATGGTTTCTTGTACAACTATAGATCCATCCATCCATTATCTGAACCGCTTATCCTCATGAGGGTTGCGGGCTCTTCTACTATTCCCGCTATATTTCGTCAATCTGCGTATATCAAAATGATTTCTTCTGATTGAAAGTGTGATCCATGAACATCCAAGTCCTAATCGGATCAATATTTTTAGTGTCCATGAAAACAGTGTATCCAATCATAAATTTAATCCAAACTGATCAAATTAAAGACATTTTCCATGTAAACGTAGCCATTGAGAGAGAGCACTCCACAAATTCACCTACCTGCAGCCATCTGAAAGACTTTCTTCTTATCATCAGTACGCTCCTAAAGGGATTAAAAAGTTCCTGTTAGATATTTTCTATTTTTCGCAACCTCTTTCAAATGTACAGTACAATAGTATGTTATTTCCCATATTTCATTCATTCACTGGTTTTAAACACAGACGGAGTTGGGTTCATTCAGTTGAGTTTATTGGAGGCACATGGGCAGTAAACTGTGCCTTAAAGTATGGGTGCAGATGGCATTAGGAACAGGTGGGGAACTTGCCCCAATACATTAGGACCATGATCGGCATTCACACTTAGGGCGACAAAAAAAAAAAGAAAAATAAATTTGAATATAATGTCCCGTCAGAATTTCAATCACCTACTTTCTGATCTGATCTCCAACTCAGGAAGGAGACGAATCTTACAAGACACATACAGTAGATTACATGCTATCTACTACTCATGTAAACACTATTGTCGCATGTTATTGTACATTTATAAGGCTGGGAAGCACAGGGAGCACACAACTTTGGTGTTACAGCCTTGTGAGCTTCCGAACCTCACCTTCACAGTCGGCGCTCGTCTTTCCACGCTGGTAGACATGAGGTTTGTTCAACGTGTAAGACTTCAGGAACAATTTTCAGTTGATGTTTCTAACTTTTTTCTCCTTAGCAAGGTAAGTCAATTGTTGACTTTAAAAATACTGTAAATATACATACACGTCTGCTTTTATTTTGACCAAAAACTCATTGTTTACAGTGTGAGGTTTGCGGCCAGGGTGAGGTGGCCATGCAGTGCCTGTTAAGAATGTTCACAAATAAGGGTGAAAATGAGAAAAAAAAAATAATCGCAGTGTTTTATCGACAACAATGTAAATAGACCATTGCCGAGATATGGCAGGTAATTGTTTTGTGTAGGTGAGAATAAGATTGAGAATCTACTTTGAAGTAATAACCGGCATTAGATATTCTGTGAAAATGTGTGTTGCGGGGAATGTGAAAATACATGTTACATTGAAAATAGTTCCCAAGGGATTCTAAATTTACTGAACAATATAAATTTGGGATGGAAATGATGGAGATGAATTTAATTAGTTAAATTCCATATTTACTTGAATATATTTTGTTTGGGTTATTTTTTGGGGTGGAAATGGGAAATTATGTGAAAAGAAATATTGAAAAATTCGAAAATATTACCTCATCTGTCCTAAATCTTTGGAATTTTCGAATAGTTGAGATGTGAAAGTTGCTGAATGCAGAAAAACTGATGAGATGGAAAAACTGGTGAGATTAATAATAAAGTTTTGGCGTAGAATAACATGTTAATGCTGTTCAGCATTCACACCATTACTGGACTCAAAGCAGTTTATGGCTTGTAAATACATTATGTAGCAGTTTAAACACACCTGAATTAAATTTGCTACTCAAATGTAAAGACCCAAGAGCAAACCAAGCAAAAAATGTTGCAATGACTTCAAATCAAGGATTTTCAACTTTAAAAGCTACATATTGTCAATTAATAGTTTGTTTGAAACTCACTGTCTGGAGCTGCATCATCAACTGGTTGTTGGTGAATTTCAGAGATCTGGCAATGGCCTGGAGATAGTATATCAGCATGCTAAAACACAAAAGACGTAAATAATAGTAAGGGTTACACTGTGTGTGTGGGAGTACAAGTGTGTGTGCATATGAATGTGAGAGAGAGAGAGAGAGAGAGAGAGAGAGAGAGAGAGAGAGAGAGAGAGAGAGAGAGAGAGAGAGAGAGAGAGAGAGAGAGAGAGAGAGAGAGAGAGAGAGAGAGAGAATGCATGTGCGTGCGAGTGTATGGTCTTACAAGAGAAGAAGTAGTGCTGGCAACACTACAACAGGGCTGGTGATGTAACTCATCACTTTACTGAACCACAGGGGAAAGTCGCTGGCCACTGTTTCAGATATGATGTCATAGATTTTCTCTTGACCACTGCAAAATATTTTTATTCTTTGATTATCACACAGGGCGGCTCGGTGTCGCACTGGGTAGCACGTCCGCCTCACAGTTGGGAGGGTGCGGGTTCGATTCCACCTCCGGCCCTCCCTGTGTGGAGTTTGCATGTTCTCCCCGGGCCCGCGTGGGTTTTCTCCGGGCACTCCGGTTTCCTCCCACATTCCAAAAACATGGCACTCCGGTTTCCTCCCACATTCCAAAAACATGGACGATTGAAGACTCCAAATTGTCCCTAGGTGTGAGTGTGAGTGCGATTGGTTGTCTGTCTCTGTGTGCCCTGCGATTGGCTGGCAACCAGTTCAGGGTGTCCCCCGCCTACTGCCCGATGACGGCTGGGATAGGCTCCAGCACGCCCGCGACCCCCGTGGGGACTAAGCGGTTCAGAAAATGGATCGGATGGATGGATGGATTATCACACAATGAAACAAGATAAGACGTTATCATCCTTAAATCCCTGCCGTAATGAGAATCACAAGACATGTACTGGTTAATCAGCAACAAAAAAACGCTTTGAAATTAATTTCAGTGAGTTAACGCAGGTGAAAAAAGACCCAAGTACTTTAACAATTATGAGATACAGTAGACATACTGTATTGTGTCAAAAAATACCATTTGTCAACTGTGGCCAATTGGTTTAGAACAATGCCTGCCAACGTGAGAATCCCATGTTTTGTCACTATACTGATGGGTTGAATCCAGTGACTACATTTTGGGAATTCAACTATGACAATGAAGAGGGTTCATTTATTCATTCATTTTCTGAATAGCTTATCTTCATAAGTCTCATGGTGGTGCTGGGGTCTATCCCAGCAGTCTTTGGGTGCCAGGCGGAGTAGACCCTGAACTGTTTGCCAGCCAATCGCAGAGCACATATAGACAAACACCTACTCCCACACACACAATCACACATTCAGAAAATTTGGAGTGGTCAATCAGCCTACCATGTAAGTTTTGGTGGGAGTAAACAGGAGTACCGGGAGCAAACCCACATAGGCACGAGAGTATGCAAATTCCACACAGGAAGCAGCCAGAACCGAACTCCGCACCTCTGGACTGTGAGGCAGACATGCAAATCAGTGCCCCAGCGTGCTACCCATGAAGAGGGTTCGTCTTACCTAAATGGTCCACAGTGCTGTGATGGTCGGTATCTTACAATGGCAAATATTGTGGGCAGCATACACAAAAAGAGCATAAAGAGCAGCATCGCCAAGTAGAAATTATTTGATCTGCAATAAACAGACAGCAAAATTGATTAATTTTGAAATGGATAAAGTAAAGCAAATCACAGATTATGCTAAAAGTGTCTTTAATTGATATGTATGAAAGTATACTGTGCTGATAATGCTGACTATTAGATACTTTTTTTAGGCTTTTCCTTTACGGCAGGCATTTCCAAAGTCCGGCCCGCGGGCCAAATCCGGCCCCCGGTCAGATTTCATTTGGCCCGTAGCTTCGGTCTTATAATGTATTATTTATGGCCCGCCTGCACTGTCAAACTGAATAAAAAATAAAATAAATCATGAAACTTGAAACTATAATTCCTCCTATTACCAAAAGGTGGCAGCACCACCCCTCTACGCTCATTTCTGCCATGGCGACTGCAAAGAAAACTAGGAAAGTTGACATTGAAGGCCGTTGCTTTCAAGAGAAATGGGAATTACATTACTTCTTCACTGAAAATCAAGGCAATTGTGTTTGTCTAATTTGTAAAGAGACGGTTGCCTTGTTTGAGGATTTCAACCTAAAGAGACGCCATCAGACTAAACATGGTAACACATACGACAAGCTAACAGGGAGTGACCGTGCTGATAAAGTGAAGCAGCTCCAAGCTGAACTGGCATCACAACAGCGATTCATTACGTGGGGCTGTGAGTCAAAAGTAAATCAAAAGTAAAAATTACTTAATATTAAATATTACGAAGTAGCCATGTTAATACTGTTGATGTTATGAACCTGTAGATGTGACAAAAACTATTACTTTCTGATTATAATATTGTAAATGACAAGAGAAAAATTCACTTGTTTTAAGTTTTAATAATAACAGACGACTTTGCATTACTTATAACTCCTGTTTAAAATGTACATGAGGCAAAAATAATTTTAAACTCTTGTAAATTTAAGGTATTTCATACAGTTTGTTCAATGTTATCTGACTCTTCGGAAATAAATGAAAGGCAGAATTTGTGTTTTTAGAGTTCACATCTTTCTGAGTGGTTTATATTTGGTTATTTTGTCATTTAAAAAATAAAGACAATTGGGACAATGAAATTTGTTTCATAACAGTGTGTATTTGCATGAAATTTCTGTAGTTAAAAAATGTCTGAAAAACTATTGGCCCCCAGGCCCCTTCACTTTATCAAATCTG
The DNA here is from genome assembly GCF_024217435.2 of Syngnathus scovelli. Classification (NCBI taxonomy): domain Eukaryota; kingdom Metazoa; phylum Chordata; class Actinopteri; order Syngnathiformes; family Syngnathidae; genus Syngnathus; species Syngnathus scovelli. The sequence goes on along the minus strand of NC_090850.1, from coordinate 2,021,671 downwards.
GCCCTCCATGCAAAAAGTTTGGACACCCCTGCTTTACGGGTTAGCACCTTTTTTTAGGATTGTGTAAAAAAAATAATCCGACTGCTTAATCAATTCTGTTGTAAAGATACTGTGGTGCCTCTACTTGCGAACGCCTATACTTATGAACTTTTCGAGATACGAACCGGAGCCTCTCAAATAATTTGCATCTACTCACGAACCAATTTCCGACTTCCGAACCGACGCACTAGCCACGCCCCTCTATCCCGCCTTTTGCTCTACCATTCCCTGTTCGTCTCGGCACGTTAGCAGTGTAAAAACAAGTAGTGTAGTTGAGTATGTCTCCAAAGACTATCGATAAAAACTCAGAAACATAAAGATGCATGGCAAATGCATGCGAATCGTCGAGCTCACAACAGAGTATGGCCGGTGTTGTACCAAGTAGGTATCCCTGCTGCAGGAGGCATTGAGTGAAAGGCGGAAACCATTGCCGTGCGGCAGACACTTTTGTGTTTGTCAATTTCCGTCTTTAGAATACAAATGGGGTATATGAGGTCACACTTAATAGAACTAGCGTGCAATAGCATTTAATAGTGCAGTTAAGTATCTTTCCTGTGCTTAGGGGCTTGAGTGTATGTGGGTACTATTTTACACCGCATCTGGTGAGCCAAATAAACATTGTAGGGGTGAATAATATGCGACATCATCAGTGGTCAAGGACATCACTCATGTAATGTTGTGTTTCTGGAAGATGAAGAAGACGCGTTTACCACCATTACCACAGATCTGGAAAATTGTGAGATGAGAAAACCAGACTGAAGCCCATAACTGACATGGTAAAATAATACAAATATGTCGAGGACGCGATCTGTATCAATTAGAGAATAAAATTCACTTGCAGGGTGTCAGAATGGCAGACTGATTTGAGAAACTGGCTGCTCAGCACATCAAATAAAACCTGCCTTCCAGACTCAACCCCCACCATTTTGCGCACAAAGCAAACAGACCCAAAGAAGACACCATCGCCATAGCCCTTCACTCCGGTATATGTAATGTATGTACATAATATGTATGTATGTACGTACGTACGTACATACGGACGTATATATATACCCTAAAGTCGCTCTGGAATATAGGTCGCATTAGCCATAAAATGCACAATAACGTGAAAAAAAAACATATATAAGTCGCTCCGGAGCATAAATCGCATTTTGGGGGGAAATTTATTTGACAAAATCCAACACCAAGAACAGACATGAAGGAGCAACAACAGGCTAAACCAGGTATGGGCAAACTACGGCCCGCGGGCCACATCCGGCCCGCGGGACCGTTTAATCCGGCCCGCCAACCCTAAATAAATTGTATTATTAAACTTTTTTTTCCGGTCATTTTGCCTGCAATGACTGCGTTTCCCCAGTAGATGGGGAACCACTCGCCTGCGCATTTACTACCGGAAGCCGTGTCAGAAAGCTCGGTGCACACTCACAAGTGCGTGTACGTACTCAGTAGTACGGAAATGGCGCACTCGCGCTCTATTTGTAGCAGTGCCGAATTTAGAGCGTGGGCTGTGACGACAGCATTCTTGTAATTTGCGCGCCGAGTTTTCGGATACAGTTTTACGCTAAAGCCACCCACAAAACTTCCCCTGGAATCCTTCCATTAAAATGAGTCGCCCAAGGAAAAGCAAGGTGGACACCGAGTGCCGAGTGTTTAAAAAGAGTGGCCAATTTGGCTCGACGTACGCGACGTGACGTTCAGCCACATGAACATCAACATCAACCCGTCACAGATCTAGGTAAACGGACCAACACATCGGATCTCTCCTAAGAATTGCCACAACAAATTTTACTCCAGACTATGACACACTAGCAAAAAAAGGGAGACCAACAACACTGTTCCCACTGAAAATGAAGGGGAGGCTTTCAAGTTTGTTGTAAAAAAATGCATTTTGAATATGATCTGTACAAATAACAGGGATTGAAACTAGCGACCATTCTCATTTTCAAACAATGCAGGATGCTCAAGGACATTGATGCACCACCTGTTTGTGACTAATCTTAACCTGTAAAGTTCTTAAGGCTTACTTTAAGGAAGTGTTTCCCGTTTCCTCACCTCTGTTACCAGGTGTTTGTGAGTTAAAACTCTGCTCTGATTTTCAGATACCCCTCACCGTGTTGCCGTTTTGGTTACTTTATTTGGATGTATGCTTTCACCGATTCTTCAAGATGATATATTTGGTCAGAATGTTTGCCGTTTGATGTGATCTCATAAAATAAACATCTTTCATTAATCTGACCTGCAGGCACTGAAGTGATGGAGACTGTTATTCATAATAACAGTGTCGTATTTTATGAGAATCGCTGATAGCAGTTTTTTAGGGATGTTTTTTTTTTTTTTAAATGCTGTTAATAAATGCATTTGTTTTCAAAAAACTTTTTTGAATATCCATGCTTTACTACCTACTAAAGGCCAAAACCTTTTATGCAATGACCTTTACAGGTCGTTTATATTACTTCACACAAACACTACATCCATCTGCTCCTGGTTCGGCCCCCCGGTCAAAATTTAGAACCCAATTCGGCCCGCAAGTCAAAAAGTTTGCCCACCCCTGGGCTAAACGATAGGTATGCTAAAGTGACATAAACACAAACGAAGAGCTAAGAGTTATTCAAATAACTATTACATAAATAACACATTTATAAAACCATCTGTGTCACTCCAATTCATTAAATCCATCGATCGTACTTTGTCAACAATGGGTGCGCGCCGCTGACGGCGCTTGCACTTCAAAATATTCCACAGGCCCATATAATGATATATTAATTAGATATCAAATAACTATTATATAAGCAATAATATCAAACCATCTGTGCACTCTAAATCATTAAATCCATCGATCAAATTCCTCGTCCTTTGTCAACAACGCCGCGCGTGCGCCCTGACATCAGCCTTGTCGTTATTCCACAGATCTAGTATATAACTATATTGTAGCGTTAACAAAGTACCAGGAAAGACGTTGGTTTGGTAAACAGCTCTTTATTTAACAAAACAAACTTCCAGGAGTGTGGCGGCGTGGACTTTCAGCCACGGAGGTGGAAGAGAGATCCATAGAATAGGACCGGGCGTGCGTAAAAGCCATGACCGAGCCCCATTCACCGTCCCCGGACAGCCACCCGGCCGAGCGCCGGCCCCCGACTTCTATCCACGGAGGTGAAAGAGAGCTCCGTAGAGTAGGACCGGGCGTGCGTAAAAGCCATAATAGTTTTTCAAACCTTCTGTGTCACTCCAAATCCTTCAAACTCTTCGTCCTTCGTGTCACTTACAAACAAAGCCGCTGATGATGCCGATAGTGTCACGGTCGGGTGGAGCATGGAGCAGGACGACCAAGTGCAGCTTGGACCAGGGTTTATTGAAGCAACTCAAAATACAGAATCGGTAAACTGACATGACTTAAACAACAACTTGACTGACTGACCGGGACGTGGAACAAGAAGACAGCAGAACATGACGGCATCAAGACAGGACGACAACACCGAACGACAGCAACCAAACCCAAAACCAAAACCAATGATCCGACCGGGAGAGAGGGGCAGACAGGACTTTTATACACGACAGGTAACGAGAGGCAGGTGGGAACAATCACACTGATCATGGGCACACAGGAGGGGAGGGGCGAGCACACAGACAGAAACCAAGACAACAGACACATAGTGGGGCAGTTGGGGGCGAGACGTGACAGAACCCCCCCCCACAAGGGACGTCCCCTGACGTCCCAAAAAAAAAACTAGGGGAACCAAACCGTACCGCACTCGGGCGGCGACTTGGGGAACCGAACCGCACCGCACTCGGGCGGCGACTTGGGAAACCGAACCGCACCGCACTCGGGCGGCGACTTGGGGAACCGAATCGCACCGCACTCGGGCGGCGACTTGGGGAACCGAACCGTCGACTTGGGGAACCGAACCGCACCACACTCGGGCGGCGACTTGGGGAACCGAACCGTCGACTTGGGGAACCGAACCGCACCGCACTCGGGCGGCGACATGGGGAACCGAACCGCACCGCACTCGGGCGGCGACTTGGGGAACCGAACCGCACCGCACTCGGGCGGCGACTTGGGGAACCGAACCGCACCGCACTCGGGCGGCGACTTGGGGAACCGAACCGCACCGCACTCGGGCGGCGACTTGGGGAACCGAACCGCACCGCACTTGGGCGGCGACTTGGGGAACCGAACCGCACTCGGGCGGCGACTTGGGGAACCGAACCGCTCTCGGGCGGCGACTTCGGGGACAGAACCGCGCTCGGGCGGCGACCTGGGGGACAGAACCGCACTCCGGCGGCGACTGCGGGGACAGATCCGCACTCTGGCGGCGACTGCGGGGACAGATCCGCACTCTGGCGGCGACTGCGGGGACAGATCCGCACTCTGGCGGCGACTGCGGGGACAGATCCGCACTCTGGCGGCGACTGCGGGGACAGATCCGCACTCTGGCGGCGACTGCGGGGACAGATCCGCACTCTGGCGGCGACTGCGGGGACAGATCCGCACTCTGGCGGCGACTGCGGGGACAGATCCGCACTCTGGCGGCGACTGCGGGGACAGATCCGCACTCTGGCGGGGACAGATCCGCACTCTGGCGGTGACTTCGGGGACAGAACCGCACTCGGGCGGCGACTGCGGGGACAGATCCGCACTCTGGCGGTGACCTAGGGGACAGAACCGCACTCCGGCGGCGCCCTAGGGGACAGAGCCGCACTCTGGCGGTGACCTAGGGGACAGAGCCGCACTCTGGCGGTGACCTAGGGGGCAGATCCGCACTCTGGCGGCGACTGCGGGGACAGATCCGCACTCTGGCGGTGACTTCGGGGACAGAACCGCACTCGGGCGGCGACTGCGGGGACAGATCCGCACTCGGGCGGCGACTGCGGGGACAGATCCGCACTCTGGCGGTGACCTAGGGGACAGAACCGCACTCCTGCGGCGCCCTAGGGGACAGAGCCGCACTCTGGCGGTGACCTAGGGGACAGAGCCGCACTCTGGCGGTGACTTGGGGAACAGAACCGCACTCGGGCGGCGACTTTGGGGAACAGAACCGCGCTCGGGCAGCGACTTGGGGAACACAACCGCACACGGGCGGCGACTTGGGGAAACAGAACCGCACTCCGCGGAAACTCGGGGAACAGAACCGCGCTCGGGCAGCGACTTGGGGAAACAGAACCGCACTCCGCGGAAATACAACCGCACTGGGGCGGCGACTTGGGAAGTCTGTACCGCGAACGGCGGCCACTCACAAAGTCCGTACAGTGATCGGCGACATTCGGAAGGCGGGGCTCTGCGCGGCGGCAAGAGCCATCACGCGCAGCAGCAGTGGGAGTGGAGCCAGGGACGATCGCGGGTCCGACGCAGCTGGCTTGGATGTCTGCTGACGTTCGCGGGTCCTGCGACGCTGGGGTGGAGCCCGATGGCGGCCGTGAGTCTGATGACGCCGGGAGGCACTCCAACGGCGGCCGTGGGTCCGGCGTCGCGGCACCAGAGTCCGATCGCGTCCGCAAAGCCGCTGGCGCCAGAAGCACTCCGATGGCGGGCGCGGGTCCAGCTTCGCCGGAACAAAGTCTGATGACGGTCGCGGAGGCGATGGTGCCGGGAGGAACTCCGATGGCGGCCGCGGGTCCGGCGTCGCGGGAGCGAAGTCCGATGACGGTCGCGGAGCTGATGGCGCCGGGGGGGAATTCCGATGGCGGCCGTGAGTCCAAGGCGCTGGAACAAGATCCGATGGCGGCTGCAAGCCCATGGCGCTGGAACATGCTCGGATGTGGATCGGGCGTCGCAGCGGGAGCTGGTGGTGAAGGGTGGTCCAAGCGCTGGTCGTTTTGGTGGTCGGATCATTCTGTCACGGTCGGGTGGAGCATGGAGCAGGACGACCAAGTGCAGCTTGGACCAGGGTTTATTGAAGCAACTCAAAATACAGAATCGGTAAACTGACATGACTTAAACAACAACTTGACTGACTGACCGGGACGTGGAACAAGAAGACAGCAGGACATGACGGCATCAAGACAGGACGACAACACCGAACGGCAGCAACCAAACCCAAAACCAAAACCAATGATCCGACCGGGAGAGAGGGGCAGACAGGACTTTTATACACGACAGGTAACGAGAGGCAGGTGGGAACAATCACACTGATCATGGGCACACAGGAGGGGAGGGGCGAGCACACAGACAGAAACCAAGACAACAGACACATAGTGGGGCAGTTGGGGGCGAGACGTGACAGATAGTATGTCATCTTCGTCATCCCGTGATCAATCTTTGTCCTTTTTGTAAACAACCGCCACGCCGCGTCGCGCTGCTGACGTCACTTGAAATTCAAATTACAGTAATCCCTTGCTACATTGCGGTTTGTTTATCGTGGTTTCACTTTTTTTTTTTTTCCTTGAAAATTTTTGAAGAAAAACACATAAGTCTTTTTTTTATGTGACTGGGGGAGTTATTATAAGTCACCCCCCCACCCTAACTATGAAAAAAAACGCGATTTATAGTCCGAAAATTACGGTATATATATATATATATATATATATATATATATATATATATATATATATATATATATATATATATATATATATATATATATATTACGCCGACACATTAAAAGTAGGGTAAAACTAATCTGTCTCACGACCTTAATCTTGTAATGAGTTTGTATTTTCAATAAATCAACCAATAAATAAAATAACTAAAGGCCCAATAGTTTGCTGTAAATTACTTACTATGATTTGATTAATCTTGACTGACGATATCAAGCTGCTGAATTACACTTGACATTTGGTGTCACGGAGCTGTGCCGCATACATGCTGCATACAGATCTCAAGAAAACACAAATATTCCGCTCCCCCACATTGACAGGTCGGGTCAGGTCTGGTATGGGGGCATGCGTCGCGGTGACGCTTTGCTGCGCTCACCTTCTTGCTCCACTCCATCGGTGACCATACGGCGTAGGACCGAGCGCCCGCCCGACACCCCCACAATCTCAAGATGCTTCCCGAGCTGCTCCAACCACCGCGCACGCAGTCGCCCTACTGGGCGCTTTCACCCCCTTAGGTCCGGAGCGGACAGAATCCTGTTCGCTGGATCCGAGGGCAAGTCCCGTACCACGTGGCCGTAGAAGGTCAGCTGTCGCTACCATATCTGGCAGTTGACGCACTCCATCCCTGCTCGCTCGAGAACCGTCTGGTTTGACACACGGTCTCGCCAGTGGATCCCGAGGATGCGACGGAGGGAAGTGCACACAAAGGTGTTCAGTCTTCGCCTTTGCCCGCCAGTCAGTGTCCATGCTTCACTAGAGTAAAGCAGGACGGGCATGACCAGCGAGCAAAAGACTTGAGCCTTTGTCAACGTGCTCAGATATAAGGTGCGCCAAACAGTCCCATTCAGTGAGCCCATCGCTCCATGCGCAAGACCAAGCCGACGAGCGACCTCAGCCTCACACGAAGTGGCGCGGTGAACCACGCTGCCGAGATTAGTGATCTCCATCTTCTCGCCCGCCACATCAGCTGACTCGATAGCAGCGTCCATATAGCCACCGAAGACCTGGATCTTCGTCTTGATCCAGGAGAAGCGCAGTCCCAGTGGGTCCGCCTCCTCGCTCAGTGCTTCAAGTGCTTCGGTCAAGACGTCTAGGATCTCCGCAAAGATCACAGCGTCGTCAGCAATGTCTGGATCAGTGATCCGAACATTGCCGAACGACGCCCCGCAGCCCATCCTGTCTACAACGCGGCCCGCAATCCAGTCCATACAAGTGCTGAAAAGTGATGGGGGTAGTATGCACCCGTGCCTCACCCCAGTATTGACTGGAGAGAAGTCAGAGGTGGTGCATCTGTACTTAACAGCACTTTCTGTGTCGGAGTATAGAGCCGAGATGAGATGGACAAGCTGCGGGGGGATCCCGCCTAGCCCCAGAAGTCTCCACGGAGTATCTCTACTGACTGAGTCGAACGCCTTCTTGAAATCTATATAGGCTGCAAGCAGCTTTCTATCGAAATCTCAAAAGCCCTCGGTGAGAACACGAAGCGTGAGGATGCGGTCTACGGTTGATCTTTTTGGTGTGAAACCGGACTGCTCAGGGCGCTAGTGGTCTAAGAGCTGCTGACGTATCCTGTTCAGAAGTACCCGGGCGAAGACTTTGCCTGGCACCGAGACAAGGGTAACCCCTCGGTGGTTTTACACTCCCGGATATCACCCTTCCCCTTCCAGGTAGGGACGACAACGCCCCTTTTCCAGTCGATTGGGATGAGTCCCGAGCTCCATACGGAGCAAATCAGCGTGTGCAACCATCGGAGGGCGGCATCCCCTCCAGCTTTGAACATCTCTGCACAGAAACCGCAGATTCCTGGAGCCTTTCCATCCCTCAGCTGGCCCAGAGCCTTTCGGACTTCCTCAAGGGTAGGCGCATCAATGCTGAGGGGTGGGTTAGGCACCAGGTTCTGGATGCCCACAGCAGAGAGCTTGCAGCGTGGAGGTTCGGCCCGATACAACTCCTCGAAGTATTCGGCCGAGCGCTTCAGCCCATCTTCTTCCGATAGGACACTGCCATCAGCCGCTAGGACCGTCAAGCTGCGCGGGCGGGGCCCGGACGAACGGAGTTCTTGAATCGCCTCGTAAGCCGGGCGAGCGTCTCTTTTACCCAAGTGACCCTCGACCGCTTCACAGAGATCTCAAACCTGCCCCTCATGGTCCCGACCAGCAGCTCAAATGGCTTCTCGCCGCAGTTCCCTGTAGCGACCGGTTCTGCCATCTAGTCTTGCCTTGGGGCACTCGTCGATTGTGTCCACCGTCTCCTGGGAAAGAGCACTTTGACGATCCCTAGGGATCTCTGGAATGCTATCGCTGGCAGCCGCCAGGACTGCGTCTCTGAAGCCCTCCCACAGTGCCAGCGGGTCCTCTGTTGCGCCCAGCCCACCAAGCCTCCCAGCCAAGTTCCCGGCATACGCGTCCGCCACGTCAGGTTTCTGCAGTCGACTGACGTCCAGCCAAATCTGGCCGGGCGTTGCTTTCCTTGGAGCTCGAAGGCGTAGTTTCAGCATTGCCACAAGAAGCCTGTGGTCGGTGTTGAAGAACTGTGCACTTCAGAACACCCTGCAGTTCTGCAGCAGGGTGCAGCGACAGTCCACAAGTACCTGGTCAATCTCCTTCCTAACGAGGCCGGTATTTGAATACCAGGTCCAACGCCACGATTCCGGACTCTGGAACCATAATCCACCAACTCTCAAACCATGACTCCTGGCAAAGTCAAGCATCATGGTGGAGTTGGTGTCACGTTCCCCATTGGGGAAATTTCCAGAGCGGTGAGGACCGACACATGCATCGTAGCCATCCCTGCAGGTACCAGCGACAGCATTGAAGTCCCCAAGAACAATCAGCGTGTCCCTCCCAGGAGACGCAGATGGGTCACTCGTCCCGGTGGGAGCGTACACTGCGACAAACGATACTCCGCCCAACGAGTGTGCGAGCCGTAGTCACATAATATGCTCCGAGACCGACGTGACCTCCTTTATCTGCGATGCCACCCGGTCGGCCACCGCAATGGTCACTCCCTCTTTGTGCTGACCGTCGAGTCGACCAGACCAGTGGTAGATGTATCCACCTGCCCTGATCTCGCCAGAGCCCGGCCGCCGCACTTAAGAGAAAGCAGCCACCGCGATGCCCAGCCGAGCGAGCTCCGCCAACAAGGCGGGCACGTGGGAGTCATCCTGGAGTGAGAGTACGTTCCAGGCGGCCACCCAGACCAAATGCCTCAGGTTCAACCGAGGGTTTTGCGATCGGTTGAGCGACACCTCTGCACCAGCACAACGTGAGGCCGTGCCCATACCGACCCGGTTGCTCCGGGGTTTACCCTCAATCGGGCTGCGGGGGTCCCGAGGGCTTTGCCCCACCGCCTTTATACGCCGCCATATTTTGGCCTCGGGGGTACTTCCCCGGAGCGGGTTTCTAGTATGATTTCGTCGACGTTCTGTTGCGGGTGAAATTTAAGGGGGTTGGGGGTGCAAGCCCCACTCCCCCGTGGCTAAGGACGCAAGAGATGCCATCCCTTTCAGCACCTGGGCAAGTGCCCAAGTACCGTCGATAACATTGACAGCTTTCCATGAAAGAAATATACTATTATCCTGACTGTTACGTCAAATCCATCCCTCCATTAGTAAAATCACCAGTGGTAAATGTATCGGTTTTATTATGAAGCAACATTTGTCCAGTTAGGAGTACAGTGATCCAATGTTTATTGCTGATAATTGGTTCCAAGACCCCCCATGATAGGTGAAAATCTGCGATGAAGAGTCAATATTTTTACGATATCCGTACAAGACTTTTATAATTTTATTTATCAACACTTTGTTGTATTTTTAAACAGCCCATGTTGCATTTAGTTGTCATGCCTTGTTCGTGACAAAACAAAGTGCACATCTGAGATGCTGCTGATTCTGCTGACGCAAATGAAGTGGAAGAGTGGATACGTTGCGGGAGGCTGAGATAAAGCGTGGTTAGAGCTGCTCTTACAGCTCTACGGCAATTAACGGCAAGGATACAGATCAACATGTTCCCATTGGTCAAGTCTCCTCTGCTGGCCAATCGTGTGCTGTGAAATCGTATGGCAGACAAAGCCCCGTGCTCCAAGTGACACCGCAAAAAGCCACGATGCACCAAATTTATCCGCAATTTATGTTTTCATAAAAACCCGCGATGCACCAAGGCCGCAATATGTGAAGTGTGAAGTGGCGAGGGAGCACTGTAGACCGTAAACTTTTCAAACCATTATACTGTAGTATGCTGTCTGTTACAGTTGATGTAAATGCCTGACCTGGATGCTTTGAAGACTTGCTGATGGGGAACATTACAAGTGAGGACCGCCCAGCTCCGGAGATACATTAGCCCAATCAACTTCAACACATTGAAGGCAGGAAGACAAGGGGAGAAAAAAGCTCCCATCCTGTGGGAAAGAAAGAGTTATTTACACACCAACTGGGTGACAACGGTGAAAGACATTATGTTCTTTACTGCAATGTGACAATTCTGAAATTATATGATGAAACCTGATGTGTCAGCTACAGAAGTGCAATTGAGACATTGTGGGTGTTTCGAACAAGGGCATGGATAGTGAGCAGTACAGAACAGACGGTTAACTTTTAAACAGAACTTCAATGGCAGCCAAGCTACCTAAACATTTTACAAATCTTTCAACTTACCAGATCATCCCTTGGTTATAAATCAAGTGCAGGACATTTTCTGCTATTTTGAATTCCCCATATTCAGGCTGGAAATACAAAAAATAATATTGGTATCGTTTGAATCTAATCTAATCTCATGAATTTTCCAATTCGATTTGGGTAAATGTACAGTACAATATACAATATACCAATTGCAGAATTTAACGAAATAACCACCAGCGAAAGACTTAACATAATTGCATTATATTTCTCAGCATACTAATCAATTCTAATGATGTAAAATAATTTATGAAGTATCCAATACCACATAGTAGGGAATCAAGGGTATGGGGTGGTTATATATTGTATAGATTACATATTGCCGCGCTTGAAAAAGAGATTTAGGAAAGGGTTTAAAAATTCTTAGACAATATTGTGCTACAGCAGAAATTTTTAATAATGTACCATTGCTGATGTCATTATTTTGGTACGCAATGCAACTTAAAAATCTTCAGAAACCTCATTAAAGACAAATATAACATCCTTGTTGAATAAAACCAAAATGAAAAGTTAATGTTATATTATTATTATTATTATTATTGTTGTTATGGTTGTTATGATTAGGGCTAGGCAATAATTCAATATCAATATATATTGCAATAGACAGCTGATCAATAACAATAGAAATTGCGCTCAATATAATATCGATTTAAAAAAAATCAGGAAGCAAACCCCAATATCTTCATTCTGCATCTAGGCAGAGGATACAGTATGACATTACATTCATGCCACAATGGCACAAGGGCCCAAAGTAAATTAGGATCACTAAAACGTGCTTTAGTACCAGATATTTTGAATTGTTTTTCCTTTTGAGAGTTGTTTTATTTAATTTTCATCTTTAATCAACTTAATTGTCTTTAATGTTATCTTCAATCTATTTGTTTTCTGATTTTCAATAAGAAAAAAATCAATCGTAGACTAATGTGAAATATGTTCATTGTGACGCATTAAGCCCTACTAAGCAGATTTTGTTTAAAAATATGTTTAATATTTTAAATGACCAGTTAATTTGACTTTTTCATAGTCACGTTGAAGTTGAAGTTTATTTTTTAACATGAGATCAACCAAACACAAAATCATTTTTTTCACATTTTCACATAATTTCATGTTATGCCAGTTGACTGTGTATTTAAGGTTAAATATTATATTTTACAATAAATTAATCAATTTTTTTTCTCTGGTTATTATTTTGAAGATTATAGAAAAATAGCAACATGCATCGATACAGTTAAAAGTTATAACATGGTATATTTTTTAACTATATCACCCAGCCCTATTTATTTATCCATCCATTTCCTATACCGCTTGAACCCAATACATAATTAATTATTGTATTTATTTACCACTGCATGTGCTGACATTTTCACCTTTAGTCAATTTAAGAAATGTGAAACATTAAGCATATTTAAAAAAGTGCTTTATTCATTAATAAGAAAATAATAATGGGTTAGTTCTGTGTTCAACTTACAAATTTGCTCTCCAAATCCCAACAGCAACAGTCACTGAGGTAACGAACGACCAAGCCTCTAATGAAATCAATGAGCAGGATGCTGGCCACTGTAAAGATCATGTCTATGATGGACAGCTTCAGCATTTCCTAGAGGTTTGGTTTAAACATGAAGACAGAAATAGTAGTTATACACCAAACAAAAAAGCTCTATTTCTATTTAATGCAAATCGTGTCATGGAAAAGACTGACTCATTTTTATCTAAAGTCTTTAAAAAGTTTAATTTATCTTCCATGGATGGATTATCAATGCATTAGCTACAGTAGACCACTTAGCATACTGTAAACAGGCCCTGTCTGAAAGACCAAATTTTAGGAAGTCAGTCAGTCTTGGGGGGGGGGATTTCAGAGATGCGTCTATAGTACTACATCAGTATTCATCAAGTAACAGTGCTTTATGTCTGCAATGGTCATACATTTTTTTTTTCCATCGTTGATTTGTTTGTTCATGCGTGTTTGTTTGAAACTCCTGATTGAATTCAACAGTTTTGTGTATGCAGCAGGTTCCAAGGCTTCCAAGGTCCCAGGCTCTCATAAACTTCATCCAGATTCACCGTGGTGAGGTGGTTTCGTGTGAGTTTTTTTCTGTCTTGTCATTCCTTGTTTTATTTTGAAAATCCTGACTCTCCTCGTTTCAGGTCACTTGCCTTTCCTCATGTAACATCAATGTCCACCCTTATTCCTGATTATGTCCACCTGTTTGCCATTACCCTCACATGTGAAATAAGCTTTGTCCAAATTCACGGGCTGTGTCCTTGAAGGCCGCTCTTTTGGTCACTTTTTCAGTTGGATGACGTCACCTTCGGAGCGACACGACTGCACGTGAAAAATTCTCGCCGACATAGTACGCTGTCTTTGAATCGAGCCTTTAAATCTGGCCTTCTTTTTATAGCGTGCTTCTTTTTTAGTTTTAAGAGTAGAGCGTCCAAGTATTTTTTTAGAATTGACTCGTTTAGTTTTTTTCAGGTTAGTAATCCTCCCAGTTGGAGAGCTTTTAGTTTGTTTCATAGTCATTGTTTTCCTATCTTTAATAAAGCTCTTTCTTGACGGCCAATTCATCTCTGCGCCTGAGTCCCAGCTTGTCTGTACAGTTTGGCCAGTATGGACCCAGCAGAGGAGCAGATGGCCGCAACATTGCTAACTCAAGAAGCCCGCCTGTCGAGTTTCAGATGGCCTTGGCTGCACAGCTGTGTAAAATTTCAGCGCAAGTTAGTGATCTGCTGGACCACCCGCATTACATTATTAGCCCTTGCCATGCTAGAGACCCAAAGCAATCACACATGTTCAACCTGTGCCATATGCTAGGTGGGTAATCAATCTAGGCTCCCCTGAGCAAACCTTTGGGGAGCCTTGACAATTCAAGGCATTTCTAACAGACTGATAGAAACACTGTTCGAAACATTTTTCCAACACTTTGAACACTCTCCCGAGGCTTTTCCCACAGAGTGATGGCTTTCATGATTTCCCGCCTGATAGGAAGAGCCAGAGCCTCGGCCACGGCAGAATTGGCATATAACTTCCCGCTTTGCGGCTCTGTCACAGACTTTTGAGATACCCTTTAAAGCTATTCGATCATGCCTGCTTGGACCAGGACAGTCCTTCTCAAATAGTGGGGCGCGCCCCCCTGGGGGGGCATGGTGCGAAACCAAGGAGGGCGCGTGTGACACCAGGGAGCATGCTTTTCTTTTGGCTGTACTATATTAAAGGATAATTAGACATCCACTGCAGTAGGTGGGCGTGGCGGTATCACTGTAAGAGTGGGGGAGAAAAAGACAGCCCCTACGCGGCCTCCCCTACGAGTATCTTACAGGTTTAATAAGCCTACAAAAGTGAAACTAATGTCTTTGCCGCGTCTGCAGACCGCACAAAGCCTAGCTGGTTTAGCGTTACTGTAGCTCAACGTTTAAGGCCTTACCAGCGCTAAACTCAACGTCATCGAACAGATCACCATTAAAAACAAGGTGACTATAGTTCTACTGCAGTAAACCCACATCAAAAACAAGAACTTCTTGAAGCTTCCTGGGTACTCTGGCTGGTCACACCGCCATCAAACATCACGGCATAGCGACGTTCGTTCGTAACGACATGGCTTGCAAGGTCAGCCATAGCACAGTCCGCAAAAGATGCAGAGGTGGAATGGATTACAACTCAAGTGCAAGACACCGCCATCGTCAACATCTACAAGCCGCCCCCGAACAGGTTCACCTCAACATCTCTGCCAGATGTCCCAGCCCCCGCCATGTATGCTGGTGATTTCATCAGCCAGCCCACAGACTGGGCCTAGAGCAGCTCCAATGCTGATGGTGAATTCCTGGCAGAATGAGCCTCGGCCGCGGAGGCAACACTCCTATACGACCCAAAGGAGCCACACACTTTCTACTCTGCACGCTGGAACAGCACCACCAACCCGGACCTGGCCTTTGCAAAATGCTGCGACAACGAACCGCTACCAGAAATACGTATCCTGGACAGATTCCCCCGTTCACACCATCGATCATCTCTTATAACCATCCCATCTCTGGCCCAGCCTGCGGAAGGGAAGGATGTGAAGAGGTGGAACTTCCGGAAAGCAAACTGGGTAGGCTTCTCACGGCAAGTGAACAAGGCAGCTGCTGGTCTCCCACACCCACACCCCACCAACTTGGACATCGCCTACGACTTATACTGCAAGATGCTGCTGGCCACCGCCAAGAAGAAAATCCCCCGCGGCGTACGCAAAGCCTATGTTCCCTGCTGGGATGACGAATGTGAAGAGCTACTTCGAGCCCACACAGAATCACAAACTAGTGAAGACAGGGACATAGCCGCAAACAACCTAATCTACAGACTAAATGAGAAACGCAGGCAAAGATCGATGGAGACAGTGGAATCAATTGACTTCACACACTCTAGCCGTCGGGCGTGGCAGACCATGAACAAGCTGATGGGCAGGTCGACAACTCCAGCACAATGTCCCATCTCTGCAAATTCCATCGCGTCACTACTGCTGAGCAATGGCCGCTTCCCCAACACAGACAAGGATTTCACCAGAAGAACATCGGTGAGGGTCCATGACCTGCACAGGGCACCAGGCTGTGATTTCAACTTATCCCACGACTTCACAACACAAGAATTCGGGCTGGCCATCCAACGGCTGAAAACTGGTAAGGCACCAGGCATCGACGGCATCCACCCGGAATACATAAAACATCAAGGCAAGAAGGCAACCGACTGGCTGTGCTCCTTCCTCTCCATGTGTCTCCGGTGCGTGATGCTACCAAAGATCTGGCGCCGTGCGAAGTTGATTGCGCTGCCGAAACCAAACAAGCCTAGTGATGACCCCAAGGGATACCGACCCATCTCACTGCTCTGTGTTCCATACAAGCTCCTGGAACGTCTCCTTCATGCACGTCTCAACCCAGTGATCGACCCCCAGTTGTCGAAAGAACAGGCTGTCTTCCGAAGCGGTAGGTCCACGGCGGACCAGGTGACCCTTCTGTGCCAAGACATAGAGGACAGCTTCCAAGCAGGGGAGAAAGCTGGTGCTGTCTTCTTGGACCTCACAGCTGTATACGACACTGTCTGGATGCGTGGGCTGCATATGAAACTCCTGGAAACCATCCCAGACATGGTTATGGTTAACTTCATCATAGAGATGCTGAGCAACCGCAACTTCCGGCTACACACCAGCAATGGACAATGCAGGAGGGTGAGGAAACGACACGTTGACCTGGCTCGCCTCAACGGAGCCGCAAGTCTGAAGACACACGACAGAAGAAGAAGACTGTAAGAGTGTGCGCAAGGAGTGTTCGCTCTACAGTGTAGAGCGCACGGAACATACTCACACACAGCACAAAGCAGGCGATACAAAGTGCAGTGGGACACCATGGAAAAATATTTAACAGGATTGAAAAGAACGGCGGAGAGAGACGGAGATAAGAGAATTGAGTCACGCGAAAGCTAAAACAAGGAAATATGATGAAATGTACGTACCGCTCGGCTTCAGTGTGACTACGATGGGAGACGAGGAAAGACCGGTGTGTTTACTGTGCCTTACTATGTTGGCAGCGGACAGTATGAAGCCAAATAAATTAAGGCGGCACATAAAGTCATTGCACCCCAATCACGCTGATAAGATGCTCGAGGTTTTTCAGCGAAAACGGGCTGAATATTGCCAACAATCATCCCACTTTATGAATGCTACTTCAGTCAATCAGCAAGCACTGTAAGCATCATATAAAGCAGCGTACCAAATTACTCCACACCATTGCAGAAGAGCTGATACTACCTGCAGCCGTGGATATGGTCTCCGTCATGCTGCCTCATTTTGATTAAAAAAACAGCACAAATTGATCTATTCATTTTTGTTCTGTAAGTTAAAATGTTTTATATATTGTGCTCCTGAGTTAATGTTGCTGATTACTTATATTATTGAATATTATTTATTGCTGTTATTCGATTTCATATTATGTATGTTTATTATTATTTTATTTTATTTTTTCAGCATAAAATGGCAGTTGGTCAAGGATGTTTATAGTTTAAATAATTATAATTTATTTTTTTAATTTCAGGCTAAGTGATGCACATTGAATCTGTCCTGTTACAGACTAAAAAAAATGTTATTAATAGTTATTCTTTATTGTAAGTTGATCTTTCTTTTTTATTTATTTTTGTTTCCTTTAATGTTAATAACATGGGGGGGGGGTGCGAAATGTTTTCTTCTCCCTAGGGGAGGCATCACAGAAAATGATTGAGAAGCACTGGACCAGGATAAGGCTCAGGAGTTAAGCAGGCTTCAACAAGGCAAAGAATCAGTGACTATGCCATCCCCTTTTAAACCCTGACTGTAGAGAGCCGGTGGAACTTTGACATCTTCCTTAAGGGGCTGGCAGAGTCTATCTTGGAGCTACACGTTCCAGTTGATCTGTCACGTAATCTGGACAAGGGAGTCTAAGGAGCAATTCGAGAATTACTGTCAGCATTGAAACAGATCACAGATTGCGGAAGGTCAAGAAGACTTGCAGTCACAGGTTGAGGATGACAGAGGGATTCCCAAGCATCAGGTGCGACCGCTCCTCACTGTTTGCCATCTAACTAGTCCCAGCACATTCCCTTGGGACAAGAGGAGGAGCCCATGCAACTGGGCAGAGCGTGGAGGAGAGACGGCACAGATAACAGGAAGGTCGGTGCTTTTACAGTGGAAACAAGATCACCTCGTATCAGCCTGTCCAGCTAAAAGGACCAGAGTGGAGTCATAAACCTCCATGTACTATTACTCTGGAGCATATGATAACCTAATAGACTGGCGGCTTATGAGACATTTAGTACCCAGACCAAGCCACTGATTAAGCCTGTGGAAAACAGGGTTTAACGCCTCTAGCAGCCACTACGAATACCCAGTCATGCCATTAGGACTCACTAATGCTCCTGCGGTTTTCCAAGCCATGATTGTGTTTCGAGACTTTCTAGACCAGTTTGTGTATGTTTGTTTATTAATTCTTGTATATTCACCAGACCTTGCTCGGCATCAAATCCATCTTTTAAAGGTTCCTCAAAAGCCGCTCGAAAACTTGGGGGATGGAACTTGGTTGCTGCTCAGGGAATCTGCCAGTGCTTCTTCCACACCCATTTCACCACTTAAACCAGTTCTTCTGTGATTCAGACTTCCCCTGTTGCTCCAGCCGTGCCTCACAGTGCTGGAAAACGCTCCCATCACCTTCTGACCTCGGTCAGAAGTGAGAAAAATAGGGCTTCTGCCACTCATATTTGAAGTGCTCGCAGCTCAACAACTGCTATATTTCATCATATAATATCTCAAACAGGATTGCATTTTTGCTCTTTTAAGATTCTAGATCAGAGGTTACAAATTTCTAAGATTTAATCCCTATGATTCACATGACAAACTTCAAGTTTGAGAATTATTTTTAAAGTAACCAACCTATGGACAGTTTAGAACAGGGGTGGGCAAACTTTTTGACTTGCGGGCCAAATTGGGTTCTAAATTTTGACCGGGGGGCCGAACCAGGAGCAGATGGATGTAGTGTTTGTGTGAAGTAATATAAACGACCTGTAAAGGTCATTGCATAAAAGGTTTTGGCCTTTAGTAGGTAGTAAAGCATGGATATTCAAAAAAAGTTTTTTGAAAACAAATGCATTTATTAACAGCATTAAAAAAAAAAAAAAAAAAACATCCCTAAAAAACAGAAGTGAGGAAACGGAAAACACTTCCTTAAAGTAAGCCTTAAGAACTTTAAGGGTTAAGATTAGTCACAAACAGGTGGTGCATCAATGTCCTTGAGCATCCTGCATTGTTTGAAAATGAGAATGGTCGCTAGTTTCAATCCCTGCTATTTGTACAGATCATATTCAAAATGCATTTTTTTACAACAAACTTGAACGCCTCCCCTTCATTTTCAGTGTTCATTTGATGTTGATGTTCATGTGGCTGAACGTCACGTCGCGTACGTCGAGCCAAATTGGCCACTCTTTTTAAACACTCGGCACTCAGTGTCCACCTTGCTTTTCCTTGGGCGACTCATTTTAATGGAAGGATTCCAGGGGAAGGTTTGTGGGTGGCTTTAGCGTAAAACTGTATCCGAAAACTCGGCGCGCAAATTACAAGAATGCTGTCGTCACAGCCCACGCTCTAAATTCGGCACTGCTACAAATAGAGCGCGAGTGCGCCATTTCCGTACTACCGAGTACGTACACGCACTTGTGAGTGTGCACCGAGCTTTCTGACACGGCTTCCGGTAGTAAATGCGCAGGCGAGTGGTTCCCCATCTACTGGGGAAACGCAGTCATTGCAGGCAAAATGACCGAAAAAAAAAAGTTTAATAATACAATTTATTTAGGGTTGGCGGGCCAGATTAAACGGTCCCGCGGGCCGGATGTGGCCCGCGGGCCGTAGTTTGCCCATACCTGGTTTAGAATCTTTAATATATCTAAGCACATGGACATTCAGAAAGGAAGGCTGGAGCAGAGATTTGAAACCCAAACCTCAGAATTGTGACGCACACGTATGAACCACTCACTCACTCACTCACTCACTCACTCACTCACTCACTCACTCACTCACTCACTCACTCACTCACTCACTCACTCACTCACTCAATACTGCCAAACTAATATGAAATTAACCTAATATTTAGAATAATTCAATTAGGTTGTAGGCATCAAGTGAGCTGAGAGGAAAAACAAAACATCAAAGTATGTACTTCTAAACTATCAGCTTATCACTTATCGATTTGAAACCCAAACCTCAGAATTGTTATGCACACGTATGAACTACTCATTCACTACTCAATCCTGCCAAACAGACATAAAATTAACCCAATATTTAGAATAATTCAATTTGGTTGTAGGCATCAAGTGAGCTGAGAGGAAAAACAAAACATCATAGTATGTACTTCTAAATGTGACTCTCAGAACGACAAGAGGTCGATCATTTCAGACAAGATATTTCCTAGAATTGGTATCATAACATACAATGATGATGGTAATAATCTGTTTTGCAAACCCATATTTTAATTTTCAGTTTTTTGCTAATTAAAACCTAGTTGTATATTTCTTTACAATTACAATAGTTAATCTAGGGAGGGTATACTGAAAATTATTAATTTTTCACTAACTAGCCCAGTTTATGTATTTTTTGTTATCAGACAAATGAAGGAACAAGCATTTTGTATTTTATCCATTCATTTTGGAGGAATAATGAAACAACAAATGGCTTAAAACACCTACTTTGGAAAAGGAATAGCCCCCCACCCCATGTCTTGGTTGATGTCACGGAAGAAAGACAATTTCCCCATTGTAAATTATTGTACAGTCTATCGCTTAAAATGTAAAAAAAAAACGCTATAAATTGACACCAAAATTTACATGGACATTTCTACTTCAACATATATCACAAAGATTAGCCTCTCCGTGGCCGATTTAAGAGAAACAAGCAGCCTCTCTTTAGCTGAAGTGCCCTGTCACATCTTTCCATTTCCTTTCACCAGTCACCAACATACGCAAACAGAACGCGTTCCGAGAGACTTAATGTAAGATGAATAGTTCATACGTCGTTATACAGTGAGCCCTCACCACTTTGCGCTTCACCTATTGCGGACTCTGTGCATCGCGGGTTTTTATGAAAACAAATATTGCGTATACTACATTCGGAGCGCCTCGGATTTTTGCAGCGTCACTTGGAGCGCGGGACTTTGTCTGCCCATATGACTTTACAGCACACTATTGGCCGAGAGACCAATGGGAACAAGTTGATCTGTATCTTTGCCGCTGATTGGCTTAGAGCTGTAAGAGCAGTTCTAACAACACTTTATCTCAGCCTCCCACAACGTATCCACTCTTCCACTTCGTTCGCGTCAGCAGAATCACAGGACACATGAGGAAGGGCAAGTGAACTGAAATCAGGGGAAATGGGATTTCAAAATAAAACAAAAGGACAGGACAAAAACAAATCTTAGACGAGACAACTTCACCATGGTGTGACAATATCTCATCTATAGATTATAATTCAAATTCATACATTTTCTATACCACTTGTTCAGTCTCACAAGCCAGCTGGAACCTAACCCATTAGACTAAGGGTGAGAGGTGTGGTACATACTGAACAGATTACAGCCAATCATAAGGATTGACCACAGCACTATATTAGATTTAGGCCACTTGACATATTATTACTGTAACTAACTACTTTAAATCAAAAACATTACCTGCCCAACGTAGGTTTCCCAGCACTGGTCCTGTTGAGAGCGAGTGTTCTTTTCAAACTGAGCTGTCTGGTTGGAGAGGGTCTCAGAGCTGCCCCTGCTTCTGTTGGTGACATCCAGCATTGTGGTAATGGTGGCGATGGTGCTGTTGCGATGTGAGATCTCAGACACCAGGGTAGTAGATAGGCTGGATGCAACAGGCTCCGCGATAGTTGCTAAGTAGGAGTTGGTGTCAGACCAGTTTGCTGGACTTGCTAGAATCTAGGAAACATCCATATATACTGTCTTTACCATGACAGTCTGTCTCTTTTAAATGTGTAAAATCTCCTAAATTTTATTTTTCCAAGTACATTATTGTATTTTGTTAGCCTTAGATTAAAAAGTCATGAAACAAGTTTTTTGCAAACACCAACTAAGTGACTGTGACAAAAACAATAATCAGACTCTACCCAGGACTGGTGGCCATTCACGCTCACATGCTCACTCAAATTGGGTGGGAACTTAACCTGCCTAGGTACTTAAAGGCAGAGTAATTTAGTAATTCAGTAATTTAGAACAGTTTAGTCATAGACTTATAATGACAATTTTCTTCCATTAGGCCACTACATGAGCAGTGACTGGGTTCCTTTAGGTATGCAAAAGTTTGGGCATCCCTGATCATGTTCAGGATTTTCCTTTATAAATCATTGGTTGTTCGGATCAGCAATTTCTGTTACATATATCATATAGCAGACAAACACAGTGATATTTGAGAAGTGAAATGAAGTATTTAGGATATACAGAAAGTATTTCTGCAAAAGGAGGACTTTTCTGTTGGGGTGCCCCAATTTATGCACCTGCCTACTTTTGTTCAAGTAATGATTGCACACTTTCTGTAAATCCTATAAATTTCATATCACTTCTCAAATATCACTGTTTTTGTTTGATATGTCTCACTCTAGAATTATACTTTCAGAGAACCACCCAAATGTGGTCTTTTACATTATGTCTTTGTTACAGTGAGTCAAAAGGGTGATATTCAATTTAACCTAAAATCTACATTTCCCCATGCACTTCTGATTACATACTTTAATTGGTGATTGACCGGAAAAGATCACTGAATGAAATAGTTTCCTCTACTGAGTGTCTGAGTCACAGATCGGGAGTCAGTAGTCAGATAGGAAAGGGTAGGCGCTAAATCATCTGAGTGAGGTTCTGTGCTGCTGTTCTTTCACATCAATAAATGCCAGTCAGGAGTGCTAATATTTTTTTTACAGAATATACATTTTGTAAAATACAGACCTACCTGATTTTTGTTGTTGATAATTTTTATACCAGTCTAAGTATAGAATGAACAAATGATTTAAAAAAGCTCCTTGTGTAAAAAAAATACATTCAATATTTTATATGGTTTACGAGATACTTACTGCAGAGCTCATACTGTTGACCTTATCGAGGAGTGCAATAATAAGACTGTAGAGATTGCCCAAATATAAAACAAGCACTCTGTGAACAAATAATCATAAAATTAATGTAAAGTAAGGAAAGACAAAAATCATATTGTATACTGAAAATAATTAAAAACTTATAGTCACTACAGTTGAAATACCTTGCCAGCTGGAAACGCAGTGATGTTCTTGGATGATACATCTCTAGCTGAGCTACCAGTTCAAAGGCTGATGGAGCAATCATGGTGATGAGAGAAACCACAACACTCACCTTGATGAAGGAAGAGTGGTTAGACATGTTAGACATTGTTTTCCAGGAATAGACAGGTAGGTCAGCCAACAGTGGTAGAACAGTTAATTTGGCACTGGTCCATGGTTGAGATGTGCAAACGTGTGTCAGGAGACTGCCAGTTATAATTCTTAATGAATATCCTTTGAATTCATTCATCTCCACCAATTATGTGCCAGCTAAACTCTTTTTAAATGATAGCTGAGTTTAAATGTAATATTGTACTAGTTCTTTGCCATGTTTCTCATTGGGATACACTCAAAGTTAACGAAACATATGTAGCCAAGGACAAGTTCAAAACAATGAGTTTACTGTTTTTTCAGTCGACCACAAGTCACAATTTTCCACAAGTCACAATTTTCTACTACTCTTCCTCTAACAAAAGATTTTGTTTGTAAGAAATACGTAGGTCTGTTAGTAAGATCAAGGTATCTTGTGTACAGTCAAACTTCTACATACAAATTTAATTCATTCCGGCACCTACTTCATATGTTGAAATAGTCGTATAATGGATCAAATATTCCCATAAGAATACACTGTAATTCGTTTAATTCATACCACAGCCAAAACAACAACAATAACTCCTTAATAAATCCATCCATCCATTCTCTATACCGCTTGTCCCCACAGGGGTCGCGGGCGTGCTGGCGCCTATCCCAGCAGTCATCGGGCAGCAGGCGGGAGACACCCTGAACCGGTTGCCAGCCGATCGCAGGGCATACAGAGACGAACAACCATCTGCACTCGCACCTAGGGTCAATTTGGAGTGCTCAATTGGCCTACCAAGCATGTTTTTGGGATGTGGGAGGAAACCCGGAGAAAACCCAAGCGGGCATGGGGAGAACATGCAAACTCCACACAGGGAGGGCCGGAGGTGGACTCGAACCGGTACCTTCCTAACTGTGAGGCGGACGTGCTAACCAGTGCTCCACCGAGCCGCCTCCTTAATAAATACTGCAGCTAATTATAAATAGCAATAAAACAAGTGCATTATATTAGATGTAAAAAGAAATAAATTACAAAGAAATCATCAAAAAGTGGTTTTTATTGTCACCATACCTTAGAGACACAGATATACATAGATTCCGTAGCTACCCATGACTTACAATATGTGAACTTCAAATTAACATATCTATCTATCTATCTATCTATCTATCTATCTATCTATCTATCTATCTATCTATCTATATATATATATATATATATATATATATATATATATATATATATATATATATATATATATATACCGTATACCGTATTTATTCAAATTATCGCCCATAGTCTAATAATTGCCCTGTGTGTTAGCGATGACATAAAAAAAATATTGATACCTATAATTATCGCCCATGCTGCTAAAAATTCCCCCCAAAACTTACGTTTTCCAACGCGACCGCATGCCGACGTCATTGCGCAAGTTTAAATATGACTGATTAGACAGCACGTCAAATGTCCCTTTTAAATTATTTTTCGCCATAAACTATGATACAATTAGACTCGTCACTCCGCTACAATATCCTCACACAATTACGTTATCGGGGCGTGCGCTCGAACAAGACGATCGCGCTAACACGACGTACGCAACATGTGATGTGCGACAGTAACGTGTCGCATCGATGGAGCGTCAATTGACGCACCCCGCTGTTAGAGGTAGATCAAAACAGCCGCTGTTCTAGTGTTAAGAACACCAGTGAGATGCAGGTATTGCATACTACGCGCACACGCACACGCGCACACACACACACACACACACACACACACACACACACACACACACACACACACACGCACACACACTCACACACACACACACACACACACACACACACACACACACACACACACACACACATTTTTTCTATTAACGTTAACATAACGAAATATATATTGCGTTGGCCTTATCACATATGATCGTTTCAGTAATTGTTTTACCAACATTCTCCTTGTCCTTTATCCATACAAGCAAAAGGCATTCCAGCTCTTTCAGGGTAGGGCTGTGACATTTAGAATGATAGTGATCCTCTTGGATGGCTTGACCGCTTTGAGTGCTTCCTTCTGCTTAATGATCGTTGAATTTGTTGACACGTTTGTACGACCATATTGTTTCGCAAGATCACTCACACGAACTCATGTTTTCTTATGATTTCTTGTTGTAATTGTTAGGAAATCGTCACCAGGGTGGCATGGTGGCACATTGGTTAGCACGTCCGCCTTACAGTTCGGAGGGTGCGGGTTTGATTCCACCTCCAGCCCTCCATGTGTGGGGTTTGCATGTTCTCCCTGTGCCTGTGTGGGTTTTCTCTGGGTCCTCCGGTTTCCTCCCCATCCCAAAAACATGCTTGGTAGGTCAATTAACCACTCCAAATTGCCCATAAATGTGTGCCCTGTGATTGGCTGGCAACAGATTCAGGGTGTCTCCCGCCTATTGCCTGATGTTGAGTCAAGTATTTGATTATATCAAATTTCACATCGTATGTTGAAAAATGTGTATGTTTAAGCAATCGTATGTAGAGGTTTGACTATATATTTAAACAATTGTTTATCTCATGAGTTTTTAGAGTCAATTATTTACAAAGGCAAGTTCAATTTTACATTTTCAGTCCTACAGCGTGGTACTACATCGTGCTGCAGCATGCTGGAAAACCCTGAGGTCATTTGGAAGTGATGCAATTGTATCGGGTAATTAAAAGCAAGAGAAGTGGACTTTCAGTGTAAGATGGTACCACATTTTGCTGTTTTATTATCTATAGTTCCCACAGCAGAGTACTTTATATGCCAGTGAGTATTGTTTGCACAATATCTTGTTGCTGTACTGACTTGCATACAAAGAAGAACTTGACTTGACAAGATGGACCTTCCTATTTGACTCATCTGCAAACTCGACGAGCTGGGCCTCAGTACCTCCCTCTGCAACTAGATACTGGACTTCCTCTGTCAGAGGCCTCAGGTGGTGCGTGTTGGCGACAAAATCTCCGCCAGCATCACGCTGAGCCCCCCAGGGCTGCGTGCTCAGTCCATTACTCTTCACCCTGCTGACGCATGATTGCACTGCGACCTACAGCGACAACCGCATAGTGAAGTTTGCTGACGACACGACTCTGGTGGGTCTCATCACGAAGGGCGACGAGACTCGGTACAGGTCGGAAGTTGACCTTCTGACCACGTGGTGCAGGGACAACAACCTCCTGCTGAACGTTAATAAGACCAAGGAAATCATTGTTGACTTCCGGAAGGGTCACACAACACACCTGCCGCTGATCATCGACGGTGCTGTGGTGGAGAGGGTGAGCTGCACCAAGTTCCTGGGGGTGCACATCAGTGAGGACCTCTCCTGGTCCGCAAACACCTCGTCACTGGCAAAGAAAGCTCAGCGCCGCCTGTACTTTCTGCGGAAGCTCAGTCGTGCATGTGCTCCTCAGGCAGTCCTGTCTACATTCTACCGTGGCACTATTGAGAGCGTCATCACCAGTTGCATCGCTGTCTGGGGTGGTAACTGCACTGAACAGAACTTGAAGGCCCTGCAGCGCATAGTGAATACGGCTGGTAAGATTATTGGTGCTTCGCTCCCCTCCCTGAAGGACATTTACACCTCCCATCTCGCCCGCAAGGCAACCTCGATTGCCAGAGATGTGAGTCACCCGGCTCACTCTTTGTTTGACCTTCTGCCCTCTGGGAAGAGATACAGGAGCCTGCGCTCCCGCACCACCAGACTTGCCAACAGCTTCTTTCCCCAGGCTGTTAGGGCCCTGAACTCGCTACCCCCTTCTGCGTAGCGTGTGGCACTGTTGCGCTATTTTCGGGAATGTCTGCTGTACGCGCACTTGCTCCTTTTTTTTTCTGCTCCTCTTATTTATTTATTTATTGTTGTGTTATTTATTCATTATTTATTCAGCACGCTTTTGTTATACTTGTTACTTGTTTGTCTGTTGTGAGCCATGTCTTGTCACCGTGGGATAGGGGGGAACGAAATTTCGGTTTCTTTGTGTGTCTTTGGCATGTGGAGAAATTGACAATAAAGCTGACTTTGACTTTGACTTTGATAAGAGATAGCACTGCTTAAGCCATTAAATAACTGAATTAAATGACCGAATTTAGAGTACTGCAGTCGATCTGGCGGTCTCCTTGGTTTGTGGTTCTGGTTCAGGGCTTGAAGGTTAAGGTTCTACAGGTGAGTGCGGTTGAATCTGGTCACTGGAAGGCTCTGCAATGACAGATTCAGAGGAGGAATTATCTTCCGCGTTGGAGTTCCAACAGGATCGATGACATCTGGATCGAGAGTTGTTTTTCTCTGTCCATAGTTGAAGGTTTTCCCATTTCCTCTTCCACACTGAAGATTCATGATCAATTGCATCACAATCCTTCTACAGCAAAGGTTGTATTTTGGTCAGGTATCTGAATCCCAGGTAGACTGACAGAGGAAATGGGCTGCTGGACAGACGGTACATCAATTACTCTCACAGGTTCGATGGAGGAAGAATCTCGTAAAGGTAAAATGAGTTCATCCTTCGATGGATCTCTGGACTCTGAGGGTAGACAGGCTCCTTTAGAAGCCCAGGTTGGGCGATGGCTCGGACAATTGCTCTCATGGACAAGATGCTGTCGCTGTTTGGCTCGGATTGAAGGCGGTTTTGTCTTTCCTCACATCTTCCTTTGGCTGTTACCGCCTCCAAGTCACACTGTGCTGGTGAACTCTGCTTGTCTGGTGACCGGCAATTACCAGGGATTGGCTCAAGAAGTGGATCAAATCCTCCTGGCTAAGAGGTGGTTCATCATGCATGTGGCGGCAAATTCCCTTCTGGACATGTACAACTGCCTACCACCAGTTTCACCGGCCACTTACGTAAGACTGCGCTCTCAGATGGTAACTGGGTTGAAACATCTTCCATGGGGTTTGTTCAGGTTATGTCCAGCTCCAAAAAGCAATCTTAAAACCGCTCTTGTTGAATTGGTGCTCTGTCAGCTATTTCACGTCCCTGGTGAGTTTCTGCCTGAAGGTTTCAATGTGCGGCCTTTTCCCTTTTTGTCTCGAGGCACCTTGATGCCTGTCCACCATAGCTTTCCTAAGGTGTTTGTATCGTCAAGGGTTATGTCTGTCTATTTTGTTTTTTTGCGCTACGACGCCCATCACTCACCCCTGCAATCACCATATAATGACTCATTTAGGGTGCTTGAGCATGGTCCAAAAGGGTTATTGGTGATATGGCTGTGCGTAAGGCGTGTCTTTCATTGAACAGGCTCACGTCGGCTCATTCAGTTGCATGCGGTGTGCTGTTGCCAGTCCAAGTCTCTCGCCGTAGTCATCCTCCAAATTCCTCAGTGTCCCTTTCGCACAACAGTGTTGTCTTCCATCATCTGTCTCCCCGACAAGTTTCATCTGCGCCACCAAGGGATGGAACACATAGTCGTGGCAGGTTAGTGAAGCGCCCTGCGAAATTATCGTTATGAGTATCCAGTGCCCTTCTGGATGTTCTGAGCGGGGCCTATGTCGCAGACATTAGAACCATGCCTCCCCACCAGGAGGCATGTTGGTGGGCTAAGTCTGTATGAATGTTTGTGGTGTAATATTCTTATTGTTACTCACTTGTTGGCAGTCTTGGAATAAAGACGTGTTTTTCACTTTTAGTGGTGGGTGCTCCTTCCTTCTGCCACAGTTTATTATTTAAAATGATCCATGACTTTAATTATGTTTGTGCTATTAATAATTTTGTTGTTAGGTGGTTCAGAAGATGAAAGAACATTGACATTTTGTTGGTGTTCAGATTTTTTTTTTTTTATAGTTTTACAATAAACTTTAACGAGGCATGACAAATAAACAGTATTAAGAAAAGACTGTCTCTTATTTTGAGAACTTTGCAAGCAAGAGATTGAGAATATACACTAAATACCACAAGAACTGGCATCATTATGGGAGAGTAAAATTTTAAAGAAAGGAACAAAGAAAGAAAGTTTAGAAAAAGCATCATATGGCCTTTCTATGGCTGTTGAGTCTGGAATGAAAATCTAAAAGTAATGGGTGTTCTCAACATGAATCATGTGGTTATTGTATTAAATGATAATCGGCAGGCAGTGCACTGGTTAGCGCATCCGCCTCACAGTTAGGATGAGGGTTTCGATTCCACCTCCGGCCCTCCCTATGTGGAGTTTGCATGTTCTCTCCCTGCCCGCGTGGGATTTCTCCGGGCACTCCGGTTTCCTCCCATATCCCCAAAACATGCTAGGTAGGCCGATTGAGCACAAATTGCCCCTAGATGTGAATGCGAGTGCGGATCGTTGTTCGTCTCTGTGTGCCCTGCGTTTGGGTGGCAGCCGATTCAGGGTGTCCTCCGCCTACTGCCCGATGACTGCTGGGATAGGCTCCCGCGACCCCCGTGGGAAAATGGATGGATGGATGGATGGATGGATGGATGGATGGATGGATGGATGGATGGATGGATGGATGGATGGATGGATGGATGGATGGATGGATGGATGGATGGATGGATGGATGATAATCGGCTGGGTTGCATGGCCAATTGCGTCATTTGTTGGATCAATGGGAGATTTCCACTTTCACCGATTCCTTGTAACTGCACTGTATGATGGCTAATCTAATCTAATGATGATGAATCTTGATTTGCTTTTTTTTCCTTCCTATACCTCATTCTTTTCCCACAGCGTCAGCTCTGGTTTCTCCTGCTCCAATTTCTGAGAACGGTCCACCACAAAGTAGATGATATAGATGCTGCCAGCTAGAGACATCAACACCAGGATATTGGCTAACAAACGCAGACTGATCAGAACAGCCCTGAAGAAATACACAGAAGCACATGGTTTTCCAAAACAGTTTCAGAAGTCATCATTTTGGTACAGAAGGAGTTCAGTTCTAAATAGTGACCTATGAGGTACAATGTATGCTTAATTTTCTACATAAATGGACATGTATGTCCCATCGAAATTTATGAGAACGAGCAAGGTAGACTCATTGCGAGACGGATTAACATTTTGTGATGCAAAACTAGGATACCTACAGACTGGTATCTTTCTTCTTTTCCTGTTCTTCAACAATGGCTTCCTATAAAGAAAGCACAGACTGAATGGTTAAGTAAAAAACACATCAGAATCTTGTATTACAATAGTCTATTTTTACAAGGTATCTGTCACTGTATACTGTATATTGGGAGCAGTCTGACCCTGATGTTGTTGACGATAGCCGCTCCTTTGCTCTCTGCAGCTTCTGGATTTCCAATCAAGTAATCCCAAGCACAAAATACCCTCCAGCAGAATGTGAAGTTTTCATCAGAAGCACTGGCTAGGCTGAGTCTGGAATTTTTGGCCATTCTAAATAAGAAAAAATTACTAACACTTTATGAAAAAATACTGTAATTTAGCCCTGGATTTCTCTTTCACATCATCATCAGGCAAGAAAATACAGTACATTTGATGGCAAGTGACATTGAACTGTGGCTGATGTTGAATATAAAATGGCTCCACCTCAGCGATGCGACAGAACCTCGCAAGTCAAACATGAGTCATTTTTCAAACCAAAGTATTCTTTATGCAGCCATAATGCAAAACCACATTATTATTCTGTGACATTGGTTGATTGAGATATTTCATTCCAGCGGCAAATTGTAACTTTCGCTGATGATGAATACACTTAATGAAAGTAAGGGACTATAGTCATGTGATGACGCTGAAATGTAAAGTTGTGTGTCAAATATAATCAAATATTTTGTGATTCTCCACAATCTGTGCAAGGGGCAGTCCATGAATATTATTAGAAGTGGTCCTAGAATGGGTGATCATAGAACCCCAGGTGATCTTTGTTCGCTCAGACTCATGAATACCAACTGAGACAAAATAGTCCCTAACTTGGAGGTAAGATTTGAACCAATTTAATACAGTACCAGTAAGTCCCACCCACTGCTCTAGTCTGTCGAGCAGTATATTATGATCATCTGTATCAAATGCAGCACTTAGATCGAGCAATACCAAGATGGTGGTTTGCATCATTATTCATATATGTCATTTAATACTGTAATAAGAGCAGTCTCCGTGCTGTGGTGTCGAAATCCAGGCTGAAATGCAATAAAAAGATTGTTTTTCATCATAAAAATGTGAATCTGTTGTAAAATAACACTTTCAATTATTTTTCCCCAAAACTGAAGATTTTGATATGGGCCTGTAGTTACATACAATGGAACCCTGGAAGTCAAACGCCTTGGTACTCGACATTCGTTTTTTTGACACAAAATGTCAGGAAATCTTTTTTTTGATTCTCGAAATAAGCTTCGGAAACCAACGTTAGTTGGCGTTGTTGTTTAGTGCGTTTTACCATTACGATGCTCGACTGCAGTCGTGCGCAGTGCGCTTCTGGAAAGCTGCACCCACGAGACCACAAGATCACGGGGGTTCACGCTGAAGAGTTGAGTTCATGCGATAACAACCGTGTAAAAAGTAAAATGTGTTATATTTAAGAGGCCGGACGAGGCCTGCACCTTATATCAGGGGTCCCCGACCCCCTACCGGTCCGTGGGTCACTTGTTACCGGACCGCCAAGTAGAAAAAAAAAATATATATATATCGACGATCAGTTAATTCAAGTCAAGACACTCGTCCTGGTCACGTGACATGTTTTCCCAGTCGAGCCCGCAAAGCTAGCAAAACTGATTAAGATTTTATTTTGAAAAATGTAAAAAGAAATCGGCGATTCTCTCCCAATTACATCCGTTGGTCTTGGTCACGTGACGTCACCTCAGTCGAACCCGCGAAGCAAGCAAATATGAGCAAGAAACAGAGATGTTTGGAAAGCTTCTTTGGAAAGGGAAAAAAAGCCCAATGAGGAGACGGAAGAATAGGCTACGAGTTCTAAGAAAAGGAAAGCTGCATTTAAAAGAAAATTTCTGGAGTCCTACTTAAAATATGGATTTATCGCCACAGGTGACTCTGACGCGCCAAGCCCACTCTTCATAATATGTGGCGACACGCTAGCTAACGAGGCAATGAAGCCTTCAAAACTGCTTCGGCACATGGAGACCAAGCATCCTGTATTAAAAGACAAACTTTAACCACTTCGGGTGTTATTGTCTCCGATTACGCCTACATGGGACCGGCTCGTTTCTGAGAAACAAGCTCAGTACTCCCACTAATTCAACGTAATGGTGAGTTTTATTTTTATGTCGTTTATACTTGTTTTTATGCCAGTCATATCATTTTATTTCATCGTATTTATATATTTATCATAAATGTATTATTTATTTATATAAATGTATTATTCATTTGTATAAAGGCCGGTCCGCGAAAATATTTCTGACACGTAACCGGTCCGTGGCGCAAAAAAGGTTGGGGACCACTGCCTTATATACTCATGCTTTTAGAATATCATCTTTTTAAGAGTGAGTTTTAATGTAGGGCCTTTTCTATAACGAACATATCCACGAGATGCAACACACCATCTCCACCTCTGCACATACACAATGACACGGTTGTGAGTGCCTGTGTGCACTTACATGCATCTCACTGTATTTGTAAACAATAGCCATCCTTTTGTTTGGAACATTATTTCGTATGTTATGTTTTTGAATATTGTTATTTTGTCATGTTTATGTAATTTATTTTGAGATCATTCTTTGTCTTTTTAAATGTCTGACGTGTTAAGGGCTGCATACGGACTGCGTAAGACTGTGCTCCAAGCTTTTGGTATACTGTATATTTTTTTTTCTTTTGTGGGTTTATGTACTGTTGCTTCGGAATGAGACGGCTTCACTTCTTGGTGCTCCTTTTAGAATGAATTGGGGTCGAGATCCAGGGTTCTACAGTATTATTGAAGATCTATTGTAGGTAATTTTTTCGTAGGGGTTTTCCAAGTGTAGCTTTTAAGGACTGGGGGAACTGCCCTGTATGAAGAGAATTATTTACTATTAGTAATATGTTTGGGGCTAAGCAATCAATATAATTCGTCCATGGTGATTTTTTTCTTGACTATTAAAACTCTGGTCGTAATTAGGGCAATGGAATCCATTACAGTTGAAACTTGACAAATAAAAGCATTTAAAAGCTCTTCAACAAA
Organism: Syngnathus scovelli; assembly: GCF_024217435.2. NCBI lineage: Eukaryota > Metazoa > Chordata > Actinopteri > Syngnathiformes > Syngnathidae > Syngnathus > Syngnathus scovelli. Next base: position 1,988,459 of record NC_090850.1, on the reverse strand, counting down.
AGCTGAGGGCAGGCTTGGTGATATTCTAAAAGCATGAGTATATAAGGTACAGGTGTTTTCATCGATATAACACTTTCTAATTACCTTTAACCCCTCCGCGAGTCGTCACCTTATCGTGGTGGAGGGGTTTGCGTGCCCCTATGATCCTAGGAGCCATGTTGTCGGGGGCTTCATGCCCCTGGTAGGGTCACCCATGGCAAACGGGTCCTAGGTGAGGGGTCAGACAAAGCACGGCTCACCCAAGCCCCTTATGATGAGTGATATAAATGGACTTAGTTTTCCCTCGCCCGGACGCGGGTCACCGGGGCCTCCCTCTGGAGCCAGGCCTGGAGGCGGGGCTCGAAGGCGAGCGTCTGGTGGCCGGGCCTTCGCCCATGGGGCCCGGCCGGGCATAGCCCGAAATGGAAACGTGGGTCCCCCTTCCCATGGGCTCACCACCTGTGGGAGGGGCCGAAGGTGTCGGGTGCAATGTGAGCTGGGCGGCAGCCAAAGGCGGGGACCTTGGCGGTCTGATCCCCGGCTGCAGAAGCTGGCTCTTGGGACATGGAATGTCACCTCTCTGGCTGGAAAGGAGCCCGAGCTGGTGTGCGAGGCAGAAAGATTCCGACTAGATATAGTCGGACTAGCCTCCACACACAGTTTGAGTTCCGGTACAAGCCCTCTCGAGAGGGGTTGGACTCTCTTCCACTCTGGAGTTGCCCACGGTGAGAGGCGTCGAGCAGGTGTGGGTATACTTATTGCCCCCCGGCTGGGCGCCTGCACATTGGGGTTCACCCCGGTGAACGAGAGGGTAGCCTCCCTCCGCCTTCGGGTGGGGGGACGGGTCCTGACTGTTGTTTGTGTCTATGCACCAAACAGCAGCTCAGAGTACCCACCCTTCTTGGGGTCCCTGGAGGAAGTGCTGGAGAGCGCTCCTTCTGGGGACTCTATCGTTCTACTGGGCGACTTCAATGCTCACGTGGGCAATGACAGTGAGACCTGGAAGGGCGTGATTGGGAGGAACGGCCCCCCTGATCTGAACCCGAGCGGTGTTCTATTGTTGGGCTTCTGTGCTCGACACGGATTTTCAATAATGAACACCATGTTCAAACATAAGGGTGTCCATGTGTGCACTTGGCACCAGGACACCCTAGGCCGCAGTTCGATGATCGACTTTGTAGTCGTGTCATCGGATTTGCGGCCGCATGTTTTGGACACTCGGGTGAAGAGAGGGGCGGAGCTGTCAACTGATCACCACCTGGTGGTGGGTTGGCTCCGATGGTGGGGGAAGATGCCGGTCCGACCTGGCAGACCCAAACGCTCTGTGAGGGTCTGCTGGGAACGTCTGGCAGAATCTCCTGTCAGGAAGAGCTTCAACTCCCACCTCCGGCAGAGCTTTTCCCACGTCCCGGGGAGGCGGGGGACATTGAGTCTGAGTGCACCATGTTCCGTCCCTCCATTGTTGAGGCGGCCGACCGGAGCTGTGGCCGTAAGGTCGTTGGTGCCTGTCGTGGCGGCAACCCCCGAACCCGCTGGTGGACACCGCCGGTAAGGGATGCCGTCAAGCTGAAGAAGGAGTCCTATCGGGCCGTTTTGGCCTGCGGGACTCCGGAGGCAGCTGACAGGTACCGGATGGCCAAGCGGAACGCGGCTTCGGCGGTTGCTGAGGCAAAAACCCGGGCGTGGGAGGAGTTCGGTGAGGCCATGGAGAATGACTTTCGGACCGCTTCGAGGAAATTCTGGTCCACCATCCGGCGTCTCAGGAGGGGGAAGCAGTGCAACGTCAACACTGTTTACAGTGGGGATGGCGTGCTGCTGACCTCGACTCGGGACGTCGTGAGTCGGTGGGGAGAATACTTCGAGGACCTCCTCAATTCCACCTACACGCCTTCCATTGAGGAAGCAGGGCCTGGAGACTCTGAGGCGGATTCTCCAATCTCTGGGGTCGAAGTCACTGAGGTAGTTAAAAAACTCCTCGGTGTCAAGGCCCCGGGGGTGGATGAGATCCGCCCAGAGTTCTTAAAGGCTCTGGATGTTGTGGGGCTGTCATGGCTGCCACGCCTCTACAACGTTGCGTGGACATCGGGGACAGTGCCTCTGGATTGGCAGACTGGGGTGGTGGTTCCCCTCTTTAAGAAGGGGGACCGGAGGGTGTGTTCCAATTACAGGGGAATCACACTCCTCAGCCTCCCTGGTAAGGTCTATTCAGGGGTGCTGGAGAGGAGGGTCCGTCGGGAGGTCGAACCTCGGATTCAGGAGGAGCAGCGTGGCTTTCGTCCTGGCCGTGGAACAGTGGACCAGCTCTACACCCTCGGCAGGATCCTCGAGGGTGCATGGGAGTTCGCCCAACCAGTCCACATGTGTTTTGTGGACTTGGAGAAGGCGTTCGACCGTGTCCCTCGGGAGGTTCTGTGGAGGGTGCTTCGGGAGTACGGGGTGCCGAGCCAACTGATAAGGGCGGTTCGGTCCCTGTATCACCGATGCCAGAGTCTGGTCCGCATTTCCGGCAGTAAGTCGGATTCGTTCCGAGTGAGGGTTGGACTCCGCCAAGGCTGCCCTTTGTCACCGATTCTGTTCATAATTTTTATGGACAGAATTTCTAGGCGCAGCCGAGGCATTGAGGGGGTCCGGTTTGGGGACCTCAGCATCACGTCTCTGCTTTTTGCAGATGACGTGGTGCTGTTGGCTTCTTCAGGCCGTGATCTCCAGCTCTCGCTGGAACGGTTCGCAGCCGAGTGTGAAGCGGTCGGGATGAGGGTCAGCACCTCCAAATCCGAGTCCATGGTCCTCGATCGGAAAAGGGTGGAATGCCCTCTCCGGATCGGGGATGAGATCCTGCCCCAAGTGGAGGAGTTCAAGTATCTTGGAGTCTTGTTCACGAGTGAGGGGAGGATGGAGCGTGAGATCGACAGGCGGATCGGTCCAGCGTCGGCAGTAATGCGGACCCTGTACCGGTCCGTTGTGGTGAAGAGAGAGCTGAGCCAAAAGGCAAAGCTCTCAATTTACCGGTCGATTTACGCTCCTACCCTCACCTATGGTCACGAGCTATGGGTCGTGACCGAAAGAACGAGATCTCGGATACAAGCGGCCGAAATGAGTTTTCTCCGCAGGATGTCCGGGCTCTCCCTTAGAGATAGGGTGAGAAGCTCGGTCATCCGGGAGAGACTCGGAGTAGAGTCGCTACTCCTCCACGTTGAGAGGAGCCAGATGAGGTGGCTCGGGCATCTTATCAGGATGCCTCCTGGACGCCTCCCTGGGGAGGTGTTCCGGGCATGTCCCACCGGTAGGAGACCCCGGGGACGACCCAGGACGCGCTGGAGAGACTATGTCTCTCAGCTGGCCTGGGAACGCCTTGGGATCCCCCGGGATGAGCTGGATGAAGTGGCTGGGGAGAGGGAAGTCTGGGAGTCCCTCCTAAAGCTGCTGCCCCCGCGACCCGACCCCGGATAAGCGGAAGAAGATGGATGGATGGATGGAATTACCTTTAAATTGGACTTTTGAGACATTTTTGCTGAAAATGATGGGTGAATTCCGAACTCTTCAACCTTTGGAGCATTTGACTTTGGAGGTTCGATTGTAACTAGTTTAATATTGCACAGTTATACACCATTTGACATTACTGTTATTTGTTTAACTTGCTTGCCTATTTATTGTTGAGTCTTAAGCTTGAGTTTGGCAATCAACGAGCGGTTGACGGAACGGTTCCGCAGGTCCTTCATTCCCTCTGCTGTCAGACTTTACAACATGCGTGGCACCTGCTAAAATTAATGTGTTTCGTCTCTACTAGCAGCATCTACTAGTGTTTGTCTCTGTCTGTTATTTACCCTTTTTTGAAATTTTGGCACTTGTTTTATTCTTGCATTCGTATTATTCTTGCACTCATATGCGCTGCTGTGACAAGTGAATTTCCCCGCTGTGCGATGAATAAAGTATAATCAATCAATCAATCAATCAATCAATCAATCAATCAATCAATAAAAAAAACTTTGTTTAAATTAAAAAGAATATTACAATTACTTTCTTAATAGAATGATGAAACTGTATGCGAAGACAGCCATCCCAACCAAGAAGTAGGCAAGGGGCAATCGGTATCCTGCGCTGCCGATTTTCCTTACCCTTCCATAATAGCCATAAAATAACACGGAGTACTGTAGGTAACCCTGTGGATGGTTAAACACACACACACACACGCACGTGCGCGCGCGCACGCACGCACGCACGCACACACGCACACACACACACACACACACACACACACACACACACACACACACACACACACACACACACACACACACACACACACATACACACTATTTGACATTGTCATAGAATTACTGGGGTGGGTTAAATTAGCCTTGCATTACAGGTCTGTATGTGCTATTCTGCTATTGATTAAGACATAACAGGAGAGAGAAGCTTGCCCCAAGGGACCAGATGGTGTCCAGGTCTTGAGCAGAAGCCAGGTGCTCCTTAGGAATAGTTTTACTCCTCGTTGTTCCAAACGGGGCTCCAGCAAGCAGCTAGCACAGACAGATAAAAATGTATTCAATAAATTATCAAGATGGTACAAAAATGAAATAATGTCTATAAAGTCAAATTGAATGAGTTGTGGTGTAAAAAGAGTTAAAATTTGAATTTCTTAAAGGTACGGACTGTAAAGCGAGTCAACATTGGCACCTGTGATAGGTCTCTATTAAAAAAATGATGTCAGTATTACAACCCCCCTCAACCCGAAAAAAAACAGAGCTTTTCATTTATTAATAATGATTTAATCACAGGTGGCTCGGCGGCGCACATGGCATGTCCACCTCGCAGTTCGGACGGTGATTTATATGTTAGTAGAAGAACCTTGAAGTTACATCTTAAATGGACCGGGAGCCAATGTAAATTGGCTAATATTGGGGTAATGTGATCAAATTTTCTTGTCTGTGAGAGCAGCCTCGCAGCAGCATTTTGTACTAACTGTAAACTTTTGATGAGGAACTTAGGAAGACCAGAGAATAATACATTACAGTAGTCCAGGCGCGACGTGACGAACGCATGTATAATAGTTTCCGCATCCCCGGTCGAGAGGATCGGACGAATCTTAGCAATATTACGAAAGTGAAAAAACGCAATTCTGGTTATATTCTTAATGTGTTTTTGAAAGGAGAGCGTTTGGTCAAATATTACCCCGAGATGTTACAGTATCACTCTGAGTGATAGTACGGTTATCTATAGTTATAGTGGTTTCCTTAAATAAGTGTTGATAACGAGTAGGACCAATTATCAACATCTCAGTTTTATCCGGGTTAAGACGAAGGAAGTTGAGAGACATCCATTGCTTGATCTCCGCAAGGCACGCCTCAAGATTACAACAGTCCCGCGAATCTGTCATCGTTAACGGCATATATAATTGCTAGTGGTACAGATAACGGATGGATGAATTTCATCACAACATTTTGCTGATGTAATGAATGCAAAAGTGTGACTTTTTCTTAAATCAACACTTTTTACATTGCCTTAATTTCCATATTTAATTATTGTTGCTGCGACCTGGGAGGTGCACACTTGTCTGCGGGTGCATGTGACCACAAGGGGGCACTGCAGGTGTGTGACGTGAACGCGCAGCGGAGCTCCACAGAGCGCCTCAACAGCTGAGCGCAATTTATCCTGATTGGGAGTGCGCACATAACAATTTTCATGAGCAGCAAACAACACAATCCTTTTGTCCAGTGAGGAGGAGGAGAAGGAGGAGGAGGAGCAGCAGCATGCAGCATGCAGCATGCAGCATGCAGCATGCAGCATGCAGCATGCAGCATGCAGCATGCAGCATGCAGCATGCAGCATGCAGCATGCAGCATGCAGCATGCAGCATGCAGCATGCAGCATGCAGCAGCAAACAGCAGCAGCAAACAGCAGCAGCAAACAGCAGCAGCAAACAGCAGCAGCAAACAGCAGCAGCAAACAGCAGCAGCAAACAACACAATCCTTTCATTCAGTGTGCAACACAGCAGTAGCAGCAAACAGCATTGAGCTCCACGGAGAAAGGAAAATACTCATGGGAAGAGGAGACCAAAGGGACTACCGGTGAGCTCACAGTTCTTAACTGGACTCTTCATTTAGTTAACCATTTAGATCAGTGGTCCCCAAAATTTTTTGCCCCACGGACCGGTTACGTTTCAGAAATATTTTCGCGGATCGGCCTTTATATAAATAAATAATACATTTATATAAATAAATAATACATTTATAATAAATATATAAATACAATGAAATAAAATGATAGGTATTATTGGTTTATGTGTTAAAGAACACTAAGCTTGCATTGTTTTATTTGGAAAATATTGTACCCTTTTATTCAAACTCATCCATTTTTTGTATGGTTTAAAGGTTTTTCACCTTGATTGTTTCGCTCAATAAAACCCGAACAAAGAGTGAAATCCCAGTCTGGTCAAATCCTACCTTTTCAAGTGTGGAAACCCATGAAGTACACTTGCCAATTATTATGCAGTTTTTTTTTTTTGCTTCCACATACTCCCTGCAATGTCGTCACATACTCGTCATTGCTCTTTGGTGCAATTAGTTTAAGTTTAGTACCGTAATTGCCGGACTATAAGCCGCACCGGATTATAAGCCGCACCAGCTAAAATTCAGGTATATTTCTTTTTTTTTCTTACATAAGCCGCACCGGACTATAAGCCGCACTTGCACACGAGTTTTTTACAAAGAAAGACAGTACATACAAAGCCTTTTTAACGTTTTAATAACATACTTGAACATGTCTTTCTAAACATTGCCTGTGACGCAGCAGTAGTACCGCAGCAACGCGGAAGTGTGCACGCGAGTTATTAGCAAAGAAAGACTGGACACAGAAAGTTTTTTTTAAAGCTTTAATAACATACCTTAACATTTCTTTCCAAACACTGCCTGTGACGCGGCAGTAATACCACAACAACACGGAATTAACACAGCAAAGTCACTGAGACGCGGCGGTAATGGCGGCGGTTACACAGCAGCAACACGGTAGCACAGCACGAACAGGGCTGGTTAAAAAAAACATACCAGTAAAAGTACAAAAAGAGCCGTCTTCATCTTCCTCCTGTGCACTGAAACCAAGTCTTCCTCCTTAGTGTCCGATTGGAATAGCGTTAGATATCCTTCGCCTCACACTTTCTCAGTCTCTCTTTCGTCGTCGGTTTTATGCATTTCTTCGAGTGTGAAGAGGTTCTGTTCATGCTAATCTTATTCATGCACAAAGCGCTACATTATATTAAACTAGCGAGTGACACGTATAGCTTAAAAGCGGCATCATATTCATTTATTTTATCCCCCATAATGACGGTTTGTGTATAAAAGCTTCCTGTCTTTGTGTGAATGTGGGTGTGTGCGTGATGCGCGAGACGATCACGTCTTCTTCGGCGCATTATCTCTTCTTCGTCTGTCTCGTTCTTGCTTCCTGCTAGAGCGCCCCCTGGAGAGCGGAGGCCCTAAAAATCCATAAGTACGCTCCAGAGTAGACACAAGATAATGTCATCAACATCGACTGCCTTTGGCTTAAAAGCTGCATCATATGCATTTATTTTGTCCCGCATGATGACGGTTTGTGTATAAAGGCTTCCTTTCAGTAATGTCCGTCTTGATCGCGTGATGCGCGAAATGTAAACAAAAACTAGCACGTCTTCTTCGGCGCATTATCTCTTCTTCGCCTGTCTCGCTCTTGCTTCCGGCTAGAGCACCCCCTGGAGACCGGAGGCCGTAAAAATCCACAAGTACGCTCCAGAGTAGACACAAGATAATGTCATCAACATCGACTGCCTTTGGCTTAAAAGCGGCATCATATGCATTTCTTTTGTCCCCCATGATGACGGTTTGTGTATAAAGGCTTCCTTTCAGTAATGTCCATCTTGATCGTGTGATGCGCGAAATGTAAACAAAAACTAGCACGTCTTCTTCGGCGCATTGTTTCTTCTTCGCCTGTCTCGCTCTTGCTTCTTGCTAGAGCGCCTCCTGGAGGCCGGAGGCCGTAAAAATCCATAAGTACGCCGCGCTGCCGTTTAAGGATCAAAGAAACCTTCTGAATAAAATGCATTAAAAGTTCACATTCATTACAACCTGTTTTTGGTGAGCAAAATGTCAGAAGAATTGAATTTAAATGCTGATTGATTGGGTTTTAATACAATGCAGATTACTTCACTGGTTTCTTTTATATCAAACAAGTTGTTATCAAACAACTTGTTTGATTTAAAAGAAACCAGTGAAGTGATTAAAAAAAGGAAAAACAAGATGAACTTAGTACAATTACAATGCAGATTGTCCAAACAGCGCCACTGCTTTGTGTAATCTCTGAGTGATATGGCAGAGTAAGAGAAAGGGTTTAGAGCACAGGTGTCAAACTCAAGGCCCGGGGGCCAGATACGGCCCACCACATCATTCTATGTGGCCCACGAAGACAAATTGTGCATCAAATTCGTGTGTCATTACTAGAATTGCAAATTGTCTTCACTTTTAATAATAGCTTTTTTTAAAAATATTTGACCAGTTTTTACTCGTCTGATTTGAAAACGAGTTATTTGTCAGTTTGTTTTGTAGCTTTTACTGTATATAATAGTGTTGAGTAAAAGTGATCAAGTCATCACAAAAATCACGAAAAAAATCTTATATAAGCCGCACCTGACTATAAGCCGCAGGGTCCAAAATTTTGGAAAAAAGTCGCGGCTTATAGTCCGGCAATTACGGTATACGTTTTTCGACTGTGTGAGTGCTCTTTGAATAAATCGCGGATCTACTGTAGACCATGAACGAGAAGAAAAGAACCCTTGTGACTAAAAGTAGAAAAATAAAAAGAGAAATTTACAAACAAAAAAGTGTCAGCGTCACGGCTCAGCCAGGAGGCTGACTGCATCACAATTAACTGTGAGGCGGACGTTCTAACCAGTGCGACACCGAGCCGCCTTGTGCAACACTAGATGAAATAAATAAATTGACGGACGGACGGACAGACAGACAAAACATTGTCAATGACAACTTTAACTTGCTCGGGGTCTGATTTTGTTTTGTGTGACAGCTCGTTCCTTTTCTGTCGGTCTTTTGCACTCTCTGGCAATAATGTACCGATCCCCTGTCCCATCTTGAGTCTTTGTACAATTCCAACAGCTTTCAAATGACATTTCTGCTGAATGTGACGCTTGAGGTATCCAAACTTTGATTCAGTCCAAATTTGTCCTTCTGTAAACTCGCCCGAAAAGATAATCGAGACCAACCTCCCATCTATCCAAGACTTGTACCTGTCCAGGACAAGGAAACGTGCAAGTAACATCTCTGCATACCGTTCTCACCAAGGTCACAGTCGAACTACTCCCCTCCGGACAGCGTTACAGAGCACTGTACGCCAAAACCAGCAGACACAGACACAGCTTCTTCCCCCAGGCTGTCGCTCTGTTGAACTCACACCACTCAGAGAGACTCGGAGACATCACTATGTAATAACATCCTGCTCTAGCCACTTAAATGTTGTTAATTACCTGAATGTTGTCGGTCACTCAAATGTACAGAGGCTGAGATCAACCGGAGTCAAATTCTCTGTTTGGCATGCACAAACCTGGTCAATGAAGCTGATTATGATTATGATTTTTCTTGGCCTGCAACTCCGGGCCTTAACTAGAACTGTGCCTGTGGTCTTCCATTTCCTCACTATGTTCCTCACAGTGCAAACTGACAGCTGAAATCTCTGGGCTTGGTTTTTGTATCCTTCCCCTAAACCAGGGGTGGCCAACCAGTCAGAGACTAAGAGCCACATTTTTTACTGTATTACCGCAAAGAGCCACATCATACACACGAGCACATATGAACTACCCCCCACCCCCGGCTGCTCGGTTTAAAGAGCGAAATTGACACTAATTGTTTCCTTGAATGGGTGTGCCCCTCCTCCTTTGCGGGATTTCACCTCATGCGCATGCACATTTCACGAAAAAAACATAACGAACTCAAGCAACGCGAACACGCAGTGTTGGACGAAAATACCATATTGAACTCAAGTGGAGCGAACACGCACAAAAAACAAAACAAAAAAAACAAACAAATGTTGATATGAACGTAAAGGAGCCACATGAAACCAGGCAAGGAGACGCATGCGGCTCGCGAGCCGTGGGTTGGCCACCCCTGCCCTAAACGTTGAACAATCTTTGTCAGTTGTTTTAAGGCTCTCATGTTACCATTCTTCAGAGAAGATGCAAAGAGGAGAACAACTTGCAACTGGCCACCTTAAATACCCTGAACTGGAGATGTTTTGTAAAGAAGAATGGTCAAAATACTTTCAACCAGCATCTCATTGGAAGCTCTAGGAAGCGTTTAGAGGCTGTTATTTCTGCAAAAGGAGGATCTACTAAATACTAAAATACTACTGCTAAAATTTTTATGTTGGGGTACCCAAATTTATGCACCTGCCTACTTTTGTTTAAGTAATGACTGCACACTTCCTGTAAATCTATATAAACTTCATTTCACTTCTCAAATATCAGTGTTTTTCTGCTATATTATATATTCAACTGATATTGCTGATCCGAACAACCAGTGATTTTATAAAGGAAAATCTTGAAAATGATTAGGGGTGCTCAAAGTTTTGCATTCGACTGTATGTGACAGTCCTTTTAATATGTTGAAGTAGTCATAAGTATAGATGTCCAAGTAAATTTTGGTGCCAATTGATAGCTGTTTTTGTACATTTTAAGCGATTGTCTTTACAATTATTTTCGATGGGGAAATTGTGATCTCTTCCTTCCATGACTTCATCAACCAAGACATGGAGGGGAGAGGTGCATGGTCCTATTCCTCATTAAAAATGGGTGTTATTAAAGGCATTTGTTGTTCCATTATTTCTCCAAAATAAATGGATAAAATCCATCCAAAAATGCTAATTTTTTTAAATTTTCTTGAACAAAATAAAAAAAATGTACATATATATAAACTGGCCGAGTTAGTGAAAAATTAACCATCTTCGCTTTACCCTCCGTTTAAGGAAAAAGGTTTGATCAATTTTGTATTCGTACCCAGTTGCACCACAATCGAGCTTACATAATCGATTGCAACAATTTCATGAGCTATAAAATTAATTAATTAATTAATTAATTAATTAATTAATTAATTAATTCATTCATTTACTGTACTGTCACGTGTCCGCGCCGTTAGCAACTCGGACAGTGTCTGTGTTGGGGTGGACGAATTTTGACTAGAATCATTAATTGTTAAACACTTCCACCTTCCCTTCACTCGTTGAACCTTCCACATTCCCTGCAGTTGTTGAAACTTTCCAAATCATGTGGAAACATTCTTGCTTAGTTATCTAAAAATGCTCCACTATTATCTGTTTTCCACAACCTTGTAAAACAAAGAGCTAAGACCCTCTGGACTGATTAACCAGTTTGCAGAGCTGACCCCTGAAACCTGTTCACCCTCACCCCCGCCATGCTTTCTCTTAATAAATAGTCCCTTGCAAAAGGTGAAAGTTAAACTACTTTCAAGAACCTCTGTATCATACAGAATGATGATGGCTTTTTCTGCTTGCAAGCGTAAAAAGGGCAAACTGTCTTACGTGTGGTTCTTTGCAAAGAAGATAGAGTGCGGAAAACTATCAGTCTGTTCTCTGCTTCCCCCCTCCCATCCTGTTTTTCTCCATGGCTCACATTGGTCTCAGCCATGCCTTGCAGTAATCAGCACTCATTGCCCACACCTGTTGCTCATCACCCGCTCATAGAGACGCCTACTTAAAGGGCAAGACATTATGGGGTCCTAAAATGTATTTGATAAAGATGGACTTGGATTTTTGGAAACGAATTGAGGAGTAATCAATGAAAAATCAACGGTTTGTATGTGATCGTTGAAGTTCATCCCGGAAATTGCCGAAGTAACTGTGATGTAGATTATAGGAGGCCGAGCGTTGTCGAGTTACTTAGCCCATGTAAGCATAATGGCGGATACAGAAGTGGAAGCAATGTCGTCTGACGAATCCCCCTCAGATGATTCTTCACCTTCTGACGAAAATGAAGAAGAGTATGATTTCTTTCTTGGGGTACAAGGCTACCAATTTGAACCAGTGAGAAGTACCCCAGCGACGGAAGCATCGCAAAACGAAGGCGCGGAAGGTACAGCCGGATCGGGGAAAAAAATCAATGGCTATATACTGATATTGTTCTGGGTGTCCAATTTAATAAATTCTAAGAAAGTTGCAAAGAAAATTTATTTTAATAATATATTCGGCAACATATTTTTATAGGGTAGAAAACAGTAGGAAAATTTAATTTTAGGACTGGGAAAACCCATGAACGATTATTACTTTGGTGTGCTAATTCTTATTTTCCCTTTGCACACAGTATGTTACTACTGAAGTTACACCTATGGTTATAAGCCTAAACTTTTTTATTTTTCAAACAACAAAGGTAACATTTTTATACCCCAAGAATCTCCATTTTGGCAATTGCACGGCTCTATCTTGGCACTTTCGAGGCGGGGGGGTGAACTTGGGGGGGCTCCGTTGTCTCTATTATGCTTATATGTGACGTATTGGAGACAAAACACCAGGAAATTGTATGGATCTTTGCGCTATCAATCGGTAAACAATGGAGGGAGTCCTATCATCTGCGTCACGGTACCATGTGATCCAGAATGGCGCGGTTCATGACCGGGGCCGGAAAGATCGAGAAATACACACAAATTGACTGCGTTTGGCTCACGAATGCAATTTTATTTAAAATTCTATAATATTATTTGGATACAGGTGAATATAATCGAACATTCTGGATGTTTTTAAAACATGTTAAAGGTGCCTTTACATACGCTTTAAGCGCACCGCTCCAGTCACTCTGTCGGTTCGGCCTGTGATGCTACCGGTATTGCCCACCCTTCCTCCCTCGCGCTCCGTCAGGTTTGATCTTTGGCCTGCTCTTGATCACCACTTGGCTGGAACCTGTCTGGTTCAGCGACGCCCTTCGCCGGCTCACCACCGGCTGTCTGCCGCTGTCTGCTCAGATGCTGCTTCCTTGGCGCAACTGCTCCTGTCAACGCTCCAGTACTCCCTTTCCCTTCATCATCCAATAAACTCTGTTCATGTCGCACTTGGTCATTCTTTCCCGTTCGTTACGTGTACTATTCGTCTGCCTTTTGGCCATAGGTCACATGGAACTGCTTGCTAGCTGATTACATGTGCATGGCACATACAGACAAAAAAAGCATTCACACTCACAATTACACCAATGGAAATTTACCAGCTAAATTGACATAACGTGTGTGTTGGGGATGTGAGAAAAAGGCAGAGTATCAAGTGCTAACCCAACCAAATTCACACAAGAAGGACTGCGTTGAAAGGAAAACCCACAACCTCAGAACTGTGAGACAAACGTTAAACACATTCACCATGTACAATCGATATGGCCAACTGATTTTAAAGGCTGGGTATTGAACTTAGTTCAGATCAAAGCTAACATTTCGTTGTCAGTTGTAATTGAAAATATTGGAGGGTAAATATTTCAGGGACTCGATGGTAGAGCAAGTATTTTCCTTTCAGCATAACCTGCAATATTTCAATAACCATATTTTAACACCAGCATTCTTTCACAATCATAGCTGCTTTCCTCTGTTTGACATATCTTAGAGTTCTTTCTATGGCTACAATCTTTGAAAGAAAGAGAGACACCAATAAACTGACAGAGCATTTGACGATGTTGGATGCAGAATGTAAAGACTAAATGCAGAGCTCAGACAAGGGTGGAGAAAGAGAGGACATTTTGTCCCAACCAATGGAGCAGCAAAACTGTGGCGCTGGGGAATCACAGGAGATTACTCGTGTGGGGAAATTGCTTGTGTCGATGGCAGCGACTATAAATTTGCCATGCCCTTTGTTCTTGTATGCTCTCTCCAAAGACTCTTCTTATTCAATAAGCCAAACTTGAATCCACCACCAATGATTTGGTATAATATTAAATATTAAATATATTTTTTATTTTATATATTTTCGAACAATATAAGAAAATAGAAAAGTACTATACATCCGAAAGAATAGAAGAAATTAAGAGTAATAATAAAATAAGACACATTGTTCAAAAAAATACTTTTTTGTAACGCCACCCCTTTGCACAAATAGAATATTTGACTCCACCTTAACAAAATAATTATATATTAAATACTACGGGAAAATATTATCAAAGCAAATATACACTGAATATTGTTTCAATATGTATAATTACAAGGCCAAAATATAATGCAAGTTGTGTACTTCTCATACAGACAAAACCGCCACACTACATTCAACTCCCTGTAATCACATACATACAAACCAAGAAATATCATATACCAAGCCAGCCACCATACAACAATCAGCCACATCCCAAATCCACACTACATTCGACTACCTTTAACCACAAACATATACGTGCATCTCCACCAACAAATTCTATATACCAAGCCGGCCACAATACAACAATCAACCACATCCCACCCACAGATCCATCCATCATCATTCCCAGCTAATTACATTCCTCTTCCATGTAACTGTCAAACAACATTTTTTTAATACCTTTTTTCCCCTGGAGTAGGTGCTCATGCTTCCAGCCAATAACACTTAAACATTAAAAGTGCACACCAATACATTTTAATACTTAATTTATTTCATTCTAATGGTAGCCATAGCATTAATAATTACCATATAATGTCAACCAAAATAATAATGCATTAGCTTTACAGTAATCCCTCGTTTATAGCGGATAATTGGTTCCAAAACCACCCCGCGGTAAGTGAAATCCACGAAGTAGGGTCACCCTCTCATCTGTACATTTTTTGTGTGTCAATAAATGTGTATGAAACCATTTAAGTGCACATGTTATTATTAGAATATTAAATAATAGTTTCAAGCATGTAATAATACATCCATCCATCCATCCATCCATTTTCTGAACCGCTTAGTCCCCACGGGGGTCGCGGGCGTGCTGGAGCCTATCCCAGCCGTCATCGGGCAGTAGGCGGGGGACACCCTGAACCGGTTGCCAGCCAATCGCAGGGCACACAGAGACAAACAACCATTCTCACTCGCACTCACACCTAGGGACAATTTGGAGTGATCAATCGGCCTACCAAGCATGTTTTGGGGATGTGGGAGGAAACCGGAGTGCCCGGAGAAAACCCACGCGGTCTCGGGGAGAACATGCAAACTCCGCACAGGGAGGGCCGGAGGTGGAATCGAACCCGCACCCTCCTAACTGTGAGGCGGACGTGCTACCCAGTGCGCCACCGAGCCGCCATGTAATAATACATTAATAGTTTAAATAAGATACAGAAAATATTGTATAAATATTGAAAATTGAAACATTATATGTGTGTGTGTGTGTGTGTGTGTGTGTGTGTGTGTGTGTGTGTGTGTGTGTGTGTGTGTGTGTGTGTGCGCGTCTGTGTGCGTTTGTGTGTAACATACGTATGTAGATGTAACGTTCTGTTGTTAACCTTGGTTAAACAGGGACCTCTAATGGTCACAAGTTACCATAGCAGCGCTATGCACATTTTGTAGCTAAAGTATACATACTGTAAATATGATTTTAGGACTCTTTTATTAATAATAACTTTTTGTAACAAGGTACAATACTGTAAATATGTTTTCTGTCACGTTCCGGTGTCACCTGCCGCTTGGCCACGCCCTAATCGGCTGAACCACCCACACCTGTCAGGCTTTCTATTTAAACCCTGTCATCCAGTCACTCCCTTGTCAGTTCGTTCCTGTATGCTACCCGTTAATCCCTGTGCGTTCAGCCTATCAGCCTGTGCCTTTTCTCTGTTGCCAATCGTTTCAGTAAACTGACCAACCACGCCTCGATCGCCGCCTGCCCCGACTACTGGCCCGTCCTTGACCACGCTCCGATCGCCGCCTGCCCCGACTACTGGCCCGTCCTTGACCACGCTCCGATCGTCGCCTGCCCCGACTACTGGCCCGTCCTTGACCATGCTCCGATTGCTGCCTGCCCCGACTACTTGCTCGCCCCGACCACGATTACGCGCTGCGCTCTCCTGCACAGCCACGCCAGCCCAATCGCGAGTCCAGTGTTCCACTTCCCCTTTTCCCCTTTTCAATAAAGGATCGTGCTGCATTTGGTCACCCTGTCTCTGTTCCCGTCTTTTATTATAACAACTTGTTTCTTTTGGGCTGGAAAAAATCTGCAATGCAGTGAAGCCGCCGATAAACGAACCACAAAGTAGCGAGGGATCACTGAATATAGCGCTTTTCTATACTCAAAGCGCTAACAGTGGATGCATTATTCATACGCTCGCACATTCACACTTTGGTGGTGGTAAACTACATGACATATTGCCACAGCTGCCCTGTCACGTCCGTGCCACAGGACATTGAGCCGGTAACTTTCCTCAGCCACACCCCTCTCATCACCGTAATGACTGTCACCTGCTTCCTCGTGTTACGTGACTAAAGTTTTAAACCCTGCCCGTGTGTCGTTCATTGTGGATGTCTACTGTTACTCCCGTCTGTGTCTGCCTGTTGTTCCTGTCCTGCTCATCCATTCCCCTCGGTCACGTGTGGAGGCTCATGGGCAGAACCTGTTTCTGAATCTGTTCCTGGTCCGAGTGGACTTCTGTTTCCTGCCCGCTGTCCGTGAGCCTCTTTCCCACCTATGTTTGTGTTCACCTACCCCTCTTCCCTTCAATAAACTCTGGTCCAAGCAGCATTTGGTCACCCTGCTCCACTCTTCCCTGACAGATAGAAGCATGGCAGCCACTGCGTGCCGACAGCCCTTCCGACTACCACCAAGTATTCACACCCAGTTGTACACACGTGTCAGTGCCACTGGAGGCAAGGTGAATGAAGTGTCTTGCCCAAGAACACAATGACCCTTGACTCAGACAGAGCTGGATTCGCACAACCAACTCTGATTACTGAATGACCCTACTCTACCACTAATTCATAGCCATCCATTAAAAATGTATCATCAATCACCACAGCATTTTTTTGCCAATACAATTAATGTTATACACAGTTTTTACACCCCTTTTTCACTGTTTTCATCTCCTCTGAAGTGACATTCTAAATTGTATACAACAGCAGTAGTTCATTAATTAGTATGTTCAGTAGTTTGATGCAATTAGTTGGCACCACCCGATGGGTATCATTTGTAATCCAGTAGTCCACTTCCATTTTTTAAACATTGTTTTAAACATACGTGTTAGTTGCAAAGTTAAAATAACACTGTAAAGCACTCATACACCCTTAGTGAGTATAATTATGATGTTAAACATAAAATACTGCAACAACCCAAACAAATATTTAGGAAATGTATTAATGTGTGCATAGTGTACAATACTGACCTCTGGTAACACAATGAATGCTCCTGTCATAATGGTGAGGACAATGTTGATCCCAAATAACCAACGAAGGAATATGAAGTAGGAGGCGACGCCTGACCCAAAATGACCTCACAACAAAGGAGAAAATATTTATATCAGAATTTTAGGCAACAAACATCAAAATTCAGACAATCAAAAATTCATTTTAACAGTTCAATACAATACATGACAAGTGCATTTATATAGTGCATGTAACAACAGCTGGGTCTATAACAAATTATTTTACATATGACAAACTGTAAAAGAGTAAAACAGTAAATTAAACCACGATTGAATATACAGTAGTGAACAATAACAACAAAAGTTGAAAGCCAAAGAACAAAAACGGATCTTCAAATGAGTTTTTAACATGGATAGAGGGGGCTTGCCTAAAATTTAAGGGGTGGTCATTCCAAGGACCTGCAAAAGATAAGGTTCCATTTTAGTCCTCTGCACTTCCAGTATATGGTTTGCGGACCTGAGGCAAGTGTGTAGTGGTGGAGGGGCTCAGAGGGGTAAGGCTGAGGCAAGGCCATGTAACAAACCAAAAAAACAAAAAAGTATCTTAAAGTAAAACAAAATAGTTATTTCGATTAGCTTCATAATGTCTTCTGAATGCTATCCGTAGATTATTTTTTTCAGACAAATGAAATAATTTTTAGTTATTACCTGACAGTTTCGACTGCGCACTCCAGTCTTAGAGCCGTCGGAGGAAGACTAGAGTGCGCAGTCGAAACTGTCAGCAGCAGGTAACAACTAAAAATAATTTCATTTGTCTGAAAAAAAGAATCTACAGATAGTAAAACAAAGTAGGCAAAGGTAAAAAGCCAAGCTGCTTTTGGCTTTTTACATTGATGATGCTCTAAGAGTGTAAGTGCAAGTGAGTGGAAACATTTTTTTGAAAACAAACATCGGTAGTGTTGCCACAGTCACCTTGAAAATGTTGCTTAGTTAATTTAGTTACTTATTTGATTAGTTTGTTACTATCAAGCTGCAAGTTACTATCAGCAGACCCAACAATTCTTCTCAACAGAAAAATGACAACTGTTTTTGTTGGTACTTTATTGAAATTGAGTTTATTGGAAGTTTTAACTGTAATGTTTAAAGACCCTCTAGGAAACTTTTTCAGTTTCTGTTGATTATGGTGGCGCCTAAAGGACAAAAACTGCAATGTTTTGTTTGAAGTCCACCAAATTTCCCTTAAAGGTATTAGAGGGTATTTTTTAGAAATTATTTTGTAATATTTTTCAAATTTCTCCCCACAAACCGACGGATTGTTAAATAGGTCATCTTAAAAAATATATATTATTGTTGTCGCGTTACCGATGTATCGGGCGAGTCGTGAGCTAGTAACAGGCTCTTTATTGCACAAACAAGGGTTCAACATTTTCTCAATCATTTAAATAAATAAGAATGTTTCTGAAAGTTAGTTTGACTTTAAAATGTTTACAAGAAATACAAAAAAAGTGTTTAAAAATACGATAAAATATTTAAAGGTTCATAAATGTTTTAGGTGGATATAGTAACAATATATTTTCTCTACATCACGGATTTTCACATATCGCGGGTGGATTTGGAACCAATTATCCGCAATAAGTGAGGGATCACTGTATTATATTTTCAGCTTGAACATGCAAACGTCTCTACTTATTTTGGTTTCAAAGTCACTTGGCGGATGAGTAACCTCACTTCCCAAGACAATTGGTGGATTGAACGAAGATGACCTCATCCCATTACGCTTCACTGTTTCAGATAAAATATTTTACGTTTATTTAATGTTTTAAAATGTTGATGTAAGGGAGCAGACAGCTGAGCCAAGTGCGGAGCGACAGAGACTTTATTGTGGGGAAAAAGGTGGGCGCTGGGGCGGCAATCGGGCTGGGGGCCGGACAGGTGGACTTCTGGGAAGGGAACTGACAGCACGGACTGGCGGACTACACAGGCAATTCTGCGAGAGTACCAAAACGGAGAGTCAGGATTACAGGAACGGGTGAGTGGAGCGGCATCACGGGATAGGCTGACACGCGGGTTTGCGCTGGCAGCGCTGATATAGCGCGTTCAAAGCCCACGATAGGTGGCGGCAATTCCGCTGACCGGAGGGGCGTGGTCGTGTCGCAGGTGGCGCAAGGACGTGACAGTAGAGTTGTTTGTACACCATTGCATTGTAGTTGCCGATGCCACCAATGTCTCACATGAAAAGCGACTTACTACAAATACTTTAGCACAGTTGCTATTCACTTGATAGTAGCTTCTACAGAGAACTATATTCTGTAAAGTAGCTGTGAAATTTAATGGTGAGTCATTTTGAGTAATTGTGGAAGCTTTCTTTGGTCAAAAGTAACACAGTAAGTTACACTATTAATTTTAAAACAATGACAAATTAGAATATTTGTTACTCCAGAATTCTGCCATTTCAGAGTACAGTGATCCCTCGTTTTTCGCGGGAGATGCATTCCAGAACCACCCGCGACAAACGAAAATCCGCAAAGTAGAAAGGGTATATGTATTATTTATAAATTTAAAAACACCATGTATCGTAATCTCCAACATATAGTGTTTCTTGTTGATTGCTAGAGGGCATGGGTATGTTGTAAATTAACTAGAAGTATGGTTTACCTTGCAAAGCAATGCAAAGCATCCATCTTCAGAATTGCCACACTACAGTAACCCGGGGGACATCATGCATAGCAAAACCAAAGTTGTGCATCAATCTCCTGTTGCATTGTGGTCCAGTACACAAAATTAAAGCTTTTTAAACACTCCCCAATACTTTTACCGACATAGATATTTCCCTTGCTAACCATTCACACACTGTTCTGTGCATGCATTGTACCTTTACAGTAAATAAAAAAAACAAACACGTGATATTGTCATGTGGCCCAACTCCTTCTGCATCGGTTGGTGCGCATGGCCGACTGCGCCTCCTGGGCTTGAACTAAGTTACGTCTGCATAGAGGCACACCCTGCACTATCAGGGCTCATTGCCACTGTCCCAACTCCTGGTGCTTTGTTTATTCTCCAGTGCTTTTTTTCTTTTTACCCCGCGCTTGTCCTCAGTGAAGCACTGCTCAGAGGCATGAGCACTTATGCACGATTATGCCTGCTGTCCCAACTCTTTCTGCACGGCAGTGTATTTTTCCTTCGTGCACGGCTGTGTCACGTCTCCGCTCTCACCCTCCGCGCTAGACCTCACCAATACGCAACTGCGCGTGCTAATCGGCACTGATCGCCACCACCTGTCTTGTGTAACCCGCTGATTAGGGTGTGTATATAGACGCCGTTTGCCGGTCAGTCCTCGCCGTTTCATCTGGGTTGACACACGCACGCTTGCCACCTGAATCCCCGTTTGCCTTATCCGCTGTGTATCGGTATGCCTGGCTGGTTGTCTGCCTTGACACGCATGCCTACCACCTGATTACCATTTGCCTGATCCGCTGTGTAATGAGATGCAGCCACGACACGAGCTCGCTGACCGACTCGTCAGTCACCTCGTGCACCTGCTCTGCTGGCGTTGTAGCCTCCCTTTCCCTTTTAGCCTTCCCTAAATAAACAGTCCGTGTTTGCATATGGTTTTCCTGGCTCTTTCATGACAGACAGGCCGCGCATGTCCACAGTGACACACATTCCTCAGAGGCACGCCCCGCGCTATTAATGTGTATTTAAACGGAGTTTTCCCATCATTCATAAACCTGCTAAGTAGCGCCTCCGCGAAGTGGCGAGGATCACTGTAACGCATTAAATGCATTATTGTCATCACTGCCTGCAGGTACCGTATCCTCCACACCATAAGGCGCACTTAAAAGCCTTTAATTTTCTCAAAAATCGAAGGTGCGCCTTTTTATTAGGTGCGCCTTTTGTGTGGACCAAATTCCAAAATCGGTAAATTTGTTTTGTGTGGCTGGCTTCCTTAATATGCAGGCGTAATATGAAGACCCGATGAACCAATCAGAGGACATTATGTTTTAGGTAAATTGGGGCAAAAAAAACAATCAGAGGACCGGACGTAACACGTAGAGGAATACGTACCTCCGCCGCCATTGGTAAATAAATACTATCGTTTGTGCAAATCTGTAAAGTTGTTTTGTGTGGCTTCCGCCACACAGGGAAGTAATATACAGGCACCCGATGAACAGATCAGAGTCCATTACATTTTACGTAGATCGGGGCGGTACACCAATCAGACGACTGGATGTAACACGGACGTACCTCCGCCGCGATTGGTAAATAAAAACTGTAGTTTGAGCAAAGTACGTACCTCCGCCACCATTGATCAATAAATACTACCATTTGTGCAAATCTGTAAAATTGTGGCGGAAGCCACACAAAACAGAGACATAATGTACAGGCACCCGATGAACCAATCAGATGGACATTATGTTTCATGTACATAGATCGGGGAGATAAACCAATCAGAGGACTGTACATAACACGCTGAGTACGTATCTCTGCCGCCATTGATGAATAGATACCATCGTTTGTGCAAAGAAAACAGCATTACGACCCTCTAGAATGGCATAGACAACGAGACATGCTTACAAGGCACGATTAGAGCTTTCTGGAAAGCCAGGATCATTGCAGAAGAGCAACGTGACAATGACGAGAGGGAACTTGGCATGTTTAATTTGGATACAGAAGATGAGGACTTGGACGGATTTGCGTATGACTATCGATTAACAATATTGTGAGTACAGTAGAGTACATGGATTAAAAGTAGAATAAAGTACAACCGAACTCACTGTCTTGCTCTCATGACGTTTTTTTGTTTACCGTAAGTCATGCCATGCATGCGCCCTATGCGGTGCGCCCTATGTTTGGATTAAATACAAAATAGACCCCGCAATTGAGTCTGCGCCTTTTAACCCAAAGCGCCTTATGGTGCGGATAATACGGTAATCAAAATATGAGTGTTTCTTGAATTTGCGTGTATGTAGTATGTGTTTGTTTTATTTGTGTGACTTACTTTCAATTTTCTTAATCCTCACTTCCCAAGGAATGAACACAACCACAATGTTGTAAAGGACTCGAGAAATTTTCTTCAGCATCTACAGAATAAAAAAAAGGGTTCAGGGATGAGAATCTTCCGCGGATCCGCGAATTTCCGTGTTTTTTTCCGTCGGGAGTATCATTTGCGTGAATCGTGTAGTTCCGTTGAGAAAATTGTTTTTATATGGGGGGGGGGGGGGGGGGGGGGGAGCGGCTGGCAACAGTATTGCGACAACAGCCGCCTTATTTTCGGCGGCATTTTGGCGCTACTTTCGTCACATCATTTGCCTACTAATTTGCCTAATTAGCAAAGGTTTTAGCCAGCATGGCGAACGTTTTAGAGAAAAAAGATGAGGATCGTGCCAGGGAAATAGACAAGTCGAACGGGATCAGGAACTGCTTCAGATGGGTATGGCTCGAGAGCAGCGTCATCTTACAACTCGGAACACAGTCCGCAACCACCTGCCTGACGGAACATATCCGTAAATTAGATGTCCCGGGGAAGGTTTTGTGCATTCTTTGTCAAGATATGATAAGCTATGGAGGTCGCGGCGCTTCGAACATTAAGGAGCACATCAAAACAAAAAAACACAAAGGTACATTTTTACTTTTACAAGCATGTGGGTAACAAGATGTTACATGTAAGCTAATGTCAGGCTATTGTCATATCGTTAAAGAATAAATCTTCATAGATAGATAGATAGATAGATAGATAGATAGATAGATAGATAGATAGATCATCATAATAAATAATTTTGAGTTGATATTACTCAGCCAGTCTGAGAAAACGGATTTAGATACCAATATATATATACATATATAGATATGAAGAAGAAATATCATTTATATCGTCGTACATGGTGTTTTCAATAATGGTCATGGTGATCTTTAATTTTATTCCTTATACAAAAATTAAAGATCACCATGACCAACTACCAGTTACCATCGGCCACGCAGACTGCAGCTACATCCAGCTGTTCTCAACCACAGCAGATGCATGCAATGTTCAGAGGTCATCCAACATGTCCAGTGAAGTTGCCGGAAGTCAAACCGCTGATATCAATAAGTGATAGAGTGGCAAATTCACAGATATGAATTTGTGTTAGCGAAATCAAATGATATTTAAAAATGAAGATGAACAAGTTTTATGAGAATGTATTTTAATCTTTGTTTTACTTAATGTAGCAAACTGGCATGGATTGAAAATGGTATCAGTGCCTTCGATCTCAACAACTGCAAATCCTCATACAGGAACATACCAGTCCATCTCTGAAGCAGAAAATACATCAGGCCCAGTGCATCAACCACCACTAACTGTCTCCAGGCCATCTGACACCCAGTCCTCCACTACTAGAGCACCGCAACCCAGCACTTCAACTCCACAAGAAGACACTAATGTTCCCAATTCACAGCGTAAGAGTAAAGCCAGTGTTAGGTTCAAAATCAGCAAAAGGATCAGCAGACAAAACCAGTGAGGCAGAATATTGAGTCTTTTCTCGCGAGGAGTGCATTCAGACTTACAGCAATCCGACTACACTAAAAATCCGTTTACACTCCTCACTCTTTTTATTTGGAATGCCCTACCCACAATGTGAGACTAGCCCCTGATAGGTGGGGGGGAAGCGTGGGCTTTGTCTCATGAGAGAAGAAACGAGATTCTATGTGAAACTAGAAGTCGCAGACAGGATGCCATGAGAAACAAAAAGAGTGCAAGGACAAAATGCTATGTGAAACAAGAAGTCACAGACAAGACACCATGAGAAAAGAGTGCAAAGACAAAATGCCATGTGCAGACATCAACAAAATAGATTGAGCTATTAACAACTTTCTTGGATTCCCAGAGGTGTAGAAGGTCCGGAAGCTCCAGACAGCATCGTTTGACTTGTTGTGGACTGGTGGACGTCTGCAAGGCGAAACAGCAAGCATTCTGTACAATAACTTTATTAATAAGTACTCATTAGGGAACGCATGATAACATATATATACAATTTATCTAACAGCCAGACTGAATGTGCTGGAAATGTTGATGAAGAAAAGAAAGAAAAATAACTGAACATTATGACTGCACAGTAGCATGTACAGGACTGTCTCAGAAAATTAGAATATTGTGATAAAGTTCTTTATTTTCTGTAATGCAATTAAAAAAACAAAAACGTCATACATTCTGGATTCATTACAAATCAACTGAAACATTGCAAGCCTTTTATTATTTTAATATTGCTGATTATGGCTTACAGTTTAAGAAAACTCAAATATCCTATCTCAAAATATTAAAATATTTCGTCAGACCAAGTAAAAAAAAAGATTTATAACACCAAAACAAAATCAAACATTTTAAAATGTCCATTGATGCACTCAGTACTTGGTTGGTAATCGTTTTGCACGGATTACTGCATCAATGCGGCGTGGCATAGAGGCAATCAGCCTGTGGCATTGCTGAGGTGTTATGGATGCCCAGGATGCTTCAATAGCGGCCTTTAGCTCATTTGCATTGTTGGGTCTGGTGTCTTTCAGCTTCTTCTTCATAATACCCCACAAATTCTCTATGGGGTTCAGGTAAAGGGAATTGGCAGGCCAATCGAGGACAGTAATGCCATGGTCAGTACACCATTTACTGGTGGTTTTGGCACTGTGGGCAGGTGCCAGATCATGCTGAAAAATGAAATCATCATCTCCATAGAGCTTTTCAGCAGACGGAAGCATGTAGTGCTCTAAAATCTGCATTTACTCTGGACTTGATGAAACACAGTGGACCAACACCAGCAGCTGACATGGCTCCCCAAACCATCGCTGACTGTGGGAACTTCACACTGGATTTCAAGCAACTTGGATTTTGCTCCTCTCCAGCCTTTTCTTCAGACTCTGGCGCCTTGACTTCCAAATAAAATATAAAACTTGCTTTCGTCTGAAAACAGGACTTTGGACCACTCTGCAACTGTCCAGTGCTTCTTTTCCATAGCCCAAGTCAGACGCTTCTTCCGTTGTCTTGAGTTTAGAAGTGGCTTGACCATGGGAATAAGGCTATTGTAGCCCATTTCCCGGACACGTCTGTGAACAGTGGCTTTTGATACCTGGACTCCAGCTTCAGTCCACTGTCTTAGAAGCTCCCCCAAAAACACCTTTGATGGCGCCGCTCAAGTGGCAGCCTGTTAAAGCAGCTCTGTCCTTTCTTCCCTTCTTTTAGTGTTTGGATTGTGTTATAGTGAGTTTTTTGTTGTTTTTCACCTTTTCACATTATTGAATTAGGCTAGTGCGCAGCTATGGATGTTCACGTTGTAACATTCATAGTTTGTTCCCTACTGATTTTGGGACTTTTTGGTGCGGCGTCGGGTGAGCCATCCATACTCGGCTCCATTGTCTACACCCGCGATCAGCTGTTAGCCTGGCGCTACACACCCCTTCCCTGCGGGTTGCGGCCGGAGATCCCCAAGGAGATAGGGCCGCGGAGAAGAGGATGCCGAGGCGGAGTAAAGTGCAGGCAGCAGAATAAGCCGTGCTTGTCGTTGGTCATCATGGGAAACGTGAGATCTCTTCAAAGCAAAATGGAAGAGCTAACGGCGCTAGTCAGGGCGAAGAGGGAATATCGCGAATGCAGTCTCGTGTGCTTCACGGAGACATGGCTGAACAATCTCTCGCCCGACTCACACCTCTCCCTGGACGGTTTTCAAGTGGTGCGGGCTGACAGGAGTGCTACGGAGAGCGGTAAGAGGAGAGGTGGGGGACTGTGTTTGTGAACGATAGATGGTGCCATCCCGGACACGTCAGCGTTAAAGAGCGACTCTGCACCAGTGACTTGGAGCTGTTGGTGGTTAGCATGCGACCGTACTATCTCCCGAGGGAGTTTTCACATGTTATTGCTATAACTGTGTACATCCCTCCCTCGGCTGTCGCTGCTACCACTACGAACCGGATCCACGCTATCGTTTCTAGGCTTCAAACCCAGCACCCCCAATCTCTCCTCCTCATCTCCAGGGACTTCAATCATGCTTCCCTGGCCTCTTCCCTCCCCACCTTTACGCAATATGTTGACTGCCCCACCAGAAACGATAGAACATCAAAGTCAAAGTCTGCGTTAGTCAATTTCTTCACATGCCAAGACACACAAAGAGATCAAAATTACGTTCCCACTATCCCACGGTGACAAGACATAGTTCACAATGTACATACAAGTAAACAACATAAGAAAATAAAACAAGAAGGCACAAACAATGAATAAATAAGAGTGATGAATAAATAATAAATAAACAAATAACACAATAAATAAGTACAGGACGCTACGCAGAAGGGGGAAGAGAGTTCAGGATCCTAACAGCCTGGAGAATGAAGCTGTTGGTGAGTCTGGCGGTGCAGGAGCGCAGGCTCCTGTACCTCTTCCCAGAGGGCAGAAGATCAAACAAAGAGTGAGCGGGGTGACTCGCATCACTCACAATGGTGGTCACCTTGCGGGCGAGATGGGAGGTGTAAATGCCCTTCAGGGAGGGGAGTGAAGCACCAATAATCTTACCAGCCGTGTTCACAATGCGCTACAGGGCCTTCATGTTGTATTCAGTCCAGCTACCACCCCAGACAGCGATACCACTGGAGAAGACGCTCTCAATGGTGCCACGGTAAATTGTAGTCATGACGGCCGGAGGAGCACTTGCTCGCCTGTGTTTCCGCAGGAAGTACAGGCGGCGCTGAGCTTTCTTCGCCAGTGACGCGGTGTTGGCGGACCAGGAGAGGTCCTCACTGATGTGCACCCCCAGGAATTTGGTGCTGCTCACGCTCTCCACCACAGCACCGTCGATGGTCAGCGGCAGGTGTTGGATATGACCCTTCCGGAAGTCAACAACAACTTCCTTGGTCTTGTTGACATTCAGCAGGAGGTTGTTGTCCCTGCACCACGCGGTCAGAAGGTCAACCTCCAACCTGTACTGAGTCTCGTCGCCCTTGGTGATGACACCCACCAGAGTCGTGTCGTCAGCAAATTTCACTATGCGGTTGTCGCTGTAGGACGCAGTGCAGTCATGCGTCAGCAGGGTGAAGAGCAGCGGACTGAGCACACAGCCTTGGGGGGACCCCGTGCTCAGCGTGATGCTGGCGGAGATTTTGTCGCCAACACGTACCACCTGAGGCCTCTGACAGAGGAAGTCCAGTAGCCAGTTGCAGAGGTAGGTACTGAGGCCCAGCTTGTCGAGTTTGCAGATGAGTCGCTGTGGCACAATGGTGTTGAAGGCAGAACTGAAGTCCACAAACAGCAATCTCACATACGAGTCCCTACTCTCCAGGTGGGAGAGGGCCAAGTGGAGGGTAGAGCAGATGGCATCCTCAGAGGACATCCTCAGAGGACCGTTTGGCTCGGTACGCAAACTGGAAGGGGTCTATGGTCGGGGGAGAATGGATCTGATGTGCTCCATGACAAGCCGCTCAAAGCACTTCATGATGATGGGCGTCAGTGCCACAGGGCGGTAGTCATTGAAGCAGGATGGAGCAGGCTTCTTCGGCACAGGTACGATGGTGGCAGCCTTGAAACACGAAGGGACGATGGCCTGCTGCAGGGAAATGTTAAAGATGTCCGTGAAGACAGCCGTCAGCTCCCCAGCGCAGTCCTTCAGCGCTCGACCTGGGATGTTGTCAGGGCCCGCCGCCTTACGGGTGTTGATAGCGGTAAGCGCCCTCCTCACGCTGTCGGCAGGGAGGCACAGGGGCTGCTCGTGTGGAGGGGGAGCGGTCTTCAGCGGGCAAGTGCTGTTCCGAGCGTCGAAGCGAGCAAAGAAGTGGATAAGATCGTTGAGCATACGGACGTCGCCCTCACAGCTCTGTGGCGCGGGCTTGTAGTCCGTGATGGTCTGAAGGCCCTGCCAAAGGCAAACTTTGGACCTGTTGTATGCTAATGTCAAGGATGCATACACCTCTTCCCCCCTCCCCCCACTTGGTCGCTCGGATCACAACCTTGTCCATCTGGTCGCAGACTACACCCCGGTGGTTAAACGGCGTCCACCTGAGAGGAGGTCTGTGATGTTGTGGTCTGAGAAATCCACTCAGTGACTGCTTTGAGAGTACAGACTGGGAAGCTCTCTGTGGCCCCCATGGAAGTGACATTGACAGCGTGACCCACTGCGTTACAAACTACATAAATTTCTGTGTTGAGACCACTGTGCCCTCCAAGTTGGTCCGGTGTTTTCCCAATAACAAACCCTGGGTGTCGTCCGAGATAAAGGCTCTGCTTAATGGGAAGAAGAGATCCTTTGGTTCGGGGGATGTGGTGGAGCTGCGTAGAATCCAGAAGGAACTCCGGCTGAAGATCAGGCAGGGGAAGGAGACCTACGGGAGGAGGCTGGAGAAGCAAATGGGACTTAACGGCAGAAACGTCTGGAGGGGTCTGCAGTCCATCTCGGGCCATGGTAAAGGGGTGGATCGGAAACCAGCTGATGGGGACAAGGACTGGGCGGATGAACTCATTCTGTTCTTCAACAGATTTGGTTCTGCCTCCCCACCGCCCCTTCACCTCGCTCCGCACCTCATTCTGCCACCTTCATCACTCCAGTCCAACCCCACCCCCCCACCCCCCAGCTCACCAACCCCCTCTCAAAACCCCGGTCACTCTTTTGTCTCCACTCCATCACCCCGGTCTTCCGACATCACCCTCTCCTTTACAGCTCTTCAGGTGAGGAGTCACCTCAGATAAAGGTAGGGAAGGCACCGGGCCCAGACGGCATCTGGCCGAGACTGCTCAGGGACTGTGCAGACCAGCTGAGTGGCGTGGTCATGTACCTGTTCAACCTGAGCCTGAAGAAGGTCCCAGGACTGTGGAAGACCTCCTGTGTGGTCCCCGTACCGAAGGTGTCGCGCCCCAAGGAGCCTAACCACTTCAGGCAGTTTGCTTACCGGCCTGGTGTTGGGGTGGACGATGCAGTGAATTATTTACTGCACAGAACATTGCTTCACCTGGAAGACAACAGGAGCACTGGGAGGATCATGTTCTTCGATTTCTCCTGCGCTTTTAACACCATCCAGCCGTCACTGCTTAGGGTGAAGATGGAGAAGGCGGGTGTGGACCAGCGCCTGGCTGCATGGACAACGGACTTCCTCACCGACTGGCCGCAGTATGTGAGGTTACATCGCTGTGAGTCCGACGTGGTGCGCTGCAGCACAGGTGTTCCCCAGGGTACGGTGCTCTCTCCTTTCCTTTTCACCCTGTTCACTTTAGACTTTACCCACGACACCGCTTACTGCCACATCCAGAAGTTCTCCGACGACACGACCATTGTTGGATATGTCTCGGAGGGGAACGATCTGGAATATAGAACGGTCATCAAGGACTTTGTCAGCTGGTGCGAGCTCAACCAGCTTCAGCCGAACACCAGCAAGACGAAGGAGTTGATTGTGAGCTTTGGAAGGACATCACCCATCTTCACTCCGGTGAACATCCAGGGATCGGACATCAAGGTAGTGGAGGACTACAAATTCCTGGGTGTTTGCCTTAACAACAAACTGGACTGATCACACCCACGCCCTGTACAAAAAGGGCCAGAGTCGCCTCCACCTGCTGAGGAGACTGAGGTCCTTCGGTGTGTGCAGGGCTCTCCTCCGGACCTTCTATGGCTCTGTGGTGGCCTCAGCCATCCTCTACGCTGTGGTCTGCTGGGGTGGGGGCAGTACTGACCGGGACAGGGGGAGACTGAATAAGATGGTCAGGAGAGTGAGCTCTGTTCTGGGCTGTCCCCTGGATTCCATTGAGGTTGTGGGTGAGACGAGGATGTTGATTAAGCTTAAATCCATCATGGACAACACCTCTCACCCTCTCCATGAGATTGTGCGGCTCCTGAGCAGCTCCTTTAGCGGCAGACTTCTGCACCCTCGGTGTAGGAGCGAACGGTTCTGCGGGTCCTTCATTCCCTCTGCTGTCAGACTTTACAACATGCGTGGCACCTGATAAAATTAATGTGTTTCGTCTCTACTAGCGGCACTTGTATTTGTCCTCGTCTGTTATTTACCCTTTTTTAATATTTTGGCACTTGTTTTATTCTTGCACTCGTATTATTCTTGCACTCATATGCGCTGCTGTGACAAGTGAATTTCCCCGCTGTGGGATGAATAAAGTTCTATCATCATAATCATCATTCTGGAAGCGACTTCTTCACAATGCTTTTAAGGCTGCAGTCATCTCTCTTGGTTGTGCAGCGTTTCCTGCCACATTTCCCCCTTCCAACAGACTTTTTGTGGATGTGCTTTGAAACTGCACTCTGTGAACAGCTTGCTCTTTGAGAAATTTATTTTTGTGTCTTATCCTCCTGATGCAGGGTGTCAATGATGGTCTTCTGGACAGCAGTCAGATCAGCAGTCTTCCCCATACTTGTGATTTAGTTTACTGAACTAAGCTGAGTGTATTTCAAGGCTCAGGAAACCCTTGCAGGTGTTTCGAGTTAATGATGATTCAAGTGATTAGTTGAATACCCTACTATTATACTTATTCATGATATTCTAATATTTTGAGATAGGATATTTGAGTTTTCTTAAGCTATATGCCATAATCACCTATATTAAAATAATAAAAGGCTTGCAATATTTCAGTTGATTTGTAATGAATCTAGAATGTATGACATTTATGGTTTTTTAATTGCATTACAGAAAATAAAGAACTTTATCACAATATTCTAATTTTCTGAGACAGTCCTGTACATATTGATGTAAATATTTGTATATAAACCTTTGAATGAAACACCCAGATTAACTCTCATTTTATTATAAGAAAGACTGGATTAAGCCGCTCACAACAATCTGTGGTAAGGTACTTCAGTGTTTAAATATTTGTCATATGTTTTGATTTATATGCTAATTATGTCTTTATAATTTATCTTTCACAATTCATTTCCAAAAGATAGGTATTATGAGTGTTCTTTGACAACAAGATATGTGGTTGTAGGTATATGTTGCAAAAAATTAACAGTTTTCATCAAAAGGAAAAACTCCAGGTTTGATTGTGCCATTTTGATGTATTATATTCACCTTGATAGCCCACCAAGCAGAAATATATTTTTAACAAAACTGTTGAAATTGAGTGATGAAATTAATGGTTTTAGGGTTGCTATACTGCCAAAATCCAGGAGTTTCCAGGGAGTTTTGCCACCTGGGCCCCCTCCGGGACATTGCCCCTGGCCCCCTGTGGCCCCCAATAGGGGCCTGTGGCCCCTGGCCCCCTGCAGCCCCCAATGGGGGCCTGTGGCCCCTGGCCCAATGCCGCCCCCATTGGGGGGTGCCTGCGGGCATGTGGCCCCCAGACCCCGGCCACTTTTCAGTGTTTTTTTTTCCATTTGCCGTTCTCATCCTTGAGAGTTGTTGGAGACAACCAAAAAACAACAACAATAAACAACAACTTTGTTGGAGAGATCAACCACTTCTTTGTAGCTTTTAGTGGGCCGATGGCCTCGTGGACCGCAACCACACGTAATCATTCGTGATACCAAAGAAAATGGTTGGAACTGAGAAAAATAAGTCTGGAAAATGTATGAACACATAATGAAACATTTTGAAAAAAAATAAAAACAATTTGCGAATATGTGATGGGGTGCATGATGCGGGTGATGAATTGTGAATATGCTTGGGTTAACTGCAGTTTTAAGTAAAATCACCAATCACCACATCACAGCTTGCAATGGCGGTTTTATGCAAGTAAATATGGTCCAGCGTGTAGCTCATTCTTTTGTTACCTCATATCTGCAGAGGAGCGATCCGGGAGGAGGGAGAAAGGCAGTATTTTGGGAAAATAAGGAGAGGCTTTTCGATCTGTTCTCATGGAGATGATGCTAAAGATGGCGTCACATCATTGCCGTATGTAATAAATGAACCTCCATTTAATGCTTTATGTTTCAATTGGGGTTGAATTTAAGTCAAATATAAAGTCAATACCTTTACCACAAAAAACTTTAACTTTACAGATTAACAGAGTCAATCTCCCTCCATAGCAGTCTATCATCCTGGATGTGCGGATTGCTTATTGACGTCGAAGACGGATCTATGTTACATAATTGTTCAGGTTGCATAAAATCTGACGCATCTGATCTGGGACCACATATGAAAACGACTCTTATTGGATTTGGGATATAATCATATTTCGTACTAAAAATTGTACTATTTAGATTGTCAGACAAAAAAAAATCAGACACATCAGAGACAGGCACAGATGCGCAAAAAAATCAGATGTGGGTCACACTTGCCTGCAATGTGAATTTCGCTTCAATTGAGCTAACAACGGGTCTTCAGTTGACCAATACTACATCATGAGAAGGCCGAATCTTTTTTTTTTACAGATTTAGAACCATATGTAGAACAAACAGAGAATCCTCTACGGGCTGTTTTGGCCATCAATGGCTCACATTGACATACGCAAAATATGTACTTGGAAATCCAATTAAGTTCCCCAGTGAGCACAATCAACTGGTGCTCAGTGTGTACGTCTACGTCAACTGGGTCATGTTCCAGGTACGTAGATGGTTCAGCAAACTTGAGTCTAATCGTGAGCTCAAGGTTGACATACCTTGGGATGGAAAACCTTGAACGGTTCCAGAACAACTGATATGAATTACCGTATTTTCCGGACTATAAGTCGCAGTTTTTTTCATAGTTTGGCCGGGGATGTGATTTATACTCAGGAGCGACTTATGTGTGAAATTATTAACACATTATATAATTTCACGTTAGCGTTGAGGTAGCGTGATTTATTTTGAAGGCCGTTTTCAGGCGATACCACTTCCTGTTTTACGTTCGTGTACATATGTCGGTTACAGTGGTACAAGAGTCATTGACGATGTAATTGGGTCTCCTAACAAGAGAAATGAACGATCACGTGTCTAACCTTTAGGACAATGTAGTATTGCTCCAAATGTTTGTTTAAATTCCTTTAGAGGTCCGTTTTCGCGTGTTAGCACGATCGCGAATTAGCATCTTTCCGCTAACTTGTTAGCCTGCCAATACTTCTTGTTAACATCTTACATGCACACACATAATACCGTATTTATTCTAATTATCGCCCATATTCTAATAATCGCCCAGTGTGTGTTAGCAATGACATAAATAAAAAACATTGATACCGCTAATTATCGCCCATGCTGCTAAAAATTCCCCCCAAAACGACCGCATGCCGACGTCATTGCGCAAGTTTAAACATGACTGATTTGACAGCACGTCGAATGTCCCTTTTAAATTGTTTTTCTCCATAAACTATGATACAATTACGCGTCACTCCGCTACAATATCCTCACACAATTACATTCGGGGCGTGCGCTCGAACAAGACGATCGCGATAACATGACGTGCGCAACATGTGATGTGTGACGGTAATGTGTCGCATCGATGGAGCGTCAATTGACGCACCCCGCTGTTAGAGGTAGTTCAAAACAGCTGCTGTTCTAGTGTTAAGAACACCAGTGAAATGCAGCTATTGCAAACTACATGAGGAAAATATAGTACATATTATCGCCCATTTAAGTGCCCCTTGGCGATCGGACAAAAAGTGTTCTCTATTAATCGCCCACACCCCCTATTGGACATACCCCTTTTCTAATTATAGCCCTGGGCGATAATTACAATAAATACAGTATTTATATTTTCAATATTTATACAAAATTTTCTGTATGTTATTTATACTATTGATGTATTATTTACATGTTTGAAACAATTATTTAATGTTCTAATAATAAAATATGCACTTAAATGGTTTCATATACATTTATTAACACACAAAAGATTTACAGATTTCAACAAAAAAAAACAAAAAAAAATGTACAGATGAGAGGGTGACCGTACTTCACGGATTTCACTTATCGCGGGTGGTTTTTGGAACCAATTATCTTCGATAAACGAGGGATTGCTCTATATCTTGCAATTTGTGGCCCATGTACTCTGTATTTTTTCATTCTTCTCAGGTAACGTGCTTTCTCTGCAATGTCCACGTTGGTCTTTGTCAGATGTTTATTTATGTAGACATCTGTGCCTTTGAGCAACTTACCATCTTTAAGGAGTGCAATTTTGTGCTTCCTGTTGACAAATCTCAGAATGGCTGCTGGCTTGTCACTTCTGTGTCTTCTGGGTAGCGGATGACAGGCTCAACCTGGTTGGAGTCCATAGTAATTCCTTTTGTTTGCAAAAATGCAGCCACTTGTTGCTTGGCTGAACTTGCGTATAGCTCACAGCCGTCGCTGCTTGCCGTCACCACCCTTGAATAAGACAGTGGTTTAATTGATATTCCAGTGATGACAATGTCATTTATTCTAGTATTTTGCTGAAGGTCTGCGATCCGACTTTCAAGGTGGGCAAGCCGCTTGTCCTTCTCTGCATTGAGCATACAGAGCGTCTTTACCTCTTCCACCAGTGCCAAGATCTTTTTCTGCTGCATCCTCACAGCAGAAACTTCTTCTGAAAGAAAGTCAGGTGACTTTTTTATGTCCTCGACATCCGACGTCCGTGGACATGCTCAGGTTATTTTTTGGCCCCATATTGCTCTCTTTGGACCCAGAAATTTTTGACCGCTCAATCTGCTGTTGCCCGGTAGATCAGCTGTTAGCTGGCAGCTAACCCTGTCAGCCATAGACGTCTATTAGACGTCTGGTCTTGTATAGACATCTAAAATTGGTTTCCGTATAGACCTAAAATAGACGTCTAAATTAAAAACATTAAATATGATCACATTTTGAAATTTTCGAAGTCTGAACCAGCTAAGTAAGTTGTATAAATAATGTACAGAAGTTGTTTGGATTTGTGTTTAACAAGCATATTGATCGTATATGTGAATTGGTTATTTCTGTAACCTGATATAGACCTCTATTTTAGGTTATTTTTTAGACGTCTAAATTACGTCTATATATATAAAAACCTAAAATAGACATCTAAATTAGTTTATTTTAGGTTATTTTATAGACGTCTACATTACGTCTATATATACCGTATTTGCCGGTGTATAAGTCGACCCCCTAAAATTCGACGTAAATTTACGATTTTATGATATATCCTTTGTATAAGTCGAGCTCAATTGTTGCATTATATTAAACTTCAAAATTCAATCAGAAATCTGCGAAATTTATTGACGAAATGTGTTCAAATTCGCGAGTTTGTAGCGAGCGATCTATACACCATTTTAAATATTATTTACTTCATGACCCTGTGATATTACGAGAGAGAGAGAGACTAACAACAATGAACACTCTTAGAAACTGGTTTATTTTTAGTTAAGAAACAACAAATTATAATTATAAAGTGATTGCCGGTACATAGAGTTCAAAATTCGTCTTCATCGTTGCTATTTCCGAAAAGCTCGTTCCATTCGTTTTCGTTTAGTTTGTCGTCATAAAGGGCATCTTCTTGGTCTTCTCTATCCTGAGAGCGTTTGGCGAATATTTTCTAAGTGCCAACGGCTCTTGCGCCATAAAGAGTCCGCCCCGGCTGGTTCCCCATGTCGGCCAGAACAAGTGAAAATTCGGTCTCTTCCCCTGGAAGTCTGGCCAAGTTTGGCGAATATTTTCTAAGTGCCAACGACTCAACCGCCGTAAAGTGTCCGCCTCGGCTGGTTCCCCATGTCGGCCACCACAAGTGAAAATTCGGCCTCTTCCCCTGGAAGTCTGGCCAAGTTTGGCAAATATTTTCAAAGTGCGAACGACTCAACCGCCGTAAAGTGTCCGCCTCGGCTGGTTCCCCGTGTCGGCCACCACAAGTGAAAATTCGGCCTCTTCCCCTGGAAGTCCGGCCAAGTTTGGCGAATATTTTCTAAGTGCCAACGACTCAACCGCCGTAAAGTGTCCGCCTCGACTGGTTCCCCGTGTCGGCCACCACAAGTGAAAATTCGGCCTCTTCCCCTGGAAGTCCGGCCAAGTTTGGCGAATATTTTCTAAGTGCCAACGACTCAACCGCCGTAAAGTGTCCACCTCGGCTGGTTCCTCCGGTCGGCCAGAACAAGTGAAAATTCGGCCTCTTCCCCTGGAAGTCTGGCCAAATTTGGCGAATATTTTCTAAGTGCCAACGACATTCATTTAGACATGGCGATTGAATGTTTACGTACCGGTAGTTATTGTCGTTGCTTGACGCACGATGACTCGCACATTCGCTCAATACCCAGTACTTCCCCCTAGCAGTCATCGTCGCTGCCTGGCTTTCGATGTCCGTTATTGAGGTGAGAATATTTGAAATTGTTGCTGAGGATGCGTGTTAATGCGACGAACGCTTTATAATGATTCAGTTTCTCGCTGTTTGATGAGCCTGACGGACGCACACCCACGCACAATGAGATGCATGAGAAACGGCCTTGGTTACCATCACATTTGAAGCGATGAATACGAAGTTAAATTTTGTGACTCGGTGTATAAGTCGAGGTCGATTTTTTTCGGTCGATTTTGGATCAAAAAAGGTCGACTAATACACCGGCAAATACGGTAGACCTAAAATAGACGTCTAAATTGGGTTATTTTAGGTTATTTTGTAGACGTCTAAATTACGTCTATATATAGACCTAAAATAGAAGTCTATACTAGGTCTATCTGTAGACCTAATTTAGACGTCTATATTAGGTTTACACATAAACCTAATTTAGACGTCTATTTTAGGTCTATACAGTCAAACCTCGGTTTTCGAACGTCCCGGTTCTCGAACAAATCGGAATTCAATTTTTTTCACTTCGGTTGTAGAACAAAATTCGGAGGTCGAACCTCGCGAGATGAGCCGGGAGGACCCGAGAAAACCCGACCGCGCGGCCCAGATGCCGACTGACTTGTTATTGTATTTTCGTTACTTTGAGGATTGTATTAATCATGCCTCCAAAGAAAGCAAGTGGGCAGTAAAGCCATCCTAAAACACAAAGATGCTCTTAAAGCAATGCGACAGTGAGCGCCTGGCGCGCTGCGGTTGCGCGATCGAACCAAATTAAGCTCCCTGCGCACTGAGGTCCACTAAAATTTTGGAAAGTACATCAGGACTTTTGAAAATATTTTCTAAATTTCAGGGACGGCTCTGTCACAATAATGCAACCAGCGCGGTGCAGTTGCGCGGTTGGCGGCGCACTACTGTTGCGCATTTGGCGGTGCGCTGCAGTTGCGCGATCAGACAAAAATGCGCAAATGAAAAAATGCTTTAAAAAGGTGTTTTTTAGTCTTGGAGTGGATTACATTTTTTTCCATTATTCGTAATGGGGAAAATAGATTCGGAATTCGAAAGCTTCACTTTTCGAACCGCCTTCTGGAACGGATTGTGGTCGAAAACCGAGGTTTGACTGTATTTTACAATTATTATTGCTGTTGTTTATGTCAATTCTAGACATCTTTATCAAAACACAACAGTGGAGCATTATTCAAGGCCTAATCCAACTGCATCAGTTGAAAATTGTGATTGAAGGTCACATCAGATGAAATGCTGAGTTTTCACTCAACCAGACACCAAATTGCATATTAATTATTCATTGTCACACTGCTCTCTTAAAGACAATTTATTCTAATGGAGCCTGAGCAGCTTTAACACTAATTAAATAGCGCTATCACAACAGGACATACATTTACCCAACATAGCTTTCCGTAGCCTGAGTTTATCTTGGTGAAACAGAAACAGTTAAAGTGGATCAAAAATGTCTAAAACACATGGGAAAGGAATCTTGTCTGTTTGTTGTTTTTTCCCAATCATTATGGCTGTGATAATCAGAAATTGCAGCACAAGAGAAAATTATCGAAAAAGAGCGGATCTCAGCAAATATTCTGATGTTGTGCTAGACATATATTTACTTAAACTACTCTTCCCAGACACGTTTTGATTAAACTCACAGTGAATGATGACAACGGTAGGAATGAAATATAAATGTGACAAATAGTTTAATCAGTGTCAAGTGTATGTTCAGGATCAGGCCCTTATATGATTAAAGCAATACCGAGGGCCTGTAATATGGAAAAACATATACATTAACACCATTATTGAAATTCAAATATTAGAAAGAAAGAAAGAAAGAAAGAAATCGAGGCACAAAACAATACATGAAACAAACATGAAAACCAAGGCCCCAAACCTTTTCATTTTTTTTTCTGTTTTGCCTTCTTTTTCCAAAACAATCAAATACTCCTGAATTGGGAATTTGGAGCATGTCCTTCGGGACTTGGAACTTACAGCAAGGATAGTTCATAATTCAACTATCATGCTGAGAACCAAGCTTACGTTTTAAAAACTATCGATCCATTTTCTGAACCGCTACTCTTCACAAGTATTGCGGGCATGCTAGAGTCTATCCCAGCTGACTTCAGGCAGTAGGCGGGGACAAACTGGTTGCCAGCCAATTGCAGGGCACAATAGACGAACAACCATCCGCAGTTACATTCACTCCAATGGGCAATTTGGAGTAGGGAGAGGGAGGAGCACATGCAAACTCCACATAAGAGGGCAAAACCCAAAACCTCTGGACTGTGAGGCAGCGTGCTAACCAGTCAACCACCATTCCACCCCTGTAAAATAACTATTTGATGTAATTTTCTTTTTTTTTAGGCATTAAGACCGTACACTTGCATGACCTGCGTGACGGTGGCTCCCCCACCACACGCAAATTTTAAAGCTTACGTATCACGTTTATAAATTCTTCCGTTTTAAGTTTTACTCATTTAGTTGTAACTTATATAAAGTGGAACAATGATGCTTTTGTCTGAATTCCTCGTTTGGATAACATCACAGGTCCCTCTTTTATACTTGTTCTGAGGTGCGGCTCAGCCCAAGCCGTTTTGGTGCGGTCTCTTTAAATGCAAATGAATACTTTACATCCCACTCCCTCCAGGACACCAGATATGCACCTCCCTTTCCGGTCAGACATATTTGTAGTTTTTTAGCTGAGGTAGCGTTTACTGACGCAGCAAACTTTTTGATTGATTAAGAGATGTCAACGGCAGATGACTTGTCCATACATAGATCACATGTAACAAAATAAATCCCCTCACAATATTTATCAACATGTCTTGTAAACAAGCACTGCAGTCAAGTTAACAGTAAGCTAATTCTAGCATTAGCGAGAAGCTAACGATTGCATTCAACAAATTCTGTTCCCCAAGAATAATACAGCACCTTCGATGCAATTCTCCTGATAAAACTACTCAAAATACACCCACATAAGGTGAAAACAGAGCGCACAGCTCTAAAATCAGCAGAAAGCTATGAAAACTGTTGCATCATAGTCACGCAATAATATGGAAATGAAATGCAGTTTATTATTTTTGTGTCATCTCATGCTTACCCCTTTACTGTGTCCGTCGTTTCCATAGATTGAAGAAAATGAACCATCAACGAAACAAAGTCTTTCAGTGAATCCTTCTCGATACTGACAAAACAATTCTGAGACACTCGTCCTTGAACAAGCAGGACTTTGCCCACAGATGTGGGAACACTGCTTGAAAAATGAAATTTGACCAGGCACTTCTTTGAGGTTCCGATGCTGGAGGACGATGCAATGAATTGTGTGGATTGATGCATCCAACAATTGAACATTTTGATCTCTCCATTTCAGCATCCTTGAGTTGTTTGGACTACAAAAGTCTCACCGAGTTATAAACTAGGTGGATTTGTTTTAAACATGGCAAAATAAATATGTTCTTGGTTGCAGATATATAGTATTAAAATGGTTAAAAAATATCGCAGAATCTACTTCTGTTTCCAGTTTTCCGCTTATCCGCCATGTTTATTACTTGGATTTTTGTTTGTCAACACCCATTACCTTGTTTGGTTTGTCCCGCCTCAACGGATGTAATGTAATAGATAAAAAAATGTCATAGAAAATGAAGAAATCTGAACAGAGTAAAAAATACCCCCCCAAAATGATCATAACAGTATCTCTGTAGCACCTGGAGGGTTATATTACACTTTTCTACACTCCTGGATACTCCAGATTACAAGAGAATGATTCTAAAAGCGAAAAAAGTTGATCTTCCATGATACGTGTCCTTTAAGGGAAATGGTCTGTTTCGTTTGTGCTACGTATGTGCTGATTTTTGCTGCAGCACAAACACGGCACAAACGAAACAGACTATTTCCCTTAAATTTTGCGTGGAGTGGGGGGCCAGCTTCACGCTATACGCCTCACACACGCGCACCCAGAAAACAATAACTATTTTATATCGCATAATTGAACTGCTCATTGCTTCAGCCTTCTTCCATAATCCTGCCACTTTGGCCTTCAAACAAGGATCTAGTCTCCGTGCTGGATCCTTCACTCTAGCTTTAAAATCTCACCACATCACTGACAGCTCTCATCACAATCACAAACGACCTTGCCATTTCTGCTGACTCAGGAAATAGGACAATTATCCACTATCCATCCTCGTCTTCAGCTCTTTTCTGGGCCACTTCAATACCTTTTTTCAAACGAAAACAGTTTGTCCACAATTTTAGCTTCAGGTCCACTTTTGTGGCAGTTAATCAAGGCATATAACAAACTAACATGATCTTGTGTCCTGTTTCTAGTTTTCTTCCTAGTTATTTTTACAAGTTTGATCTGAACAGGGATTGTGCCTGTGACCACATGATTTCATTTTTAGAATGCTTGGTGCAGCACATCATTGGCAAGTTAATTTTGACCACAAATGTACAGCTCTTCATTACAGAAATAAAAAAATGACATGGTTTTGATAGAAGTCATACTAGTTTGTATACATACATCAGCTCCTGCTGTCTGATAGCCCCTGGTCCTTGTTAGGCGTCCCTCATACTTCAGAACTATCTCTCTGGCATGCCTGGAATACAAAATAATGGCCATTGAGCCTTTGAAAATACAACTGTTACATCCAAGAATAATGCTAGAATAATGTCTGAATGCCTATACCAAATATACATTCAGACATGTCCACGGTTTACGACGACCTCAAGTTACGTTTAGTGTTTACGACATACAGTCAAACCTCGGTTTTCGAACGTCCCGGTTCTCGAAAAAATCGGAATTCGAACGGAAAATTCGAGATTTTTTTTACTTCGGTTGTCGAACAAAAATTCGGAGGTCAAACCTCGCAAGATGAGCCGAGCGGACCCGAGAAAACCCGACCGCGCGGCCCGGGTGCCGACTGAGTTTGTTCGTTGTTATTGTATTTTCGTTACTTTGAGATTTGTAATCATGCCTCCAAAGAAAGCAAGTGGGAGCAGTAAAGCCATCCTAAAACACAAAGACGCTCTTAAAGCAATGCGACAGTGAGCGCCTGGCGCGCTGCGGTCGTGCGATTGGACCAAATTAAGCTCCCTGCGCACTGAGGTCCACTTAAATTTTGGAAAGTACATCAGGATTTTAAAAATATTTTCTAAACTTCAGCGACGGCTCTGTCACAATAATGCGACCAGCGCGGTGCAGTTGCGCGTTCGGCGGTGCGCTGCAGTTGCGCGATCGGACAAAAATGCGCAAATGAAAAAATGCTTAAAAAAGGCGTTTTTTTTTAGTCTTGGAACGTATTTAAATTTTTTCTATTATTTGTAATGGGAAAAATAGATTCGGAGTTCGAACGATTCACTTCTCGAACCACCTTCTGGAACGGATTGTGGTCGAAAACCGAAGTTTGATGTGCGTCTCATATATAATTTTTTCGTATTTCATCCCATAAAGCCTTTTTTCAACCTAAGTGTTTTTGCGTCGTGTGAGGCGTTTTGAGATTCCTAACACGCACAGAAACTAGTTGGTGCGCATGGCGGAAGAATACACTGCGAGAGAGGCTGTGGACCGAGGAAGATGGCGTTATCAACTCACATAGTATACGTACGCCGTTTTGGACTGTTGCGTCATCTCTCTCTCTCACATATGTTATCATCAACCACAGGAATAAAGGTAAGGAATTGTTTTCTCTTTTTTTATTACTGCACTGTTTCATTTTATTACTGTACCGACGTACACCAAAATTCCATTTACAGATCAACGTCGTAGACTGAGGACCCCCTATATGTCAGAATTCCTATAATTGCGGTTTTATGTATTCGTTCCCTCACTTATTCTTTGGTTTATCCGTCAAGCCATGTTTTATTTGTTTGTTTGTTTATACAAAACTTGTTACAATAATAAAGTTCAAGTCCCCTTGAAGGGTTATTAAAAAAGCCTTATCACGCTGAATGAAATTTTTAGAGCTTATAGCACTGCCAAAGTGGTGTTTTCCTCCGTTCACTCATCTTGGAGTATTCCTGCATATCCCTCCTTTCTAAACAGCTGTCCCCCCCACTCCCAGAAAACAACCGGGTCCTCTCATTGTGACGTTGCAAAATGAGGACCCACCCCCTGCAGAAAAAACATATGCCAATTTTCTCAGAGCAGCTGTCTCTGCAACTAGAGTTGACGTGCGGTTGTTCTAATTTTGGTGCATCAAATAAATTATACAATCATTCCAGGAACCCTCCGCACTGTACTCAAGTACCGTATTTGCCGGTGTACAGGTCGACTCGGTGTATAAGTCGACCCCCTAAAATTCGACGGAAATCTACGATTTTATGATATATCCTTTGTATAAGTCGAGCTCAATTGTTGCATTATATTAAACTTCAAAATTCAATATGCGAAATTTATTGACGAAATGTGTTCAAATTCCGGGAGGCCGTGCGCATGCGGCTGTTTTTAAGCACCGCGGAGGAGATCGCGGAGCCTCATTCGACTTCCAGCGGCCGGCGAGCTCGCGCACGCCGCCCGGCACCAACGGGAGGCCGGAAATAGCTCCAAGCCGAGCGGATCGGCACTTTATAAGCACCGCGGAGGAGATCGCGGAGCCTCATTCGACTTCCAGCGGCCGGCGAGCTCGCGCACCCGCCCGGCACATCCGGGAGGCCGTGCGCACGCGCCAAGTGGCCGAAAATAGCCCCCGCCGAGCGGATCGGCTGTTTATACGCACCGCGGAGGAGATCGCGGAGCCTCATTCGACTTCCAGCGGCCGGCGAGCTCGCGCACCCGCCCGGCACATCCGGGAGGCCGTGCGCACGCGCCAAGTGGCCGAAAATAGCCCCCGCCGAGCGGATCGGCTGTTTCTAAGCACCGCGGAGGAGATCACTGAGCCTCATTCGACTTCCAGCGGGCCGCGCACTCGCGCACGCCGCCCGGCACATCCGGGAGGCCGTGCGCACGCGCCGAGTGCCCGAAAATAGCCCCCGCCGAGCGGATCGGCTGTTTATAAGCACCGCGGAGGAGATCGCTGAGCCTCATTCGACTTCCAGCGGGCCGCGCACTCGCGCACGCCGCCCGACACATCCGGGAGGCCGTGCGCACGCGCCGAGTGGCCGAAAATAGCCCCCGCCGAGCGGATCGGCTGTTTATAAGCACCGCGGAGGAGATCGCTGAGCCTCATTCGACTTCCAGCGGGCCGCGCACTCGCGCATGCCGCCCGGTTCAAATTTTCTAAGTGCAACGCACAATGAGATGCATGAGAAACGGCCTTGGTTACCATCACATTTGAAGCGATGAATACGAAGTTAAATTTTATGACTCGGTGTATAAGTCGAGGTCGATTTTTTTCGGTCGATTTTGGATCGAAAAAGGTCGACCAATACACCGGCAAATACGGTAATTATCAATGCTGTTTTACTGTTTTCTCGAGTCTCCCGACAGATGTGTGTGACTACAGCACAGATAGGGTCTTATGAACCAGTGGGGCATTCCAGAAAGCAGTTTATATGAAAACTCTGAGTAAGTTAACCCTGAAATGAGGGAAACTCTGAGTTATCTGTTCCAGAAAAATAGGTAACTTAAACTCTATGTTAGTTACTGTGCGGACAGTACAGAGGAATCACACTCCTCAGCCTCCCCTTCCAATCAAGATTCGGGATGTTGACGTGCATTTCTCGTCCATTCCTCATTAGTGTTCAGCCAGCAACCATTTTTATATTCCACCGACTATCCCAAGATTGCCTATCTCATAGGCTGTCTCTGGGGCCACAGCAAAAGGGGACAATCAATTACCTGCTTGCTTTATCTATCAGATTGGACAATCGTTTGACAGAATGGGAGAGAGAGTGAGCAGGAAAGCATGAGTTGTCCCCCATAACCACTACCCCTAGGCTCTCCACCATTGCCAGGTCGGAGACCACGGGGCAATCAGCACGCCCACTCCAGATGAGAGCCACTGAGGTTAAAGAAGAACTCATGCAACTCGGCGGCAATCAGCTCACGGCAGCTGAGCAGCAGAGACGTGAGAGGCTTTGTCTCGTGGGCAGTCTTTGGTGGG
Organism: Syngnathus scovelli; assembly: GCF_024217435.2. Lineage (NCBI taxonomy): Eukaryota > Metazoa > Chordata > Actinopteri > Syngnathiformes > Syngnathidae > Syngnathus > Syngnathus scovelli. Next base: position 1,943,991 of record NC_090850.1, on the reverse strand, counting down.
AGGTCGAAAAGATGGTGGAGGAAAGTCTAGGTTCCAGACAGCACTCCAGAGGGGAAGCCGTATGTGCTACGTCCAGCAGTCAGCTCATGGCAGCAGAGACGTGAGAGGCTTTGTCTCGTGGGCAGTCTTCAGTGGGAGGTCGAAAAGATGTTGGAGGAAGGACTAGGTTCCAGACAGCACTCTAGAGGGGAAGCCATTTGTTCCGGATGTGCTACGTCCATGTTGAAGTGGGTACATACCTCCAAAGTGGCCTGTCACCCGGGAGTTCGTCGGACACTGTTTTTGGTTGCCCAGACATTCTTGTGGCTAGTAATGCGCAAGGACATTGAGGAGTTTATTACAAGCCTGACCAGTTTGTGCCAGCAACAAATCTCACCGTCCTCCACCTGGTCTCCTTCAACCACTGTCTATTCCCTCTCGTCCGTGGTCCCACATGGCGATTCTCAAAGAAAGTAGCTCATCGCAACAAAGCCTACTTTGACGAGCATAAGGTTGATTCAACCTTGAGAGAAGGCAACAGTGTTGGTCAGAATGTCCATCTCAAGGCAAGCATAAGTTAGCTGATCGGTCGGAGGCAGATGTCTGTTGCCCTGAAAAAATGCACGTACCACTGTATGTTGTGAAGCCAGCACCTAAAGGAGGTTGACATAGAACCCATTATCATCATCTTTTGCTACCATGTGGTTTTCTTTCCAGAGTCCCATCTGAAAGTGAGACCAGAACAACAGAAACAGCTCGGCGACCCAGTACTTGTCAGCAAGCACAAAACAACAGCTCTGGTGAAACTGAGAAAAACTCCCAGTCAGACACTGAGAAATATGATTGTTGAAAAATAGTGACAGTTTATGTGCTGGTGGTTTAATCCAGATCACTGTTGTGAGTCCGATTAGAAACTCCAAAAAAGGGTCTTGGGTTTTCTGATGTTTTAATAAGATTGGCAGCCACAGTACAACTTGATGCTTCAGACGACGTCTGAGTGTGTGTGGAGTACTTGCGTGTGTGTGTGTGGTTTTTCTTTACGCACACTGAAGCTGGGTAAACTGCACTCGGCTGAAATAAACAAACGATATGAATAGTCAGAACTCTCAATCTATAGCCACCGTCTTTACTTTCTTTTCCGCCTTTCCTCCTCCAACATACAATGCAGCTCATGCTCCAAGTTCCGCCCCCTTAAAGGAGTCAGTCTCACAGCCCTCTAGTAGCCTTTTCTACAATTGTGGTGTCTACAAGAATTTACAAGTAGAAACCTCGAGGTGTACCCATATACCTTAACCTCTAAAACATCTCCCAGAGAGGACTGCATCAGCATCACTTGAGATGTTGCCCCCTGCTATGCAGGAGATTACAGATGTCTTACCCTAGAGTTGCCCCAGCAGAAAGCTATAACGCCAATTTACTTGGTGAATGGCCTGGTTAAGGTCAAAATACAGCGTATGTATTCAAGCCAGACTCCAAGTTGCTAAAACGGGTCTCTCGTTTTGCCGTTTCTTCCGGAAAGTTTAGTATTCAAGTCAGTCTTTAGTCTCCAAAATCCTACTTTTCACTGCTTGCAATGGCAGATTGTGGTTGATTGTGGATCAATCTGTAGTCTCCTCCTCCGAGGAGTCATCATTCATCAAAGAAGTTTCATCTGAAACCGAGGCTTTAGCAGGGGCATCTCTCTTGTTACGTTTCCCCTTGGGCATTTAGAAGCCAAACGATGTACAAAACAAAATAATCTGTCACACTAGTAAGGTAATTGTGTCAGAGGTAGTTTAAACTGTCCAATGTTATTTTGCAAAAAATATATTTTCAAAAAAGGGTGGCCCAGTTACATGCTTCTACTACCAACGACCAACCGCTACAACTCATCAGCGGTCACTCGTAGTCGAGTATGACTGTCCTCCGTCTTGGTCCTTGTGGGTCTTCAGATGAGTGTGGAGGCCGATCCTGGACCCGATTGTTCTTGTGCAGTGTGGGCAGGTGAAAGTAGTGGTGGTGGTGGGTTTGGGTTGGGCCTGTTTGGTGGATGTTCTCTCCTTTCTGAGTCTGCGCTTGTCTTCTGCAGTATGGTTGAGGTCGTCGTTATAAAGTGCAGCACCCTCACGGACAAGGTTTCTCCATGTCAACCTATTTTTTTGCCATATCTTCCCAAGTTTTAAGGTCCATGGGGAAGATGTCTGCCCGTGAGATGGAGGATAGCAGTAATGAAGATGGAGAACAGCGTTGGAGCAATGACACATCCCTGTTTCACTCCTGTGTCAACCCAAAGGGTTCCGTTTCATCTCCACTGCCACTGAGGACTGCAGCTGACATATTGTCATGTCTCAGTGCTTGGCTGTACTTCTCTGGGCAGCCAATCTTTGCCAGAACCAGCCAGAGTGCTTGACGGTTCACTGAGTCGAAGGCTTTGGTGAGGTCTATGAAGTGTCATGTATAGTGGTAAATCTTGTTCCCTGCATTTTTCTTGGAGTTGACGAGCAATGAAAATCATGTCTGTGGTGCCTCTGTTTGGGCAGAAACCACTTTGAGACTCGGGAAGGATGTTTTCTGCCAGGGGTGTGAGTCTGTTAGCCAAAAGCAGAGCTAGGGCTTTGCTTGTGGTGGACAGAAGAGAAATGCCACGGTAGTTCCCGCAGTCTGCCTTGTCTCCCTTCTTAAAGATGGGGACAACTAGGGCATCCCTAAGTTGTGCAGGGATTTTCTCTTGTTCCCATATTTTGAGAAGCAGGGCATGGATGTGTCTGAAGAGATCGGGTCCGCCTTCCTTCAGGACTTCTGCTGGGATGCCATCAGGGCCGGCCGCCTTGTTGTTCTTCCCAATTGCATCCTGCACCTCTTCCAGGCTGGGTGGTTCTCCCATCTTCTCAATTACGGGCTGTTGAGGGAGTTTTTCAAGGGCCTCCATCTCCGGCGTGGTGTCCCTGTTCAGAAGATCCTCGAAATGCTCTTTCCACCTGTTTGTTATTGCTCCCTTTTCTTTCAGCAGCGTGAACCCATCCTTGGAGTGAAGGGGGGTTAGGGAACGGTAGCTGGGGTCGTATACCGCTCTTGTGGCTTCGAAGAATCCTCTGGTGTCTCCTGAGTCAGCAAGCTGCTGGATCTCCAGAGCCTTCCTCGTCCACCAAAGGTTCTCCAGCCTCCTAACCGTTGATTGGACAGCCACCTTTGCCTTGGCATGGACTACTCTTTTAATCTTGCAATTGATGTTATTTTGCCAGGTGATAAAAGTTTGCCGCTTGATGTCTATGAGGTGTTGGATTTCAATGTCATTTTCATCGTACCAGTCCTGATGTTTCCGCTTTTTCTGACCAAGGATGCTTTTGCTGGAGTCCATGATGGTAAGGAAAGCCTGTCCCAGTGTTCTTCAGCATCATTTGGATACTGCTTGGGCAGGTCCGCACTGAGAGCCGCCTGGAACTGTTGTTGGTAGGTAGTATCACCCAGCCGCTCGACGTTAAGCTTTGGCCGGCTCTGTCTTTTCTGCATCCTTCTTTTCCGCAAAAAGCGGATAGATATGATGGAGCGAATGAGGCGGTGGTCAGTCCAGCAATCACTGGTCATTGCTCTGGTGTTAAGCACGTCAAAACGGTCTTTGGTGCGGACAATGACATAGCAATGGGGTGCCAGTGTTTACTGCAAGGATGCATCCATGATGTTTTGAATGTATTCTTTTGGCGGAAAAGTGTGTTGGTGATGACCAGGTTGTGTTCTGAGCACTTTGTCAGCAGTAGTGTTCCATATGAGTTGATGTTTCCAAACCCTTCTCTTCCCAGCGTGCCTCTCCATAGATGATGGTTCGTCCCACTCTGGCATTGAAGTCTCCAAGTAGGATTATCTTGTCCTCCTTGGGGACTTTCAATAGGATGGTGTCAAGGTCAGCATAGAAGGTCTCCTATACTTCATCCTGTGCATCAAATGTTGGAGCATACACACTAATAACGGTGGCCATTTGACTGCTTGCAAGCATCAGGCGCATGGTCATTAGACGTTCATTGATACCCACAGGGAGTTCATAGAGGTGGTTGATGAGGCTGTTCTTTATGGCAAAGCCCACACCATGGATACGTGGCTCATTTGCAGGCTTTCCCTTCCAAAAGAAAGTGTATCCACCTTTCTCCTCCTTCAGCTGCCTGTCATCAGCTAATCGGGTTTCGGAGAGCGCTGCGATGTCAATCTGGAAGCTCTCTTGAGATAATGGCGGTTGTCCATGAGGGTCCTCACATTCGAGGTTCCAAAGTAGAATTGTAATTTATGTTTCTGGCCGTGTGGTGCTGATCCCTCTGGATGCGGTAGTCCAGACAGGAGTTTCGAGGCAGTTCATTTTTAGAGTACCTTTTCTAACCCCCTCCCCTACTGGGGTGAGCTGAGTGGATCCTAAACAGGGCTGCTCAGTCGTGGGTGCAGCTGCCGAAAAGCTCTTTCTGCCTCAGTCCAAGAGCTTCACGACTGAATCTATTACCCACCGGCTGTGTGCCAGGTTGTGGCTAGCAGCTCCCAGACTACACTGTCCTGCTCCCGTCATCACTTCCTGGTCGCCACAGGACTTTTTCTATCCGGGATGTAAAGTAGGATGGGTTCAATTTCGGGAGGACACCTACGCATGATGTCTTGTAACGTGGGGAGACTCATGCGCCTGCAGCCACCACACGGCCCCTTGGCAGAGGGGGGCCTGGTTCCAATGGCATGGAGAACCACTACGACTGGAGGCCATCCTCTTTTGCAGCCTTCATCCGCCTTCAGTGCTGTTGTGACATCATCATCATTCGCCACACCTGCTGTTGAGGTCTTTTTGGATCGCGCTTTGTCTGGAACTTTCCCCTCGACCTTACCGCCATGGGTGACCCTACCAGGAGCCTAAGCTCCGGACGGCATTGCTCTCAGGTTCATTGGAACACACAAGGTTCTCCACCACGTCAAGGTGACGATCCAGGAGAACACACACACGCGCATGCACACACAAGCACACCTCCAATGCTGTCCCCCGCCCCCCTGTAGTAGATAGCAATGACCATAGGCCATAGTTTGGACAGGACTGTTGTAAATTAGCTGAAAAGGAACATGTAAATATCTTGAATTGAGATGAATTATGTCATGGAATTGTAGCTATCATTTGCAGATATTCGTAATTGCAACAGTGCATGTGTCTGTAATGGCAAATCACATACATTGATTGAAAAAAGTAACAGTATTTTTCTTAGGTGAAATGTATTAAAAATATCTGAAATGGTATTTGTGGATAGCAGAAATATAGTTGTAGTATCCGAATATAGTTGCAGTATCTGTAATTTTCTTCTTGACTGGGTAAAATTGAATTACAGATAGCTGCAAATTTTATCGAGTCGTGCTGTTAAATTTTGAAAGGGTTTGCCATACGCAGGGTGGTCTGGTTTGCACAGCGGATCAGAATTCTCACAAGGACTCAAATTCGTACATACTGTAAATATCCAGATGCCATATCACACCTATCTTGACCGCCCTGTCACGTATCCGTGCATGTGGCTGACTAAAGGCATATATGACAAAATTAAAAAATAGTGTTATTCCGTATATCCATTACTCTGGCAACTGCTACTTTTCCCCCTGGCTTGTGCTGTTTTGGAATTAGTATGCCTGGATTTTATACGGTGTATGTACAGTAAATTATGTTACATTTAGTTTGTTTTTACATCTTCATCAATTGTGTCATTTTAAATTATTGCTTATGTATAAAATTACAACTCATTAAATTCAATCTGTACTTGAATTCAATAGGCGTGGCTTTTTCCACAAGTCGCCACTGTAAGGGCACCCATTTACCCAGTAATGACAGCGAGCTGAGAAGGCTGGTAGCTAGATATTGATCAGTGATAACAAAACAATTATTTCAAACAGGACTGTGGGAAATAAGATAAGGGCTGCAGGTTAATGGTTAGCGCTCTTCTTAAAGAAAATGTGGTTAAATATTACATTGATATAAATGCGGCTGGAAATGTGACAGAGTTGTGGAATAATATATGAGCTATTATTGCAGTGGAAGTGATCCCACACATTCAGCCTGAGATTAAAGGGGGCGTAAAAATGCAGAATTGCTTCCCATACTCGATGGGGGTAATAAACTTGCAGTAATAACAAACTGCCCGTATAAAGCTTCCTATCAAAGGCACATACTCAGCACATCTGAGAAACTCCATCTTTTCAAGCTTCTCTTTGTACTGTCTGCTAGCTACATTTAGTCAAATTTGACAATGAAACCATTTCTATTTGTTTTATTAACCTGGATAAATCAATTAGTAATTACTACATGTTTTAACATGTTTTACATGTTATCTTGCATTTGTCCATTTTCAAAGAGAGTAGCCTCAGACACAATTAGTTGGTTGTGTGTAAATCGTCCAAAAACTATTGTCATATAAGTTAAAGGAGCTGCATCATGCCATTTTAGGCTTTCCACAGTAAATTATTGGTTTTAATTTTCAATTTATGATTATCAAAAAAAAAAATAACTTTTGGGAACTTTAACCCAGATATTAATTTAAAAAGACCATACAGTACTTCAAGACTTTGAGCTTGCGTCTCATTGGCCAGGGTCTTGTCCGAATGTTGGCGATGATCTCCTTCTGATACTGAATGTTCTGGAACATCTCCTCTGGATCATCACTGTCCACCCGTTCATCCACTTCGTCATCTTCGTCAGATGAACTGCAGAGAAGAATAGAGTGGAGTTATACCCAGTTGTTAGTTTGAAACATTCCATTAAAAATACCACTTTGAGGCATTCAGAGTCTCATGTCTGTAGTCTGTACTGCTGGTTCTGTCATGTCTGTCCAGTGTATAACTAAAATTAGAAGTGACAAATCACTTGAGAAATCCATACCTGTTAGGATTTCTGGGATCTGTTTGTGTGTGTGTGTGCGTGTGTGCGTGCATGCGTGCGTGCGTGTGTGTGCGTGCGTGCGTGCGTGCGTGCGTGCGTGCGTTCAATATTGACAGTTATGATTCCTTACATCAATCTAACTTGAGAAAATTCATTTTCAAAATCTAGAATACTTAAAATTAAAGCCACCTTTGACTTACTAAACATATTCATATGTATAGAAAGAATGCATGCACGACTATGCACGGCGGTGGAAAGTTCTGAGCTTCCGATTTGTGTTTATTCAAACCGACCCAGAATCTGGAGGGAAAAAAATCTCATGTTTAAAAATTAAAATCTTAATCTTCTTCATATCTCACTCACACACTCACAGATGTTCCTATAGTGCATGCACCATAAAAAAAACAACAACATTTATCTTAGTTTATATAGGAGCAAATGCCACTTATTATTCCTGCGTAGATTCTCAATCTGATATTACTATGACTATACTCAACAACACAGAACAATTAAGTGACATATCTTGGTTATTTCAGCGATGTCAAACTAATTGTTGTCGCGGGCCGCATCAGTCATAGGTTCCTTCGAAGGGCCATTAGGACTGTCAACCCAAATAAATGTATGAATGTCTAATACTATATACAGCAGGGGTGCCCAAGTCTGGTGCTCGAGAGCCCATATCGAGCCTGTTTTAGGTGCAGCCCTACTACAGCACACCCGATTAAAATGATCAACTCATCAGCAAGCTTTGGAAAAGCCTGATAATGATCCTGATGATTTCAATCAGGTTTGTTGCAGTAGGGATGCATCTAAATCAGCCTGGATAGGGGCTCTTTAGGACCCGACTTAGTATGTATGTATGTCTGGCTTTTGTATGATTTGTCTCCTTGTTGAGTTGGAGGTCAAACATCAGGAAGAGGGTTGACAAAAATTCCGACAGAAGTATAAATTATGACATTTTTGGTGGAACTTAAACGCATCAGCAGTTGCAGCACAACATACGCTATGCAGGCTCCATGCCTGTCCCGATGGAAAAAGAACAATAGCACCGCTCAAGTACCCCTTTTTTGTCACCTTAACGGATCATGGTGCTAATTAAACTGTTGGGGGGACATGTGCCCCCATCCCCAGTGCTATCTATGCCTATGGCTGAGACCACCAACAACAAGCATTCACTGCTGATTCATTATGCAATCTGATATAGAGTATGTATGTTAGGTGCTGAAAAGCAACTGAGCAACCCATTTTACAAAACTCCATTCGGCTGTGGATGTGACCAAGTGATACCACTCAGCATTAGCAGAGGGAGAAAATGAGATTGAAATATTTTACACCAATCTTGTAACATCATAATTTTTATGACTGTCAAACAGAATTTTACTTTCATACACATAGAAGACCGCTTTGAAAATGATATAAATGCATTTGGATTAACCTGATTTGTTAATTTGCAAGCATTACTTTGTTACTTCATGTTACTTTTTATCCTGTTAAAACAATTATTTGGAGACAATAGTGTATATACAATTAAATAAGTACAGTATACTAATTTATCTCATTTCTGCAAACAGCTCTTCATAAATTAGGCTGAATAGCACCCCCCTCCTTAATCGTGATTACTAGAGTAACATTTTCATTTTGTAAGCGATTCACAAGAAGAGGTCCATACGTGTGTAATGTGTGAGGCAAATCAAAGTAAATATGTACCCTCTATTTTTAGTTATTGCTTGCTACTGGTTTATTTGAAGAGATATACCAGAGAAGGAGTTTAATACAATGGGGGAAAACAAGATCATCCATTTATATAGTACACAAAATGGCTTACAGTAGTAGTACTTAGTGGCTAGATTTGGCATATGTCGAATACTCATTGGTGGGAGGACAATTAGGTAATTGCTCACCCCTGGTCTTGATCCTGGTAGGCTGAATAAATCTTTCTGGAATTCTTCCTGACACTCTTGTGCCGCTTGGCTGCAGACAAAGATCTGCTACTTCCAACCAAGGATTCTGAAACTGTGCTCATGTTGTATCTTCTCAGATTGTGTCTGTATGTGTCTGATCTGGAGCCTCACTGAAACATACTCGCCCCAGCAGAAGAACCTAAATGTCCTTTAAAATCAGGCCAATCAGTGACATTCTGAACGCTTAAAGGGCCAGTGCCAACTCTTTCTTGGGTTGTGAAAATTAAATCATCTCAAAACTGGTGCCTGGTGTGTGTTTTTTTTATTATTATTTGTTTCCAACTGAATAGTCTGGTTGTGTTAATCTAACTTTTCAAAAGTCAAAGTGAGGTGTTTGAATTACATGCTCACGTCCGGTATCATCTGGTTCACACATTGTAATAATTCAGTGGGGGGTTGTCCAAAATAATGGAGCCATCTTACTGTGTGTGGGTGTTTCTGTTTGGGGAGTTAGCAGTTTCGCTAGATTTGAATGTAAAGTCACTTTACTAATCCCTCCCTGCTTTGAGTACCACCACTCACTGATGACTGCATGAGTGTGATTCTCAAACATTTCCATTATGAAAGTACCTAGTTAATTGATAGAGAGAAGGCTGTCCAGCTTCAACAAAATAGCAGCACTATCAATACATAAGATAAACAAGTCAATTCATGCTTGCCCAGACCACATCTAATCCCAGCACAGGGTAGACAGTTCTAATACAATGTATCACACATAAAATGTGTACAGTGGGAACCAAAACCCCTGAATCGATGTATTATATTTTTTTAAGTATTCTATTGGGCGGCACAGCTATGGAGATAGGGGGCGGTTTCCAAGTGCCCTCTTCACGGTGCAGATGTGCTTCCTCCATTTCAAAGACTCTCGTGCACAACTGTAGCGGAGCATTTAAAGGGAAAGAAAGGAACTTATTTTAATGTCCATGACTGAAATCAGCTTTGACCAATCCCACAGCGGTGAAAAGCTCCCTCTAACAGATTGGGTCCGACCTGCCTCTGCACAGTTACACGAAGTGCCACAAAATGATTTACGCTGGTAAAAAACATGGCTTGAAGTTTTATTTCGGGGAATGTACAATCAATCAAAAAATAGAGGTGAAAAACGTAATTTGTCGAGTAGAAATGTTCCTTAATTTCTCGTTGCTACTAAATCCTCAGATGCCTGAGGGCTCTTGCTCTATTTTTTTTTTTTTTTTTTTTTGCTCGTCGCATGCTCAATTTTAGCAAATAAAATATGGGCATTTTTTCATGCCTTCTGTCTCTAATTGATTGACTTTCCTTGGGCGTTTATCAAATCAAATTTAGAGGTACAAAATTGGGTCAGAGGGGGATGGGTTTTTTTTCTTTCATTCTCCATGGTGATATATGGTAAACAATTTCATTTACAAAGGACAAATCCAAATTGCATTTTCTATTAAATCATGAACACAATTTTGACTGAAAAATAATTTTATTAGTCCATAACAATAAAAAACAAACACAACCACGCACATTAAGACCTATTGTGCCTCATTTCACACTAATGAAAGTTGTAATATATTTTTTCAACTGACTGTAGGCCAATTTGGCCGAGCAGACAATCAAGAATTGAGTATAATTAATTGAATTGGTTGTTTTAGTATGCATTTATGTGCTGCATTTTACTCACAGCAGTCATTTAATAGCCATATGAGAGGAAAATATTAAACACCTTTGAGATTGCAGCAGAATGACTAGTGTATTGTTAAATCATTGAGACAGTATCAACTGATACTGTACTTGATTCTTACTTTTATACAGTTCCGAATTGGATCTCTTTCTTATACACTTTAATAAAAGGTCAAATGTGCATTTCTGTATAGTTTTTTTCTTCATTTTGTAATGTATTTTATGAGCATTTGTTCCAGTAACATTTTTATAATGAGGGGCAGAAGGATGGCGCTAAAGTGAGACAGTGGAGGCTGGACAGATGTCCTTTATTTAATTGTTGACTGGATGATTAGACTCAGTAGAGCACTTTTGATGCTGATGGCAGGGATAATGTAAAACTTCAGATAAAAAGCTGCCCATGTGAATAGGGGGATTGAACAGAGAACTGTAATAAATGCATTACATGTAAAAGCCTTAAAAATCACAATTAAATCTTTGTACAAGTACATGTCACTATGGATGGAAGTCATTTGCATCATAATTTTGTCTCAAAGTTAAACTTTGACCCGTTTGGCCATTGTGTGCTCCCTCCCATATGGATGTGATTAAGTATATATTCTGTCGCACATACAATGAAAACCTTTTGTAACAATACAATGTAAAGGGTTGTCATTTATAATTACAGACTAACAGTTTCTGCTGTAAGTACAAGTTGTTCAAATTCCTATGAGAGAACAATCCAGTTGGAAATCCATTTGACGGACATTTCACAATATGTTTCTGGATTTTAGTGCTCCAAACATAGAATAGAACATTAAATGGAAAAACAGGCATATATTGATCATTTTTCTTTAAATGTACAGAGTAATTCATGGATAAGTTCATTTTGTATCACTTTGTGAATCAATAAGGCACCAAAGCACTCCGTGAAGAAGACAAAATGGCAGCTTCACAAATATAATGAAAAAATGTGGGTACTGCCTAAAAGCGATGTACTAGATTACGTCAAATTGTGTGTACTGTGTATTTTGTATATCTATGATAAATATTTAATATATGTCCATGAGAATACAATTTTGTATGTAGACATTGAGTAAAGAAAATGAAATCTCCCCAGTTCGTTTTTCTAAATAACATAAAAGGAAAATTATTTAAAAAAATATGATTCTGGAGTCTAATTTTGCGTTGACGCACCTTAGCTTTATTTGCAGTACTTAGCCTTTTACACAAGGAGTTTATAAGGTTGTGCATGAATCAGTAGTGACTCGAATAGTGATGCAAAGCAGTCATTAAATAATAATTTACATTGTAGGATTTGAGTCAAAACCGGAAGTGCCCACTTCCACTACAAACTGCCGATGTATGTATGGCATAGTGAGGATTGGTGCTGTGGCTAAGTGTTCCTTGAGGGTTTGGAATGCGGCCTCTGCCTCCGGGGACCATCTGAAACACATTTGAGGAGAGGGGAGTGCATTTTTACTAACTAATATGCACACAACAAACAACTTTTCATTTTGGAACATGAAATAAAAGCAAAATATTTCATCTTCAATGATAAAGCATTATGGGAGAAGTCATCATTCATGCGCTAAGTCATTTTTTTTCCTTTTTGGCCAGACAAAGGTAAAGTGTTTTCTACTGAATCTGAAAAATAAAACAAAACAACAACAACAACAAAAAAAAACGATCAAATTTAAAGAAATATTCGGAGTGGCAACAACTTGTGTGAAGCGGAGGTGCTTTATTTTTGGATGGATGGATGGATGGATGGATGGATGGATGGATGGATGGATGGATGGATGGATGGATGGATGGATGGATGGATGGATGGATGGATGGATGGATGGATGGATGGATGGATGGATGGATTCGGAGTGGCAACATGTTGTGTGAAGCGGAGGTGCAAATAATGCAGGAGGAGATGCCTGAATTTTGAATTGCTGTATTGAGTGAGCTTTATTTTTATATTTCACTGCTCGCCACTGGCGGAGTTTGTGATCATTAAGTGCCGTCTTTTTTACCTGCCGAGGGAATTTACTGCGATTCTGCTAGTCGCGGTGTACATCCCACCTTCCAACATTGAAAGCGACAGGATCACGGCTCTTAGTGAACTGTACCAGAATGTTACTGAACAACAGACGGAGCACCCTGACGGTTTCACCATCTTCGCTGGGGATTTTAATTATGCTAACCTAAAGGCTGTTTTTCCGAGGCTTCACCAGCATGTTGATTTTCCAACACGTGGTGACAGCTTCCTGGACCTGGTCTACACTACACATAAAGGAGCTTTCAAAGCCACCCCTCTCCCCCATATTGGGCTTTCAGACCATATCACTGTTATGCTTATGCCCGCATACAGACAAAGACTGAAAGTATCCAGGCCGGTTCGCAAGCGGGTAAGGGGCCTGAAGGTGCCTCTGATGCGTTTCGGGACTGCTTTGACGCAACTGACTGGGGAATGTTTAAGCCGGCAGCCACTTGCAACAATCAGACGGACATAGAGGAGTATACTGACTCTGTTTCCTCTTACATCTCGAAGTGCATTGATGATGTGACCCACACAAAATGCATCGGCACTCGGGCTAACTGGAAGCCACGGCTGACAGGGGCTGTCCTCAGGCTGCTGAGGGCCAGGGATAAAGCCTTCAGAGCTGGAGATGAGGCTGGCTTGAGAACAGCGAGGGCCGACCTGTCCCGGAGCATCAAGGAAGCGAAGAGGGCATTCTCTTGCAAGATTACCGCCCACTTTAAAGACAGCAGGGACGCACGGAGCCTATGGCAAGGCATTCAGACCATCACGGACTACAAGCCCGCACCGCAGAGCTGTGAGGGACACATCCATCTGCTCAACGATCTGAACCGCTTCTTTGCTCGCTTCGACGCTCAGAACAGCACTTGCCCGCTGAAGACCCCTCCCCCTCCACACGAGCAGCTCCTGTGCCTCTCTGCCGATAGCGTGAGGAGGACGCTTGCCGCTATCAACACCCGTAAGGCGGTGGGCCCAGACAACATCCCTGGTCGAGCGCTGAAGGACTGCGCTGGGGAGCTGATGGGTATCTTCACGGACATCTTTAACATTTCTCTGCAGCAGGCCATCGTCCCATCATGTTTCAAGGCTGCCACCATCGTGCCTGTGCCGAAGAAACCTGCTCCATCCTGCTTCAATGACTACCGCCCCGTGGCACTGACATCATCATGAAATGCTTTGAGCGGCTTGTCATGGAGCACATCAGGTCCATTCTCCCCCCCCCCCCCCCCCCCCCCCGTCAACAAGACCAAGGAGATTCTTGTTGACTTCCGGAAGGGTCGCACCCAACACCTGCCACTGACCATCGACGGTGCTGTGGTGGAGAGAGTGAGCAGCACCAGATTCCTGGGGGTGCACATCAGTGAGGACCTCTCCTGGACCACCAACACTGCATCACTGGCGAAGAAAGCTCAGCGCCGCCTGTACTTCCTGCGGAAACTCAGGCGAGCAAGTGCTCCTCCGGCCATCATGACCTCATTCTACCGTGGCACCACTGAGAGCGTCCTCTCTAGTTATATCGCTGTGTGGGGTGGTAGCTGCACTGAATGCAACATGAAGGCCCTGCAGCACATAGTGACCACAGCTGGTAAGATGATTGGTGCTTCACTCCCCTCCCTGAAGGACATTTACACCTCCCATCTCACTCGCAAGCCGACCACGATTGTGTGTGATGTGAGTCACCCCGCTCACTCTTTGTTTGATCTTCTGCCCTCTGGGAAGAGGTACAGGAGCCTGCACTCCGGCACCACCAGACTCACCACCAGCTTCATACTCCAGGCTGTTAGGATTCTGAACTCTCTCCCCCCTCCTGCGTAACGTCCTGTAGTTTTGCACTATATTCTGACTGTCTGCTGTATGCACACTTGCTCCATTTTTGCTTCTCTTATTTATCATGTTATTTGTTTATTTATTATTTATTCATCGCTCTTATTTATTCATTGTTTGTGCCTTCTTGTTTTTACTTTTTGTGTTGTTTACTTGTATGTATATTGTGTACTGTGTCTTGTCACCGTGGGATAGTGGGAAACGTAATTTCGTTCTCTTTGTATGTCTTGGCATGTAAAGAAATTGACAATAAAGCAGGCTTTGACTTTGACTTTTTTTATTTTTAACTGTTTTTGTATTGTATTTTTAAATAATACACCTGGCCTAATTGGTTTACTGATGCCACTGACCCTTTTACTTTTGAATTTAATTTATCAAGCACACCACCAATAAAAATGTTGATTTCAAATCTTTTGTTAGTGTATTCAACTAATTAATCATGCACTACAATTTTGAAACGTCGTAAGATTCAAAATCTTTATTTGCTGAAATTTATTACACATGTGGTTAAATTTTGATTAAATAATTACAAACCCTGTAATTATGCAGATTATGTTTTTAAATCACCTGACAGCACAAATACGAACTCTAGATGGCATTTATGGCTGGCACTGATTTATTTACTGGGGGTCCTTGGTTTACGACGGCCTCGAGTTACGTTTTGTGTTCATGACATATCTCACATATTTCATCTCATATATTTAGAGCATTTATTCGACCTAAGTGGTTTTGCGTCGTAAGCGTCGTAAGATTCGTAACGTGGGCGGGAACCTGTTGCTGCGCACGGCAGAAAAATACACTGTGAGAGAGGCTGTGGACCGAGTAAGACGGCGTTACCCACTCACATGGTATACGCCAGGGGTCACCAACACGGTGCCCGCGGGAACCAGGTCGCCCATGAGGACCACGTGAGTCGCCTGCGGAGCTGTTTTAAAATTAGCTCAAATAGCGGCACTTATGAGTGAGCTGCATCTATTTATTTTACTTTTGCTATTCTTGTTTAAATCACACGTGAACCGGAAATGACTATTTATTTATCTTTTTATTTATTCATTTATTTAGACAAAAAAGATTCATATAAATTAATTTTGACCGACTATATCATATTGGCCCGAATATAAGACGACCCCCTCTTTTTCAAGACTCAAGTTTGAGAAAAGACTTTTTGAACACAAAATTAAATTTTTATACAGAAAATAATTACAGTACATCTGGAACAAATGATCCTGTCAAGCTCTTGAAAGCGGCCGCTCTGAGGACCACGGAAAGCTTTTCTCTGATTGTGAGCATTTTTAAGGCGATCTTTTTGAGCTCTCCGTACATTACACTCTGTGACACCATATTTCACAGCCACTTTGCAATTGTTTGAAGACTCTGCTTCATTTATCACCATCATCTTGAAGTTTGCATCATAACTTTTCCTCAGCTGCCGGTTAACCTGGCCGATCTTTGACCCACTTTTCTCCAGATTGTCGCTACGTTTCTGCTGGGGAGCCTAAGGACTGTATAGGGGGTTGGCTCGGATGGTTATGCTCTTTTCGCCCCCAGATACAAACAGAACACAGGAGGAAAGACGTGGTTCAGTTTTCATTGCTTTACTGAATTATTGGCAAAGAAGTAACAGGCACTGTGGCTCATAGGGGCATACAGGCAAACTGGCAAAAGGGTATAGGCATACGTTTGGTCGTAAGTATGTGAGAGCAGGTGTGTGTAGTGTACATGGGTCTTTGGGTGTAGGAATGTGATTCTTGTGTGTGATTATTGCATGAAGCGTGTGAAGGGTGTGTGAGGTGTGTGTGGTGTGGGGTGTGTGTGTGTGCGTGCGTGCGTGTGTGGTGTGTGTGTGTGTGTGTGTGGGATGTGTGGGATTCTGTAACAGACAGAAATACAGCACGTACGTCAACGCTCAACACACAACACGACGGCACACATTACATAACTGACTGGACGTAACGGTTCCACTATACTAAATAACCATAAATTAAATACTCTCTGCAACACACCAAACATAAGTCATCGAGACAACAAAACACATTTGCTGGCAACCGTTAGCATTCACTTTAAAGATATCTGGCGCCATCCAGCGTTGTGAATGGGTATAATGTCTAGAACCCGAATGTAAGACGAACCCCACTTTTTCAGTCTTATTTCAATGCAAAAAAACACCGTCTTATATTTGGGCCAATACGGCAGTTGAAGGGTCAGGATTGTTCGCATACGTATAACGTATTGTTTGTGCAGAGGAAACAAGACGATTGACCCCAAAAAAATGGCAGAAAAAAGAAAGAAAACCTATCATTTTAATGAGGAATGGGAGGTAGAGGTTTTTTTTTTTTTTTTTACCACTGTGAAAGGAGCCTGCGTGTCCAATTTGCGGGACAACTGTAGCGACATCAAAGTGACACGATGTTGAGAAACATTTCACAACTTTGATATTAATATAGTTCCTATCTTGTTATCATTATTGATATTTATTGTGAGAAATCATAAACATGATCAGTGTCTTCACATAGCTATTAATAATAACACCTCGTTAAAGCTAAATTGAGCAAATTGGCTATTTCAGAAGTGTGTGTCAAACTGGTAGCCCTTTGCCTTAATCAGTACCCAGGAAGTAGCCCTCGGTTTAAGAAAGGTTGGTGACCCCTGGTATACGCCATTTTGGACTGTTGCATCGTCTCTCGCTTGCAACGCCCCTTCCAGTGCACAAGCCGACCACAGGAAGAAATTGTTTACTCTTTTTTTATTACTGTACTGCGGGGGTGTCCAAACTTTTTGCAAGGCGGGCCAGATTTGATAAAGTGAAGGGGCCCGGGGGCCAATAGTTTGTCGGACATTTTTTTAACTACAAAATTTCATGCAAATACACACGGTTATGAAACAAATTTCATTGTCCCAATTGTCTTTATTTTTAAATGACAAAATAACCAACTATAAGCCACTCAGGCAGATGTGAACAACTCTAAAAACACAAATTCTGCCTTTCATTCATATCTGAAGAGTCAGATAACATTGAACAAACTGTATGAAATACCTTAAATTTACATGAGTTTGAAATTATTTTTTGCCTCATGAACATTTTAAACAGGAGTTATAATTCAGTGGTCCCCAACCATTTTTGCGCCACGGACCAGTTACGTGTCAGAAATATTTTCGCGGACCGGCCTTTATATAAATGATACATTTTGTTAGGCTACGGATTGTAGTTATTGATCTGACTCCAAATTGCGATCAACACTTAACACATGAGTCTTCATGTCCTAATCCACACACTGGCGCACCTAACAATTTTGCGAGTTCGTTCTGTCAAAGAGAAGACCAGTTGATCAATCAGACCGAATTTACCAATTGTTTATTCCTGACAAAGCAAGCTAATACAGGCGCCTGGGTCCCAGGTCCCTCACACCTTTTCTTTTAAATGCAGCCTCTTCTTCTTCCGTCTCCTCATAGGGCTTTTTTTTCCTTTCTGAAGAAGCTTTCTAAACATCTCTGTTTCTTGCTCATATTTGCTTGCTTCGCGGGCTCAACTGAGGTGACGTCACGTGACCGAGACGAACGTCTTGACCTGAACCGACGGTTGGGAGAGAATCGCCAATTTTTTATATTTTTCAAAATAAATTCTTACTCATTTTTGCTAGCTTTGCGGGCTCGACTGGGGAAACATGTCACGTGACCGGGACGAGCATCTTGACCTGGATTAACTGATCGTCGATTAAAATAAAATACTTTTTCTTTCTGTGCTTCTTGGCGGCCCGGTACCAAGTGACCCACGGACGGGTACCGGTCCGCGGACTAGGGGTTGGGGACCCCTGTTATAAGTAATGCAAAGTTGTCTGTTATTATTAAAACTTCAAACAAGTGAATTTTGTCAAAGTCAAAGTCAAAGTCTCCTTTACTGTCAATTCCTCCGCATGTCAAGACACACAAAGAGATCGAAATTACGTTTCTCACTATCCCAGGGTGACAAGACAGAGTTCACAACGCACATACAAGTAAACAACACAGGAAAAATAACACAAGAAGTCAAAATCAATGAACAATAAGCGTGATAGCACGCTAGCCGCTCCCGATGCACGGCAGACTCCGGTAAGATGACAGTCAACCAGGCCACTGTGAACACGAGCACACAGCAGGCACGCACTGTCCGGTTCG
This sequence comes from Syngnathus scovelli, assembly GCF_024217435.2. Classification (NCBI taxonomy): domain Eukaryota; kingdom Metazoa; phylum Chordata; class Actinopteri; order Syngnathiformes; family Syngnathidae; genus Syngnathus; species Syngnathus scovelli. The sequence continues at coordinate 1,925,561 of NC_090850.1, read as the reverse complement.
TGGATCCTATCAGGCGAACGCAACCCATCTTGTCCCGCGAACGAACGTACGCCAGGAGAATGGAAGGCACGGCTGAGCGAGCTGGGTTGGCCGCAAGCCTGGCCAGACGTCTCCGCGCTGGCCCCTCTCCCGCTGCCTCGCAGACCCGCTGCCGACGCATCCCAACAATGCTCCGGGACGGAGCAGTCCGAGCTCAGGACGCAGTCCAACCGGTGGAGGAAGAGCAGGCCAGTCCGGCGTCGCTCCATGACGAAGCAGTCCGAGCGCCCTTAATCTCTCTGCACCAAAGTCCAGAACGCCATAAAACCCACTTCCGCCGATGTTGAGCAGAACATGCCCGCCGCACTAGTAGCACGACGTATCACACGAGACGAATACACACAAAACTGCCGGACAAACACTCAGTAAACACTCACAAAACACCGAACGGGACAGAGAGTGGCCGCTGCGTGTGCACGCGCCGCCATCTTGAACCATTGAAATTGTCATTTTCAATATCTTTCAGAAAGTAATAGTTTGTTCACGTATACAGCCACTTTTTAGTTTGCTTTAGTAATATTTACTTTTGATTTACTTTGACTCGCAGCCCCACGTGAAAAATCGCTGTTGTGATGCCAGTTCAGCTTGGAGCGTATGTGTTAGCATGTTTATTCTGATAGTGTCTTTTTAGGTTGAAATCCTTAAACAAGGCAACCGTCTCTTTACAAATTAGACAAACACAATTGCCTTGATTTTCAGTGAAGAAGTATTGTAATTCCCATTTCTCTTGAAAGCGACAGCCTTCAATGTCAAATTTCCTCGTTTTCTTTGGAGTCGCCATGGCAGAAAAGAGTAGAGAGGGGTGGCGCTGCCACCTTTTGGTCATAGGACGAATTACAGTTTCAAGTTTGACAGTGCAGGCGGGCCATAAATAACGCTGAGGGCTGAGAGCAGAGAGGCTCTTAAATTGCTATTGCTGTATTCAAATCATGTTATCCTGGTCAGATTTGTCTTTTGTTTCTGTCTTTCCATGATTATGCTATGTGAGTACTGTTGAAACGTAAATTGTGTGTCTGGCAGTAATCGGGAAGGGACCATCCATCCATCCATCCATCCATCCATCCATCCATCCATCCATCCATCCATCCATCCATCCATCCATCCATCCATCCATCCATCCATCCATCCATCCATCCATCCATCCATCCATCCATCCATCCATCCATCCATCCATCCATCCATCCAAACATCCATCCATCTTCTTCCGCTTATCCGGGGTCAGGTCGCGGGGGCAGCAGCTTTAGGAGGGACTCCCAGACTTCCCTCTCCCCAGCCATTTCATCCAGCTCCTCCCGGGGGATCCCAAGGCGTTCCCAGGCCAGCTGAGAGACATAGTCTCTCCAGCGCATCCTGGGTCGTCCCCGGGGTCTCCTACCGGTGGGACATGCCCGGAACACCTCCTCAGGGAGGCGTCCAGGAGGCATCCTGATGAGATGCCCGAGCCACCTCATCTGACCGTCCAGGAGGCATCCTGATGTGATACTCGAGCCACCTCATCTGACCCCTCTCAACGTGGAGGAGTAGCGACTCTACTCCGAGTCTCTCCCGGATGACCGAGCTTCTCACCGTATCTCTAAGTTTCATGACTCATTTGTTCTGCTGCACCTGAAGAGCTGTGTTGAGAGGAGAGTGGGGGGCTACAGCAGTAGTGTGAATGGTGAGTGAGTGAGAGAGAGAGAGAGAGAGAGAGAGAGAGAGAGAGAGAGAGGAAGGATTCTTGCTTATGATTTCGGACAAAATTTGTTTTAAACGACATGCATAAATTGAAGCAATAATTTTATAATCAACATTCAAGAGAGAAATAGGTCGCCAATTGTCTATTAATAAATGATCCTTGTCTGGTTTGGATATCCTTGTTTCATCGTGGTTGTCATTTCTTTTCTATTTAAGCATTAGGGACAGATTAATTATGACCCAAAAACAAATATAGAATTCCACAATAACAAAAATAGAGACTTTGAATGTTTTTTTTAGGTCAGTTAACTTGAGAAAGAGCTCTTTGGCCTGTCCTGTTTTGTTTGGACCATAAACATTGCAAATAATAAAAGTCAGATCCACTTTCACAATCAAAAATTTTCATCTTCCTTTATCTGCAAAATGATGCAGTATGTCTCCACTGAACTTATTCAACAAAACAGCAACTCCAGCCGAATCGGCCACCACAGGTTAATTAAAGGCCATATCATTGAAATGTGTCTTTAATCTTGTCTTAAATGTTTCTACTGAGGTAGCAGTTCTAATACCCATTGGTAGGGCATTCTAAAGCTCTGGAGCCCGAATAGAAAATGTTCTCGACCCTGCAGACATTTTTTTGGCACTCGGGGTCACTAAAAGACTAGCGTTTTTTGCGAGTGGAGGTTACAGGACGGAACGTAAGGCACAACTAGGTCAACGAGATATGAGGGCGCTAAACCATGCAAAGATTTATAAGTTACCGTATTTTCCGGACTATAAGGCGCACCTAAAAATCTAACATTTTCTCAAAAGCCGACAGTGCGCCTTATAGTCCGGTGCGCCTTATATATGGATCAATTGATGAATTTGTTGATCCATACTGGTTGTACACAGTGCTCTGCCAAAATGTTTCAGTACGTTTTAGTACAACTAGTAAATTAGAAGGTCGCATCGCTTCCCAGCATTACAGCATGGTCAGGGGGCATCACTGAATAGCTTTTGTACCCGTGAGGCTATTTCATTTCAAAATAGGCTGCTCCGTTAATGTTTCAAGTAAATTTACGGATCGATATGGAGGGGAAACATAGGTAAGCAGTACCAATGTGTTAGATCAAACTGTAGTCAGTTCCGATCATTTTATAGGAGATCGTTTGAGAAACGCGATTGTTTACACTTTGCTGAGGCTCATGGGAGTTTGCGAGCTGAGGCTCATGGGAGTTTACGGGTGGCTAATGCTATAGTGATAGCTGCTATACGCACGAGGCTATTTCATGTCAAAATCGGCCGCTCTGTTAATGTTTCGAGTAAATTTACGGATCGATATGGAAGGGAAACGGCTCAGTGGCGCACTGGGTAGCACGTCCGCCTCACAGTTAGGAGGGTGCGGGTTCGATTCCACCTCCGGCCCTCCCTGTGCGGAGTTTGCATGTTCTCCCCGAGCCCGCGTGGGTTTTCTCCGGGCACTCCGGTTTCTTACCACATCCCAAAAACATGCTTGGTAGGCCGATTGATCACTCCAAATTGTCCCTAGGTGTGAGTGCGAGTGCGAATGGTTGTTTGTCTCTGTGTGCCCTGCGATTGGCTGGCAACCGGTTCAGGGTGTCCCCCGCCTACTGCGCGATGACGGCTGGGATAGGCTCCAGCACGCCCGCGACCCCCTTGGGGACTAAGCGGTTCAGAAAATGGATGGATGGATGGATGGATGGATGGATGGATGGATGGATGGATGGATGGATGGATGGATGGATGGATGGATGGATGGATATGGAAGGGAAACATAGGTAAGCAGTACCAATGCGTTAGATCGAACTTTAGTCAGTTCTGATCATTTTATAGGCGATAGTTTGAGAAACGCAATTGTTTACAGAGGGCTCATTGGTTATTGGCTAGTGGACCGCTTCCCTAGTCAACCTCAGTTTGTTGCAGTATAGCTTCTATTTTATGTGCCTTTTACTGCGGTGTGCCCTATATATGAAATAATTTCTAAAATAAAAAATTCAATGAGGGGGCGCCTTATAATCCAGTGTGCCTTTTGGTGCGAAAAATACGGTAATAGGAGAACCTTGAAGTCACATCTTAAATGGGAGCCAGTGTAAGTTGGCTAACATTGGGGTAATGTGATCAAATTTTCTTGTCCGTGAGAGCAGCCTTGCAGCAGCATTTTGCACTAACTGTAGACTGTTGATACTGGACTTAGGAAGACCAGAGAGTAATGCGTTACAGTAGTCCAGGCGCGACGTAATAAACGCATGTATAATAGTTTCTGCATCATCGGTCGAGAGAATTGGACGAATCTTAGAAATATTACAGAGGTGAAAAAACGCATTTCTAGTTATGGTCTTAATGTGCTTTTGAAAGGAGAGCGTTTGGTCAAATATTACCCCGAGATTAGTTACAGTATCGCTCTGAGTGATAGTACAGTTATCCATAGTTATAGTGGTTTCCTTAAATAAGTGGCGATAACGAGCTGGACCACTTATCAACATCTCAGTTTTATCTGGGTTAAGACGGAGGAAATTGAGTGACATCCATTGCTTGATCGCCACAAGGCACGCCTCAAGATGACAACAGTCCCACGAATTTGTCATCGATAACGGCATATATAATTGGTGTCATCTGCGTAACATTGAAAACTAATGTTATATTTACGTATTATGTCCCCAAGCGGGATCATATAAATATTAAATAGAATTGGTCCGAGTACCGATCCCTGCGGGACACCACACGTAACGTTATAGAGCTCAGAAGTCGCATTACCATGGACCACTTGGTGAGTCCTGTCTGATAGATAGGAATAGAACCAGCGTAGTGCTGTCTCTGCAATACCAACACAGCTTTTAAGACGCCCTAATAAAATATCGAAGTCTACAGTGTCGAAGGCAGCACTAAGATCGAGTAATAATTATACAGAGGAAGTGTTAGAATCCATAGCTAAGAGGAGATCATTGGTCACTTTAGCAAGTGCTGTCTCTGTGGAATGATTAGGTCTAAAACCAGACTGAAAAGATTCAAATCGATTATTGGCAGTCATGTAATCAATTAGCTGCTGCGCTACTACTTTTTCAAGACGTTTTGCGATGAATGGGAGATTTGAAGCCGGCCTATAATTACTAAGACAGTCTGGGTAGAGATTCGGTCGCTTAAGCAGCGGTTTAATGATAGCAGTTTTAAAGGCTCCTGGCACTATACCTGAGGAGACAGACAAATTAATTATATTTAAGACGGACGGTCCTAAAATTTGAAATAGTTCTTCAAATAGTTTGGTTGGAAGCGGGTCGAGTAAACATGTTTGTTTAGCCGCACTAACCAATTGCGTAAGCCTGTCAAGGGAGACGCTTTTAAAATTTGAGAGGGTTATTGCATGATCGCCAGCCCCGGCCAGCGGTCTCGACTGAGCGATTGGAACGGTCATCTTGATCTCATCCCTAATGGATTCAATCTTTCGAGCGCAAAATTTTATGAACTCGTCGGCTGAGTGGAAGGAGCTATCGGAGATCGGCTGGCATCGTGTTAGTTTTGCCACTGTATCAAATAAGTATTTAGGATTGTTTTTATTGAGAAAAATAAGTTGCGAGAAATAATTAGTTTCTGCTAAGATAAACGCATCTTTGTATTTCAGGAGGCTGTCACGCCATGCCTGATGGAAAATCTCAAGTCTGGTTAAACGTCATTTTTGCTCATGCTTTCTACATAATTGCTTAAGCGTATGTGTTTCATCATTGAACCGTGGAGCAGGCTTTCTACGGCGAGTTTTCAGACGTAGTGGCGCTACCGAGTCGATGGCATTTAACAATGTCGTATTGAATTCATTTGTAAGATTATCAATAAAGTCGATATATGCAGGAAATATGGCAGTTGCCGGTGGCAGTAACTTGGATTGCGCAGTCACAGTTATGGAGTTAATATTCCGGCTGCTGTAATTTTGGTTGTGATCTTGTCTGTGACAGAGAGCTAAAATTTCAAATATTATTAAGTAGTGAGCAGACATAACAGTAGTGTATGGCAGTACTGATATATTTGAGGTTGCCAGTTCTCGGGATAATACCAGATCTAAGGTATTTCCATTTTTATGCATTGCTGCCAGTATGTGTAAGGGATCAGACAGTACAGCCAAGTGCGTAGCGACAGAGACTTTATTGTGGAAGGGGATGATGGGAATAGCTGGCGCTGGAGCGGCGATCTGGCTGGGGTGGACAAGCAGTTCTGCAGTTCTGCAGATCTCCAAATCGTAAAGTCAGTTTCTCAGGGACTGATGAGCGAAGCATCACGGGACAGACTGACACTCGGGTCTGCACTGGCGGGGCTGATATAGCGCTGTCCATGAGCCCGTGGCAGGTGACGGCGATTCCACTAACAGGGGGTTGTGGTCCTGTCGCAGGTGGCGCCAGCACTTGACAGTATGGCTTGCGTAAAACCAAACGTATCAATTAAAGTCTTAAACGGCAAAGTAAGTGACTGACGGTAAATTCATGTGAATATTGAAATTCCCCAGAATTATTATATTATCCGCATTTGTCACTAGATCAGCCACGAATTCTGAAAATTCATCCAGGAAACCCAGGTAAGTCCCGGGTGGATGGTAAATAACAGCAAGATAGAATGACGGTAGAGCTGTGGAACGGGCAATGAGAACTTCAAATGTTTTGAATACATTAATTGAATGAGGCCTAAATCTAAGATCGGACTTAGAGATAAGGGCGACCCCCCCACCCTTTTTTCGAGGACACTCTACATGCGAGCTCACATAATTTGGAGGCTGTTAGGGTTTTCCAGGTTATCTTTATCGTAGGATTATGTTGGAATGTAACCTGTAATAATTACCCTCGCCTGTCCTGTCTTAACAAAAGTAGTAGAACAAAGTGCTAAGATCTTTTGAACTGATTGACTAGCTGCAGAGGAAGCAATCAAAGTTGTTTTGTTTACACAACATCGTGAAAGACCCCCTGCTGTGCTTTGATCAGCAGGCCAGGGCCTTCGGCCCCATCCTGTCTGCTCTCACGCCCACTCTCAACCCCCACTCTGTTCCTCTCAATGAAAATGCTCCTGCAAGAGGCCTGAGTCAGACTTCATTCTGGAACGAGTGAACTATCCACCTGCAGGTGTCTAAAAGAACTTGCCTGTCTCCCGTGTGGTTCTTGCAAAATAAGTTGGAGTGAGCAAATCTCTAACAGAGGCGAGGCCTCGTTAAGCGGCAGCAGTTCATTAGGTTTTAACCAGGTCTCGCAAAGACCAAAAATGTTTAGATTATGTTCCGTGATGAAGGATATCGAAGGATTTTTAAACAAAATACGAGTAAAATTGTGTTCTCTAGGTCTGACATCACCTCTCAAATGTTTATTAGCGCGGTGGGACAATACGACCGTAGGGATTTGATAGTAAATATTCGGTACACATGTAACAGGACAAGATGGCGGCGCGCACGGACGCAGCGGCTTACGGCTCTCCACGCCAGTGCTCTTTTTTCCTTGCCTATATTTTTTTATTTTCACTCTTTGGCACACTCTGTACTGGGAATCCCAAGTACACTTTCCACTCGCTCACGGACATTGGTCACCAAGCACGGATACCTATTTCAAGTGACTTTCACCGCAAGCACAACATCCCAGACGAGATTGCGAGACCGCCGGGGTCTCCGTGGATTGTTGTCGGGTCTGGGAGGCGACGCAGGCGGAGAAGAGAGAGGAAGCAAAAGCGAGGCCGTCGGTCTGGCCTAATGCTAAGGCTACGTAAACAACCGCACAAGCCACCTCTCCCGAGCCTGTTTCTCTCCAACGCCAGATCCCTGCTGCATAAAATGGACGACCTGGATCTACAGCTCACGGGAAACCACTACGTCCGGGACTGTTGTGTGATTATTATAACCGAAACCTGGCTGCGCCCGGATATCCCCGATGCTAGCATGCAGCTAGCAAGCCGCTCCCTGCTACGCGCGGACAGAACATTGGACTCCGGTAAACGCAGAGGTGGGGGGCTTTGTATGTATGTGCACGAAAACTGGTGCAACAATGCGACCATCGTAGGCAGCCACTGCTGTCCGGACCTCGAGTACATGGCAGTCAGGTGCCGGCCTTTTTTCCTCCCGAGGGAGCTAGCTGTTGTTATCGTCATTGCTGTTTACATTCCACCCGACGCTGACGTAAGCACGGCACTCTCTCTCCTGCTGAGAGCTGTGAGTGAACAACAACGGGCTCACCCTGATGGCTTCCACATTGTAGCGGGGGATTTTAACAAGGCCAACTTAAAGACTGTTCTGCCGAATTTCCACCAGCACGTAAAGTGTGCTTCACGAGGTGAGAACACCCTGGACCATGTCTACACCAACATCAAACATGCATACAGAGCTATCCCCCTCCCCCACCTCGGGAAATCAGACCATCTGTCCCTCCTGCTCTTCCCTGCCTACACCCCCCTCAGACGCAAACTCAGACCCACCTTAAGGACCATCACCTCCTGGCCTGAGGATGCACTCCACAAACTCAAAGACTGTTTTCAACGGACAGACTGGGACCTGTTCGACCACCAGGAGCTGGGGACACACACAGACACAGTTCTGGGCTACATCCAGTTCTGCGCCAGCAATGTGACTGTGACCAAAACCATCCGGGTCTTCCCTAACCAGAAACCCTGGATGTGCAGCCAGGTCCGCTCTCTCCTCAGAGCCCGCGACACCGCCTTCAGGTCAGGAGACAGAGCTCTGTACAGCGCTGCCAGAGCTGAGCTGAGGAGAGGAGTCAAACGGGCGAAAGCGGACCACAGAAAACGCATCGAGTCCCACCTGTCCAGCAACAATGGCCGCAAGGTGTGGCAGGGCATCCAGGAGATCACCAACTTCAGGGGCAGTGCCGCTCAAGTCGAAGACCAAGGCGCACAGCTGGCAGAGGAGCTAAACAGCTTCTTTGCTCGGTTTGGAACATCCCAGCAGCACTCCCCTGTCCCTGCCCTGCCCCCTCCCCCACCCAGCTCTGACATCACTCCACTCACTGTTCAGGAGCACAAGGTCAGAAAGGTGCTCCTTACAGTGAATCCCAGAAAGGCCACAGGCCCGGATGGGGTCCCCGGCAAGGTGCTGAGGGCATGCGCTGAGGAGCTCGCCCCCACCTTCACCACAATCTTCAACCGCTCCCTGGCCCTAGCAACCGTCCCGCCCTGCCTGAAAACCTCAACCATCATCCCAGTGCCGAAGAAGTCGGCCATCTCTAGCCTGAATGATTACCGGCCAGTGGCCCTCACTCCGGTGATCATGAAGTGCTTTGAGAGGCTGGTTCTTCAGCACATCAAGGATTATCTTCCCCCACACCTCGACCCCCACCAGTTTGCATACCGGACCAACAGATCCACAGAAGACGCCATCGCCGTAGCCCTCCATTGTGCGGTGAACCACCTGGAGCAGCAGCAGAGCTATGTCCGGATGCTCTTTGTGGATTACAGTTCGGCATTCAACACCATCCTCCCGGACAGACTCACCACAAAGCTGGACACTCTCGGACTCCCCTCTCTCACATGTGCCTGGATTAATGACTTTCTGACCAACCGACTCCAGGCTGTGAGAGTTGGCTCCCGCCTCTCCTCCACCCGTACGCTGAGCATCGGCTCCCCACAGGGCTGTGTGTTGAGCCCCCTCCTCTTCTGCCTCTACACTCATGATTGCAGACCGGCTCACAAACACAACCGGATTGTCAAGTTCGCCGACGATACCACTGTGGTCGGTCTCATCTCCAATGGCGATGAGGTAGCCTACAGAGAGGAGGTCCTGGAGCTGGTCGACCGGTGCTCTGAGAACAATCTCGCTCTGAACACCAAGAAGACCAACGAGCTCATCATAGACTTCAGAAGACACAGCCCTGAGCCAACTCCCCTCTTCATCAACGGCGAGCAGGTGGAGAGGGTCCACAGCACCAAGTACCTGGGCGTCCACATCTCTGACCGGATCTCCTGGTCAGAGAACATCACCACCATCGTCAAGAAGGCTCAGCAGCGGTTACACTTCCTGAGAGTCCTCAGGAGGTACAACCTCAACACCGACCTGTTGCTGACCTTCTACCGATCTTCCATCGAGAGTCTACTGACCTACTGCATCGTAGTATGGTTCGGCAGCTCCACCGCCGCTGACAGGGAGAAGCTGCAGAGAGTGGTGAAGGCAGCCCAGAGGATCATCGGCCGCCCTCTCCCCTCCCTTACGGACGTCTACACTACCCGCTGCCTCAGCAGGGCTAAGGCCATCTCAGCGGACAGCTCCCACCCTGGCTCCGCCCTGTTTGACCTGTTGCCCTCTGGAAGACGCTACAGGCAAATGAAGACCAGGACAAACAGACTCAGAAACAGTTTCTTTCCCCAAGCCATAGCCGCCCTCAACTCCAGCCGACACTGATGACACTTTCCTCTTGCACTATTACTGCACTTTGTCCGCACTACTGTTTCTGATTATTTCATCTACTTTTCTACTAGTCGATTACTTACCTACTTGTGTCTACCTCATGCACTGGATGGAGGTCTCCAATTTCATTGTACTATGTAGAATGACAATAAAGGTTTTCTGATTCTGATTCTGATTCTCATCAGCGATACCGGTCGGGGTGGAGTGATTGGATTTGTCTACTACCTCAGTAGAAAGTGTGTCCACGTGTACTGATGCTCTAGTCTACACAAGGAGCTATGTGCATGCTGGTAGTCTAGCCTAGCGCTAGTTAACTTTAACTTAACAGACTCCAAACCCATCCTAACAGGTGGTCTAGTCGCCTGTGACCCGGCCTGCTCTAAAGTGACCTGTCATGAATGGCTCAAACAGTAATCTATATTACTTGAAAGAGTGAAGGCGCCTTCAAGGTTAGGATGAAGGCCGTCCTTCCTCAGCAGGTCGGTGCGGCCCCAGTAGGAGGACCAGTTATCTATAAAATATAGTCCCTGCTTTTTACAGAACCCAGCCATCCATCGATTAAGGGAGACTAATCTACTAAACCTCTCATCAGTGCCTCACCCAGGCAGGGGGCAAGTAACAAATACTCGATGCCGACTCATCTTTCTGGCGAGATCACAAGTCCTTGCTATGTTTTTCTTTGTGATCTCTGATTGCCTCATCCTAACATCATTGGCGCCGACGTGTATCACTATGTCCGAGTAGCTAGTGTTGTTAGACCTACGCTGTTGACTAGGCCTATTGCAAGTTAGCTCCCTAAGATTAGCTTCTATGTCGGGTGCTCTGCCTCCAGGAATACACATTACCATGGCTGGATTTTTAAGCGTGATGTGTCGGGTAATGGAGTCACCTATGACCAAGGTGCAAGGGCCAGTAGACCGAGATGACTTTGGACAGCTGTGCGTCTTAGCGGTTAGCTAGCCGCTTGGGGCTAATGTTAACTGGGCTAGCGGGCTGACTACAGTCCGCGTCTGTGTCCGCCACATCTGCTGTTATCACACTATTCTGCTCTGGCTGGCGGACACACCTCTATAGCAGGGACAACCTCTCTAAGAGGAGGGTGCAGTTGGTGCACAAAGCCGTATAAACCTCTGGATCCGCAGCCATACTTACGTGTCCGGTGATCGACGGTGAGCCCATCCTGTTCAACATCTATAAGGTGCTTGCTAGCCAGTATGATCCTTTAGTAGTCGTCCTGCCGTCCACCACCCGAGCAAAGATGATGATGATGATGATGATGACGATGATGATGATGATGATGATGATGATGATGATGATGATGATGATGATGATGATAGAACTTTATTCATCTCACAGCGGGGAACTTCACTTGTCACAGCAGCGCATAATGAGTGCAAGAACAATACGAGTGCAACTAAAAAAAGTGCCAGAATTACAAAAAAGGGTAAATAACAGACAAGGACAAACACAAGTGCTGCTAGCAGAGACGAAACACATTCATTTTATCAGGTGTTGTAAAGTCTGACAGCAGAGGGAATGAAGGACCTGCGGAACCGTTCCTTCCTACACCGAGGGTGCAAAAGTCTACCGCTAAAGGAGCTGCTCAGGGACCGCACAATCTCATGGAGGGGGTGAGAGGTGTTGTACATGATGGATTAAAGCTTAATCAACGTCCTCCTCTCACCCACAACCTCAATGGAGTCCAGGGGACAGCCCAGGACAGAGCTTGCTCTTCTGACCATCATATTCAGTCTCCCCCTGTCCCGGTCAGTACTGCCCCCACCCCAGCAGACCATAGCGTAGAGGATGGCTGAGGCCACCACAGAGCCATAGCAGGTCCGGAGGAGAGCCCTGCACACACCGAAGGACCTCAGTCTCCTCAGCAGGAGGAGGCGACTCTGGCCCTTTTTGGTTAGGCTCCTTGCGGCGCGGCACCTTCACCTTACCACGCAGGAGGTCTTCCACAGTCCTGGGACCTTGTTCAGATTCAGGCTCAGGTTGAACAGGTACCTGACCACACCACTCAGCTGGTCCGCACAGTCCCTGAGCAGTCTCGGCCAGATGCCGTCTGGGCCCGGGGCCTTCCCTGCCTTGATCTTTCTGAGATGACTCCTCACCTGAAGTCGGAAGACCCGGGTGATGGAGTGGAGACAGAAGAGTAACTCAGGGGGGGGGGGGGGGGCAGGATGAGGTGCGGAGTGAGGTGAAGGGGCAGGGGGGAGGCGGAATCAAATCTGTTGAAGAACAGATTGAGTTCATCCGCCTAGTCCTTGTCCCCATCAGCTGGTTTCCGATCAGCCCCTTTACCATGGCCCGAGATGAACTGCAGTACCCCTCCAGACGCCCCTGGCGTTGTTAAGCCCCATCTGCTTCTCCAGCCTCCTCCCGTAGTTCTCCTTCCCCTGCCTGATCTTCAGCCGGAGGTCCTTCTGGATTCTACGCAGCTCCATCACATCCCCCGAAACAAAGGCTCTCTTCTTCCCATTAAGCAGGACCTTTGTCTCGGACGACACCCAGGGTTTGTTATTAGGAAAACACCGGACCACCTTGGAAGGCACAGTGGTCTCCACACAGAAACTTATGTAGTCCGTAACGCAGTAGGTCACGCTGTCAATGTCACTTCCATGGGGGCCACAGAGAGCTTCCCAGTCTGTACTCTCAAAGCAGTCACTGAGCCTGGCAGTGGATTTCTCAGACCACAACATCACAGACCTCCTCTCAGGTGGACGCCGTTTAACCACCGGGGTGTAGTCTGCGACCAGATGGACAAGGTTGTGATCCGAGCGACCAAGTGGGGGGAGGGGGGAAGAGGTGTATGCATCCTTGACATTAGCATACAACAGGTCCAAAGTTTGCCTTTGGCAGGGCCTTCAGACCATCACGGACTACAAGCCCGCGCCGCAGAGCTGTGAGGGCGACGTCCGTCTGCTCAATGATCTTAACCGCTTCTTTGCTCGCTTCACACCAGCTGACAAAGTCCTTGATGACCGTCCTATATTCCAGATCGTTCCCCTCCGAGACATATCCAACAATGGCCGTGTCGTCGGAGAACTTCTGGATGTGGCAGTAAGCGGTGTCGTGGGTAAAGTCTAAAGTGAACAGGGTGAAAAGGAAAGGAGAGAGCACCGTACCCTGGGGAACACCTGTGCTGCAGCGCACTACGTCGGACTCACAGCGATGTAACCTCACATACTGCGGCCAGTCGGTGAGGAAGTCCGTTGTCCATGCAGCCAGGCGCTGGTCCACACCCGCCTTCTCCATCTTCACCCTAAGCAGTGACGGCTGGATGGTGTTAAAAGCGCAGGAGAAATCGAAGAACATGATCCTCCCAGTGCTCCTGTTGTCTTCCAGGTGAAGCAATGTTCTGTGCAGTAAATAATTCACTGCATCGTCCACCCCAACACCAGGCCGGTAAGCAAACTGCCTGAAGTGGTTAGGCTCCTTGGGGCGCGACACCTTCGGTACGGGGACCACACAGGAGGTCTTCCACAGTCCTGGGACCTTCTTCAGGCTCAGGGTGAACAGGTACATGACCACGCCACTCAGCTGGTCTGCACAGTCCCTGAGCAGTCTCGGCCAGATGCCGTCTGGGGCCGGTGCCTTCCCTACCTTTATCTGAGGTGACTCCTCACCTGAAGAGCTGTAAAGGAGAGGGTGATGTCGGAAGACCGGGGTGATGGAGTGGAGACAAAAGAGTGACCGGGGTTTTGAGAGGGGGTTGGTGAGCTGGGGGGTGGGGGGGGGGGGGGGGGGGGGGTTGGACTGGAGTGATGAAGGTGGCAGAATGAGGTGCGGAGCGAGGTGAAGGGGCGGTGGGGAGGCAGAACCAAATCTGTTGAATTAATTGTACTAAGTTCATTTTGTTTTTCCTTATTTAATCACTTCACAGGTTTCTTTTATATCAAACAAATGGTTTTAGGTTATTCACCTGACATGTTTCGGCGGTTTCTTCCGCCTTCATCAGAGTGTCACAGATGTGATGGTGATCAGCTGATAAAGACGCGTCACCATCACATCTGTGACGCTCTGATGAAGGCGGAAGAAACCGCCGAAACATGTCAGGTGAATAACCTAAAACCATTTGTTTGATATAAAAGAAACCTGTGAAGTGAACAAATCTGTTGAAGAACAGAATGAGTTCATCCGCCCAGTCCTTGTCCCCATCAGCTGGTTTCCGATCCACCCCTTTACCATGGACTGCAGACCCCTCCAGACGTTTCTGCCGTTAAGTCCCATTTGCTTCTCCAGCCTCCTCCCGTAGTTCTCCTTCCCCTGCCAGATCTTCAGCCGGAGTTCCTTCTGGATTCTACGCAGCTCCACCACATCCCCCGAACCAAAGGATCTCTTCTTCCCATTAAGCAGAGCCTTTATCTCGGACGACACCCAGGGTTTGTTATTGGGAAAACACCGGACCAACTTGAAGGGCACAGTGATCTCCACACAGAAATTTATGTAGTCTGTAACGCAGTGGGTCACGCTGTCAATGTCACTTCCATGGGGGCCACAGAGAGCTTCCCAGTCTGTACTCTCAAAGCAGTCACTGAGCCTGGCAGTGGATTTCTCAGACCACAACATCACAGACCTCCTCTCAGGTGGACGCCGTTTAACCACCGGGGTGTAGTCTGCGACCAGATGGACAAGGTTGTGATCCGAGCGACCAAGTGGGGGGAGGGGGGAAGAGGTGTATGCATTCTTGACATTAGCATACAACAGGTCCAAAGTCCTATCTTTCTGGTGGGGCAGTCAACATATTGCGTAAAGGCAGGGAGAGAAGAGGCCAGGGAAGCATGATTTAAGAGATTGGGGGTGCTGGGTTTGAAGCCTAGAAACAATAGCATGGATCCGGTTCGTAGCGGTAGCAGCGACAGCCGAGGGAGGGATGTTACAGTTATAGCAATAACATGTGAAAACTCCAACGGGAAATAGTACAGTCGCATGCTAACCACCAACAGCTCCAAGTCACTGGAGCAGAGACGCTCCTTAACGCTGATGTGTTCGGGATGGCACCATCTATCGTTCACAAACACAGCGAGTCCTCCACCTCTCCTCTTACCGCACTCCGTAGCACTCCTGGCAGCCCGCACCACTTGAAAACCGTCCAGGGAGAGGTGTGAGTCGGGCGAGAGATCGTTCAGCCATGTCTCCGTGAAGCACATGAGACTGCATTCGCGATATTCCCTCTGCGTCCTGGCTCGCGCCGTTAGTTCTTCCATTTTGCTTTGAAGAGATCTCACGTTTCCCATGATGACCGACGGCAAGCACAGTTTATACCGTCTCTTCCGCTGCCTGCACTTAACTCCGGCTCGGCATCCTCTTCTCCGCGGCTGTATTTCTTTGGGGATCTCCGGCCGCAAAACGCAGGGAAGGGGTGTATAGCGCCAGGCCAACAGTTGATCGCAGGTGTAGACAACGGAGCCGAGAATGGATGGCTCACCCGACGCCACACCAAAAAGTTCCAAAATCAGTAGGGAACAAACTATGAATGTTACAACGTCAAGTCAAGTCAAGTCAAGTTTATTTGTATAGCCCTAAATCACAGACAGTCTCAAAGGGCTTCACATAGCCAAAATTGACAATTATTCTCAAAGCATCCCCTGATCATAAGCTCCCAAAAGGGCAAGGAAAAACTCAAAAAAACCCTGCCAGGGGAAAATGAGAAACCTTGAGAAGGGACCACAGATGGAAGGATCCCCCTTTCAGGATCACCAGGTTGTAATGGATGCAGAGAGTGCACAAGTAATACATAATATGAAAAAAATGGATGTCGGAGGTGCCCTCGATTGTCCTGGCAGTGTCCTCAAGGGGGCCAAGCCGCAGCTCCCCCATCCCGAACTGGTCCCCGAGAATCCAGCCAGCCGCTATCAGCTTTTGAGCCACCTAACCCCCTCCCCAGCCGGGGAGGAGGTGGGCAGAGAGAACAGAACAAACTCCGGCCAAATCGGCCATCACAAGTTAGTTAAAGGCCATCTCATAGAAATGTGTCTTTAAACGCGTCTTAAATGTTTCTACTGAGGTAGTAGTTCTAATATCCATTGGTAGGGCATTCCAAAGCTCTGGAGCCCGAATAGAGAATGCTCTAAACCCTGCAGACATTTTGTTGGCCCTCGGTATAACTAAAAGACTAGCGTTTTGCGAATGAAGGTTACGAAACGGAACATAAGGATCGACTAGGTCGACGAGATATGAAGGCGCTAAGCCATGCAGTGCTTTATAGGTTAGTAGAAGAACCTTGAAGTCACATCTTAAATGGACCGGGAGCCAATGTAATTCGGTTAATATTGGGGTAATGTGAACAAATTTTCTTGACCGTGAGAGCAGCCTCGCAGTGGCAAACTGTAGACTTTTAATACTGGATTTAGGAAGACCAGAGAATAATACATTACAGTAGTCCAGGCGCGACCTGACGAACGTATGTATAATAGTTTCCGCATCCCCGGTCGAGAGGATAGGACGAATTTTAGCAATATTACGAAGGTGAAAAAACGCAATCCTGGTTATATTCTTAATGTGTTTTTGAAAAGAGAGCGTTTGGTCAAATATTACCCCGAGATTAGTTACCGTATCACTCTGAGTGATAGTACGGTTATCTATAGTTATAGTGGTTTCCTTAAATAAATGTTGATAACGAGTAGGACCAATTATCAACATCTCAGTTTTATCCGGGTTAAGACGAAGGAAGTTGAGAGACATCCATTGCTTAATCTCCGCAAGGCACGCCTCGAGATTACAGCAGTCCTGTGGATCTGTCATCGATAACGGCATATATAATTGGGTGTCATCCGCGTAGCATTGAAAACTAATATTATATTTACGTATTATGTCCCCAAGCGGAATCATATAAATATTAAATAAAATCGGTCCGAGTACCGATCCCTGTGGGACACCACACGTAACATTATAAAGCTCAGAGGACGTATTACCATGGACCACTCGGTGCGTCCTGCCTGATAGATGGGAATTGAACCAGCTTAGTGCTGACCCTGAGATACCAACACAACTTTTAAGACGCCCTAATAAAATATCGAAGTCTACAGTGTCAAAGGCAGCACTAAGATCAAGTAGTAACAATACAGACGACGTATTTGAATCCATAGCTATGAGGAGATCATTAGTCACTTTAGCAAGTGCTGTCTCTGTAGAATGATTAGCTCTAAAACCAGACTGAAAAGAGTCATATCGATTATTAGCGACCATGTAATCAATAAGCTGCTGTGCTACTACTTTTTCAAGAAGTTTTGCTATGAATGGGAGGTTTGAAACTGGCCTATAATTACTGAGACAGTCCGGGTCAAGATTTGCTCGCTTAAGTAGTGGTTTAATAATAGCGGTTTTAAAGGCTATTGGCACTATCCCAGAGGAAACAGACAGATTGATTATATTTAAGACGGACGGTCCTAAAATTGGAAATAATTCTTTAAGTAGTTTGGCTGGAAGCGGGTCGAGTAAACATGTTGTTTGTTTAGCCGTACTAACCAATTTTGTAAACATTTCAAGGGACACGCTTTTAAAATTTGAGAGGGTTATTGCATGATCCCCAGCGCTAGTAACCGGCGGAGCGATTGGCATGGTATTCTTGATCTCGTCCCTAATGGACTCAATCTTTTGAGCAAAAAATTTCATAAACTCGTCAGCTGAGTGGAAGGAGCTATCGGGGGTCGGCTGGCGCAGAGTTAGCTTTGCCACTGTATCAAATAAGTATTTAGGATTGTTTTTATTAAGAATAATGACTTGCGAAAAATAACGAGTTTTTGCTAAAATAAGCGCATCTTTATATTTCAGGAGGCTGTCCTTCCATGCCTGATGGAAAACCTCAAGTTTGGTTAAACGGCATCTGCGCTCATGCTTTCTACATAATTGTTTAAACGTACGTGTTTCATCTGTGAACCACGTGAACATCCATAGCCACGCACTGGCCTAATTCAATGAAAAACAACAAAAAACTCACTATAACACAAACAAAACACTAAAAGAAGGGAAGAAAGGACAGAGCTGCTGTAACAGGCTGCCACTCGAGCGGCGCCATCAAAGACATTATATTGCATAGAATAGAATAGAATAGAATAGAATAGAATAGAATAGAATAGAATAGAATAGAATAGAATGCTTTATTGTCATTGTACAACAGGTTGTCAAGTGGCATGGTGGTACAAGATGGTGTAAAATTAAGTATTGAATTTGGCCCAGGCACATTGGCTATACCAAAACATGTAGTAGTTCCAAAATTTCACCAGGAGATGGTGTTAAAGCTTGACATAGGGGTGACATCATCATTGGTTTAAAGTCCGTTTTCCAGGCGCCGCTGGGTTGGACTGGGTTCTTGATATGGCTTTCTTCCACCAGGAACAGTCCATGGCCATCTCGTGGTTGATGCCGAGTGCCTTCATGTCGGCTGACACGGTCGTCTGCCAGGTCTTTTTAGGTCGGCCACTGGGTCTTGTTCCCTCTACATTATACGACATAACTATCTTCACCCAGTCGTTCTCGTCCTTCCTCACTACATGTCCGTACCATCGCAGTCTGCCTCTCCTCACCACATCCACTATGACCTCCACTCCCATCTTCTTTTTTTTCTCCCTCATTGACACACCACACATCAGGTGACCTGATGGAAATTAACAAATCCAATATATTAAACTGTTAGCAATTGGGAAGACACGACCTGTTCAAACACATAGCAACGCACAATTTTGGAATCTGAGTTTGCTATGCCATAATTTTAAGATGTAACAGCTTGAGCAATATCAATATATCTGTTTAAGTTGGAGGAACCCATCATTATGTTAAGTACTATTATGGGTTGAGATTGATCTCTATTAGACAAGATATATGTGATTAATGTTGCAATGTTTTGTCCAACCTGTATTTAACATTGGTGTTCCATCCATACCTGAATGTATTAAGTTGAGAGGAGACATCAAGGGCTAATAGGGAAAGAACGAGCAAAACAGGAAACATCTGCATCCGGTGGCCGATGGCTGTCGAGCGCAGTGGTTGCCGCTTGAAGCAAGGTTGCCAAGACAACCAGTGGTGCAGGCATTTTGACCTTTCACCTACATATTCCAACGAGGTAATGCCAGAAGCCTATAAATATGTTGCCCGAATGCAGAGCGGTGCGCTTCTTCCTAGTCAGGGCGATGGCCGTGACGCTGCCCGGAGTAAAAGAACGAAGATGGATTTTTCATTCTTTTTGAGATTGAACCAAAATCTACTAAGATGAATTCCCAGAGTCTTCGAATTGGACTTTGTCAAATTTTAAGGTTCGTGGAAGGCAGAGGAGACAGCCGCTCCGGGCAGAAAGGGGAAGTCGCCAATTTTACTTTTTGGGCTACGCTCCTCACGGCCAGACCTATCCTCTTTTTTAAACAGAATTCGGATTTTGAAACAAAGGAGAGCCGATCACTCGACTTGTTCAACCAAATAGGATTTTAGACCTTTAGTCTCCTCTTTTGTTCTGAGTGGGTGAGTCTGTTTTTTTTTTTGTTTTTTCGACTTGTAATTCTTTTGCTTGCTTATTCATTAAATCTCTTCTTAAGCCTTAATTCGGTTATTGATTATTTCGTATTAACTATGTTGAGCATGGTTTTATATGCAGTAATTACAACTTTAAAATGTCTTTATTCCCCATCATAGTCATTCTTTAAATCCGTTCAATTATTTTTAAAGTGAAGACAGCTTTAATCCTTAACATCAGGAATTGTCAGTTCTGGTTCGAAGTAGTTATCTTGAGCTCAGCTAGGGCGAGGGCGCTCTAGTAAATTAACGAATCCTTGAGGTCTTAACAAAGACATCTAAAAATATCCGTAACATAACAAAAATATCAAACTACCGAAGGGGGCCATCATTATGGCGCGGTCATTTCGAATACTTGCCTCAAATTGAGTGACTCAGCACGCGCTTCGGGTGACTTGAGAGGGATTGGCATCATAAAGAAATTAGATCGATTCTGGGAGAATTAATTTAACTCGGGTGGTTAGATTACGGACGAGTCCCTTCACCCCGGCTCATCGAACCCGATCCCGGGAAGCCGGTGGCACTTTGCTAAAAAGTGTGGGTTTGACAAGGTATACAATAAACTTGGGAGCGCAGCTCTGTAGTTGTTTTGTAGGAGGGAATGGGAGTGTGAAACATGAAGTGGCATAGTATTGTAGCGTTTCAATGAATCAGGCACGTCGTGGCTCGTAACTGGCTCTTTATTCAACACCATAAACAGGAGTTCTAACATCCGCGCTCGGAGACATCAAAGTCGAGTTCCCCGCCCACACGCGCACACTCCCCTTCCCTTGCTGCCTTCACGGCCTCCCTAGGCAATCGGACTACTGAACAGTCGCTACACTGCTCCCCCCTATACCAGAAACCTCGTCCCGAGGTGTCACATACAAAATCAGCAAGGTGACCCGGGGGCCTTCTCTGTTGCCGAGGGCGGTCTGAGGTCGGCTACCTCAGAACAGCCTGTGTGGAACCAGGTGATGAATCTACAGGAACAACGGCCTGTTCGGGGGAGAGAGAGGGAACAGTCTTGGGGACATCCGTCTTGGGGATGTGAGAGTTGTGCCGGGATCCCGTGCGCCACTGCGGACGAGCATCACCTTTATATGGGGCCAGGCGGTCCCTATGAAGAGCCACCCGCCTGCCACTAGGGGGCAGCTCTAGCCTGTATACCACCTCCCCTAGTCTTTCTAGCACCTCACACGGCCCCACTCAGTGGGTGTCTAATTTAGGGCACCTGCCGTTTTTCCTTCTTGGACTGTACACCTACACCAGCTCTCCAGCCATGAAGTCTCTATCTCTGGCACGCATGTCGTAGTTGTCAGGAATCGGGCAGTACAGCCAAATGCAGAGTGACACAGATTTATTTAATAAGGGGAAAGGGGAAGTGGAATGCTGGACTCGTGATCTGGCTGGCGTGGCTGTGCAGAAGAGCGCAGCGCGTAGTCGTGGTCGGGGCGAGCAAGTAGTCGGGGCAGGCGGCGATTGGAGCGTGGTCAAGGATGAGCAAGTGGTCGCGGCAGGCGGCAATCGGAAGCGTGGTTGGTCAGTTTACGGAAACGGTTGGCAACAGAGATCGTTCAGGGCACAAAGAGCAGTGGTGTCTCGGGCAGGGTAAGCAGACAAACAGACAAAGGAGTGACTGGATGACAGGGTTTAAATAGAGAGGCTGTCAGGTGTAGGTGATTCAGCTGATTGGGGCGTGGCTGAGTGGCAGGTGACGCAGGAACGTGACAGTAGTTCCTTTTCTGTCTAAGGCCTGCTTACTGCAGTTGATCTCGAGCAAAAATGTGAGCTGAGTCCAACCGGTCCTGGAGCCTCCTGGCATATTCCAGTCCTGGTGGACGGATTACCTGGAGGTCTGCCAAATGCCATTCCTACCGGTGTCTGCAGTTCTCGACCCAGCAGGAGCAGGGCTGGAGTGCACAAGGTAGAATCTTGCACAGCAGACCTGTAAGCCCAGAAGACTAGAGCGAGGTGCTTGTCCCAATCTCGTTGGTGCTCCGCTGTGAGGATTGCAAGGTGTTTTGCCAACGTCCTATTAAAGCGTTCAACGAGTCCATCACTTTGAGGGTGAAGAGGGTGTAGTGCGCATTTTTTTCCATGCCTATTCTCTCACACATTGTCACAACCACAGCTGCCTCAAAGTTTCTTCCCTGGGCACTGTGAATGACCTCGGCTGCCCCAAACCTCGCGAACATGCCTTCCACCAGAGCATCTGCAACAGTCTCCCAACATTGCTGGCGTCTGTGTCCAGGAGGAACGGCAGTTTAGGATTGGGGGAACAAGGATGGGAGACTCTGTCAATGCTGCTTTCAAGGAGCTGAAGGCCTGTGCGCACTCCACCGTCCACTCGAACTTAGTGTCCTTGCGCTGCAGGTGGAAAAGAGGCGCGGCTATGCACGAAAAGCCCCGTACAAACCGCCGGTAATAGGACGCTAATCCAAGAAAGCTCTTCAGCTCACGCAAGTTGTTGGGAGCAGGCCAGTCTCGCACGGCCTGCACCTTCTCCTCCAGAGTCCTAATGCCTTCCCCTCCCACCTTGTGCCCCAAGAACTCCAACTCTCTCCTCATGAAGAAACACTTGTCAGGGTGCAACTTCAGGCCAGCAGTGGAAATTATTTGTAGTACCTGGCGCAGGGCCCTCAAAGCCGCCTTCGTCCAGATAGACCAAACATTCCTCTCGGGGAATGCCAGCCCGTACCTTTTCCATAAGCCGCTGGAAAGTAGCGGGTGCGTTGCACAGACCTAAACAGAGGACTCGGAACTGCCACAACCCTCTTCCGGTATAGAAAGCTGTTCTTGGCCATGCCTCGGGGGCGAGAGGCACCTGCCAATATCCGCTGCGCAGGTCCAGCGAGAACCAGGATGACCTAGATAACAGGTCCAGGGTCTCATCAATGCGGGGCAGAGGGTAGGAGTCTTTCTTCGTCACACTGTTCAGGGGTCGATAATCCACGCAGAACCTCTTCTTCACTGACTTTTTCTTGTTAACCATGATGACCCCTGAGGCTCATGGGCTATCAGATGGCTCAATGATGCCAGCCTTCAGCATCTCATCGATTGCCTTGTCAGCGTCCTTCTGATGTGCCAGTGGAAGGCGGCACAGTTGTGTTTTGATGGGCCGTGCATCCTCAGTGTCAATGTTGTTGTGCACGAAGTGTGTCAGGCCCACATCCTTTTCATTCAGTGCAAAAATGTCCTTGAATTCCCACAGTAGAAGTGTCAGGTCTAAATACCATCAGACATTAATTTACACACTGAAAGAAGAAGAGGAGAAGTCAACCAGTATTCCTTTTGCTCGCGAGGAGAATTACGTAGAAGGCCCAGTTACAGACCTCCACCAATTCTGGGCACCTCTTCCGCTATCTCCTCTTTTTATTTTGGGTTCCCCTGGTTACAAAAGGCGTTGCTACACTAAAGGGAGGGGCAACGCTGATTAGTCAAGGAATGTTATGTGGTGCGAGGCCTTGGCCGGTTCGTGTCTCCAGCAGTTAGGTTGCAGTCTATCCTGCTCCTCCTCAGCCGGTTGGCTGCTGGTTGGCTGATTCGTCCTTGATGAGATATCTCGGAGCGTGTTGAGTGTTGTTTTCCTGTGGAACAATGCAACTTTCTTGCTAATTTTCACACAATACTAATATTGAGTAAATATGGGATAATTTATATACAACTACTTCAACAGATATGTCTTTTCTGTAACACTTAAGGACAAACAGTCTCAATCACCAACAATCCATAGATAAAAGCTACAGAATTGATTAAAAGAGAAAGAAGTTCCTTTGAACTAAACAGAGTACTTTTTCAGGTGCGAGGGAGCTCTGCTCATAGCTGGTGAGATAAGAAAGGAAGGGAGTTAAAGGAACTCTCTGGGGCTAGACAGAGAGCTTTGTTGAAGCAAGGGACTCCCAACTCGTAAATTATGAGGCCCTTGGTCAGGCCGACCATTTAATTATTCCAACAAGAAGCCACAGCTCCTCCTGTTGCTCCACTTTTAAGCCATCACAGCTGCGCTTCCACACCTCCCTCACCACCGACTCTCTGCCTGCATCGTCTGCCGCGGAGCCCCGGGTCAGGCAACCGAGGCTGCCAAGAGGATCCTGTGTGGGTGCGGAAGGAAGTAGGAGCAGTGAGGAGGGGCCAGGCTCACGCTCTGTCACTGCTACTCTAGACGTCGGCAGATGTGGGATCGGGAACTGCGTGGGGTGCACCATTTCAACAGTGGGGCCTCCTGGAAAGGTCAATGTGTTCCTCCCCAAGTCCAACACGCAACGGGCTGCTCGCAGCAAGTCCAATCCAATGATGCAGGGGTCCCGTACTGCTGCCACCCACACCCGAAAGTTCATGCACATTCCCCTCACATGTAAAGTCACCACCCCTCTTCCAAGCATTGGGGTGAGTTCGTCAGTCACTGTTCGCAGCTTGACACCAGTAGGTTCTAACTGTGCTCCTGCTGGGAACACATCGGGTCTCAATAGCGTTGCAGTGGAGCCGGTGTCAACAAGGGCCATGCAAAGAGCACCTGCCAGGGTGATGGGGATACGGCAAAAATCACCCGCATGTGTCCAGCCCACCACCCTCGCGACCTCTGCGCTGTCGTCTGCTTCTGGGGGAAGTGGAGCCTCGCTTCCCCGTCTGTGCAGTTGGACTGCACCACCAGGAAACAAGCCGATATGGGACACAGGCGCACGGGTCTGTGGCGTCCACTCTACACAGACCCCGGGCCGTTTCCCCTGACCACCAGCGTTTTTGGGGCACTGAACGCTAATGTGGCCAGATTGGCCACACACCCAGCACACTTGAGGGCCCCGTCGGGAACGGGTACTGCTGCGAGGTGCCTGCAGTGTGTTTGTGCGGATAAGTTCGGTCAACTCATCCACCCACGCCGGTTTCTCTGGGCTCAGGTTCACCTGTGCAGCAGAACACACCACATGGCTGCCTTCGACATGGTCACTCTGTGCAGTGTCCCATCTGACCTCTCTTTCCACAGCCAGTTCCAGCGCTTCCTGGAGAGTGCGTGGATTTACCAGTTAGGTTTGGATCCGCAGTTCTCTTGGTGTAATGGCGCGGATGAACTGGTCCTTGGCCAGCTCACTCTGCACATCAGCCGGCATATGGGCGTATGCACACCTCGACAATGTTTCAATGTCATTAGCCAGTACACAGAGCGGTTCACCAGCTTGTCTATGCCTGTTCGACAACTCCGAGCGCAGGACATTGGGCTGGCTGCACTGCCCAAAACGCCGTCGCAGGGCACCAACCAAAGCCCCATAATCATCCCTCTTGGCTGGGCTTAGCAGTAACAAGCAGGACAGGGTCTCCTCCGTGAGACACATGCCAACTGTAGCACTTTATTCTTCTCCGACCATCCAGAATCCAGTGCCAAGAGTTCAAATTGGGCATGGAAAGCCTCCCAGTCCGCCGAGTATCTCGGTGTCTTGATATGATGACGGTCACCATGGAGGCTGCCACTGTCCTTTGTCCCTGCGTCCCTCTCATTGTTTAACGAACCAAGCCCAGCATCGGACACCAGCTTCCTGGCGGTCTTCCTCAAGAGCTCCACGTGCTCCGACACTTTGGGGTCCAACTTACGGCCCCATGCGCCACCGTCCACCACCTCCTCCTTCACCCGCGGCCGACCACCGCCACAGTCCTTACGCGATGCCATACCGTCGCTTTAGTTAACTTTCACTTCTGACACCAATGAAGCGTTTCTGTCAGGCGCAGAGCAGGGAGAGGACTCGAATGCAGAGATTCCAAAGTTCAACAAAGTGTTTATTGTCTCCACTGATGGTCGAACAAAAAACGCCTCACGAGGAGGGAAAAAAGGGGAAACTAAGGCGCCTCGAACCGAGGGAGAAAAAGGACAAATCAAAGCGCCTCGAACCGAGGGATATACAAAAACAAAATAGCGATGTAACCAAGTTAACATCGGTGATCAAAGACGTTCAAACAAGGCTTCTACGTGGACTCAAGGGTTTCGTGATCGCTAGTGTTCTCAGCAAGGCAAGACGCACTGGCACTGGATACTAGGAAAGACGCGGGTTATATGGACACAGGCGGGGAACACAGGTGAAGACAGTTGGTCATTGACGCAGGTGCACCCACTTGGAATCAGGGGATCACGTGACCGGACGCACAGGGGAAGGACACACTGACTGGAACGAGAGGAAAATCACACAATAAAACAGGAAATGATCCGGACGACACATGACAGCATGACATAACCCCCCCCCCCCCCCTCTAGGGCCGGATCCCAGACGGACCCGGAGCATCGGGGTGAGCCGCGTAAAAGTCATCTAGTAGCCCGGGATCCAGGATATAGCTACGCGGCACCCATTGCCGCTCCTCTGGCCCGTAACCCTCCCAGTCCACCAGGAACTGCCAGCCTCGGCCCTTCCGCCGCACGTCCAGCAACTTCTTAACTGTGTAGGCAGGCCCACCCCCCACCGTCCGCGGAGGCGGAGGTGCCGCGGGAGCCGGCACCATCCCACTCTCCCTAACCGGCTTGACCTTCCCGACGTGGAAGGTGGGATGCACCGCAAGGGACCGAGGCAGACGGAGTCGCACAGCCGCTGGACCGACGACCTTGGAAATTGGGAACGGCCCCACAAAACGGGGGGCCAGCTTCCTGGAGCCCACCAGGAGAGGAAGGTCCCGGGCGGACAGCCAGACCCGCTGGCCGGGCCGGTAGACGGGCGCCGTCTCCGGTCAGCCATCCTCTTCACCCTGTCGCCCTGGCGGACCAGTATGGCCCTTGCCGCCGCCCAGATGCGCCGACAGCGTCTCACCACGGCGCGCGCCGAGGTAACTGACACCTCCGGCTCGCTGTCGGGGAAGAGCGGGGGCTGGTATCCGAAAACGCACATGAAGGGGGACATCCCGGTAGCCGTGGTGGGAAGGGAGTTATGGGCGTACTCTACCCAGGTCAAGTTTTGACTCCACGACGAGGGGTCCTGGGTTACCAAACAGCGGAGGCCCGTTTCCAGCTGCTGGTTAATGCGTTCTGCTTGGCCGTTCGCTTCCGGGTGGTAGCCCGAAGTGAGGCTCACGGTGGCCCCTATAAGCTTGCAGAAAGCTTTCCAAAAGCGGGACACGAACTGGGGGCCCCTATCTGACACGACGTCCCAAGGAAATCCATGAATTCTGAAGACGTGGTCCATGAGAACCACTGCCGTACGTTTTGCCGAAGGTAATTTGGGCAGGGCAATAAAGTGGGTCATCTTGGAGAACCTATCCACGACGGTGAGTATCGTCGTCTTACCGCTAGACACCGGCAGTCCCGTGACAAAATCCACCGAGATGTTGGCCCATGGTCGAGAGGGGATGGAGAGAGGTTGCAGCAACCCCACACGGCTGCCCGGAGTGTTCTTACTTCGCGCACAGATGGAACAGGCTGCAACATACTCCCGGACGTCTGCCCCCATGGAGGGCCACCAGAATCTTTGTTGGATGACGTGCAGGGTTCTTCGCACGCCCGGGTGACACGTGAGCCGGGAGGTGTGCGCCCAGTGGATCACTTGGGATCGTAGTTGGGGCGGAACGAACAGTCTATTCTCGGGACTTCCTCTAGGGGGTGGATCATCATGGTTTGCCTGCTTCACCAAGTCCTCTATGGGCCAGGTTACGGCTCCCACCACGCAGTGAGGGGGGAGAATGGGCTCTGGCTCTGTGGACACCGGGTCTGGGCTGTAGACGCGTGACAGCGCATCAGGTTTGGTGTTCTTGGCCCCCAGTCTGTAAGACAACGTGAAATGGAAACGGTTAAAGAAGAGGGACCAACGAGCCTGGCGGGAGTTCAATCGCTTGGCATCCTTGATATATTGCAGGTTCTTGTGATTGGTCCAAACCAGAAAGGGGTGTTGGGCTCCCTCCAGCCAGTGTCTCCATTCTTCAAGGGCTTTTTTGACCGCCAACAATTCCCGATCTCCGACGTCGTAGTTCTGCTCCGCGGGGGTCAGCCGTCGGGACAAAAAGGCGCATGGATGGAGCTTGTTGTCGGCCTGGGATCTCTGAGACAGGACGGCGCCGATTCCCTGACTGGAGGCATCAACCTCCACCACGAACTGACGAGATGGGTCAGGCAAGGTAAGGATTGGGGCGGTGGTGAACCGCCTCTTCAGCTCCTGGAAGGCGGCTTCAGCCTCCGCCGTCCAGCGAAACGGAACCGTCGGGGAGGTGAGAGCGTGCAGGGGAGCCGCGGTGGCGCTGAAGCCTCGTATGAATCGTCTATAAAAGTTAGCAAATCCCAGAAATTGCTGTACTCTTTTGCGGCTATCCGGTACCGGCCATTGGGTCACCGCGCTCACTTTGGCTGGGTCCATCTGGACCTTCCCTGGGGCTATGATGAAGCCAAGGAACGATATTGTTTCTGCATGGAACTCGCTCTTTTCGGCCTTTACATAAAGTCGATGGTCCAGGAGCCGTTGCAGGACCGACTTAACATGACTCTCATGGGTCCTCAAATCTGGTGAATAAATTAAGATGTCACCCAAGTAAACGAAAACAAAGTGGTCTAAGAAATCACTCAAAACGTCATTGATCATGGCCTGGAAGACCGCGGGGGCATTGGTGAGGCCGAACGGCATTACCCGGTATTCAAAGTGTCCCCTGGGGGTGTTGAAGCCCGTCTTCCACTCATCACCTTCCCGAATGCGCACGAGGTGATACGCGTTACGCAAATCTAGCTTGGTGAATACCCGAGCCTGCTGCAACTGATCAAACACGGCCGACATGAGTGGGAGGGGGTACCGATTCTTTATAGTGATCTGGTTGAGGGGACTGTAATCTATGCAGGGGCGCAGGGTTCCGTCCTTCTTCCCCACAAAGAAAAACCCGGCCCCTGCAGGCGATGATGACGGCCTGATCAGACCCGCTTTCAGTGACGCGTCAATATAGTCATTTAAGGCCTTCTTTTCGGGGCCCGAAAGGGAATAAAGTCTCCCCTTGGGGATCGAAGCACCGGGCAATAGGTCTATGGCGCAGTCGTAAGGACGATGGGGTGGTAAGGAGCTTGCCTTGGCTTTGCTAAATACCTCCGCGAGTTGATGGTAGCATTTGGGTACTTGGTTTAGATCCGGAGATCTGGACTCTGGTTCAGGAGACGCAAAGTCCGAGGGAGAGGTGCATGTGGACTCGATCGAAGGGTTCGGTTTGACACACGATACTTGGCACTGGGATGCCCACCCCTTTATCTCCCCTGACTCCCAGTTTATTGCAAGGTTGTGGTGTTTTAGCCACGGATAACCGAGGATAAGCGGATTCAGGGGGGAGGTGACTACATGCAATCTTACTAGTTCATGATGAGTCCCAAAAGACAGTGAGAGGGGTTCGGTTATAGAGGATACGTCAAAAAGGGCTTGTCCGTTAAGTGCCTTAGCCGTTATGGTTGTGTTCAAGGGTTCGGTCTTTACACCTAAGCTGCGCGCGAAAGCCCAGTCAATCAGATTCTCGTCGGCCCCAGAGTCAATCAACACCCCAAGCTCGATTTCCTTGCCTTGGCAGGTTAGCGTCCCGACGGGTAGAAACCTATTCTTCTGCCGGACCACGGAGAAGGTGCTTACCCTCAGCGCATTCCGCTCCGGGCAGGAGAGGCGGAGATGACCAAGCGCCCCGCAGGAGTAGCAGCGGCCCTCCTGGCGTCGACGCTGTCTTTCCTCTTCGCTCAATTTGGCCCTGCCGAGCTGCATGGGTTCCGTCCCAGCGAGTGGTAATGCCGGGGTCGATCTTTGGTGGTGCGTCTCGTGGGATGACCGCCCGCCCAATGATGAGGAAGGAGTAACGATCGCGCCCCGGCTTGCGCGCTGCTTCCTCCATTCCTGTAGTCGGTTGTCTGTTCGGACGGCCAACGCGATGAGAGCGTCGAGTTCCACAGGAAGATCAAGGGGAATGAGTTGGTCTTGGATGGTCCCGGAAAGACCCCGGAGAAAAGCATCGTACAGGGCCGACGAGTTCCATCCGCTTTCCGCGGCCAGAGTGCGGAAGCGGATCGCGTAGTCGCTGACCGTCTCTCGACCCTGGGTGATAAGGCACAGCTCTCGTGCCTTCTCTCGGTCCGTGGGAACTGGATCGAACACCATGCGCAGGGCCTCGATGAATCCGAAAAACGAGTGACAGGTAGCGGAGTTCCTGGCCCATTCTGCGGTCGCCCACGCCCGGGCTCTTCCCGTCAACTAGGATATCGTGTACGCCACCCGGGAGCGTTCCGTTGGGAAGTCGCCGGGAGCTCGCTCGAACTGCATCTCACAAGTCGTTATAAAGGCTCGACTCAGCCCGGGTTCACCTGCATATCGTTCCGGGGAAGCCAGTCTGATCCCCCTCGCAATAGGCGCGGGTGCCGGGTGGTCCACAGGGGGCGCCGCTGTGGAACAGGGTGTCGCAGCTCGCCCCGTGGTCAGCAGAGTGAGGACGTCTTGCATTTGACGACTCAACGCATCCACCTGGGCGGCCACCGCCCCTCGGAAGCCTTCCTGGTTCTTCACCAGTTCCTGAACTCCAACACTCAGAGCGTCGACCTGCTTCTGCTGTTGGCCCAGCTGCGACGTCTGGGAGCGTACTTGGGCGACCAGCTGCGCTGTCTCTGCCGAGTCCATGTCTGGCCAGTGCGTAATGTCAGGCGCAGAGCAGGGAGAGGACTCGAATGCAGAGATTCCAAAGTTCAACAAAGTGTTTATTGTCTCCACTGATGGTCGAACAAAAAACGCCTCACGAGGAGGGAAAAAAGGGGAAACTAAGGCGCCTCGAACCGAGGGAGAAAAAGGAGAAATCAAAGCACCTCGAACCGAGGGAAATACAAAAACAAGATAGCGATGTAACCAAGTTAACATCGGTGATCAAAGACGTTCAAACAAGGCTTCTACGTGGACTCAAGGGTTTCGTGATCGCTAGTGTTCTCAGCAAGGCAAGACGCACTGGCACTGGATACTAGGAAAGACGCGGGTTATATGGACACAGGAGGGGAACACAGGTGAAGACAGTTGGTCATTGACGCAGGTGCACCCACTTGGAATCAGGGGATCACGTGACCGGACGCACAGGGGAAGGACACACTGACTGGAACGAGAGGAAAAATCACACAATAAAACAGGAAATGATCCGGACGACACATGACAGCATGACAGTTTCAATGAATCAGGCACGTCGTGACTCGTAACTGGCAAATTCCTTGTTTGGTATGCACAAACTTGGCCAATAAAGCTGATTCTGATGAACACTCCTCCCACCCAGCCGAGCTGGCTGGAACCGATGGAGATAGGACACACCTCTCTCTCACCAGGAGAGTGGCTGATACGCCTCAGAGCTATGTTATGTCTGTACTGCGGGGGGGAGGGCCACTGGCTGGCTTCTTGCCGGAGGAAAGCCAAGAGCACTCGCCTAACAGAGATCCAGCTGGGATCTGTTTGCTTGCCCCCTCACACCTGTAGCAAGCCCCTGCCTCAGATTTGCTCTGCACTCCCAGCCAGTGCCCCTGCCTCTCGGGCCTCTGCTCCGTCAACCCGTAGGCTGCAGCCGTGAGCCCGGTCTCTTTGTCAACTGCAGCCTCTGGCCCAGGCTCCTGTTCGGTTGCCGTCACCAGATCTGCAGCCTGGCATCACGCCGGCAGGTGATGTCTTGCAGCCTGACATATATAGGAGTCGTTGAGAAGGGAACCACTTGGGCCCCATGCTGAACGCCACGCCGACGTCGGTCCCTGAACCAGATTTGGGGCATCCCAATGACATGAATGAGGAGGGAGAACTGTTGGAGGTGCCACCTGACAACGGCACTTGGGAGACGTGTTCGTCCGATGACTCGATTTTGTCGGACTTGTATTAACGGGGAGTTCCCCCACCCGCGCAACCACTCGACCCGGCTTGGTTCTGTTTTTGGGACTTCAGGATCCGTCGCTTGAGGGGGGAGTTCTGTCACATTCCTGCAGCACCTGTCACTTGACCACGCCCCTAATCAGGACATCACCCACACCTGTCACCTGCTAGTTACTCTCCCTACTTAAACCCTGTCGTCCGGTCACTCCTTTGTCAGTTTGTTCCTGTATGTCATCCATTTGCTACTTGTGCATTGTGCCTGTCAGGCTATGCTTGTTCCCTGTTGCCGACCGCTTCCGTCAAACTGACCGACGACGCTCTGATCGCTGCCTGCCTCGACTACCTCCTTGCCCCGACCGCAACTACATGCTGCACTCTTCTGCTCAGCCACACCAGCCAGACCGGCAGTCCACCTTTCCAATTCCCCTTTCCCCATTTCAATAAAGATTTGTGCTGCATTTAGTTGCCCCGTCTCTGTATATATATATATATATATATATATATATATACACACACACACACACAGTGTAGCCTCAGTTTTTGAACTTCCCAGTTCTCGAACTGTCACGGTCGGGTGTAGCATGGAGCAGGACGACCAAGTGCAGCTTGGACCAGGGTTTATTGAAGCAACTCAAAAGGCAAACTCACATGACTTAACAAACAATAACTTGACTGACTGACCGGGACGTGAAACAAGAAGACAGCAGGACATGACGGCATCAAGACAGGACGACAACACCGAACGACAGCAACCAACACGACAGCAACCAACACGACAGCAACCAACACGACAGCAACCAATGATCCGACAGGGAGTGAGGGGCAGACAGGACTTATATACATGACAGGTTAACGAGAGGCAGGTGGGAATAATCACACTGATCATGGGCACACAGGAGGGGAGGGGCGAGCACACAGACAGAAACCAAGACAACAGACACATAGTGGAGCAGTTGGGGACGAGACGTGACACAAACAAATCGAACAAAAATTTCGAGGTTTTTTTGCTTCGGATGTCGGACGAAATTTCAGTTGTCGAACCCCGCGAGATGAGCTGTGAGGACCCGCATGCCAACTGACTCCGTTCGTTATTACATTCTCGTTACTCTGAGGATTGCATCAACTCTAATCATGTCTCCAAAGGAAGGAAGTGGGAGCAGTAAAACTGATCATGGCGAAAAACGGTTGAATTTAAAAAAGAATTAATCGCAAAATATGAGTCCGGTGTGTGTGTCTCAGAGTTGGCGCGGGAGTTTTGCATGGCAAAATCGACAATAAGCTCGATCCTGAAAAACAAAGACGCTTTTAAAGGAAGTGATGTTGCAAGAGGGGCGACCGTGCTTACCGTTTTGAAATTACGAAGAGGTTTTTGCTGTTTTCTTCCACATGATCTTTGAAATGTTGTCTTTCATTGGTAAAAATAAAAAAAATGTTTTGATGTGTTTTTTTTTTTTTCCCCTCACAATTTAAAAGGATATCTTTTACTATTAGAATGAAACACAGGTCACGGTCCCCACTCCTGTAGGCCTCCTCCTTGGCTTTGGGCAGCATCCTGAGGTTTGGCGTAAATCAAGGTTTGTTGTACGTGCAGAAAGTCTTAGTCTACACACACACAAGTCCTCACAAAAGCTGATGTATGATGTTACAGCGTCGGTGAGTTCATGCAGATGTGAGGTTGCAGCTTAAAAAAAAAAAAAAAAACAATCGGTGCAGTCAAAGCAGGCTTGGAGGTCCTGCTTTGACTCCACTGTCCATTTCCTCACAGTCCTCACCACAGACTTCGAAGTTTTTAATTTCTGCCTGTAGGTTGGGATCAGATGAACTAGACAGTGGCCTGAGAGTCCTAACGCTGCCCGGGGAATAGAGCGGTATGCGTCCTTAATTATGGAGCAGCAGTGGTCCAGTGTATTTGTGCCTCTGGTGGGACACGTTGTGTGCTGTCTGTATTTAGCGAGTTTGTGTGTGAGGTTCGCTCTGTTAAAATCACCCAAAACAATGATCAGTGAGTTTGGTAGTTTTTTCTCCATGTCTGTTACCTGGTCAGCCAGCAGCTATGTGGCTTCGATCGCGCGTGCGTGTCGTGGAATGTTAACAGCCGCCATTACGGTTGTACTAAGTCTGCACTTATAGATTAGTTGACTAGTTCTTTTATCACAGACAAATTATTTAGGTTGTTATATTTACATGACATGTTTCGGCGTGTACTTCCGCTTTCATCAGAGTGTCACTAGTGTAGGTGTGATGCGTCTTTATCAGGTGATGAATGAAGGTGTGGTTCACCTGTCAGATTTGGCTGACTTGTAGTGTTCCTGTTGTGCTTGTTCTTTTCTTGCTCTTGTTTGTGTTGTTGCTGTCTCATTCTCACACTCCTTCTTTGTGTTCATTTTCTCTTGTGACAGTTCCTCCCTGTCTCCCCGATGTATGATGTATTGCATGATTTGCATGGGATCTTGTATATGGAGTTGCATTTATTTTCCGGGTGGATTTTGTCCTTTGGGTGAACCAGTATCTGACGGAGTGTTGTGTGTGGTTTGACAGGTGTGTTGATGTTGTGTTGCCTCATGGCTCTTTGGATATGTTCCGTAACGCCTCTCACGTATGGAAACGTCACCATTCCCCTGTTCTTGTTTACTTGTTTGTTTTTTCTTTCTCCCGTGTTGTGTTGTTTTTGTTTTTGACCTGACCTGCACCTTTAGTTATTGCCCACTGTGGATACTGACACCTTTTAAGTGCGTGGTGTATGTCTTTTTCTTCCTGTGTTCTGTCATCCGGTACGTTTGTGTAATGTTCTGACTATTGACAGTTTGTGGATAGTGGGGTGTGCAGATGTCCAGAGGAGGTATTGGTCGGTGTGTGTGGGTTTTCTGTGTACTTTTATTTTGATATCTCCGTTGTCTGTGTGGTGTATGTTTATGTCCAGAAAAGCTATGGATTGATCTGATTCTTCTTCGTGGGTGAATTTGATGCTGCCGGTGGTGTCTATGGTGTTGAGATGGTCTGTGAGGTGTTATGTATGTCCTGTTTTTACTTTCTCCAGAATGTCATCAACATAGCGTTTCCATAATGTGGGTCTGTATTCATCCGGGGCTGTTGAGAGTGCTTTCTGTTCCAGGTCCTCTATGAAGAAACTGCACATGATGGCAGACAGTGGGTCTCCCATGGGGAATCCTTCTTTCTGTCTGTAAATTGTGTTTCTCAATTGGAAGTATGTGGAAGTGGCAATGAAATGGAGTAGCTGTGTGATGTCCTGTACTCTTAGATTTGTGCGTTTTTTTTTCATGTACTATGTAAAATGACATCATGTGATATGAACATTTCGTCTTTCTGTACTTTTATGTGGGTGAGTTCTGCGGCGAGTTGTTTTGAGTTTTTGCTGTGTTGATCTGTGAGTCCCAGTAGTGGTTTTATTATTTCTGTGAGTGCTTTTGAAAGGTTGTATCTAACTGTTCCTATGCTGTCTACAATGGGGCAGAGAGGTGTACCTGGTTTATGGATTTTTGGCGTGCCGTAGATCCTGGGGATGATGTTTGCTATGGGTAATAATTTATTGTAAGACTGTTTTTGTATTTTATTTTCAATGAGTAGTGGTTTAAGTAATGCTTTGAGTTTATTTTTCTTGTCTTCTGTTGGGTCTTTTTTTAACACTTCATAGGCGTCGTCATGCAGTAACTGCTGCATCTGCTCTTCGTATGTGTCCGTGTCCATGATTACTGTTGATCTGCCTTTGTCTGCTGGGAGGATTGTGATGTCTTTATTTTTTGCTAGTGTATTCATGGCTCTTGCTTCCTGTTTGGTAACATTGCTGGGTGGTGGTTTGGCCGTTTTTAATATACCTGCAATTTCGTTACGTAGTGCTGCTTTCTGTCCTGGATTGTACGTATATTTTTTCACATGCCAACTCCGTGGCTAAAATGAAATCCTCGTGTGGTATGTTTTTGGGTGTGATAGCGTAGTTGAGTCATTTCGCCAGTATGCTGCGCTCTGCCTGTGTGAACTTGTGACGTGACATGTTGTGAATCTATTTATTGTTGATGTGTGTGTGATCCGGTTGTGTCTTCTTTTTCTGTGCGATGAGTTTGTCAAATTTACGGATGTGTCGGTTTTTTTGTGGCGGTGAATTCCTGTTCGTGTATGCTGTCCAAGAGTCCGTGTAGTGTTGTTACCGTGTTATTGTCCTGGGGAAACCGGTGTTTGAACTTCACCGTCAGCCGTTGTAGTTCGCTGTTGATGTTGTTGAGTTTAATGATTGTGCATCGTATCCGTTCTTTGACCAGAGTCATCCGTACTCTCCTGATAATACGCTCCGCGTTCCTAGTTGGGATCGGGTTCTTATCTGTCAGGCTGGCTGGCGTCACCTCTTCATCCCGCCACCGCAGGTTGAATCTCATGTGGTTCCTGTAGCGAGCCCGTTTCCTCATCAGCTTTTCCAGAAGGCGAAATTCCTTGACTCATTTCTCTCCGGAACTTTCTCGTAATAGTTGTACTAAGTTCATTTTGTCTTCACTTATAGATTAGTTGACTAGTTCTTTTATCACAGACAAATGATTTAGGTCGTTTTATTTACCCGACATGTTTCGGTGTGTACTTCCGCCTTCATCAGAGTGATTTGTCTGTGATAAAATAATTAGTCAACGAAGCCGCCATTACGATCGAGCAGAACTCCCATGGTGAGTAAAACGGCCGGCAGTTTATGAAACGTGTCTCTAGAAGAGGGCTGCAATACTCTTTCAATACTGTGACATGAGTACACCAACCTTCATTATTGTAAAAACATAGACCAGCTCCCTTTGTTTTTCCCATGAGCTCCGTGCTGCGATCAGTGCGTAGTAGCCGGAATCCAGAAAGCTCAGCGGCATGGTCGGGGATGTTTTCGTCGAGCCACGTTTCGGTGAGGCACAGGGCAGTGGATCTGCTAATGCCCGGGTTCCTTGGGATGAGACGCAGCAGTTCGTCCATCTTGTTCGCCAGGGAGGGGACATTTGCCAGATGAATTGATGGTAGGGGAGCACGGAACCCTCTCTGCCTCAACTTCACGAGGGCTCCAGCACGCTTGCCACACCGCCGCATAGCTTGTAGAGCGCCGCCGCTCCGGCTAAAATCTCCGTCAAACAGCCTGGGTCAGTGAAAACCGGAGAGAAAGTACCAGGAGAAGACTGTCCGATGTTTAACAGTTCTTCTCTGCTAAAAGTGATCCGGGATGGGCAGCAGAAGACGCAAAAACACACAAAATTGTCAGGATCGGTTGTGGAGCATGGAGCAGGACGACCAAGTGCAGCTTGGACCAGGGTTTATTGAAGCAACTCAAAATACAGACTCGGTAAACTGACATGACTTAAACAATAACTTGACTGACTGACCGGGACGTGGAACAAGAAGACAGCAGGACATGACGGCACCAAGACAGGACGACAACACCGAACAAAATAAATGGACGACTTCTCAGTTGTTCACTGTAAATTTTAATTTATTCAATGTTTTACCAGGTAACAATTGAGAACAGTTTCTCATTTACAATGGTGACCTGGAGGAAAGGTGGGTAAAGTGTCTTGCCCAACGACATATGACTGTGACAGAGCTAGGATCGAACCGCCAACCCTCCGGTTGCTAAACGACCCGCGCTACTGCCTGAGCCACAGCCGCCGCAAATTTGAACTGGGGATCTCTTATTCTACAGGTAGGCGCATGAAGCATCCCGGGATCACTAGCACCCCCTGCCATAAGGCTGGAGAACCTTTTTTGTAGCCTCCGTAAGGTCTCTTTTCAAAGCCGTTTTGTTCATCGAAAAAAACACGACATTACAGACAGATGACAAAAAACACTAGATTCAAGATTCAAGAGTTTTTATTCGCCATGTTTGAGCGTGCCAAACAAGGAATTTGACTTCTGTAAATCACAGCCTCTGTTCAACATTTAGGTGACTAACAACAACACTCAGGACATGTGAAAAATGGCAAATATTCTCAAACATCCCCTGATCTTAAACTCCCAAGAGGGCAAGGAAAAACTCAAAACTCCAGCTAGGGGAAATGAGAAACCTTGAGAAGAGACCACAGATGGGAGGGTCCCTCTTCTAGGATGACCAGGCTGCAATGGATGCAGAGAGGACACATAGTACAAACAGTGTAGACAATTCAAAAAAGTTGTGGAGAGAAGGATGTTATTGCACAGTAATGACTCTGAGACTCTAAGAGTGGTGTGAGTTCATCAGAGCAACAGCCTGGGGGAAGAAGCTTTCTCTGTGTCTGCTGGTTTTGGCGTACAGAGCTCTATAACGCCGTCCGGAGGGGAGTAGTTCAAACAGACTGCAACCTGAGTGAAAAGGGTCTGTAGAGATGTTATTTGCACGTTTCCTGGTCCTGGACAGGTACAAGTCTTGGATAGATGGGAGGTTGATTCCAATTATCTTTTCTGCAGTCCTGATTGTCCGTTGCAGTCTGTGCTTGTCTTGTTTGGAGGCCGATCCAAACCAGACAGTGTTGGAGGTGCAGAGGACAGACTGGATGATGGCAGTGTAGAAGGTCTTCAGCAGCTCCCGCGGCAGGTTGAACTTCTTGAGCTGTCTCAGGAAGTACAGCCTCTGCTGGGCCTTCTTCCGGACAGAGTCTATGTGGCCGGTCCATTTCAGGTCCCGAGAGATTGTGGTTCCCAGGAACTTGAAGGTGTCTGATGAGAGAATAGTATTACTGCGGATAGTGAGGGTGGAAAGTGGTGAAGGGTCTCGCCTGAAGTCCACTGTCATCTCCATGGTCTTGAGCGGGTTCAGCTCCAGGTGGTTTTGGCTGCACCAGTGGACAAGCCGCTCCACCTCCTGTCTGTACGCAGTCTCATCACCGTCCTGGATCAGTCCGATGAGAGTGGTGTCGTCTGCATACTTCAGGAGCTTCACAGGAGAGTCACCTGAGGAGAAATCGTTGGTGTAGAGAGAGAAGAGCAGTGGGGAGAGGACACACCCCTGAGGGGCTCTAGTATTGGTGGTCCGGGTGTCAGATGTGATGCTCCCCAGCCTCACATGCTGTCTCCTGTTGGTCAGGAAGCTGGTGATCCACTGACAGGTGGAGGCAGGCACCGCGAGCTGGATGAGCTTCTGTTGGAGAATGTCAGGAGCGATGGTGTTGAACGCCGAGCTGAAGTCCACAAACAGGATCCTGGCGTACGTTCCTGGGGTGTCCAGGTGGTGCAGGATGTAGTGCAGTCCCATGTTGACCGCATCATCTACCGACCTGTTTGCCCGGTAGGCAAACTGGAGGGGGTCAAGGAGGGGGCCCGTGACATCCTTCAGGTGGTTCAGCACTAGCCTCTCGAAAGATTTCATGACCACAGATGTCAGTGCGACAGGTCTATATTCATTCAAACCTGTGATGGCGGGCTTCTTGGCCACTGGAACGATGGTGGAGCTCTTGAAGCACAAGGGCACCTCACACAGCTCCAGGGAACGGTTGAAGATCCGTGCAAAGGTGGGCGCCAGCTGCTCAGCGCAGACTTTCAAGCAGGAAGGTGACACGCCGTCTGGGCCCGGTGCCTTCCTGGTCTTTTGTCTCCAGAACATCTGGCGCACTTCCTCCTCACGGATCTGGAGTGCGAGCGTGGCGTCTGCAAGAGAGAAAGTCGGTGACAACGGTGATGGAGGTGTGGACAGAGCAGTTGTGGGGGGAGGTGAGTATGTAGATTGTGCTGCAGGAGGTCCCGTTGTGTGGGAGGACCAATCAAACCTGCAATAGAACCTGTTTAGCTGGTTAGCAAGCCTTGGGCTATCCACAGGACGGGGGGTTTGTTTCTTGAAGCCCGTGATGCTCTGCAGACCTTTCCACACTGTTGAGGGATCAGGATTGGTAGAGAGGTGTCTCTCCAGGATCTCCCCGTAACACCTCCTGGCTTTCCTGACCTCTCGGTTCAGTGTATTTCTGGTCTGCTTGAACAGGTCCCGGTCGCCGCTCCTGTAGGCCTCCTCCTTGACTTTGCGCAGCCTCCTGAGGTTCGGTGTAAACCAAGGTTTGTTGTTGTTGTACGTGCAGAAGGTCTTAGTCTGCACACACAGATCCTCACAAAAACTGATGTATGATGTGACAGTGTCAGTGAGTCCATGCAGGTCTGAAGTTGCAGCTTCAAAAACTCCCCAATCGGTGCAGTCAAAGCAGGCTTGGAGGTCCTGCCTTGACTCCACTGTCCACTTCCTCACAGTCCTCACCACAGGCTTAGAAGTTTTTAGTTTCTGCCTGTAGGCCGGGATCAAATGAACTAGACAGTGGTCCGAGAGTCCTAAAGCTGCACGAGCCACAGAGTGGTATGCATCCTTAATTACGGTGTAGCAGTGGTCCAGTGTCTGTGCCCCTCTGGTGGGACACGTTATGTGCTGTCTGTATCTGGGGAGTTCGTGTGCGAGGTTCGCCCTGTTAAGATCACCCAGAACAATGATTAGTGAATTTGGTAGAAGTTTCTCCATGTCTGTCACCTGGTCAGCCAGCATCTGCGTGGCTTCACTCGCACGTGGGTGTGGTGGAATGTAAACAGCCGCCATGACGATCGAGGAGAACTCCCGTGGTGAATAGAACGGCCGGCAGTTTATGAAAAGTGTTTTTAGGAGAGGGCAGCAAAACTCTTTCAACACCGTGATATCAGTACACCAACGTTCATTAATGTAGAAACAGAGACCACATCCCTTTGATTTTCCGGAGAGCTCCGCGCTGCGATCTGCACGCGTTAGCCGAAACCCAGCTAACTCCACGGAGTGGTGGGGGGTTCGTTCGCTAAGCCATGTTTCAACAAAACACAGCGCGGCGGATCTGCTTAAGTCCGTGTTCCTTGAAGTGAGGAGCAGCAGTTCGTAGATATTATATACATCAGCTTAACTACGGAAATTGGTTAATATAGCCATAGTATTTGAACACTTAAACAGCGACATAAAGACAGAGAGCATTTCAGCCTAACTCAGGTATGGGCAAACTACGGCCCGCGGGCCACATCTGGCCCACGGGACCGTTTAATCCGGCCCGCCAACCCTAAATAAATTGTATTATTAAACTGTTTTTTTTCGGTCATTTTGCCTGCAATGACTGCGTTTCCCCAGTAGATGGGGAACCACTCGCCTGCGCATTTACTACCGGAAGCCGTGTCAGAAAGCTCGGTGCACACTCAAGTGTGTGTACGAACGCAGTAGTACAGAAATGACGCACTCGCGCTCTATTTGTATCAGTGCCGAATTTAGAGCGTGGGCTGTGACGACAGCATTCTTGTAATTTGCGTGCCGAGCTTTCGGATACAGTTTTACGCTAAAGCCACCCACAAACCTTCACCTGGAATCCTTCCATTAAAATGAGTCGCCCAAGGAAAAGCAAGGTGGACACTGAGTGCCGAGTGTGTCACGTGCTGGTGCCACAGGACCACGCCCCCCCCCCTGTCAGTGGAATCGCCGTCACCTGCCACGGGCTCATGGACAGCGCTATATCAGCGCCGCTAGCGCAGACCTGAGTGTCAGTCTGTCCCTTGATGCTGCTTCGCTCATCAGTCCCTGAGATACTGACTCGCTTGACTATTGGAAATCCCGCAGAATCGCTTGTCCTCTCCAGCCCGATCGCCGCTCCAGCACCAGCTGTTACCATCATCCCCTTCCACAATAAAGTCTGTCGCTTCGCACTTGGCTGTACTGTCCGTTCCCTTACAGAGTGTTTAAAAAGAGTGGCCAATTTGGCTCGACGTACGCGACGTGACGTTCAGCCACATGAACATCAACATCAACCCGTCACAGATCTAGGTAAACGGACCAACACCTCAGATCTCTCCTAAGAATTGCCACAACAAATTTTACTCCAGACTATGACACACTAGCAAAAAAAGGGAGACCAACAACACTGTTCCCACTGAAAATGAAGGGGAGGCTTTCAAGTTTGTTGTAAAAAAATGCATTTTGAATATGATCTGTACAAATAGCAGGGATTGAAACTAGCGACCATTCTCATTTTCAAACAATGCAGGATGCTCAAGGACATTGATGCACCACCTGTTTGTGACTAATCTTAACCTGTAAAGTTCTTAAGGCTTACTTTAAGGAAGTGTTTCCCGTTTCTTCACCTCTGTTACCAGGTGTTTGTGAGTTAACTTTAACTTTGGGACTTTAAAACTCTGCTCTGATTTTGAGATACCCCTCACCGTGTTGCCGTTTTGATTACTTTATTTGGATGTATGCTTTCACCGATTCTTCAAGATGATATATTTGGTCAGAATGTTTGCCGTTTGATGTGATCTCATAAGATAAACATCTTTCATTAATCTGACCTGCAGGCACTGAAGTGATGGAGACTGTTATTCATAATAACAGTGTCGTATTTTATGAGAATCACTGATAGCAGTTTTTTAGGGATGTTTTTTTTTAAATGCTGTTAATAAATGCATTTGTTTTCAAAAAACTTTTTTTGAACATCCATGCTTTACTACCTACTAAAGGCCAAAACCTTTTATGCAATGACCTTTACAGGTCGTTTATATTACTTCACACAAACACTACATCCATCTGCTCCTGGTTCGGCCCCCCGGTCAAAATTTAGAACCTAATTCGGCCCGCAAGTCAAAAAGTTTGCCCACCCCTGGTCTAACTGCATAGCGGCCTGTCAACATAGAAAGCCGTGTGATTACACAATCCTCAGAGGAGGCTAGGCAGGAAGTTGGCTCCTCCGAGCGAATCGTCTTCGGTTTTAAAATAACTATAAAAATTCAGCTATTTTGGTTCAAAATGATACATAATTATTGAAATTAAAAGGAAAATGACTTTATAATAAAAACAATTGAATTTGTTTTTCCCCTTTTCATGATGGCAGGGGAGGGGTGGCCTTGACTCCTCTGAACGCACGTCCCTGTCATATTCCATCATCACCAAAATCAGACTATGGTCATTAATGTTGAGAAGTGAATGTGTGAAGATTTGTAAGAAAACTTCAAGATAAATGAATTCTAATTTGGATTTTTTTTTCTAATTTTAAAGATTTAACCTGATGGTGGCGCGAGAAATGTCAGCTCACTGTTTTAATGGGGTTATTTATCTATTCAGCAAATAAACCCTAAATAAAAAGTGCCTTTCACAAAAATTTGGACAACAAAAATATGGGAATTATTTTCGGAAGGTAAATGTGCCTGGGGTCAAATTGACCCCAAATACCAAATTTGTTATTATATTTCAGGATGATAGGAGGGTTAGGTCACACATACTGACAGAGACATTTTAACAGCTAAAACAGCTTGGGGTCAAATTGACCCAAGAGGATGACCAATGTGTGCAATGTGTTCAGTACATTGAAATTTATGCTAGATCAGTTCTCACTGTCAATTTAGGATTCATAAAATATTTAGCAAAAAATATAAGTCAACTACTATTGTTTTAATTATAAACATTGAATGGGGTCAAATTGACCCCTAGGACGGCAGGAGGGTTAAATTTGTGCTGATAGCACGTTGTGGTGGCATCTTATTGTACAGCGGATCAGGCAA
This sequence comes from Syngnathus scovelli, assembly GCF_024217435.2. Lineage (NCBI taxonomy): Eukaryota > Metazoa > Chordata > Actinopteri > Syngnathiformes > Syngnathidae > Syngnathus > Syngnathus scovelli. The sequence continues at coordinate 1,882,712 of NC_090850.1, read as the reverse complement.
ATGAGAATCAGGTGGTAGACATGTATGTGTCAAGGCAGACAACCAGCCTGGCGTACCATTACGCAGCAGATCGGGCAAACTGGAATCAGGTGGCAGGCGTGCATGTGTCAAAGTAGACGAAATGGCAAGGACTGACCGGCGAAAGGCGCCTATATACACGCCCTAATCAGCGGGTAACACGGGACAGTTGGTGGTGATCAGCGCCGATTAGCACGCGCAATTCTGGCGAACGGCATTTATATACCGTATTGGCCCAAATATAAGACGATGTTTTTTGCATTGAAATAAGACTGAAAAAGTGGGGGTCGTCTTACATTCAGGGTCTATTTATACCCATATTATACCCATTCACATTGCTAGACGCACCAGATATCTTTAAAGCAAATGCTGAACTTAACTCCCCAGGCCAAAGCGAACCCCTGTCACAAAGAAGAAAAATAAAAACAGCTGTTAGAAAGGTTCCTATGTTGATCTTAAAATGTTGGAAAGTTACGTCACCGTGCCTTAAGTCTCGCGTGAGTTACCTCAGCTTATCGCGATTGTTGGACCTTGTGCGGAGCGGTAAATTAAAGGTTGCTGGTATCGACTGAGTATGTTGCTGTGATTGTGTGCGTCTTTGACACAAAGTGAGTATATACATTTCATTGTTACTACTGTCTACCGTTGTGCCGTTTGTCTGATCGCGGTTTGTTTCGTGTGTGCGCCGTTTGATTGATAGCTTCGGCGCGCTCCTTTAAGTTTGCCTCGCATCATACGAGTAGCCGTTACACAGCACCACGGCGACTAACGGTCGCCAGCAAATGTCTTTTGTTGTCTCGATCGATGACTTATGTTTGGTGTGTTGCCGAGAGTATTTCATTTATGGTTATTTAGTACAGTGGAACCGTTATGCGCAGTTAGTTATGTTATGTGTGCCGTCTACTAGTGTTGCGTGATGTCAGAAGCTGAGCGTTGACTTACATGCTATATTTCTGTCTGTTGCAGAACCACACACCACACACACACACCCCAAACACCCTTCACACGCTTCATACAATAATCATACACACAAGAATCACATTCACACACCCAAACACTCACCCATGTACACTACACACACCTGCTTTCACATCCTTACGACCAAACGTGTGCCTATACCCTTTTGCCAGTTTGCCTGTATGCCCCTATGAGCCACAGTGCCTGTTAGCTCAGTGGCCTAGTGGTAGAGTGTCCACCCTGAGACTGGAAGGTTGTGGATTCAAACCCCGGCCGGGTCATACCAAAGACTATAAAAATGGGACCCATTGCCTCCCTGCTTGGCACTCAGCATTAAGGGTTGGAATTGGGGCGTTAGATCACCAAATTATTCCCGGGCGCGGCGCCGCTGCTGCTCACTGCTCCCCTCTCCCCCAGGGGATGGATCAAAATCACACGGGGATGGGTTAAATGCAGAGACAAATTTCACCACACCCAGATGTGTGTGTGACAATCATTGGGACTTTAACTTTTTAACTTTACTTTTTTGTCAATAATTCAGTAAAGCAATCAAAACTGAACCACGTCTTTCCTCCTGTGTTCTGACCGACATCCGGGGGCGAAAAGAGCATAACCGTCCGAGCCAACCCCCTATACATACAGTCCTCAGGCTCCCCAACAATAGCGATAGCAGTTTGCATTATTTTACTGCAATGTTTTTCCTTATTCAGATTTGTTTCAAGACTACAGTTATAGTTAGACTTCACTTTGATGGTTAATGCAGTTATTAAAATTGTTTTGTTTTATCACAATAGATTGGTTTATTCACATTTCAAAAACCAGAGGCCATTCATTTACAAATGTGATTGCACTTTAGTTTACATATTTAAATGTTCAGATATCAAGATGGGTTTATATCACATATTACAGTTTTTGCATGATTTGAATGAGGCAAAATAACATGTTTTTGCTCTTGAATATATTGTTCTAACCATTTGTTTCAGATTTACTGTAATTGTTATTTGTATAAAAAATAAATTTGGTGTTCAAAAAGTCTTTTTTCAAACTTGAGTCTTGAAAAAGAGGGCGGGGTCTTATAATCAGGGTCGTCTTATATTCGGGCCAATACGGTACACGCCCTAATCAGCGGGTAACACGGGACAGGTGGTGGCGATCAGCGCCGATTAGCACGCGCAATTCCGTATTGGTGACGTGCGCCCCCCGGGTCAGCAGGCCAGCAGGGCAAGAGCGGAGACGTGACACAGCCGCGCACCAAGGAAAAATGCACCGCCGTGGAGAAAGAGTCGGGACAGCGGCATTGAGCGCTCATAGCGCGAGGCGTGCCTCTGAACAATGTGCTTCAGTGAGGACAAGCACGGGGAGCACGGTTGGTTGCCGTCCTGGAGTCAGGACAGCAGTCAATGTGCCCTGATAGCGTGGGGCGTACCTCTGTGCAATGAGCGTCACTGAGAACGTGAATGAGTTCAAGCACAGTAGGCGAAAGGCGGCCACGCGTGAGGGAAGAAGCACCAACTGGTGCAGAAGGAGTTGGGACACGTGACAACATCAGGTGTTTGTTCTTTTATTTACTGTAAACCTACAATTCATGCACACAGAACAGTGTTGGAATGGTTATTAAGAGAATGGGAAAGGTGTATGTGGCCTAAAAGTATTGGGGAGGGTCTAAAAAGCTTTAACATTGTGTACTGGACCACAATGGAACAGGGGATTCATGCGCAACCGTGACTCACTTTGGTTTCGCTATGCATGATGTTAGTGTGGTTTGGCAAGGAACATCACCCTTCTAAATGACTTACCATACACGCAGTCCCTCTAGCACCCAACAAAAAACACGTTGGAAATTTCAATACAATAGTGTTTAAATTTCTCAATAATACGTATACCGTTTCTACTTCCCGGCTTTTCGATTTTTGCGGGTGGTTCCCCCGTGATAAACAAGGGATCACTGTACAGTATAATGTATCAAAACAAACATTTTCTCTGCGGAGAATAATTATTATCAAATTTGATGTAATTAACCAGCACTATGTTGACCATTTGCCCCCAAGAACCATATCATGCCAAAAAAATCCATGTTGTAAAAATGTTATTAGACTTCGCAGCACATGTCATCTTCCCCTCTGATTGTCAGAGGGAGTTAAAGAATTTGACAACTCTGACAATTCTTTGCGACCTCTATAATTCAGTATTGTCATATGATTGTGTGTACTCTGAACAACAGAAAGAACAGCGTCTGGAAGAACTGACACTTCTCAAAAGTACCATTGTTTATTTGACTGGTATAGAAATACTTTAAAAAAAAACATGAAGTAGCACCATTACTTGTCATGTATAACTCTAAATTTCTGAAAAATAAAAACTCGATCATTTTAAAATCTTGTCTCAGGAAATATAAAATAGCATTTGACTATGAGGTTTTAGGTCGATTATCGTAAAATAAAATATATTTGTTCTTAAAATTGAGTACATTTACACTAATAAAACTACAAATACGTAAACAAGCAGTAAACAATGTATCAAAATAGAAATATTAATACTATAGTGGTGCAACAGAATCCTGTAATTCACACCCAAATCTGATACATACAAATTTAAGAAAGCATAAAATGACTCTTTATGTTAATCTTGCTAGGATTTGCACATTTCAATGTTTCATACAGAATAAAATAGGCTTTATATTATATAATAAAAATATATGCTAAGTGAATCAGATTTCAAAGGTTGTTGATCCCACGAAAACATCATCTCATCAGAATAATGCCAATAATGCAATATACGTATATTCTGTGGACTTGTTTCTCCCCCGCACATGAATATCATTCAAACCATGTGTACAGTGATGAATAAGCCATTCTAAAAAATAAACAAGATGTACCGATCTACAAAAAAACTTCACTGAACTCAAAATATTTGTAAACATCTTTGCAATCAAAAAGGATAAAATATTTCAATCTGTTGTCTTTTAACATTTCAAGTAAATGTGTTCTATACATAGATGTATACTATATTTCTGCAAACAAGAAACTACCTATGTCCTGTTTAGTTCCCCAGGTATTGTGAACTCTCTTTATTACATTACTTTAGGGCAAATTAGATGACTCAGCTTGCACACAGTCAAAAGTCTGAACGATCCACATACCTGCATCGTAACAATAAGATAAATAATGAGTACAATTGACTATTGATTACTAGTCTGTGATACTTAAAACATGCATCTCGACGCTGATAATATTTCCCTAAGACAGAATAAGTCTTTCATTCAAAGGGGTATTCAACCCAAAACTTGTCTTTACAATAGGATACACAACCCTATTGTTCTATGCACCCCCACTAGTATAAACATTGTATTCTGATTAATATTACATAGGTGGAATATGAATTAAGCAGCAAAATCCACCCATTTTTATCCATCTCAGGAGGTAGCCATTTTGAAATTTACTATTAACTGAAAATTACATCACAGTTGCTCGGGGCTCAGATAATGACCGATCAGGGCAAAAGTTACAAGATCAAACTCAGAAAACAGGTGGGCCGTGAATGGTCGTTATCTGGACCCTGAGAAATTGTATTGTCATTTTTAGTCATTTGGGCGCCCTGAGATGGATCAAAATGGCTGAATTTTCTCACTTAATTCATATTCCACAAATGTAATATTAATCGGAATCCTGTGTTTAGACTAGTCGGGGTGCACACAACATAATATTGCAAAGTAAATTTGGGGGTTAACTTTCTTTTTAATCCAACAAACCCCGAAGTTTTTATGTTCCTTTTCATACAACAGCCTGTAACATACACAAACATATGTAATCCTACATACAGTACACATTTCAAACTGATGACAATTATTGATTCTATCATACCAATATGACAAATTATACTCTCATGAAAATATACGTATAGCCTGAGTAACGCTGGTTTGGCAGACAGGGCATTTAGGTTCGCTTTGCTCACAGATACGATTGGCACAGTCCATACAGAAGAGGTTGTGTCCACAGGGGACCAGTGCTGCAATAACCTCGCTTTCAAAACACACTGAACATTCACGGCTGCCTTTGCGACTGGTGGATGAGGAAGAGGAGGAAGAGGAGGAGGAGTAATCACATGAAATGCAACAAAGGTGAGAGTTTGTCAGCGAGGCAACTGTGTTGACATAGCCAGGGAAACTGAACAAGTCTTTACTTGGGTCAGTGCAGACCCTTTGTGCTAACTGGTACTCATTGGTACCAGCATGGAGGGGGGGTGACATCCTGGATTGGGATCTGTTTTTGTTAATTCTTCTCTGATTTACCATCAGGCCATTGGAAGTGGCAACAAAAATAGCTGGTGTGGAGATGGGCGAATTGGAACCAGTCAAGGAGGGGTTGATTTGATTTTCGTACTGGGACCAGAAAATGCCAGGTTGGGTTGGCGAAGGTTCAATCCCTGGCGGGGAATCAAAAGTCAGATTAGTGCAGTCAGGAGAGATTGCCTTGTTTTCATAAACAAACCCATTGCCATTTGTGTTGACACTGATATTGTTGTTGTTGTTACAATTAATGTTGATAGTTGTCCAACTCAGTGCAGAGCTGGGGGGGCTGTCGTCTGCCATGCGGACATTAGTGCCAAAGTAGGGGCCATTGGAGCCACTTCCTAGGGAGGAGGATGAGTCATTGCGGGACTTAGAGAAGGGCTTGCATACAGAGGTGGGTGTCATCCCAATGCTGGGCTTCGACCACAGAGTGGGGTACCCATTGAGATCAAACCCCACATCTGTTCCATTGGCATGGAAGTCGTTTTCATCCTGGACCTCAATAAGACCCCCTGTTCTCACTGTTATGTGAGCTTCGATCTCCTCTCGGGCTCGGTCCACGTTTTCTGGCATCCCTGTTACCTCAAAAACAGGCTCCTTGTCTCGACTGGGAGTCACAATGTAAGTGTGTGTCTGTTGTTGGATGCGTTTAATCGTAGCACCCTTGGGGCCTACAACAAGACCCACTACACGGTAAGGTACTCGCACCTGGATTGTGGTCTGTCCAGGTAGGTTAAGGGAGCCAGGGACTGGAGTACCGCTCCCATTTATGCTGGTGTTTTTCTTTCTGGAAGCTCGAATCATCGAGAAATGCTGTACCGCTGAAATAATCTCTCTCCTGGCCATCGCCACGTCCTCCCTTCTGCCCGTCACTACAAAAACTGGTTCCTCACCTCGGACTGGAGTTTTGATATATGTGTTGGTCTTTGCTCGCAGTGCTTTAATCTTGCAACCTGAGTAAAGGAGCAAAACATGAAAGTGAATGCAGGTTAAAAAACAACAACATTGGGTTGAAATATTTTAAATGATTTGTTTTAAGCATGAAATTGTTGCTATCTGTTTAATATTAGTGTCTCTCAAATGGTTGGTGTCCTTAGACATATATGGTGAAATGATCTTATTTAAAAGGAACAAATTCAAACCACATGCTGAAACGTATAAATATGCAACAGTGCAAAAGTAGAGAGAACCCATCATTTTGTTTTTTAGGATCATCATTGCCAATTTAATGGAAAGAATAAAGCTTTATGACAATGCAAAAATTTGGTAGTAACGCAGTAAATGTCTCATTTATCGAAATGGGGCCAGGTGAGGTTGACATGAACCTTGATGAAGAAGAGGGACAACCCACTTCAAAAGGGTGTGGGGGCACATTTCATCCAATTGTGATATTTAACAGAATACATCTGAAATGATTATGGTTGCATGTCTCCTGGATGCAGTGAATGATAAAACTCATGTGTTTTTCCATTTTATCTGTGATATGACCTACAAAACAGATATGACCGATATCTGCCTTCCAATGTATTGTGTAGCGGAGGTGAAGTGGTTCTTTGCAGTCCCTTTGTTTTTATAGGAACAACAGCAGCAGCAGAAGTGACAATGTTGCAGGGAATGGATTCCACATATGTAACTTAGCACTAGTACTGCCCCGCAGCTGGAAAAGTGTCTAGCTGTGGGTGTTGACTGCATGTGGTGACGTGCGATTGTGACCATTGTTCTAATTTTATCTTGCAGCATCAGCATTTTAAAACTGAGACTGATGGATGATCCTCTGAGCAACAAAAGAGCCATGTATCTTGAGTAAATATGGAGACAGCTGCGACAGGTGATCTACAGGTGTCAAAACACAGCATCAGTGCACTTCAATGTTAAATGGTAAATGGGTTGTACTTGAATAGTGCTTTTCTACCTCTGGTCTTCAAAGCACCTCACACTGCAATTGATATCATACCATCAGGAGCAACCAGGGATTCAGTGTCTTGCTCAAGCACACTTCAAAATGGTGACAATGGTTGTGGATCGAACCTCCATCCTCTGGGTTGGGTAACGGCCACCCTACCACTGACCCATGCTGTACGTTCGTTTGGAATGCTTTTTCATCAGCCTTTTTACAATGTGTCAATCTTTTTTGAAAAGATTTTAAAATATAGTCATGTGAATTCTGAGGGTACACACACCTATGGAAAATATGTGTGAAATAAGTTTCAAACTGATACTTTAATTAAGTTAAACGTCACCTTCCTTAGAGAGATGGTGTGTAGAATTTTTTGCCATCTAGCGATGAACTATGAGAATGTAATGACCTAAGTTGGTCACAAGCCTACCACCAATTTATTCAGCAGAGGTGCAAGCAAAATGTCATCACAAATAAAATGTAGTATTCCCTCAAGTGGAAAGTAAATGTATTGCAATTATCGCATATGCTGAAGTCATTGATACATCAAACTTGTGATCGGGTGATTGTCTCATTCGGATATCCGTAGCAGAAAGATGGTGGTGTGGACAAAGGGTATGTTTCTGAAGGACAAAATTTGACATTGCATGGCGCAACATCTCCATGTCATGTCTCTGCCCCGCACTCGTCCTGCCGATTGGCGTTCCACCGGGTTGCTGCGATCCTCTGTCATGAGGCCACTCTACATGCAATGAGTGATGTAATTCTTCGCTACACACGCTGCCAGCATGTCATGATTCCACTCTTCATCCATGAGTCAAGTAATTTTCCGCCTCGCACACAGCCAGCTGCCTCGCCCCCGCGCTAGTCCTCAGTCACAGACGCATGGATGCACATTGCTCACAGCCACGCCCCGCACTAATCACTGCTCATCGCCACTACCTGCCCCTCGTTACCTGCCCATCAGGATGTGTATTTAAACGCTGTTTGCCCATCGGTTTGCTGGTCGGTTCATCTGCCTTGCCTGCCTGCCTTGCCTGCCTGCCTTGCCTGCCTGCCTTGCCTGCCTGCCTGCCTTGCCTGCCTGCCTGCCTTGCCTGCCTGCTTTGCCTGCCTTGCCTGCCTGCCTTGCCTAATCGCCCGCCTATCGCCGACCACGTATTGCCTGAGTCCTGTCAGAAAGGACGACTTCTGCTTGCCTGTCTGCCTGCCTGTTCTCATCCCGCGAGCTTCCAGTCGTGCCCTGGCACTTGTCATCTGTCATCTGCCGCTGCAACGCCACTTCCTCGCTGCACCTGCTCTGCCGGCGTTCCAGGTTTCCCCTTTCCCCTCATCAAATAAACAAAGTTCGTGCTGCACACGGTTATCCTGCCCCGTTCGTTACACTCCACCCCATGGGAAGACTCACTGATAGTGTTTCAAGGCTCAAAATATATATTGTTTTGCAGTTTTGTGACTGTCAAGTGGCATGGTGGTACAGGATGGTGTATAATTGGGTATCGAATTTGGCCCAGGCACATTGGCTATCCCAAAACATGTAGTAGTCCCAAAATTTCACCAGGTGAAGGTGTTAAAGCTTGACATAGGGGTGACCTGATGGAAACAAACAAATCTAATAAATTAAATTGTTATCAATTGGGAGGACACGATCTGTTCAAACACGTAGCAACACACAATTTTGGAATATGATTTTGCTATGCCATAATTTTAAGCTGTAACAGCTTGAGCAATATCAATATATATGTTAAAGTTAGAAGAACCTATTATTATGGCTAAGTATGATTATGTGTTAAGTTGATCTTTACTAGACAAGATATAGTATGTTGTTAATGTTGCAAAGTTTTATCCAAACTGTATTCAACATTGGTGTTCCATCCATACATGAATGTATAAAGTTGAGAGGAGACATCAAGGGCTAATAGTGAAAGAACGAGCAAAACAGGAAACAGCAGCAGAGAACAGTCATGCGCAATGGTTGCTGTTTTGAGCAAAGTTGCCAAGGCAACCAGTGGTTCCCAGCTGAGAGTCAGGTAAAGATTGTGCAACCCTCACATATCAGCTGAGAAATCCGCTGAGACAGCATTAAAATATCAGCTGAGAAATCCGCTGAGACAGCATTAAAATATCAGCTGGAAAATCAGATGAGGTCATGCATTCCGAGCATACCAGGCATTCCAGACATTCCAGACATTCCACACATTCTGATGAGGTAATGCCAGAGGAGCTGACGAGTCTATAAAAGCTTGGCTTCAGACGAGAGAAGGGCTCTTTCTGGTCAGGGCGATGGCCCTGTTGCTGCCCGGAGTAAAGAACGCTGTTTAGACGAAGATGGATTTTTCGTGCTTTTTGAGATTGGACCAAAATCTACTAAAATTAATTTCCAGAGTCTTCGGATTGGACTTTGTCAAATTTTAAGCTTCGAATTGGACTTTCTCAAATTTTAAGCTTCGAGGAAGGCAGAGGAGAAAGCCGCTCCGGGCAGAAAGGGGAAGACGTCAACGTAACGGTGTTGGCTAATCTCCTCATCGGCAGACCTTTCCTCTTTTTAAACAAAATTTGTATTTTGGCACAAAGGAGAGCTGATCACTCGACTTGTTCAACCAAATAGCATTTTAGACCTTTTGTCTCCTCTTTGTTCTGAGATTGGTGAGTGGAATTAATGTTTGTTCGAGTTGTAATTCTTTTTCTTGCTTATTCATTAAATTTCTTCTTAATCCCTGATTTAGTTATCGATTATTTTGTATTAACTATGTTGAGCATGGTTTTATATGCAGTAATTAGAACTTTAACTTTTCTTTATTTCTCTGTCAGTCATTCTTTAAATCCGTTCAATTCTTTTTAAAGTGAAGACAGCTTTAATCCTTAACATCAGGTATTGTCAGATCTGGGTCGAAATAGTTATCTTAAGATCAGCTGGGGCGAATGCGCGGTAGTGGAAATAACGACTCCCTGAGGTCTTAACAAAGACATCTAAATATACCCGAGATTTAACAAAAGCCTCAAATCAGAAGGGAGCCACCAGTAGGGCGCAGTCATTCTGATGACGTGTCTCGACCTTAGTTACTCTGCACGCGAGTGTCGCTTGACTTTAACAGGATTGGTGTCATAAAGAGATTAGATTGATTCCTTCAGAATTAATTTAATAAAGGTGGTTAGCAACTCGGACGAGTCTCTTCACCCCCGGCTTATTCAACCCTTTTATGGAAAGCCAGTCGCTTAAATATAATAAGTGCAGATTAGACATGACTCAACTTCCTTTGAGGTGCAATGGTCTGACTTTGTGGAGGAATTTTATTATCATCCATCCATACATACATACATACATTTTCTATACCGCTTGTCCCCACGGGGGTCGTGGGCGTGCTGGAGCCTATCCCAGCAGTCATTGGGCAGTAGGCGGGGGACACCCTGAGCCGGTCGCCAGCCAATCGCACGGTACACAGAGACGAACAACCATCCGCACCCGCACTCACACTTTCGGGCAATTTGGAGTGCTCAATTAGCCTACCATGCACGGTTTTGGGATGTAGGAGAAAATCAGAGTGCCCAGAGAATACCCACAAAGGCACAGGAAGGACATGCAAACTCCACACAGGGAGGGCCGGAGGTGGAACCGAACCCGGACCATTTGAATTGTGAGGCGAACGTGCTAACCACTGTGTCACCTTGCCGCCTATTATTTATTTATTTTATTTATTTATTTATTTATTTTTTTTCAGGTTAATCCCAGGGAACTGGAAGGGTTTTATTAAAAAATAAGAATCTGTCAATGTAATGAATGGAAAATTGTTTTTATATACAGAATCAGCAGTTTTCATTTCTTGAATTCACATTGTTTATGACTGTGAACTTTATTTTCTCGTCCACAAGCAAAGATAAATTGATTTTCAAAAATGTTTGAAAAAAATGTTTTATAAAAAAATTCCAGATAATCTTTCTATATGGCAATGAGAAAAATGTGCTTTGAGCAGCTCATCCGTGTATCGATATAGAACTCTCGTTTTACTGCTGTCCCTCCATTTTATGCTTATGCTACCTCTATTTTGTGAGTGTTTGCTGCCGTGACTTCCCAATGCACATTCTAAGAATTGATTTTGCGGAGCACGGCCTCAATTTGCGAGATGCATGAATTGAGCTTCAAACGCTGTACGTGCACACGCTATGCGGGACGGTTGTTCACCGAAGATGGCAGCGAGACGTCGACGTTCTGTCTGGTAAGGCACAACCAACGTAATATGATTGGCGATTACGAGACCTACACATATAAATAAATGTGTGTTCCTGTGGTAGAACACGTTTTTGGATCTTATTGAAATTAATAGTGAGTTTTTAGAATGAATGAACATTGAAATATCAAAATATTTTACACTGTCCCTTTGTATGATTATGCATCAGCGCCTCGACTGATCTGGCCAGACAGATTCATTCTGGGGGATTAGAGGTGTCTAGGATGCAACACGAGTTGTGCTATAGTGAAAACAAACATGCAGTATTTGAGATTCCCATGCAAACTGGACAACAACTTGGGGTGGTTCTACACAACAGAACACATACAATATAGCATTTGAGGTTCCTATCCAAACCGGACAATAGGCCAGGGGTGCTACTTAATAGAATAAAGTGTCCTGATATGCAAAGAGCCAGATTGTCTATTCGGCAATAAGGCCAATAAATGTAACTTTGCTATATTTAGAACGAATAATAATTATTACCATCCTTGTCAATCTGGGGGGGTGACTTTCTGAGGGCATTTAAATAATCCAGTTATGGCGATTTGTTTACAGTTCCTTGTAAATGTACTTTTTGCACCTCGAACTGCCGCAGGAGTTAAGAAAATCTGTGTCTTCTTCCACCATGTCAAGGACTATCAGCATCCATCCATCCATTATCCAAACCGTTAACCCTCATGAGGGTCATGAGCATAATGTAGCCTATCCCAGCTGTCTTAGGGCGGTACATGATGTAAACCAAACCCTGCCGCCGGCAAACTTACTTTGGGCATGAAAGCTGAGGGGTATTAAAATCCGAAGGTGGTGATCAATTGGCTTTGTTGACCCACAGTCATTTGATGCAAAATTTGTGGAAAAAAAAAAATCAACCAATTGAGTGGGGCATATTTTACTTAAGAGGAGCAAATTGTGGTCATTGAGGGTTACAAGGAATATTTTAAAAATATAACTACAAAAAGCAACACTGTTGCTGCAAATAAGGCATGAGAAGAATGCTGGCAGAAAATGCTGATCAAAATGCTTGTCAACGCGTAGCATAACACATTCTAAAACCTAGTGGTTGATGAACATGGTTGAAGTTCAAAACATTAACTATATTAAGAAAATGAGACTCCAGGTGTGCATCCGTGAGTTGAGTCTGCCCAATAATTAGGGATTCGTCAAAATCAATTCTTTATTCGGGTATTCTCTGTTCGGGCTGTAAAGGTTTGAAATACCCTACCCACAGGCTAGGATTTTAACAGTGAAACCGTGGTACTTTTACAATAATCTTGCAATAGCCACATTGATATGTGAATCATTCGACGCCGACGCGTTCTTCCC